>NC_062275.1:22780335-23442835 GCF_916048215.2 Malus sylvestris
TTTCCTTTCGCATCAACAACCAAGTCAGAAGGCCTACTGCGATGGTAGAGAATTAGGGGTCTTTAGATTTGCAAGGGTCTCTTTATAAAAGAGAGACGGCGCCCTCTTGTCCAACGCAATGAAACGATATGGCCCTCTATTATCTACTATCTGGTAGACTAGAAAAAGGGGTCCCAACGTTTTTCCAGATTAGAGTTTGACCACGGCGAGCTACTTCGTTCCTCTTGTTTTTATTCTCCAATTCCGAATCCGCTAGTAGGGAGTAAATGGTATGAGCGAAAGTTCTCATCCAATTTTCTATTTCATCTCTCTAACACTATATTTCCTACTTAAAGTCTCTACTTGGTACCACCAAAGTCAAATGTGGTTGCATGCTTCTTTGTTTCTTCATGCATTTCTATACGTGGCATTCAAACAAAATAGCACAAAATTATTGTTTTTTTAATTTTGTCAATTTTGGTTTTTAAATGTTTGATAGAATTGAGTTTTATAATTAAACCATGTGGCACTATATGATTGGAAAGGTGGGTTACTGGTGTGCCCCATCAAGACAATAAGGGGAAATTTGAGAGAAAAGTAACGGAATGACCAAATTAATTTTCATGACCTATTTTTAGAAGTCAAATTGATTACTTTTCTATTCTAGAGATCATTTTGATTGGAAGATTCAATTTTCAAAGACCAACCGTGATAAAAACCCAATCATCTAACCACTTCTTTCCCTCTATATTCCCTCACCAAAATATCGTTACCTGTTTGAAATTTTTTTAATTTTTTTTTTAACAAATGATATTACCTACAAAGGGGGTGGGGGTGGTGTGGTGTGGTGTTTTTGGAGGGGGGGTGCTAAGCCTAACATTGGGTTAGCCATAATAATGTGGTTCAAGAATCGAATCTAAGACCTCTCACTTACAAATGAAGATGAATACTACTTGATCGTAGTATTAAGTGGTTATAGCAATATTTCTTAACAACGTTGTCGATGCAAATTTCCACTGTCTTCAGTCTTGATGAAAATGCACCTGCAAAACAATTAACACATTTGATCAAGTGGGGGGGGAGTGAGGGGGGTTAGGCCAATGGATCTCTGATGCCTAAGTCAGTTTCTCTGAGAAAGTAAAGTGTTTAAGGCTTTTTTAGGGTCACAAAAGCTTCTGAAATTTGGCAGAATATGGGGTATTTATAGGGATAAGGTCGGCCATAGTGTTATGGTTTTACCCTACACGTGGCGGCATCTTATTGGCCAAGGTTTATGGAGAAATATTCTCAAGATATTAAATAGAATCTTGAGATAATAGAGTAATTATCCCTAATTGATTTAAATTGGGATTACTTACTTGATTGGAGTCAATCTTCAATTGGGAATGTATTAAAGATATGATTTGGGTAATTAATCCTTATCTTTAATACTTTGATTTTTCCTTGCCAAGGGCAGGTGAGCTATGAGTAGTCATATTCAGCTGCTAAGACCTTCATGGGTGTGAGTTGCGCATGGGAGCCTCTGAGAAGCAAGCCCATTTATTGAGGGCAATCTTATCTTTCTTGAGCAAAAGTACACGTGTCACCTCTAGAATTTTTGGGATTATTTTAAACTCCATAAATGCCCCTACACTTATTGGGCTGCATGCTAGAAAAGGGTGGTAGGTGTAGAAATCCCAAGCTGCTTGGGTTTGTTAAGTTGTTTCCCAATGTGAACTTGATCTTCTTTCTTGATTTGGAGATAGACTTCTTCTAGGAAAAAGAAACCAATTGTCCCCAATACCTATTTAATTCTACTTTAAGCAGGGGATTAAATAAATTTGGAGAACAATCATCATTCCAACAAGGAAGAGAAGCCAGAGAAAATTTTTCTTCCTTTTCCCCTAGCTTGCTTCTTCTCTTGCCCTTGCAAAGAGTCGTCTCTCGTTGTAGTTCTTCTTCTTCGTGCCGCACCAAAGTAAGAAAAATTTGAATTTTCTTTTTCTTGAATTTTTAGAAGTCTTGGGACTTGAAAAATTGGCTCGGCAGGGGCCAATGAGGTGTGAAACATGTGGTAAAGGTGCCACGAGGTTGGCTTGGCTTAGGTCAAGGTGCTAGCAGCACAAGCTAAGCTCAGCTCGTAGCTGGCGTGGGCCGAGGGCATAGGGGCTCGGTGCTGGGCTCTAGCCCGCTGGAGCATAGAAGAGAGGCGCAGGGAGCTCGCCCCCTTCACAGGTGAACTGGACAATGGGCCATTGGGCCAGCTTTAAGAGCTGCTAAGTATGGCCCCATGCAGGCGTGAGGTGAGAGGGTGGGAGAGACTGGCTCGGGCCAGCTTTCGGGTCTTGGTGGCTTGGGCCTTCTTGCTCGGGGTGCTTAGTGCTCAAAGAAGAAGGGGAGAGAAGGCGTGGGTCTTCCCTCGTATTGGGCCGTACTACTACGAGTGAAAGGGTTGAGTCATGGGGCATGGCACTGGGCTCTTGGTCCTTTAATTTATTTATTTTTTTGAGCTGCCTTCTAAATATTTTCCTTCATACTTTTTGCAGAAATTTTGAGATGTTTACCTCCGATTGCAAAAGTGACGAGTATCATTCACCTTTGTACCGTCAAGGTGGTTCTTCCGGCAAGATGGGCTACTTCAAGGCTGCGTATGTCAAGATCAATTCTAACGAGCTATTTCGGGATTTTCTTAAGGTGTACAAGCATGCAATTCTGTCAGGGGTTCACATCAAGCGGGTGAATGATGATAGCGGCCATGAACCGTGTGGCGAGGGTGCCACTGCCAGAAAAAGGGCTATCAAATTCCATCCGTATTATTTCGTGCTGGGATTTACTTTTCCCATGTTGCGTCTTTTTTAGGAAGTGGTATGCTCCATGAAATGCGCACCTGCTCAGTGTTCCCTAAATGCCATTCGTATGATGGTTCTTCAACATAAGCAGGTTCTTTGATCTTGGCTTAACCATAAATGAGTTATGGTGCTTTTTTGAAGTCGACCACAAAGAAGGCATGGGGTAGCTGAGATCTCGCCATAGACTGCTCGATGCTCTCTACTAAGGAGATCATGAGTGGGCGAGGGACACATTGGAGGTAAGCGAAGATTGGGAGTTTGACTCCTCTCATGAGCTGCATGTTCCTACTAACTTTATTAGTGATAAGTGAATTGCTTCATTCTTGGCTTGCTTGAATTTTTTGTTGTGTTGCTCCATGACTTCAGTTTACTGATTGTCTTTCTTACTTTATGTAGAATCAAAGTTTGGCTCAACTCCAAAATCGTCGACAGATATGAAGAAAGTGCACATCGCCTTAGGCATTCCTGCCGAATACCATGAATGACGTTGGTTGCTCAGTCCTCTTCGTCGAGAGAAAGATGGGCTGCCTCTAAAGAAAGAGATAAAGCGGATAAAGGATAAGGCGTTTACTCATTCGATTGCTGTTGTAGAACCTACTACCAATAAGGTTGGAAAGAAGAGATCTTTTGAACTTTACTAGTCTTCGAGCCGGTTTATCAATTTGCTAGAAATTTAATAAACAGCTTTTGTTGTTTTGCTTCATCCTTCTATTTTGTCATGTCTTTTGTAAAAGGACAGGTGGCTGGGTGAACTGCTTCGATGAAGTAGTCAATCCTACATCGTCACTTAGGCTTTAGTTTTGGTTTCAAGGCTTCGGGAGCCTTGCTTGCTTGAGGTGACTTGTAAAACTTTGACGTAGGACGAATGGTTGTGTTGGCTACTTCGATGGAGTAGTTGATCCCATGTTGTCACTTTAGGCTTTAGTCTTAGCTTTGATGCTCAATGAGCTTTACCTGCAAGAGGAAAAAAGTGCAAGACTTCTAAATTATAAAGTTAGCGGCAGAACTCGTTGCCTTCGTAAGAAGTAGGCGAGTTTGTGTAACTACTGTAGTTGTGAATCTCGACTTTAGTGGCTTCACGAGTTCGGCCTTCCCGGGGCATGTTGTGAAGTTTTTAACTTATAGAGCCAGCAGCCGGACACTTGCTTCTCATAGAAAATAAAGGAAATATGTGTAGCTGCTATAGTTGTACTTCGACTTTAATGACTTCTCGAGCTTTGGCTCTTCCGGGGCATGTTACGAAGTTTCTAACTTATAGAGCTGGCGACTGAAGACTTGCTTCTCGTAGAAAGTAGAGGAAATCTATATAGCTACTACAGTCGTACTTTGGCTTTAACGACTTCTCAAGCCTTGGCCCTCTTGGGGCTTGTTATGAAGTTTTTAACTTATAAAGCTGGTGGCCAGACACATGCTTCTCATAAAAAGCAGAGGAAATCTGTATAGCTGCTATAGTCGTACTTTGGCTCTATAAGCAGACGGGTCCGCGTAGTTATACCAGTTGTAAGTCTCGGCTTATAGATTACCTTGGGCTGCCAGCAGTTGGGTCGTCGACCGAGCGTTTTATTTACAAAAGCAAATGACCCGCGTGACCACTTCAGCCATATTCTTCCGAGTTGTAACTTGATTCCGTAAGTCGTTTAACTAGTATTGCAACACTTTAAAACCAAGCTATGTTCATGAAGACTTACACGTCGAGGAAATACCATCTAGACACCCAAACTCTTTCATGGGCAGGAATCCTGCACTTAACGTCTCTTTCATTTAGAGACTCGAGATCCCACAAAATTGAATCCTTTAGTCAACTAAGTCTATTCTAGGAAAAGGACTATCTTGGCCAATTCAAGGGAAACTGAGCAGTCGTACCACCCATCCATGCCTGGATATTCCGGATTAGTTTACCCTTTCATAATTAGAGAGGACACGCCATGTCTGCAAAGGCAGGGGCGTCTTCTGCTTGTCACAGGGGTGGATAGTTTGTTTATACATTCAGCCCAGGCTTGTGAACAATTCCTTCAATCTTCATTGAAAATAGAGAAATTTATTAACTTTGCTAGTAGGCAGTAATGGCATAACAACTGATAATCTGTGGCATGCGAGGTCTTATTCGTCGAGCTACTTAAGTCTTTGAACTTTATTTGTCTTGAACGGGGTCCAAGGAATGGTGGGAGGTCACACATAGTACTTTCTTAGGTTGTAGGCATTCCACTGCTTGTCAATGTTTTTGTCACTCATAGTGGTGAGGTTGTGGTTGCCCTTTTTGCCTACTCAGATGATTTTGTACAGACCCTTCCAGATAGGAGCCATCTTTTTGGAGCCTTCTCGGCGGGCGCTGATGAAGGTTTTTTTTAGCACTAAATCTCTTGTCTGGAATTGCTGGATCTTCACTCTCTTATTGTAGCTGCAAAGGAGCTGCTGCTGATAGGCTACAATGCTGGTGATAACTTTTTCATGCTCTTCCTCTGCCAAGTCTAAGTTTGTGGCCATCTCCTTCTCGTTTTACTACAAATTTGGAAATATAATGTTGATGCTTAGCACCATGATGTTGGCAAGAATGATCACCTCAAAGCCATATGCCAGGGAGAATGGAGTTTCACCAGTTACTCTTTTCTTGGAGGTGTGATATACCCATAGAACACCGAGCTCGTCTGGCCATTTGCCCTTCTTCTCTGAAATAGACTTCTTGATGCAATCGATGATAGTCTTGTTGGACACCTCAGTCTGCCCGTTACCCCACGGATACTGGGGCGTCGACATGTGTTGCTTAATGCCATATTTTTTTAAGAACTTCGCCAAATCCTTACCCATGAACTGCAGACATTGTTGGTGACGATGGAGTGCGGGATGCGAAGCAGCAGATGATGTTCTTCCATATGAAGCACTTTATGTTCTTCTGGGTAGTTGTAGTCATGGGTTCAGTTTCGACCCAAAAGTAGTCAGTTGCTATGAACGATCATCATGCCTTTGCCCCCAATGGCAAGCGACATTGGTCCTATAAGTTAATCGCATAATGCATGAATGGCCAAGGGCTCATTTACAGGTGGAGTTCGTTGGCAGGTAGTGTCGGCACAGGCTTGAAGCATTGGCAACTGTCTCATTTTTGTACATACTCATTGGCGTCTTAATGCATGGTTGGCCAGTAGTAGCCAGCGTTAAGAGCTTTTTGCACCAGGAAGGGCCTCCAGAGTGGTTTCAACATACGCATTTTTGGATTGAGCTATGAATCTTCAGGTCATCGAGAGGTGATAGGCAGTGGAGATGTGGTCATGAGAAGGATTCGCAAACGAGCATGTCATTCCATATGTAGTAGCGTGTTGCCTTCATCTGGAGCTTTTTGGAATCCAATCTATCTGCGATGAGCGTTCCGTTGACTAAGTAGTTAATGATGGGATCTTACCAACTTGAAGTTATGTTGATCCACGCCACCTCAACTACTGGTTCTTCATATATGCTCGGCTTTATCAAGTACTCGACTGGGATAGAGTGCTTGAGCTGATGGTCTAAGGCAGAGCCTAGGCCTGCTAGTACATCTGCGTGGGCATTTTCTGCTCGTGGAACTTAAGTGAGTGTGGACGCCTGGAAAGTCACCAGCTGCTTTCGTACTTTCTCAAGGTATCGGGCCATCCTTATATGCTTTGCTACGTACTCCCCTGAGGTTTGGTTGGTGATCAGTTGGGAATCATAATAGATTGCGAGCTTCTTCATTGCTAGGTTTTTTGCCAATCGGAGACCTGCTAGTAGGGCTTTATACTTTGCTTCGTTATTTAACACCTTAAAGCTTAAAATTATGGCTTGTTCGAGCATCGAGCCGTCCAAGGTAGTAAGAACTAGGCCTATTCCAGATCCCTAGTAGTTGGATGATCCATTGACGTATAAACGCCAAAAATCTTCTGCAGGTGGGGCTAGTGCGGCTACAACGTGCTCGATTGCCTTCAGGGCACTTTCGGGCTGAGTTGATGCATCCTTCAGGCTTGGGATGAATTATGCTACGAAGTCTGCCAATGCTTGGGCTTTTATCGTTGTGCAGGGCTGATATACTAAGCCGTATTGGCCAAGTTCCAATGCCCACTTCATCACTTGTTGAGAAGCATCTGGACTATACAAAATTAATCGCAGTGGGTAATGGGTTGGGCGATGATCAAATGCCCTTGAAAGTAGGGTCTAAGCTTCCAAGCTGCAACAAATAGCGCCAAAACTAGTTTTTCAATCATCAGGTATCTAGTTTCCGCATCAAGGTGAGCTTTAGATATATATAATATGGGCAATTTGGCCCCTAGCTCTTCTCATATGAGGGCAGAGCTCGCTACTACTTTTGATACCACCAGATAGATGCATAGGTTCTCCGCTGCTTCCAACTTGGATAGTAGTGGAGGTGATGTCAGGTACTACTACAGGTCCTGAAATGTTTCCTTGTATTCATTGTCCTATTTGTCCTTCTACACTCTCTTGATTGCCTTGAAGAAAGGCTTGCATTGGTCAATGGATTACGAGAGGAAATGATTTAGTGTGGGTGCTCATCCGGTCAGACTTTGGATCTCCTTCAGTGTTGTGGGAGACTTCATGTCCAGGATTGTTTTTATCTGCCTTGGATGAGCCTCGATTCCTCGCTGGTTACAAGGTACCCTAAGAATCGGCCTGAGGAGATGCCAAAAGTGCACTTGGATAAGTTAAGCTTCATTTTGTACTCTTGGAGGATGTTAAAAGTCTCTACCAAGTTGTCGATATGGTCAGATCGCTACTTTCCTTTCACCATGATGTCGTCGACGTAGACTTCCATGGTTACTCTGATTTGCTTCTTAATCATCGTGTTTACGAGCCGTTGATAGATTGCTTCTGTGTTGTTGAAACCAAAGGGCATAACCTTGTAGCAGTATATGCCTCGCTTGATTAAGAATGAAATTTTCTCCTTGTCAACCTATTGTATGGCAATCTGATTGTAGCATGAGTATGCGTCTAAGAAGCTGAGCAACTAGTTTCCGGATGTTGAGTCAATAAGCAAGTAAATTTGGGGAACCGGGCAGTTGTCCTTAGGGCACGCCTTGTTGAGGTTGGTGTAATCCATGCATACTTTTTATTTGACCTTATTTTTTTTCTTCATCAACACGACGTTGGCTAGCCATGTTAAGTGCACCACTTTCTTAAAGAATTTGGCCTCTAGTAACTTATCGATCTCCGCCTCAATAATCGTTACTCGCTCAGGTGCAAAGTGCTGCCTTTTCTGGATCACAGGTTTGGAAGTAGGATCAATGTGCAGCTTATGAAAGGTTATTGCTGGATCAATACCGGGCATGTCAAATGGTGACCATGCGAAAACCTCACAATTTTCCCTAAGGAAAATCGTGAGTTCTTCCTTCTACGTAGGGCTCAGACATGAGCCAATCCTAGTTGTCTTATCTAGCTAGTAGGGGTCAAGAATGATGTCTTCAGCATCCACTTAGGGTTTCCATCCTGATTCATTTTTCAGGGCATTGTCGACCTTAACGCCATCTTTTTGACCTGCCTTCTGTAATTGCTATTTGGCGGAGGTAGAATCGTTTTTCTACACTTCAGTTGCTACTACTGGGGCGAAAGACTTATTCTTCGAGTCCTTAAGAACTTGTACAGTGCATCTCCGAGACATGGCCTAATCACCTTTTATCTATCCGACTGCTTCTCCTAGGATGCAAAATTGGATCTTTTGATACTCGATCGAGGTCATAACTCCAATCTTCACTAGCCAGGGTCAGCCCAATATCCCATTATGGGGAGATTGGTCACTGATGATCATGAAGCTGTGCGATGAGACAATCAATAGGCTAGTTACGTCGAGCATGATGGTGCGAATGGCAGTTGAGGTAAGTTCGTTGAATCCGCTCAAGACCTTTGCTTTGCATTTGATCATGCTTCATAGGCCCATCTTCTAGATGGCTAACAATTACAGGATATTGACTGAGCTGCCGTTGTCCACCATAATTCTGTCAACGATGGCGTAGGCCAGTTAAACAAAAATCACCAAGGTGTCATCGTGGGGATGGTCTACTCCCTCTACGTCCTGTTCGGTGAAGCCTATAATCGGTCCACATATAACATATACGGCTTGAACTTGAAATACCGATCTCACCTGCTGGATTTTCCTCTTCTTGAAATTGTTAGTGGCCCCCAGATGCTTTGACTTGGCAAAGATACCGTTAATTTGAATTGTCTTGGCTGGGGGTTCAACATCGGTATCTACTTCTCGCCTTGGCCGGGTAGCTAGTATGTCGACATACTGGTCACACTTATCTTCTTCACGAGCTACTCAAGGTACTTCCTCCATATGGTGCAGTCGTTGGTTGTGTGCATGGGACGACCTCTATAGAATGCTCATTACTTTGTCTGGTCTATCTTGGAGGAGCCCCCTCTCATGGGCAGCGGCTTCTTGAACCATAGCTTGTCCTTAAGGTGGTGAAAGATTTAGTTGATCGGGGATTGAGAACTTGGTGTACGTCTTGGGTGCCGTGTCTTTCTTCGTCAGGGATTGGTCCTTGCGTCTGATTTCTGGCTTGTTTTTATCATTGAGCGGTTTATCGCTTGCCTCCTTTTGAGTCGGCTCTGAGTCTTTACGCGGCTGTTTAGGCCACTTTTGGGAGCATTTGGCCTCATCCTAGAAAAGTGCTTTTCTACCAAAGCATAAGAGTCTGCCAGGGTTAAGTTCTCCCCCATAATCAATTCTCTGAAAAGTGGGTAATCTGCTGGGAGCCCTTTTCGAAAGGTTGAGTATGCAATGTTGTCATCGTATTCGACGATCTTCACCTTTTCCACGTTAAACCTCTTGATGTAAGTGCGGAGTGACTTCTTTAGGTCATTTTTCATGTTAAAAAGATGGTCAAACTTCTTTTTGATCAAGTAGTAAGACGAAAAGTGAAAACCAAGGAAAGTTCACTGAAGTTCCGGATTGATTGTGGTGGCAGGGTGTGGAACCAGTCTTGCGCTTCATCTTGTAATGTAGTGGTAAAGTTCTTGCACATGAGAACGTCATCGTTGGCGTAGAGGGTCATGGCGCTTCGGTAGTGCATCAGGTGCTTGTCCGGATCTTTATCTTTTTTGAAAAAAGTGAAATGTGACGGGCTGAACTTCTGCAGTGGCTCTGTCTGCTCGATCTCGTTTGTAAATGGTGATCTGTTCATGTTGGCCACATCTCTACGGAGGGCATTGTCGATGGTATCAATGCACTGGAATCCGCGCAGCTACTCTGCTATAAGTCTTTGTACTTCCTCCTGGATTTGCGCCTCGTGGGGCAGTAGAGCCTCCAACTGCCCTCGGTGCTGACGTACAGGTATATGTTGCTCTTCGGCATGTCCTACTCGTCTATGTCGCGGTCGCGGTGCACATGGTTCGCTCTGTGCTGCTTGCTGTAATGCTTCATGGGGGCTGCCAGTGGAACTTTAGCTGGACTGCTCTCATGCTCTCTTCTATGCGTCATGTGGCTGCTTACTTCGGTGCCTCACAGGAGGATCTCCTTGTGGGCCTAGCCTCGTGTGGATGTTTTGCTTGGAATATCCTGAGTGCTCATCGGAGTGTGGACCCAACCTTGAATGCACATTGACTCGTGAGCCAAGTTAGTAATGAACGCTTCTCTGCACATCTAGGTGGGAGAAGATCTTCCCCCGAGGGCCCAAAGGAAAGTGCACACTACCCAAACGCATGGTTCATGACGGGCTTAGGGCACTTTACCGGGACGTCACAGGAATGAGTCATGTTCCTCCGCCCTTGTCCTGCTTCAGGACACCTCGTATGGGATGCACTGAATCTCGATGTGCTCAATGAGTTGGATTACCAAGGTGGTCTGCTGCACGAGGGTGCTCGTCAAATTAAAGACCTGTAGGGGCAGGTGGTGCTTGTTATTTGGATTGAAAGAGTTTGGATAATGAATATCTCCATGTGTGGTGGAAGTGTAGTGGACTACAGGTACAATACTTAAGCCCATAGCGGGTATTCCTGTAGAAATTAAGGTGAAAATAGCCTTGTATCGACGTGGGACCTGTGGTCAGAATATGGATCTCCGAAGATGGCCTTGGATTAGATTGGGTTGCAGGCTAGGTCGTCGAAGCAGGTCGCGCGGGGGGGGGGGGGCAACCTAGTGGGTGGCTGGCTGGGCAGCTTAAGCTTAAGCCTATTGGGATGCCTGCCTAGCAACAGTTGCCATGGTCTAGGCTCGGGCCTGGGCTTGCTGTGCAGTAGGGCCTACTACTACGGTGGGCTGGGCTTCCTGCCCTGGGCTTGCCGTGGTAGCTGGTGTAGGCTGGGCCTCCTGCCCGTAACCTGTTGGTGCCATAGCAGCACGAAGGGCCGTTGTAGCACGCGTATGGGCCTCGGCTTGGGCTGCTGATACTGCGGTGGTCTTTGCTGTAGGCTGCAAGGTGGTGGCCGCGGTGGTGGCGTGGCTCCACAGTAGTAGGGCTTCTCCTACCATCATGTTGAGCCTCGAAGATCTCCGTTGTAGGGCTATGTCCTCGTCTTCACTCTCCGGTCCAAATCCTTGTACGTATAGGGTTTCGTTCATCATGGTTTCTGAATTTCTTACCATTGTATCCTTGGAATTAGTTTACTGATTGTAAGCATTACTTCTGTTATGCATTGAGGATTAGCTACCATTGGATTGACAAATTTTTTTATTTTTTTATATATGAAACTAAATTGAGCTTGGATTTATTCCAACCTTTTAAGTAGTTAGTTGAACATTGAAGTGCTTAATTTGCTCAAAACCAATTGGGTATTCGTCTGTTTAGCAATTATAATCTTTGGAAAGTCTAAAAAGATTGAATTTTAAGCCACCTTTGAATTTTTAATCCACCCATTTCCTGTTATTAAGCACGACTGTATTGATCCCATTTTAATTTTCCCAGCTTAAAGTTGCATTCTTGGAACCTGATATGTCAATTTTTGAGCTAAACTTCAGCAGTAGGGTGCTTTTTAGGCTGCAATATATATGTTCCAGGAAGTAGAAGGTCAAAACTATGGTAGATGAGAGAGGCCATTTGGTGCACACCCTTTGCACTTAAATTAGAATTCTTTGTTCTTTTAAAGATATTTTCTGTGATGTTTAATAATTAGGATGGATTGTCCAACATTAATGCTTACTTTTATTGTTCATTTGGTAACAAAACTAATGGGGCAAATGAATAGAAACAATTAACACTACATGCATCCTTTGTGTTTTGTGATATAATTGTGTTTGCACCTTGTTATGTACCACCTTGGCCTTGACTTGTCATGGAAAATAGTTCCAATTTAGTCCAGGAAGCCAACTTTTATCAGGCTTGGCCTTAAAAGTATTGGGACATTGGGTGGCACTAATACAGAATGATATAATTGTGTTTTGTGTTTCTAATTTAGTCCAGTAAGCCAAATTTTGTTATGTGATTCTAAAATAATTGTGTTTTGTGGGTGTGTTGCAGATTTTTGGGTGTTCAATATGCAAATTCTTCCTTGAATTAGTGATGTAATTGGGCGGTACATCGTGATGATGTTGAATACGGCATTGCCCCATGACGTATAGCTATGCTTCACATTTTGGAAAACCCTTATGGAGTTTTATTAATGAGTGCATTTTTGCTCACCACCATTTAGTGTGGTGTATGCTTACCACCCTATTTATCACCGTTAAATAAGTTTGAATTTTGAGATTTGTGTCTATCCACTACACGAATCTCGAAATTTAAACTCATCTAACTGTGATAAATAGGATGGTGAGCATACACCACACTAAATGGTGGTGAGCAAAAATGCTCCCTTTATTAATTAGTTGATTTGGAAGATCGTAGTTTGATATATATATATATATATATATATATATATATGATGTTAGATTGTTAGTTAATGTTTGTAATTTTGGTTAAAAGATGTGTAATATGTATTGGAATTCAAAATGTATAAAAAATAATAAAATATTTTTAACGGGTGTTAATGGGTGAAATGTGTGACTTATTAGATTAAAGAGTTGGGTTTGGGTAAGCCGTTAGTTTAACGAGTTGGGTTCGGATGACCCGTTAAATTAACTGGTCAGGTTGAACCCGACTCAAACCTAGTAAACTCGACCAGTTTATAGGTCGAGCCCAGTGTGAAACTTAACCCATTCTCAATCCCCTTAGTATAGATAATATCGTTTGTTCAAAACAAAAACAAAAAAAAACCTGGCCAACTTTTTTTAAGAAAAATGCTTGGAGATGCTCTTAAGGACACAAACACAAGTACTGAAAGCCACAAGAAAAGTGACTATTTGTTTCTTTTTCCTAATAATCAATAAAGCTTTCTAGTATATTTTATGGAAAATACTAGGAGACAACCTTTTCGTACAACATTTATATACAGTTGCAATTGATGTGTAAATGTCCAGTCAATTAATAAAGCATCCCATTGAATATTTATCATATGCATCATTTATCACATAAAATAGTATATTAATATGGTATGCATATGCATATGGTTTCCCTATCATTTACTCATATTTTATTTTTTGTATTATCAAACCCTAGAACTAGAAGGAACCCCCACGCATGCTGAGTCATTCTCCCATCTGCATTCCAAAGCTCTCTTTACTGTGTGCATCAAACTCCTACGATTCTGGAAGCAATCGTACAATAACAAGAATCTGGGAGAGTACTGAATACTAATGGATGTAAATAGAAGGACCCAAAATTCAAGTACTCACATACAAAATGTGAAAATCAAGCAATCATGCTAGTTCTAAACGATTCAAACAGAAAAGTTCCATCAAGCTTTTAATTAATATTTATTCGAGATACAATTTTATTACATAATAATATGATTTCATCTTTCAAGCTGCAGAACAACCAAATGAGAGATAATTGATTCCAAACGATGTAGTTATTAACATCGCATATTCCATCCAGAGCATTCGCCATGAATGCACGGTCCATCTGGATGTACATCCCAGAAACAGTTTCTACACTTCTTCCGGTCTCTCGTGTCGACATAGATATCAAAATAATGCAATTGACCTGGCCATTCAAAACTGCAATAGAATTGTGTTTTGAAAATGTAAAGTGGTCGAAAACTAAATTCAAAGGAGGCATGAGGGGGAAGCACTTTAACACCAATATCATCGTCTTTGGATTTGCAGTGAACGGTAAGAATTAAATCACCACCTAACTCGTTTGAGATTCTCACATGTTTCTTAGAAATACCACATTGTTGATGCACAAAATTAGCGAGAACAAGTACAACAGAAAGTGTTAAGTTTGTGACCTTCGCTAGATTGCTCCGGTCACTAGTGTGGATAAGTATGTAAATGGATAGAGACAGGGAAGCAAACACAAGATTTACGTGGTTCACCCAGATTGGCTACGTCCACAGAGTAGAGGAGTTCTCATTAATTATGAAAGGTTTACACAAGTACATAGGTTCAAGCTCTCCTTTTGTGAGTACTAGTGAATGATTTAGTACAAATGACATTAGGAAATATTGTGAGAGAATGATCTCTATTTATAGAAGAGAGTTTCTAGTTTCATTCTGACATTAACACGTGTCGTGTTAAGATTGGCTTTTGATATTGACACGTGTCGCGCTATGATTGGCTTCTAATGTTGACACGTGTCGCACTGTGATTGGCCTCCTGGTTAGAGGGAAACTCTTCTGGGTCCTTGACGGTATAACGTTGACCGGTGCTCAGTAGTTTCGGGATTGGTCAAGTATGGTACAAATAGTGCTCCCCTAAGTTCCCGAGTGAGGGAAGCTCCACAGTTAGGGACTTGCAAGATCCAAGTCATTGAGTAATCACGAAACTTCTAAGTACCGAAGTGTGGTATCATTTTCACTTGCCTTATCTGTCTCATATGTAGATGTGGCATATTCTCTGGAAGTACTTTTCCTCCATCCAGGGGTGGTGGTATCTTTAACTGATGAAGATGCACAAGGTAATGTATCAATTTCACTTGAAGCTTACTTGTAGTTTCGGGCTTGGTCAAGTGCGATACAAACCCTATAGTAGAAGCCCCCCAAGTTGCCGAGCTAGGAGATTTGCCTAAGGAGGTGATAGACAAGGAAAGCAATCAGACTTCCAAGCAAGCAACCTGGATCAGAGGTTTGACTTCGGCTTTCGGTTGATTGTTCTCCTTCTCCTTGTGTCGTAAACAACAACAAAGATAAGGAGAAGCAAATGGAGAAGAGATGATATGAGATACTTTTGCTTTTGAAAAAGCAACTTTCCACATGCTTATTCTTGAACTGGGCTGGAGGGTTTTCTGGTTTCCTCCAGAGTATAAGGCTGACTCAAGAATTTGAAGGTCAAAACAAGTCCATCAAATCTAAAGTACGTTCGACCCTGATGATATGGGATACTTTTGTTGTTGACAAAGTAGTGGATGTATCGACACGTGTTCTGTTATGCTTGTCTCCACATGCTTCCTTGTATCCTTCTCACTTGCCCTATCTATTCCTCAGACAGATGTGGTATCTTCTCTGGAAGCATAAGATGTTGAAGATGAGTACTCGAGAGCAATGCCAGGTACTTAATCAGGCAAGGGGTTCCAGGCAGTCAGTTCCTGACTGGAAGCTTAATTCCAAGTGCTGACTGATTGCTCTCTTTCTCCTTGTCTTGCAGGTAAGAACAAGGCCAAAGGAAAAGACAAGGAAAAAGCATGATATGGGATACTCTTGCTTTTAACCTTGATGATATGGGATACTTTTGCTCTGGTGTGGCTTGTTTGCAGAGGTATTATCGGAAGGAAAAAAGCTGAGTATTTCGAGAGACTTTGCTGAGACTGCCCTCTCAGATGTGAAGCAAAGTTGAGCATTTTTTTTTTTATTTGCAAGTATGCCTGGCTATGGAGGATGGAGGTTGACATATCTAGGAGTCTCCCTAACAACAAATAGTTGTGCTATTCCTTTACCCTTCTTGGTCATAGCAATGTAGTGGGAGCTGCAAGCTTCACGAGTTTTAACTTTATCAGAGCACTTTGAAAAAGTGGTCTGTGGTATCTGGAAATCTGATGTTGCGTGTGAAGATTGCAGACAGGCTTTATCCAAGGAAATTTGGCTCTCGAAGTTCGGAGAGCGGTGCCTTTTCGGTTTTCAAATAAGCAATCTTGTCGGGGATCTGGCTCTCGAGATTCAGAGAACGGTGCCTTTTTTATTTTTGAGAAAGCAATCCTGTTGGGAGTTTGATTCTTGAGATTCGGAGAGCAATGTCTCTTCGATTTTTTAGAAAGTAATCCTGTTGGGAGTCTGGCTCTCGAGATTCGGAGGGCGATGCCTCTTCAATTTTTTGGCATGTAATCCTGTTGGGAGTCTGGCTCTCGAGATTCGGAGAGCGGTGTTTCTTCGATTTTTGAGAAAGCAATCATGTTGGGAGTCTGACTCTTGAGATTCGGAAAGTAGTGTCTCTTCGATTTTTTAGAAAGTAATCTTGTTGGGAGTCTGGCTCTCGAGATTTGGAAGGCGGTGCCTCTTCGATTTTTAAGCACGTAATCTTGTTGGGAGTCTGGCCCTCAAGATTCGGATAGTGGTGCCTCTTCGATTTTTTAGCAAGCAATCTTGTTGGGAGTGTTTTCTGGAATGTGAGTAAAGGTTGGGCATTTTTGCTAGTCTGCATTGCCACGGAGCACGGAGGTTGACACACATTGGGACTTTCTAGTTATCAAGCAGTGGTGTTGTTCCTTTACCCTTGTGGGTAATAGTAGAGTTGCTGGACCTTCAAAATTTATGTGTCTAACCTTTGTCAGAGATCTTTAGCAAAGTTATCTGTGGTACTCGAGAAGCTGATGTTGCGTGTGGAAAATGGTGCCTTTTCAGAATCCGGAGAGTGGTGCCTCTTCGATTTTTGAACGAACGGCCTTGTTGCCCTTTCTTTTATAAGGGCACCAATTATGTGCAAGAAGTACATTCAAAGAGTTATTACTTGTAGGAATTTCCCCCTTACTTCAGAGATTTATTGCACCTCATTTCTCTTTCATCATTTCTGAGAATGTCTGGCCCATCCGACCGTCGTTTTGACTTGAACTTTAGTGATGAGGCAGCCATGCCTTCTCAAGACAACATAAGGCGCTCATCCTTCTTATCCCCTACTGGTCCTCTTACCGTTGAGGACTCTGTGATGAAGAATGATATGATCGTTGCGATGGTGGCCAGGAACATTCTCACTCCCAAAGATAACAGACTACTTTCCAAATGGTCTGATGAGTTGGCTGTTAAGGATTATCTGGCTCTCAATGTTCAGTGTGCAAGTTCTGTGTCTAATATGGCCCAACGCCTATTTGCTCGAACCCACCAGGTTGAATCATTGGCGGCTGAAGTGATAAGTCTCAAACAGGAGATTAGAAGGCTCAAGCATGAGAATAAACAGTTGCACAGGCTCGCACATGACTATGCTACAAACATGAGGAGGAAGCTCGACCAGCTGCAGGAAACTGATAGTCAGATTTTACTTGATCATCAGTGGTTTGTGGGTTTGTTCCAAAGGCATTTATTGCCTTCGTCTTCTTGGGGTTGTACCGCGTAATGAAGCTCCAAATGATCAACCTTCGGTGCCTCCTCCTTCTGGGGTTCTGCCTAGTACTGACGCTCTGAATAATCACCCTCTGGTGCCTCCTCTTTCTAGGGCTCTGCCGACTGCTGAGACTTCTCCTAAGCAACATTTGTGAAGGCTTTCTCTTGTTTGTTTATTTTGATTCATGTATATATACATATTTGTAACTTATCGGAGATATCAATAAACAAGTTTTGCTTCATTTCAACGTATTGTGTTAAATACACCAAGGCCTTCTTCACTAAGTTCTTTGAATTTTTCCTTTTGTTGAAGCTTGTATGTTGAAGCTTTGTGAGTGAAGCATGTAGGTTAAGGTAATGCTCCCTTAATTTCCCGAGTGAAGAAAACTTCTCGTTTGGAGACTTGAAAAATCCAAGTCACTGAGTGGTCGTGAGACTTCCGAGTATCAAGGTGCAGTAGCATATGGTAGGAGTCCCCCAAGTCTCTGGTCGAGGGAGTTGATGAATGAGACATTTCCTCTCTAAGTGGTAACCCAAAACTCATTCTTCATATATATTTGTTATGAAAGTTGTTAGGCCCATAGAAGAGGAGGCCTAGGCAATTATTTTTTCAAATTTTTTTTTTCGATTTTTTTTTTCGAATTTTCAAATTTCTGAAAATATATATATGTGTTTGTATGTATGTATATATTTTAAAGCTTTGTAGGTTGAAGCTTTGTTGGGTACCATGAATTGATTTTGCTTCACACTATATTGATCAAGATAATGTGAAGCTTTTGTAGGTGAAGTTTTTGTGTTGAAGCTTTGTAGGTGAAGCTTTTGTGGTGGGTGAAGCTTTTATGGGTGAAGCTTTTGTGGTGGGGGAAGCTTTTGTGGGTGAAGCTTTTGTGATGGGGGAAGCTTTTATGGTGGGGGAAGCTTTTGTGGGTAAAGCTTTTGTGGTGGGGGAAGCTTTTGTGGGTGAAGCTTTTGTTGGTGAAGCTTTTATGGGTGAAGCTTTTGTTGGTGAAGCTTTTGTAGTGGGTGAAGCTTTTGTGGTGGGTGAAGCTTTTGTAGGTGAAGCTTTTGTAGTGGGTGAAGCTTTTATGGATGAAGCTTTTGTAGGTGAAGCTATTGTGGGTGAAGCTATTGTGGGTGAAGCTTTTGTAGGTGAAGCTTTGGAGTTGAAGCTTTGTAGGTGAAGCTTTGGAGTTGAAGCTTTGGAGTTGAAGCTTTTGTTGCGTACCATGAATTGATTTTGCTTCACACTATCTTGATCAAGATAGTGTGAAGCTTTTGAGAATTTGTAGTTGTCCTCCATTGATGAAGCTTTTGTTGGTGAAGTTTTGGAGTTGAAGCTTTTGTTGGGTACCATGAATTGATTTTGCTTTACACTATCTTGATCAATATAGTGTGAAGCTTTTAAGAATTTGTAGTTGTCTTCCATTGTTGAAGCTTTTGTTGGTGAAGCTTTTGTGGTGAAGCTTTGTTGGGTACCACGAATTGATTTTGTTTCACACTCTTGATCAAGATAGTGTGAAGCTTTTGAGAATTTGTAGTTGTCCTCCATTGATGAAGCTTTGTTGAATTTCCCTTTTTTTTTTCTTTTTCTTTTTTTGGGAAACTAGAAGTTTGAAAATGTGGGAGAGACAACATATACAAATTTTGCTTCCACACTATTGAGCAAGAGATTGTGATGCAAGTCACACCTTGTAGTAGTCAAAGGTTTGGATGAACCATATAAATTGAATTTGCTTTGAACATTCTTGAATTTGCTACGAAGGTTTGAGAATTGTAGTTGCCCTCCATTGATGAAGCTTTTGTTGGCACCATAAATTGGTTTTGTTTCACACTGTCTTGATCAAGAGTGTGTGAAGCTTTTGAGAATTGTGGTTGAACTCCTTTGATGAAGCTTTTGCTGGCACCATAAATTGGTTTTGCTTCACACTGTCTTGATCAAGAGTGTGTGAAGCTTTTGAGAATTGTGGTTGAACTCCTTTAATGAAGCTTTTGTTGGCACCATAAATTGGTTTTGCTTCACACTGTCTTGATCAAGAGTGTGAAGCTTTCTATGAGTTGTAGTGTTTGCATTATTACAGAGGGGAAATGTCTGAAGCAGATGAAAGAAGGCTGAATAGCTTGATCTTCGTATGCCATGCACTAAAGTTGTTGTTGGCTTGTAATAAGACTTTGTTGGTGACTATAACTCTTGTTGGGCATAAGTGCTCCCCTAGTTGAGTTGTCAAGCTTGAGGGTTTTTTTATTATTTATGAATGCTAGGAGTTCACATATACAAGTTGTACCACTCGTCTTCTGGTAGATGGAATGAATGGTGAGTTGCTTTCATCACTTGGTTGGTGGTACGAAGATGAGTTCTTTCTTCACCTAGTTGGTGGCATGAGTGACAAGTTGCCAAATGATATTAGAGTACGGGTTGTACATTTCATCACCTGGTTGGTGGCATGAAGGAGAGTACGGGTTGTACATTTTATCACCTGGTTGGTGGCACGAAGATGAGTACCTTCTTCACCTGGTTGGTAGCATGAGTGGCAAGTTGCCAAATGATATTAGAGTACGTGTTATACATTTCATCACCTGGTTGGTGGCATGAAGGAGAGTACGGGTTGTACATTTCATCACCTGGTTAGTGGCATGAAGATGAGCTCCTTCTTCACCTGGTTGGTGGCATGAGTGGCAAGTTGCCAAATGATATTAGAGTACGGGTTGTACATTTCATCACCTGGTTGGTGGCACGAAGATGAGTTCCTTCTTCACCTAATTGGTGAGAATAAAGGTAAAGTGTCGAGGCACATTGTAGCAAGTGTCGAAGACATAAAGTATGTTAAACCATTTCGAAGCACAGTTGGCTTATGTATGGATGTGTTGGAATGTATGATGTTTATGTATGAATGTGTTGGAATGTATGATGTTTATATTGATTGATATGAGTGATGCTTATGAATGTTTTGTTATGCATGAAGGGATCCATGCTTTTGATATGTTAACCATGTTGGTTGTAACACTTAGTATCACATACTTTGTGTCAAAGTATGCATGTTGAAGCTCTGAGTTGGAGTATAAGGGTAGGTCAGCGTAGACCAAGTGTTCTAGTGCTAGGAACGCAAAAGACTTAGAAGAAGTTGTCTGAATTCCCTTTTCTTTAAATATTTGCCGAATGGCTTATGTGACAAAAGATCTCAAGCAGTTGAGAGTCAAAACATTTGTAATGTGTATGCCTTCTTATAATAGCATTTCCTTCAGTACTTAGTCCTCCACTTTGAAAAAGTAAGGCTTGGCCCCATAGTCGTAATAGTTGACGGTACGTTCACCCCTAATTGTCTTGATACGAACTTTTATTCCTCTTATTGTAATGGGCTTGCTGAGAGTAAAAATCCTTCATCTTACCAAGAGACAGATACATTTGGTGACTTAGCGAGTAGCTAAATGAGGCAGGAGATGATGCAATGAGTGTCTGAATGGCCAAGATCTCCTCACTTGGTAGAACTTGACTTCCACTTCCCACTTGTTGATAGGAGTTAACCATATAGGGGTTCCCTTGGTATGTCCTTGCTTCGGCGGAGGCGTGGATGTAAGCCTATGTCATCACCTCAAAGTAAGTCTTCCAAGTGTTGCATTGATCATGTACTTGAAGAAACAATCATGTGCCTGCCGTGAAGACCTTGAGAGCGGTCTTGTCATATGCCTCAGCGCAGCGAGAATACTCATTGCTGAAGCGACCGGCATACTCTCGTAGTGACTCATCCGGCTTCTAGTGAATAGTGTACAAGTCATCTGTAGAATGCAAGCAATCAGTCTGGAAGATGTGTTGAGAAACAAACAGTTTCCTCAATTCCTCAAATGAGTCTACTGTTTCAGGTGGAAGATGGCAATACCAGTTTAAAGCTTTGCGAGAGAGGGTGGAGAGGAAGAGAAGACATCGCTCTTCGTCGGTGTGTATCTGATATGCCAGGGTGGACTCAAAGAGGTTAAGGTGTTCAATTGGGTCATCCCTTCCAGTATATAGTTGTAAACCAAGATTTTGTTTTGTCTTCGCTTGAAGGGGGTGTCGAGGATCCTCCTTGTGAGAGGGCCAGGCCTGGGTTGGTTCCGGTCAGGTATCTCGGCGTGACATTGGGCCTTCAACTTGTTTACTTCTTCAATGAGCTATAGGACAAGGGGGTCCTGAGTGGAGCCATGTACCATTGGAATTTTCTTTCGTAAATCTCCATCGCATCTTAGAAGTAGGAAAGTTTGAGTAAGGGCGTGTGGTTTTTCTTGGACTCGTCGTACTGACTTCTAGGGCGAGTCTATCAGAATACCTTAGAGTCCCATGTACCTTCATGTTCCTTTGGGACCTGTTGTTCTTTCCCAAGATTGGCAGCAGGCCTGGGTCCTGGGAGGGGACCGAGTCTTTCAGAAACCCTTGGGTCATTGATCCTCGAGCATATGTGGAGGGGATTCTCTCGACGTTGCTTTAAGAAGTCTCGGCAGTCACGATAAACGACTTTCGATCCTTCCAACCCTTCTACAATGAGGTGTCTTCCTCCACTTCTCATGTTTTGGGTCGAAGCATCTGGGTTGAGAGAAGTCTCATGTTGATCAATGTTTTGATGATTAGCTCGCTCCTCAACAGGGATACCCATGTCAAAGGGAGGTGACCCTCCGTGTTGGGGGGTACCTAGATGATAGTTGATGTCCACAAAGGCAACCAACTCGCGTGTTTAAGTACGCCTAGTTTCGTGGAACGTCTCAAAGAGCTTCTCATACTACTCCTGGAGGACCTCATTCTTCATTGCTATCTTGTTGTTTAGAGCTTCTAGCTCATCGACTTTAGCTTGAAGAGCAACCCTTTTTCCTTCCTTCTTTCGTTGCTTCGCACTAGGTGCAAGATGGGTGTCATTCTGTGTGTTGTGGCTTCCTTCGCTCCCCATGTTGGAGAGGGATGCCTGGTCAAAAGAGAGTGTACGAATCGTGGAAACCAGCTTGGCAAAGTTGAAGAGAGTGGGAATAAGTGTTGTTCCCACAGACGGCGCCAAATGTTGATGCACAAAATCAGCGAGGACTTTGGTACAACAGAAAGTATTAAGTTTGTGACCTTCACTAGATTGCTCCGATCACTAGTGTGGATAAGTATGTAAATGGATAGAGACAGGGAAGCAAACACAAGATGTACATGGTTCACCCAGATTGGCTACATCCACGAAGTAGATGAGTTCTCATTAATTGTGAAGGATTTACACAAGTACATAGATTCAAGCTCTCATTTTGTGAGTACTAGTGAATGATTTAGTACAAATGACATTAGGAAATATTGTGAGAGAATGATCTCTATTTATAGAAGAGAGTTTCTAGTTTCATTCTGACATTAACACGTGTCGTGTTGTGATTGGCTTTTGATATTGACATGTGTCGCGCTATGATTGGCTTTTGATGTCGACACGTATCGCACTGTGATTGGCCTCCTGGTTGGAGGGAAACTTTTCTGGGTTCTTGATGGTATAACGTTAACCGGTGCTCAGTAGTTTCGGGATTGGTCAAGTATGGTACAAACACACATGTATACATGGTTGTTGCCAACAACAAAAGCAGCATTAGCAGCATTCCGTTTCCAATGAACGAAACCATACTTATTTTTGAAATTTTATGGTCTTTGGTTTGAAGACGTATAATTAGAATCTGAGTATTGCTTCTTTTTGTTTTTATAGTTGCTAGGTTTTTCATAGAGTCTCTGACTAGATAGTGCTCAGATTGCGCTTCTTGGGTAACTTGTTTAGGTTCACAAAACCTAGACTACCTAGTAAAAACTGTTAGGACTAAATTGGAAAAGCAATGAAGAAAAGGAAAATCAGTGAAATTTTTATCGCTCAGCATTCCATGTTTAATAACAAATGGACATTGAATTTGGTCAGCTTTAACCAAAATTTAATGCTGTCATCTTCTCTATCAGTTTGACCAAAATACGCTTTATTATTCTTATGACCATATTATTTTCCTTTTTAACCTATCGTGTTCAGGTTGAAACCTTTCTTTGACGTAGTTTAGATAAACTTAGTGTAATATCTTATCAATTGTCGAAAAATAAAACATAATTTTGTCGAAGGAGAACTCGAAGTTAGAACATTGGGTACAAGGAGGAATGTTTTTCACTTAATGAGCTACAAGTGCCTTTGCAGTTTATTTGTTATTACCAACTAGCTATTAGTCTAAAGGTATTTTCTCTTTGTTATTCGTGTTAGAGACATGGCCCGTATCCCTGCCAATGTTGCAGATTCTTCTAGAATTAGTTAAACTTTATTGGGGTGCATGTATTGTATCTTTGTACATTTAACTGAGTACATCCTTGTACATTGAACTGTATTAATTTACCCACCTGAATTGGATCTCTTGTATTCCTATATAATATAACGTTTGTTATCAATCAAACTGTCCAGTCAATTACTTCAAGTCCTATTCTCTCCAATGTCTTCTAGGTTTGTTTCATTACAATTCGAATCTCCCCTCTACGATTAATCACCAGAACAAATAAATATATAGTTCAATATGTTGGGATATATTTAGGGATGGCAACGGATCGGTTTGGGGATGGAAATGCTATATTCATCCTCATAACCATGAAAATTAACCATATTCATAACCACAAATTAACCATCGGGTATTATCCATAACCATACCCACCGGATAATGGATTTCCATCGGTTAATGGTTATATCCATCTTCATTAATACAAAAAATATATTCGTCTAATTGACGCATGATAATTTAGTAAATATTAATTTCGTCATTAAATATTTGATGTATAAAGTGATTTAATTAATGGATCTTGTGGAACATAAAAATTAAAGCTAAACATTGATAATGTTGGTTGATTTTTGATATCTTGCATAAATACTATTAAATTCTTATAGATTTTTATTCATATCAAAACTTTTGTACTTTGCCACAAAATGCAACTCACACAATGCAATTTTTTGTATTCTCAAGGTAATGGATTCGGTGAATAATGAATATACATATAATTATATTATATATTATTGGGTTTCGATTCAGGTACGGATATGGATTGGGGACCCCTATAATCATATCCAAAATCATAACCGAATAATATTCACGGTTTTTCCCCATACCCAAAATATACCAAAATTTTCATACCCAAATCCAATCTATTCGAGCGGTTATTCACTGTTATCAGGTTTAATGGTTAGAATTGTCATCCCTAGATATATTGGGACAAATTTACTGCTGAGATTATGACAATTTGGAGTGCTGCTGAGATTATAAGTAAGGCTGTTAGAAATTAGTGTGTTTAGAGACAAGTTCTTAAAGAGTTTGGAGTGTTATTCTATAGTCTATACCAGCAACTCTGTTCTCCCTTCTTGGTATCAGAAAACAATTTCAATAAAATCATTCGGTTTTTCTCTTCATTTATCTATCTCAACACAATAACTATTTGTGTACATATGGCTCGTCTACAATTTCACAAACATAATTCTGTATCAACTTTCAGGAATATGTAGCAAAGTATCACATCACGTAGATACCAGCAAGTTTTCCGTGATCTGCTTAAAGAAGAGCACCAATTTATCACGACCAGGAAGATTTTCTTCGATTAAGGGACTTATGTGAAGTCCTTAGCCCATTCGTACAAGCGCGTCTTCAATGACTCCAAACCAATGAGCAATTCCACCAAAGGCACTGTCCACTATTCCAATGTTATATCCTCCGAAAAACTTCTTTTCTCTAAGAGTACGAGCTGCCTGCACTTCTATCGTTCTTAGCATCTCCAAGTTATCTTTCTTGGCCTTCTCTTGCTCTTCGCTGGTGGTTCGGAAGACCATCCAAATCGCAGGGCCCTGTTAGATTAGAAACAATTTTATCGGTATAAGTACGTAAGGGTTTTTCTTGGTGACCGGTCCCATGCACGAAATTGTCTCATCATATGATAATTCAGAATATATATTATGAAGTAATTCACTTAAGACATAAAAAGCAGACACAATTGTTGCTTATACTTTCTAACATGTACTATTAATCATGTAGAAGCTAGAATCATGTCCGAACGCGTGGCTAGAACATCACCTTATAGCTTAGGTAATTAAACATGTACGTCCACACGAAAAGTGAAACATTTTTTGCTCAGAATTTTTTCTAGAGAAGAAGTACGTAGTACTTCCCTTTTCCACTAAGCCCAACTTCCTCCCCTTTTCGGTGGGAGTTGTTCTCTCGTGTTGGGAGTGCTTCTCACTTTCTTGTGTGAGTGACCGGTATTTTCCTTGCTTTGTTCAGCCGGCGGCCCTAGCGGGGGCAAGGTCGGTGGCAACCCGTCCTTTTTCTTTGTTCCCTCTTTTCCTTTTCCTTTTTTTTCCTCCTCTGCCCGTCTATTCCGGCATGTTTTTCTTCTTCCTCTTGCCTATGATCTAACTGACCATAGTCCTCCATCAGAAATTTCTCAATTCCGACTATCTTTTTCCCCTTCCCTTGCTGTTTTTCCACATCAATGACACTTTTCAACCCATTTTCTACTTATCCCCAGTGGTTTCGGCCTCTCTTGATCCCACAATTCCTCCGATCTACAACTGTTTCTTTTTATCGTGTTTCGCGGCTTTCTAGGAAGGTGTTTAGCGCTCTAGCTCGGGTGGTCACACCACCACCTTCCATTTGTATGCTGTTGTTGGCACTTTACTTATGGGATTTTTTTTCCCATGAGTTTCATTTATGGTGGATGCGGATTAGAGTTTTGTGGCTTGATGGAGGAGGGTGGAATCTTCTCCTTTCTGATTTGGAGGCTTTGTTTGGTTGATCCCAGTGACGACAAGAGGTGGTGGTTCGTGGTCGGCGGTGTTGAAGGCTTCTGTATACCTAGGGTTTTTTTCAAATTTCTATTTGTTTGTTTTGGCTCAAACTTTGGGTTGGACCTTTTTGCTTTTGGATCCATATTTTAGTTTTGGGCTTTATATGTATTTGGATCCCAATTTGTAAGTGTGTGTTTTGTTGGTCATGAAATTTACCTTTGTACCAAAAATTCAATACGCCGATTGTGTAAAATTTACTAAAAGGGAGAGAGGAGGTACGGCAATAGAGTGTAGAGAATAAGGCGCAGGGAAATTATAGGATGTATTTTTTTTTTTATGCCAGTGCCTTTCTTTATAGTAAACCATGTGGAAAGGGAAACTCATTTCTCTAAGTAATACAAAGTCTAACAGGAAAGATATCATTAGAATAAAGAATAATCATAAACCCAATCTACCTAGGATTTACACAATCACATAATGTTAAATATTTATCACAAACTCCCCTTGAGTGTGTAAATACTCAAGTACATATCAAATCAGATCTTGCAAAGATAGTTAATGAAGTCGTCTCGTTCGCATTGATAGAGTAACATGCTAGTCTCAAACAAGGAAGTTGCATATGTAAATAAGTCTCACAAAACTTGGCTATGGTAAAACTCAAGGTGGGACAAAAACCCACAATCTAAGAAAAAAATATGAATTAATGCAAAGTCCATATTAGGCGTCTTGACACACCTCAACCCAAATTGAGGCATGATGGCCATCACGTGAGGGTGACGTAGCCATGTGTGCGGTGCGGAAGTGATAGTGATATGAAAATGTGAGTCAATAAACACCAAACTAACTAAATTACACTATACTAATATATAAGTGCGAGTGAAAATATTTAAGTATAGTTACACTTATTTAGAACGTGGGTAACCTAAGTGCAATCCAGCATGTCAAATACTAATTATACAATACCAGAGAGATGATCCTACATTATTTATAATCTGTCAGAACCGCCGCCGACTCCTCGTAAGCCACCAAGAAGCACGCCTACCTACAACCTGGAAGGGTGCAAAACAGAAAGTGTGAGTGGGCAAAAACAAAGTTTTCAAAACCATTTCTCTTTCAAAAAGTAATAACCCCTCGCCGTAAAACCCGTATAATTTCCCAGAACCTAGCATACATACATATCCAGAAACCATACTCGAAAATAGTGAAATCCCGACAAATGCCGTGTCAAATATCTCAGTATAATAAATAATCAAGGCAGGTGAAGTAAATAAATGAAAAGTAATATGCCAGCCAGATCCACCTAGTGTGGCCTGTACAGCTGAACCTATAGCTCATCAAGTATGCCTACACACGAGTCGGAACCACCTAGTGTAGTCTGTACGACAGGGTTAGGTGTAATAAGTACACTCAAGTGCTACGATCACATGAAGGCTGTACGATAAATCGTAAGTCACTTACAAGTCGGAACCACCTATTGTGGTCTGTACGACAAGGCTGTGCACCAAACTTGGATCCAAGGTGATGGTGCGGTGCAAGAAGTGAACATCACGTGAAGGACTGTACCATGGCCACGGGCGGGTGCACTAACACCGGGGTGCAAGTTTATGAGCTCTAAATGCATCTTAGTATAATCATACACACTACAATCACTACCATCAATATTTACTCACCTGAAGCTTACATGAGCATCCGCAGCATCAAGCAACAATATGCATAACTATACTAATGCATATTCTAAAATGTAATGCAAATGACATGGCATTTAAAACATAAAACCATTTAAAACAATTTCTGGGAAAACGTAAAGCATATATACGTATATATATAAAACCAAAAGCCCATTCACTGGTATGTGGCAGGGTCGTAACCCCCATCTCACCTATATGTGAAACAACTATTTTAACGTTAATTTAAGCACATAACCAAAAATATGTAATAACTTCTCATAAGTTGCTCAACTGGAGTGTTTGAATATACCATTGTGGCCTACTTAACACCACGAACATTCCCATATTTTTAGAAAAAATTTCTAATATCTTATGCGCCGTCACGCACCGGCCAAGGCACGACCACACACATCGGCTACGCACAGGCACATGGACGGAATCTTTAACGTCGTTAAAAAATATTCTGCTAAATAATAGAAATTCCGTTAAATATACCTGATGCGGTTAGGTATATTCCATCAAAATTAACGAAATATTCGCCTTCTTCTCCGGTGGTTCGTCGGATTCTGTCTCCAGCTGCCGTCTGTGTCACCGGAAACTAGAAAATCTTTAAACCTTAATATCTTCTTCATTTTTCAACCAAATTTCATGAAATTTATACCAAAATGAAGCTCTAAACAAGTAGAACATGTTCTTACCACTTTGAAGTCTTAACACTCACATAAAATAGTCAAAGAATTCCTCGATAATCCAGTCAAAACTGCAACTCAAGGAACTAACCTATCCCGACGTCCAAAACCTTCCAAAACTTCTTTATGATCTTTGTGAAGTTGTTTTAAGACTCCCTTGAGCTTTGAAACTCCGTTAAATTCCCATGATCACTACGGAGTAGCAGAGCACCTCGCCGGTGCTCATTGGTTCCCGAGTTCCCGAGGTCTTGTCTCTAAACTAATGGTATGACTGTGTTCCTGGACTTGCAAGGAATTCAAAAATAGCCTCCACTAACTCGATCTGTGTAGGATGAAGCTGGTCAAGTGTATGGATGTACTGATTGTACAGACGAGGGAAGGATCGAGAGAGATGGTGAAGGTATATACGTCTGTGTATGTGTGTGCGTGTGGTCCAGATTGGGTGTATATAAAAAATCTTAAGCCCCAATTAGGCTACCAAGTCGAGGGCTAAAATTAATCCAAAAAAACCCCATTTCCAAATGGATCCAAGGAAATAGGAAGTGAAGTAATTGGTCTATTTTCTTAGCCCGCTTATACATTCACAACACATCGTTCCAAAGACAAATCATCATTTCCACGTTTCCGAGGACAAGATATATTTTAATTCGAGACGGGTCGTCGCAACCTACCCCCTTAAGGAAATTTCGTCCCCGAAATTTCATACAATAATATAACAAACCATTAATATCCGTAAAATAGGCATGGATACATATCTCTTATACGATTCTCCGTCTCCCAGGTTGCTTCCTCTACTGAATGGTTCCTCCATAAAACTTTCACTACGCGCACAGTTTTATTCCTCATAACCTTATCCTTCCAATCCAAAATCGTCACTGGCTCTTCGTCATAAGTCAAATCGGGATTAATTTCCAGTGGTTGAGGAGGTATCACGTGTGATGGATCGGAGACATAATGGCGAAGCATAGAAACATGAAAAACATCATGCGCCTAAGATAACTCAAGAGGCAACTTAAGCCTGTAGGCAACTTCACTAACTCGTTCGGTAATCTGGTACAGTCCAATGTATCTATGACTTAACTTACCCTTCTTCCTGAACTGTACCACCCTTTTCCACGGTGATAGCTTCAAAAATACCCAATCACCAACATTATACACCCTATCAGTGGCGTGTTTATCAATTAGATTCTTTTGTCGATCCTAGGCCGCTTTCAGGTTAGATTTAATTACCTGAATATTCTGTGTAGTCTCGTCCACAATCTCAGGGCCCACCAATACTCTTTCACCAACCTCTGACCAGTATAAAGGAGTACGACAAGACATACCATAACGTGCCTTAAAAGGTGACATACCAATGCTAGAATGGTAGCTATTATTGTAGGCAAACTCCATCAAATCCAAACGCCGATGCCAAGCGTCACCAAATTGCAATACAGAAGATCTTAGCATATCCTCCAGCGTCTGAATAGTCCTCTCAGATTGCCCATTTATTTGTGGATGATATGTTGTACTATAAAGTAATCTCGAACCAAAAGCCTCCTGAAATGCCACCCAGAACTTAGAAGTGAACGTAGGATCCCGATCATAAATGATATTAACCGGAACCCCATGGTATCTAACAATTCTTGATATAAATAAAGTGTGCTGCTTTAGTAAATCGATCCACTATCACCCAAATGCCATAATAACCATTTCGTGTACGAGGAAGCTTGTACACGAAATCCATGGTAATATTTTCCCATTTTTACTATGGAACGAGAAGTGGCTGCATTAGTCCAAAAGGCTTCTTCCTCTCAGCTTTGACTTGTTGACAAATTGCACATCTACTCACATATTCAACAATTTCTCTTTTCATGCTAAGCCAGTAATAAAAAGGTTGAATGGTGGGATACATCTTAGTACTCCCAGGATGCATCGCATATGCCGATATATGCGCTTCATCAAGAATATCTTTCTTTAATTCTACATTATTTGGCACGTACTTTTGACTTCCCTGCATAAGCATGCCATCAAATCCCCGATTTCTGAGATCTTTCTTCTTCCCTCGTGACACTACCTCTGCTAATACTTGGGATTCCTCATCCTCTACTTGAGCTTCTAGCACACAATTAATTAAAATTGGTCTGACTTAGAAACTAGCAAGTAAAGCTTATTCCCGATCTTCTACTCTTAACTTTACTCTAGTGGATCTCAAATCTGTGAGAAGGGAAAAACGACAAGCATATAAGGCATTAAGTTTGCATTGAGATTTCCTACTAAGCGCGTCTGCCACCACACTTGCACGACTAAGGTGATACTTAATTTTGTAATCATAATCGATGAGCAATTCTATCCACCTCCACTGGCGAAGATTAAGATCTCTCTGAGTGAAAAGATACTGAAGACTTTTATGATCCGTGAAAATCTTACATTTTTCTCCATAATGATAATGTCTCCAAATCTTCAAGGCAAATACAATGGCTGCTAACTCAAGATCATGAGTAGGATAATTCATCTCATGAGGTTTCAACTGTCGCGAAGCATAAGCAATCACCCTATCATGCTGCATCAATACACAACCCAGACCATGCAAAGAAGCATAACTATAAATCTCAAAATTACCATTGTCGTCTAGAAACACCAAAACAGGTGCATGGGTGAGACAATACTTTAGTTGCTGGAAACTTTGCTCACAATTATCATCCCACTCAAATTTAACATCCTTTCTAGTCAACCTCGTCAGTGGTAATGCTATGGTTGAGAAATCTTTAACAAACTATCTATAATAACCTGCTAGGCCAAGGAAACTTCGTACCTTTGTGACGGTTCGTAGTTGCTCCCAATTCTCAACGGTCGCTACCTTCTGTGGATCCACTTGAATACCTTGAGCGGACATGACATGCCCCAAAAATGCTACTTGATCTAACCAAAACTGGCATTTGCTAAACTTAGCATATAATTAGTGTTTCCTCAATTTCTTCAACACCAAAGTGAGATGTCGTACATGTTCGGACTTAGACTTAGAATACACCAAAATATCATCAATAAATACAATGATAAACCTATCAAGATATGGCTCGAATACTCGATTCATCCAAGTTCGTAAAAGTTGTAGGTGCATTAGTTAACTCGAATGGCATCACAAGAAACTCATAATGACCATATCGAGTCCGAAAAGCCGTCTTAGAAACATCTTCACTTCTGATCTTTAATTGATAATAACTAGACCTCAAACAATCTTAGAAAACACGCAGGCACCTCGAAGCTGGTCAAATAAATTATCTATACGGGGCAACGGATAATGGTTTTTAATCGTTACCCGATTCAGCTGCCGATAGTCAATACACAGCCTTAAAATCCCGTCTTTCTTCCGTACAAATCAAACTGGAGCTCCGCAAGGTGAAGTAGTAGGCTGAATGAAACCCTTATCAACCAATTCCTGTAACTAAATTTTTAATTCCCTCAGTTTAGCAGGAGCCATTCGATAAGGAGTTAAAGAAATAGGATATGTACCTGGAAGTAAATTAATAGTGAACTCCACTTCTCAGTCTAGTGGTAGTCCAGGTAAATCATTAGGAAATACGTCAGGAAAATGCCTGACTACCCGTACATCCTCCACACTTATAGAAGTATCTACATTTAATACCATGTGAGCCAAATACCCCTGACAACCTTTCCTCAATAACCTTTTAACCCTCATGGTGGAGATAACGTCGTGTCTCACTCCACCACGCTCACCCATAAATGTGACCATAGGTAAGCCTGCACTTCTAGAAGCAACCTCCATGTTCTGGGACTGTCCCTTAGGATACCACTGTGATCCACCAGCTGAATATGGCGGATATGGCGTATAACCTCCTGGATACTGAGCATAACCACTATGATGATACGGATCGTGTGGTTACTAATACTGTCCTCCAGAATATGGAGCTATATCATCCTGATAATGATAAGCACCCCAATGACCTGTCTGGTTATAACCACTAAGCCCTGGAACCTGATGAATCAGAACTAGTGGTGGTAAGGAAGGTGGTTGGGGCTTCTGCTGGTTCTGCGGGCACTGAATAGCCCGATGTCCCATCTGGCCACAAGTGAAACATTCGCTGCTACCTTGCCTACACTCCCCAAAATGCCGATTGTTGCACCTACGACACAAAAGAGCACTTGCGCGCTACTAGAATCCTTTTGCCTTGGAACCGAGAATAGGGATGGGCAAAATACCCATGGATATGGGTAACCGCGGTTACCCACCCATTTAAAGTTAACGGTTATGGTTATGGGTAACCATTTAGACAAATAAACGGTTATGGGTATAACCGTTTATCCATGAAATTTAAATGGGCGGTTATGGGTATTATCCGCGGTTATAACGGGTATCCATCGGTTATGGGTAATATTCATAGTTATAATGGGTATCCATTTACCCATTTAATTTAATATATGTAAAATTTAAAAAAAAATTAAAAACCCTCAGAGAATAAGTTACAACTTCGTCACTCTCTCTCTCCGTCCCTCTCTCTCTCCGCCTCTCGACTTCGTCGCTCTCTCTATCCATTTACCCATTTTTTGTTCTTTGGTTATCTGAATGTAAAAATACAACTAGGAGAGAATATATAACATAGTTTTTGCCATCCTGTTTAGAAATCAGACTAAACGTGGATACTGGACCTGCTTTCCTCCACTTTTGAGGAGAACTATCATTGTTACAGTTTGGTCTGTAGCTGAGAAGTTCTCATTCGAAGGACTCGGTATTGCAAGAGTTATACTGGACCTGCTTCCTGAACTTCCATAATTTATTGGTTGTTATACAGAATAAAAAAAAACTGATTGGTTGCTATACAGAAAAATATCGTTCGTAAACTATTATTTCAATTATTGGAATTATATGAGGACTTAAATGATTAAAATAGGGAAATGTATGCTAAAATGTACTTATAACTAGGGGTGGGTTCGGTACGGTTACCGTACCAAAACCCTCATACCAATTACCGTACCAAACTTTCGGTTTGGTAAAATCTATTACCAATACCATACCAAACTTTCGGTATACCGAAGTTCGGTATTGCCAAATGTTCGGTTGGCATGGTATGGCAATGGTAATTGCCACTTTGTTTTGGGACAAAATTTGTTTTGGCTTTTTTAACCCAATTCAAGTGCAAAACTTTTTTATTGTACCTTTATCTAATACTTTGTAGCCTAAATTCATCGATTATTCATCATTCACAATTCACACACACAATAATTCAAATGATGCATCAAGATTCATGATGAAAATTAAGTTTACAATCCAAATAGAAGCTACGAACCAAAACAAATAGAAGTTTCCCCCATGCTAAAGATCGTCTCTATCCTCCATTGGTTCAAACACACTTCTAGAACTATCCCAATGTCTTCTCCCTTATGACCTGTGATCTTTATGAAGTTTATAATCCGTTTGTGCAACTTTCATTCCCTATCCATGAAGTGAGCGGTAACTACCATGTAGTTAATGTTTTGTACCGATATCCAAGTATCGGTTGTGATACTTACCCTTTGATTATGCATTGCTTCAAATAACTTAGACTTCTCCAACACATATAAATCACACACACTAGCCGCAATCTTCTTCCTATTTGGAATCTTGAACCGAGGTTGAGCCTCTTTCATCATATCAAATTATTAGAATATTATAAATATGTGTTATATAATTATATATTATATAATTTATAAATTATATATTATATTATATGTTCGGCACGGTAAGGTAATACCGTGGTAATGATATCCATTACCAATACCGTACCATGAAATTTCGGTACGGTACAATACCGTACCATTACCGATTGGCACAAAAAATTTGGCACAAAATCGGTATGGTACGGTTGGTAATTCGGTTGGCACGGCAATTTGGCAAAAAAATCCACCCCTACTTATAACGGTGTTTAATTGTCAGAAAATGAAAATTATGACAAATTTTTCTTTTGTAATTTTCAAATTGTTAAAAAAAAAATGTAGACGGGCGAAAAAAAAGGTAAATGGGTAAAAAAAGGATAAACTGGCAAAAAAATGGGTAAACGGGTAAATGGTTATGGTTATGGTTAAATGGGTAAATGGTTATGGGTAAATGGGTATACGGTTATGGGTATGGATAACCGTTTATAAACGGTTATGGTTATGGGTATAACCATTTATGTAATTACCCAACGGGTAAACGGTTATACGGATATAAATATAAATGGTTATGGGTAAATAATCACGATTACCCGCCCGCCATAACCGTTGCCCATCCCTAACCGAGAACCTCCTAAAAACCGGCCATTTCTCCTCGGCGCAGTAGAACTCAAAACCCCACTGGAAGAGCTAGAACTAGTACCATTTCTCTTAAAACTCTACGTCTTGCGAGGTCCTTGTATTGAATGGCCTTTATCTTTATTATTATTTTTCTTCTGGTTACTATCTTTTTCTTCCTCTTCCTTGCTATCACTGGCATATTTTCATAATCCTCAACCTGCAGTAAAAACTCCTAATATGTAGCACAGGGAGTCGTGGTCGCCATGGAACACCATTTCTTTCTAGTACCCAATCTAAAACAGCGAAGCATCTCTACAAGATTTACAGCAATCTCAGGGCAATAATGAGATAAATCAGTGAACTTCCGATAAATCAGTGAACTTCCGATAATACTCATTAGCTGACATCTTTCCTTGATTTACAGCAATCTCAGGACAAATCTTTTCTGGAATAACTGCTTAAAAATCTCCCAATCTGCAGCTTCCTCTGGTGACAACTAAAGAGATTCCTACCTCCACCAGGTTGCAGGCTCCTCACCCAAAAACCAAGTGGTCATCTTGACCCATCAATCCTCAGGAAGATTTCCCTGTCTCTGCATCAATCGAAAAGTTTTCTCGATGTGATTGAGCCAATGCTCGGCTCCTTTAGGCCCCTCCGTACCCATAAAATTATTCAACTTTAGATTATACACAATCTCCAAGGGAGTCCTTTGGGGAGGACGAAGCGAAGACTGAATGGCATTGGCAATTGCTTCCCCAAGTTGAGTAATATCGGGGGAACTAGACTTAGCTGAAGTACGTGGCTCTCTACGAGGTGGCATGGTTTTGACAGAAAACACCAAAATAATTAAAATACTCACAAAATATGCAAGACTGCCAAACCTAGGCTCTGATACCAAACTGACACACCCTGACCCAAATCGAGGCGTGCTGGCCGTCACGTGAGGGTGACGTAGCCATGTGCGCGGTGCGGAAGTGATAGTGATATAAAAATGCGAGTCAATTAAAACAAAACTAAATTACACTATACTAATATATAAGTGCGAGTGAAGATATTTAAGTATAGTTACACTTATTTAGAGCGTAGGTAACCTAAGTGCAGTCTAGCAGGTCAAATACTAATTATACAATACCAGATAGATGTTCTTCATTATTTATAGTCTGTCAGAACCGCCGCCGACTCCTCGTAAGCCACCATGAAACACGCAGGGGCGCAAAACAGAAAGTGTGAGTGGGCAAAAACAAAGCTTTTCGAAACCATTTCTCTTTCCAAAAGTAATAACCCCTCGTTGTAAAACCCGTATAATTTCCCAGAAACTAGCATACGTACATATACAGAAACCATACTCGAAAATAGTGAAATCCCAACATATGTCATGTCAAATATCTCAACATAATAAATAATTAGGGCAGGTGAAGTAAATCAATGAAAAGTAATATGCTAGCCGAATCCACCTAGTGTGGCCTGTACGGCTGAACCTATAGCTCATCAAGTATGCCTGCACACGAGTCGGAACCACCTAGTGTGGTCTGTACGACAGGGCTAGGTGTAGTAAGTACGCTCAAATGCTAAGATCACGTAAAGGTTGTGCGATAAATCGCGGGTCACCTCCTAATCAGAACCACCTATTGTGGTCTATACGACAGAGCTATGCACCAAACTTGGATCCAAGGTGAGCTTGTGGTGAGGGAGGTGAACATCACGTGAAAGACTGTGCCCTGGCCACGGGCGGGAGCACTAACACCGAGGTGCAAGTTTATGAGCTCTAAATGCATCTCAGCATAATCATACACATTACAATCACTACCATCAATATTTACTCACATGATGCTTACCTGAGCATCCGCAGCGTCAAGCAACAATATGCATAACTATACTAATGCATATTCTAAAATGTAATGCAAATAACATGGCATTTAAAATGTAAAACCATTTAAAACAATTTCTGGGAAAACGTAAAGCATATATACGTATATATATAAAACCAAAAGCCCACTCACTGGTATGTGGCAGGGTTGTAACTCCCGTGTCTCATCTGACTGCACTCGTCCTCCAGAAACGTCTCACCTATATGTGAAACAACTATTTTAACGTTAATTTAAGCATGTAACCAAAACTATGTAATAATTTCTCATACGTTGCTCAACTGGGGTGTTTGAATATACCATTATGGCCTACTCAACAACACGAACATTCCCATATTTTTAGAATAAATTTTCGATGTCTCACGTGCCGGCCAAAGAACGACCACACGCGCAGGCATATGCCTAGCACACGAACAAAATCTTTAACGCCATTAAAGAATATTCCACTAAATAATAGAATATTCCGTTAAATATACCTAACGCCGTTAGGTATATTCCATCAATGACGGAATATTCGCCTTCTTCTCTGGTTGTTCACTGGATTCCCTCGCTGGCCGCCGTCTGTGTCACCGGAAACTGGAAAATCTGTAAACCTTAATATCTTCTTCATTTTTCAACCAAATTTCATAAAATTTATACCAAAATGAAGCTCTAAACGAGTAGAACATGTTCTTACCACTTTAAAGTCCTAAAACTCACAGAAAATAGTTGGAGAATTCCTTGATAGTTCGGTCAAAACTGCAACTCGAGGAACTAACCTATCCCGACCTCAAAAACCTTCCAAAACTTTTTTATGATCTTTGTGAAGTTGTTTTAAGACTCCCTTGAGCTTTGAAACTCCGTGAAACGCCCACGATCATGACAGAGTTGCAGAGCACCTTGCTGGAGCTCACTAGTTCCCGAGGTCCTTTCTCTAAACTAATGGTATGACTGTGTTCCTGGACTTGCAAGGAATTCGAAAATGGCCTCCACTAACTCAATCTGTGTAGGATGAAGCTGGTCAATTGTATGGATGTATGGACTATATGGACGAGGGAAGGATCTCGAGAGAGGGTGAAGGTATGTACGTGCGTGTACGTGTGTGCGTGTGGTCCGAATTGGGTATATATAAAAAATCTTAGGCCCTAATTGGGCTACCAAGTCTAGAGCTAAAATTAATCCAAAACAACCCCATTCCCAATTGGATCCAAGGAAATAGGAAGTGAAATAATTGGTCCATTTTCTTGGCACGCTTGTACATTCACAATACATCGTTTCAAGGGCAAAATCATCATTTCCACATTTTCAAGGACAAGATATATTTTAATACGGGACGGGTCGTCACTCGTCTACAGAACGTATACAAGGGTATGATCATCCTAGGCTAGGTCCCTCGTTAAAACCTAGCTAAGTAGCAAAAACTAAAGGGAAAATGCCCTTACTCGTAGGAAAAAGAGTACATTAAGGTCAAGTAAGTATGCTTCAGAATACCCCCCAAAGTTGCAAATCAGAAAATTTAGGCATACCAATTCATTGAACATCACATGCTTCTGGAAAGTAGACTTCAACAGTGACTTGGTGAAGCGGTCAGCTAAGTTGTCATGGGATCGGATTTGTTTAACTTCAATCTTTTGTCGTTTTTGTTGCTGATGGGGAAAGAATAACTTCAGCGCAATATGCTTGGTGTTCTCTCATTTGATGTATCATTTCTTAATTTGATTGATACAAGCAGCGTTATCATTATTAATCGTTGTAAGGACATCGACGATGAAAGAAACCCCACAATTTCTTCGAATTTGCTCAACTATAGCTCTCAGCGAGAAGCATTCACATATAGCTTTGTTTATGATGAGAATTTCAATATGGTTTGAAAAATTCATAACTAAAGTCTATTTGGTTGACCTCCAAGATATTGCGGTATCTCCAACGGTAAAGACATAAACATTTGAGAACGTGCCTTGTTCGGGTTAGATAAGTAACATACCAAAAAAGCAAGCATCATTCCCAAGCCCAAGATGGTGTGATCTCTTTTGAGATGCATAGTGATAGAATAAACCCAAATCCAAAGTACCCTTAAGGTAACGAATGATATCTTTAACACCAGGTGTGTTGCTATATCTTGCTAGAAGATTAACATTGAAAGAGATGTCAGGTCTAGCACATTGAGTTAAGTACAATAAAACACCAATTACACTAAGGTATGGAACTTCATGCTTCAAAACCTCTTCCTCATCATCTTTAGGATGGAAAGGATCTCATTTTTCATCTAGCATTCAGGCAACCCTATGAGTACTCCAAGGCTTCGCTCTATCGTTAAAGCTTTCGCAACACCTTTTGGGTGTAGTTTGATTGTTGGACCAGATTACCTCTAAACAATGCTTAAGCTCCAATTCGAGACTGTTGTGAACGTGTAAATTTTGGTGAAAATAAACGTTTGCTAACACATTAAATCTCGACATGTTAGGGCTTACGTGGCACACAACATGTGTCTCACAAATTGTACACATGGCATGTGACTCATAAAAAACTAGACAAGTCATCAAGAGGGACATGTGTCAATAATTGGTGGAAAGTAATTATTTGATTTTAATTTTAATTAATTAATTAATTAATTAATTTTAAGTCAAATCAAATATTAATTGATTGAGTCAAATCACGAACCAAGATACAAATCAAATCTTGGTTCTTTCGTAGGAAAAGCTTGGAGAGCCTGTAAATGCAAGGCTCTAAGACAAAGAAAGTGTCCAGAAAAATCTTTCTCACATTCAGACACTAAAGCTCTCAAGCCCCCCATACTCACAATTCCTAAACGACATAAAAAAGACTTAGAAAACTCTCTGCGTTCTTCATCAAACTCGTGAAGAATCATCAAGCACCACTACATGAAATGATTCTTGCATCGCCACAAGCCAAACCATTGTGGCATCCGTTCATCCGAGATTAAGTTATTACGACCCTTAGATCAATCACCCCCTACACACACTTTACATTCCAGACATCAAATCAAATGATTCAAACTGTAAACAGAGATTGTAACCCTACATTTACATTAATACTAAACATTTATTTTGTACACTTAGTGTTTTCCGTTTTATACATTCCCTTGAGACCTGAAGATTTTGTATCCCTGAATTGTGCATTATTCATCTTCACTCAGGGCAATAGCTAATTAGTTGTCCCCAAACGTATAGGTATGTCTTTCAATCCATGGGATCCAATCCGCTACCGGAGTTTGCCCCGCTGCACTCATACTTATGTAACAAGTAATCTAACCCTTTCTGAAGTAAAATTAATGCTTGTAAAATTTGTTCAACACAATCAGATAAAAGATCATCTGTTTTAGGCATCGTTAAATAGCGCTTACGGACATCTCATGACTCGATGTCTGTTACAATCACTAAACATTTTATCAAAATCCCGCATTGAACAAAGTCTTCCTTGTGCTAACTCTTAATCTTAGGTAATGAAGAAGAGAATGATGATAAAGGGGATAAAATAAGACAATTACTGTTGTAGTATTTGCAAACATGTGAAAAAAGGTTTTCTGCTGCATTTTTATTTCACAACAGAGCTATGACATCCCACCAAAGGAACCATGCAATAAGACAAAACAAACCAACTGGAGCCAGCTGCAGACGCAACTGTAGTTGAAAAATGAATCACCACACTTCAGGGCGGAGCTCGCCCGTTGCTGGGGGCATCCATTTTCCAGAGTTGTAGACACTCTCACCAACTTTCCAATTAGGCACATCCTTCATGACTTCAGCCTCATAGTCGAGATACTTTTTCCACTCTTTGACATATCTGAAGAAACAGAACAGACAGATAAGCGGATCCATTTACTTGGAATTCATGGAGATGAAGATTACGGGCATGATATGACTGGAAGGGGACAACCAATAATATAATCAGATTACCTTTCATCTTCTTCAGCTTGAAGCACCGGCAGTATTGCTCTGCGAGCAGCATACTTTTCTTCCTTGAGCGCCCTACATAGAGCCAAATTTTAAGCTTGTAATATACCATATATCAAGGAAATCCTCGACAAGAACAAATAGTTGGCTTTGCTTACCCAAATAATCAATTACTTGTTACTATGACAGGAAAATAGAGTAGGCTAGTGCCCCAACAAAACCAAGCATTCTCCTAAAGGTGTAAAATGAAATTTAAGTAAATCAATATTTCCATCTTCCACCCTAACCCCATCCCCGACCAAAAATTAAAGTCACGAGCATGAAATTTAAGAAAATATGTCCGAATAAAGATAATCAATGCTGTCCAAATAGTCACGAAGATAACCATATTTTAAATTATCATATGAAAAGTCAACATATACGAATCTCCTGGATCCCCCAAGTCCACGAAATGATTTTAATAGCCAGAAGACTTAGAAACTCATCCAAACATTTTCATCCCAAAGAACAAAGATCACCGTCTTATGATTATCAAAAATCTAAGAGGGCACATATCCAATGGAAGCATCCAATTTTGACAGACATAATTTAATTTATAATAGCTTTTCACATCTTGTGGAGAAAGCCTCATGCAATGTATTCAAAATAGACACACATGACAACCTAGTGGAGTAACCTAGCCAAATGTTTGACTTGAAGAAAACCTTCCAATAAGCAAGGACTATAAATGCTGAGGAAGCTGCAGGGAAAAGTGGATGGAAGAACTCACCAAGAATACCTGCCAATTGGCTCCAAGGATCAAAACTGACAATGCAAATTAAATGGTAACATGTAACAAGTAAGAAACAACATGAAAAGGCACGAGAATTTCCACCTTCTGGATTTGTTACGGCATCGACCACAAACATCCTTATTCACATATGAAAAAACATAGACTGAAAAGCCTAGTCTATATAGCACAAACAAAAAAAAACTTGAAACTAACCATTCGTGGTAGATTTACTTCTTGAGTAAATAAAGAAGTGAAAAGTAGAGGCTTTTAACTCTGCATTGACTTCCTTCTCATTCTTAGCACTAAACAAGTGGAGTGAAAACCATCATCTTCCATTCTTTTATTTTTTGGTTTTATTTGAACACACAGAAAAACACACACAAAATGAAACTAAGGAGAAACCTCTACTCTGATTCTTCGTCTTAGTTGAACACTTATCCTGCAGACAATTTCAACATGCCTCCAAGTTTATTTCTTTTCGGGTCTTATGATACACTAGATCAATCCATATTCTGATTATGCAAGCTAAGTTAGCACACCCATCAGCACTGCACCAATAAGCATAGATTGGGGATAGGATGGTTACTAGAGTTGGGATGGCTGGTTATGGCTCCAATCTGGTGACTGGTGGGTGCAAGGAGATGTGGGAGGAGGAGGGGCAGCAGATCACAAACACCTGTGCAAACAAGGCAAGGGAGAGGATTAAGGGGCAGATGGAGTGGGGATGATTATACGGAAAAAGGGAGCAGAGGGTCTAAGAACGCCGTTACTGATAAGTTATTAACTTAATACTCTCCAGCTGTTACTCGCACCCACACCTCTATTTGTTAATAGTGTGGATACCATCCAGAGTGGCATCCAGATAAAATAGGCAATGCTAAGTAAAATCATTCCAAATATGGAATTCAAGCTATCCGATACCATTCTTAGTTGTTAACATTGTCTTACAGTCCGCAAAATGAGCCCCTTAGCAAATTATGAATGTATTGGCGTCTATTTTCGCTAGTATCAAACGGACTACCCTAGTAGTCGAGCATAGAACCAAAACTCTCGGACCATGTGCTTACCACACGGCTACACCTGAATTCTTCCCCTTTACCCCTTCATCCAAAATGCTCTTTTTACTTGATTCTCAGATCAACCCAAATTAACCGTAATCTATACACCATCCTGCATATCATCTAACTATTCACATTTCCTCAACAATGAAGAATTAACAGTTTGCATATTATGCATACAAAAATTGATAAATAGGAATTAAAACCCCAGAAATTGTAATCTAAACATCGGAAATTACAGTAATTTATCAAACAAAAAACACGAATCCTGTAACAATTGCAAAAAAATTCAATGAAACGAAAAGGAAAAAGGTCGTACCCAGTGCACAAGGCTCCCGCTTTACGCAAGGTCTAGGAGAGGTGAATGTCGGCTAGCCTTACCCCCATTTATGGAGAGGCTGCTCCCAAGAATGAAACGAAAAGGAAAAGTAAAAAAAATTAAAACAAAACCCATACAATCAAATTTAAAAATAAATGTGAAAAAGAAAAAAAGCTCAGACCTGCGGATCTTGTTGCCCTTTCCGACTTGGTACATGCCCCAAGAGAAGGTGCCGAAGGCGGCGAGGAATATGGCCACTGAGCTGGGACCCTTGTTGGGGATCCGGCGAGCGTACCGGACCGGAGCGAATCCACCCGGCGGCGGACCGTCCTGGAGAACCGGCATGTCCTTCACGCTCGCCATACCCGGCTTATTTCTTATCACTGCCTCTGTCATTTTCGGAGCTGCTTTTGCGTTTCACTGATTCAGAATCTCAGCCGAGTCTTGTTGGTTGTGCTGTTTCGGGAAGATTGAAGGGGAAACAAAGTGAGGGGGGTAATCTGCGGTGATGGTGCTGCCTTGAATCGATGCAAGAGAAACTTCAATAGCTATGGATTTTCACATTTAGCCCTAATATGTGAAGTTTTAATTTGGTATCGGTATTGGATTTTCTGTTCACGAGATTCGAACATAACATCTCTCATTTTCAGGCAAAATTTTATATTTTTTTTTTTTTCAAACAATAGGTTTTGTTAGATTAAATGTTAGATTAGTAATCGATAAGATTTGAACTCATACCGTTATGCAAGACCTCAACATATTTCTACTACTGTATTTTGTATATGTGTGGTCATCCATTCGATTAAAGACTAGTTTGGTATAGCAATGTTTTTGTTTAGACCCAATATTAAATCATCGGTACATGCAATCGAAGTAAGATAATTTTTTTAATTATTATTGAGGGGTAATATTGTGATTTTAAATCATAATTATTTCTTACTAGTGTATTGAATTATCTTGGTATTTTCTTATACAAGATAAATGAGATGCAACCTATATTTCCAATTTACAAGGAAGTAATACAATTCAAATTGATCTGGGATTCTTACAGGCATTGTGTGAAACGTGTAAGGCAATTGCCTGGCAAACAGGTTATGTCTGTCGTGTACATGTCGTTTTCGTATAACATCTGTTATCTTAACGAGTCATATCGTGTCACATCCGTTATCTTAACGGGTCCTTAACAGGTCGCGTCACTTTACCCAATAAGTAAAGTGACCCAACCCGTTATGACCTGTTAAGAAAAATATTTTTTTTTCTTAAATTTTCACATACCACACATTGCTACATAAATATTACTTCAAAACATTAAAACACATTTGTCGTTTAAGTACTACATCTACATTCGAAAATAAGAGACTAATAAACAAACATTCATACACTATTAGTCTATTACAAAATATTAAATGTGCAAGGATATACAAAATGAAAGAGTTTTTGTTTTCAAGGTTGTGAACCCTTTCTCAAAAGTTTAAACATTGCCAATGGAACTCAAAGCTTGCATGTTATTCCTTTCACAAAATCCTCAATTTTCATCAATCATCATGACATAACATTTTGTGGTATCCACTAGTGTAAATATTTTAAATTGAAGATCGAATTCATTCATTGTATTCATATAGGATCAAGTAGTGTAGCTGTAAAAAATCATCAAAATCGGAGTTAAAGAAATCGTTAAATCGTGATTTTTCGTTGATAATCGTCAAAAAGTTTTGTCCCGTTACTTGATCTCTGAATGTTTTTTTTTTTTGCGATTTTTGGCGTATGCGATCTTGAAGAATATATAAACAAGTTTGACATTTGGATAGTTGAAATTAGTTTCGTACAATGCGTATCTCATCAACACGATATATTCACTAACACTTGGAGTTTATTTATACTTTCATGAAGTATAACATAAGATTTTGTGGTATTCACTAGTGTAAATATTTTAAATTAAAAATCGAATTCATTCATTGTATTCATAGAGGGTCAAAGAGTGTAGCTATAAAAAATCATCAAAATCAAAGTTAAAAGAACCATTAAATCGTGATTTTTCGTTGATAACCGTCGAAAAGTTTTGTCTCGTTACTTGATCTCTGAATGTTTGTTTTTTGCAATTTTTGGCATATACGATCTTGAAGTATAATCAAACATGTTTGACGGTTGAATCGTTGAAACTAGTTTCGTAGAATGTGTATCCCATCAAAACAATAGATTCACTAACACTTAAGAGTTTATTCATACTTTCATTAAGTATAACATAAGATTTTGTGATATCCACTAGTGTAAATATTTTAAATTGAAGATCGAGTTCACTGATTGTATTCATATAGGGTCAAGGAGTGTAGCTATAAAAAAATCATCAAAATTGGAGTTAAAATAACCGTTAAATAGTGATTTTTCGTTGATAACCGTCGAAAAGTTTTGTCCCCTTACTTGATCTCTGAATGTTTGTTTTTCGCGATTTTTAGCGCATATGATCTCGAAGCATATACAAACAAGTTTGACGGTTAGATCATTAAAATTAGTGTCGTAGAATGCGTATCCCATCAAAACGATAGATTCACTAACATTTAAGAGTTTATTCATACTTTCATTAAGTATAACATAAGATTTGTGGTATCCACTAGTGTAAATATGTTAAATTGAATATCGAGTTCATTCATTGTATTCATATAGGGTCAAGGAGTGTAGCTGTAAAAAATTATCAAAATCGGAGTTAAAATAACTGTTAAATAGTGATTTTTCATTGATAACTGTCGAAAATTTTTGTCTCGTTACTTGATCTCTTAATGTTTGTTTTTTACAATTTTTGGCGTATGCAATCTCGAAGTATATACAAACATGTTTGACGGTTGGATCGTTGAAACTAGTTTCGTAGAATGCGTATCCCATCAAAACAATAGATTCACTAACACTTAAAAGTTTATTCATACTTTCATTAAGTATAACATAAGATTTTGTGGTATAATGTAAATATTTTAAATTGAAGATCAAGTTCATTCATTGTATTCCTATAGGGTCAAGGAGTGTAGTTGTAAAAAATCATCAAAATCGAAGTTAAAATAACCGTTAAATTGAGATTTTTCGTTGATAACCGTCGAAACGTTTTGTCCCTTTACTTGATCTTTGAATGTTTGTTTTTTGCGATTATTGGTGTATACGATCTTGAAGAATATACAAACAAGTTTGACGGTTAGATCGTTAAAATTAGTTTCGTAGAATGCGTATCCCATCAAAACGATAGATTCACTAACACTTACAAGTTTATTCATACTTTCATTAAGTATAACATAAGATTTTGTAATATCTACTAGTGTAAATATTTAAAATTGAAGATTGAATTCATTAATTGTATTCATATAGGGTCAAAGAGTGTAGCTGTAAAAATTATCAAAATCAGAGTTAAAATAACCGTTAAATTGTGATTTTCGTTCATAACCGTTGAAAAGTTTTGTCTCGTTACTTGATCTCTGATTGTTTGTTTTTTGCAACTTTTGGCGTATACGATCTTAAAGCATATACAAACAAGTTTGATGGTTGGATAGTTGAAATTAGTTTCGTAGAATGTGTATCCCATCAAAACGGTAGATTTACTAACACTTCGAGTTTATTTATACTTTCATTAAGTATAACATAAGATTTTGTGGTATCCACTGGTGTAAATATTTTAAATTGAAGATTGAATTCATTCATTGTATTCATATAGCGTCAAGGAGTGTAAGTATAAAAAATCATCAAAATTAGAGTTAAAATAACTGTTAAATCGTGATTTTTCGTTGATAACCATCGAAAAGTTTTGTCCCGTTACTTGATCTCTAAATGTTTTTTTTTTGCAATTTTTGGCATATGCGATCTTGAAGTATATACAAACATGTTTGATGGTTGGATCGTTGAAACTAGTTTTGTAGAATGCGTATCCTATCAAAACAATAGATTCACTACAACGTAAGAGTTTATTCATATTTTCATTAAGTATAACATAAGATTTTGTGGTATCCACTAGTGCAAATATTTTAAATTGAAGATCGAGTTCATTCATTGTATACATATAGGGTCAATGAGTGTAGCTGTAAAAAATCATCAAAATCGGAGTTAAAATAACCGTTAAATCGTGATTTTTCGTTGATAACCGTCGAAAAGTTTTGTCCTGTTACTTGATCTATGAATGTTTGTTTTTTGCGATTTTTTGCTAATATGATCTCAAAGCGTGTACAAACAATTTTGATGGTTGGATCGTTAAAATTAGTTTAGTAGAATTTGTATCCCATCAAGTTCAATGGTATATATATATTTATTAAGTAGATTTAAATTTATTTATTTTTTAAATATAACACTTAAGAAATTGAATGGTATGTAAATTTAAGCTGATCCAATGGTCACCAATTTTTAATATTTAATTTAATATATAATTATATATATAATTATTATAGTTTTTAGGGGTATAAAATTGTTAAATTAATATATATAATTTTTATAGTATTTTTTAGGGTTATAAAATTATAAAATTAATATTTTGTTTATCGTGTATCGTGTTACCCACGTGTATATCCGAACCAACCCGTTATCTTAACAGGTGCTTATCGGGTTACCCGATAATGACCTGATTCGTTATCGTATCGACCTGAACACTTGTTAATTTTGTGTCGTGTCGTGTCAGGTTATCGGATCGTGTCAGGAATTGCCAGGCCTACTTCGATCTGAAGGATGACAATGATTCGAAGATATCTTTCGATATGAAGGACAATAACGATTTGAACTAAAGGATAACAACGATTCGAAGCCTTCGGTATGAAGGACGGCAACGATTCGAAGCCTTCGATCCGAAGGATAGCAACGATTTGAAGCCTTCAACTGAAAGTCGCCAGGCTTCTATCAGAAGGATGACAACAATTCGAAGCCTACGGCTGAAAGTCGCCAGGCTTCGATCAAAAGGATGGCAACAATTCGAACCCAACGGTCATGAAGGTTAGATGCGACATGAAGAAGAGCGATGGAGAAAGCTTGGGGAGAAAGAGGAGACAAGATCTTAAGGGTTCAAATTCAAAGCTTGGCCAATTGAAGGAGAAATTTTTAATTGTGATGGGAACATAAGTGGTACACCACGTGTTTTAATAGAAATTGTGGAAAATTTCATTTTTAAGTTATTAACTTTTTAGCACATATATCTCACAATTTGTATAATGATATGTGATGTATCATCTCATGTACTGGTCATACTGAAAAATCTCTCCAATTGAAGGAAGACTAGGTTGTCGGTTGTCCTAGAGGTACCCTGCAGGGGAAAAACGAGAGAATAGGAAAGAGAGAGAATGTTAGGGACAAAGATTGTCATTTTGTAAAAATGACGAGGTTGTTATTGGAGTTTTGAAAGTTTCACTAAACCTTCACTATTGCTTCATATATTTAACATACTACTTAGTACTACGGTCTAGTGGTATTCTTCTTAACTTGGAAGTGAGAGATCTTAGGTTCGAATCTCGTGAATGACTAATTCGATACCAAATTAGGCTGCTCATTGTGTCATGAACTCCCATTCCCTTAGTGTAAAAATATCAATGTACTTAAAAATAAAAAATAAAAAATAAAAAAAAACCTTTAACATAAAAAATTATAAAATAAAGGCTTTTTAGCCAAAATGGTCCCTAAGATTTGCATAACACATCACTTTGGTCCCTAAGATAGTTCACCATCCATTATTTTGGTCATTCCGCTAAAAACTCCGTTAAGTGTCTCAGAGCTCTTGGTCTGAAGTTTGGGCCATTTTCAAAACTTTATAACTCAATCGTTTCTTAACCAAATTCGACCCATAATATATCAAAATAAAGATAGGAAAGTGTAGAAAAAGATTATACCTATTTGGAAGCCCAATAGTTGTCGTAGATGGTCGGAAAATAGCCTGAAAAGTGACTGGTCCACAGAAAAACTGAAAAATTCACCGGAAACTTGGTAAAATTTAAACATTCATAACTTATTCAATACTTAACAAAATCGAGTGATTCAAAACAAAAATCATACTTCTCAACGAGACAAAGAGAATGGTACCTTCAGTCACATTTTAGATTATTTTTTCGACCGTCTCCTGCAACGATTGGGCTTCTAAATGGATATAATCTTGTTCTACAATTTCCTATCTTCATTTTGATATATTATGGGTTGAATTTGGTTAAAAACGATTGAGTTACGAAGTTTTGAAAATTGCCCAAACTTCCGGCCAAGAGCTCCAGGACACTTAACGGAGTTTTTAATGGAATGACCAAAATAATGGATGGTGTACAATCTCAAGGACCATTTCTATTGATTTTCAATCTCAGGGACCAAAGTGATGTGTTATGCAAATCTCATGAACTATTTTGGATAAAAAGCCTAAAATAAATTGCTTTTGAAAAGCACAACAGTCCTAAATAAGTACTAAAGTTTGCTAATTCAAATCGCAATGGTGGGTTTTGTTGACTAAAAAAAAAAACAAAAGTAAAAAATGTTAAAAATAAACTAAACTGCAATTAATTGGTATCAATTATGGTTTTGAATTTTTGTAAAGTGACTTAAATCGAAAGGACTGGCCACTCCAAATTTTAATGATTTCATTTTTCAAGTATTGTCTTTTTATTGGTTAAGACATTAGATTTGAAGGTTGATAGAAGCTTGAAGAGCTTTGACATGTAACTATCTTTATTAAGTTTTGAAGGTTGATGGTGTGTTGTTTTTTGGATAGTTTCATGTATGAGTGCGTTTTTGTTCACCTCCTAATCCAAGATAACTGTTACCTTCCCTCCAAAATTGTACCACGTGTCCATTTAACTAACTATCATTACCTTATAAATTTAATTATGTTATAGATATTCTAGATTATGATTGTGTAAATCCTAGATAGATTTGATTACTAGTTATTCTTTCCATATAACAATATGTTTACTTGGAGGACAAGTTATAAATAAAGGCACTGTGTGGGGGGAATAACAACACACAAGAAATCCCTACAATTCTCCATTCTCTCTCTTTGGCTGCGCCCCTCTATTCCCTTTCAGTTAAATAGGCAACAACACGTTATCATCATGCTCCTCCACTGCACTTAGGAATCTGACGAGGAATTTTCTGCTACAAATCAGTTCATCAATATCATCACGCAATCAAGTTTTTCCAAAACAACGATCTTAATCTTGATTATTTTTTCAGCCATGATTGCAAGAACCTTCACCATAATGCATGACCTAACTTTACATTTTACAAAGTTTAGATTCTACATAAATTGTTTTTGCATTATATCCATAATTATGCAATTATTGTAAATTGATATTATGAAATAATTGAAAAAAAAAAAATTAGGGTTCTCGAAAACACCATCGCAAGCAATGGCTTTGAGCCGAGTCGTCGAGTAAGCATAGAGCCCTATAACCCAAGCCACGGAGCCAGTAGCTCCAGGCCTACAACCCAGAAAATCCCAATGACATATTTGGCATCACCACTGATAAACCATCGTGGGCTTGGAGAAATCACCTTTCTCCGTTCATATATGTGGTCACCATCAAACCACATATATGAAAGGCATAAAGTGAAGCTTTCATTGTCTATCATGAAATTGATGTAAATGATACTGATTAGTTGCTTGTTTATGCTCCAGCTCCTCATAGTACTTCACTCAATGTCTCTAACATTGAGACATTAACTGGTTCAAATTTTAAGAAATGGAAGAAAGATGTAGAGATAGTTTTGGGACTGATGGATCTTGATTCAAGCACTAAGAGAGGATCAGCTTGCAGCTCCCATTGATTCAAGCAGTGCAGATCAAAGAATCAAATTTGATAAATAGGAGAGGGCTAATAGGATGTCTCTGATGATAATGAAGAAGGCTATGACTCAGTATGTGAAGGGAGGCATTCCAAAGCATGCCAATGCAAAGGAGTTTCTTGCTGCCAATGCAAAAGAGTTCGTTGTAATTTTCTCATACAAATTTGTACCAAGTGGAGTATCTTGCAAATAAAATTTAACTTTGTACAGTAGACTAGTCAAATGAGCTAGTCAACTAGTTACAAGTTAGTCAGTGATATAAAGAGTAATTGCAATAAAAAAATCCTGACTAACCAATACGTCCAACTAATTAGAGTCTGCCTAGATTAGTTTCACAACAATAATTCCTAAACTTGAACACCTTTACATATCAGTTCATTATGCAAACAACAATGGCAAAGCAATTATGAAACAAAGTATGCTAGATTGACTAGTCAAGCTCACCAGTCAACTAAATACAGATTCGTCAATTAATCAAATGCAAATATACAAATCAAACTTAGTTCACTACAAGTTATCCTAGTTAACAACAATATAGTTCATTTCTCATAATATGCAGTGTAAACTTGGTAGCTAACACATATCATAGAACAACTTATACTGATGTATGAAACATATTCAAGTAAGTAAGATATGTGGACAAGTTTAAGAGACAAGGAGCACAAAAAGTTTTTGGCCGGAAAAACCCACCTTTGGGTTAAAAATCCGGGGACTCTCCACTGAGTCCAATCCACTAGTGTAAACAAGCTTCATACAAAGACCACACAAGCTCAATTCCTATATATCTATCTACTAAGCAGCTTTACCTTTATGCAACCTTGCCTTACACAAAATGAACTCCTTCGGTCTTCATGAAGTCATAGCTCCTCTTGAGCTCTTCACCTTGTGGCATCGATATCAACACAACCAAATGATATGACAATGATGGTTATGAAAAATCTAGATTCAATAACCAGGCAGTTTCTCTAGACAAATACTTGAAGGATAAAACTGATGAGAATCCAAAACGGGTCAGTTTAAAGATTTGAAACTTGAAGAAATTGACCACAAAATTAAAACAAAACCATTAAGACAATGATACCCTAATATGCAGTGATTGGGTGTTTGATGCATAAACATAGTTTTGTGGCTAGGGTTTCAATGAAGAACACAAGAGGTAGCTCAAAGCTAAAATTGTAATACCCTGAAAATTTAAATATATAAATTTTATATTCATAATTGTTAATATGTGAAGAAATCGAAATTAAATCGATGTACGGTCCCAAAGATAGAATTGGGAAAATCATAAAGTTTTGTTCCGGGAATTATTATAATGTACATATTCGTGGTATTGAGAGTTTATATTATTTTTCAGGAATTTATATTAATTTATTTGAGTTTTAAATTAAACTGCTTACGAGGTTTAAAGTTTGGAAATTAACTATTTAAAATCCGTAGACCTTTTTAGGTCACCAATTATATTTTTGAATAGGGCTTGAACTCACAAACGCGTAGGTACAAACCATTAGTGAAACGAAGTTATAACGAAGAAGTTATTTATGTTTAAAGTCAGGGATAAATTAGTAATTTTAACCATCTTTGGAAGGCTCCAGAAAATCTGGAGCCATGTGACATGCCACGTGTGTGGCTGGGATTAAAGGGAAAAAATGAGATGGATGACTGTGATGAAAAGAAAGGGTTAGAAAGGAGAGAAAGGAGGGAAAAGGAGGGGGGAGCGAATGAATGAGGGGGAGAGGAAAGGAGAGAAATAAGGAAAGGGAGAAGGAGGGGAGAACCAGACCCTCCCTTTTACCTAAGACCCGACTCGGCTCCCTTAACTAATTCTGGTAGTTTTTAGATGATTTTTCCTGCTAATCATGACCTCTACCCATGGTGAAAACACTCCCCATCGTTCCCTCATCCCATTGGACCCCAAAATCATAGGAATTTGACATTGAAAACGGAGAAACCGCACCAGTGGGTGTTCTTCCCGTTGAATCTACAATTTTTGAAACAAGTTCCCTCAATTACCACCACCAACCTACTCCTTTAGAACCCAGGAACAAAGCCCAAACAAGTTTAGGGGTGTCGGAGCTGCTATGGAGTCGAATCGTGGGCACCCAAATTATAAGGTTTCCGGCGGGTTCGAGGTAAATTGGAGCCTTTCCCGGCCAAATTGGTCTTGGCCACAGGTATAAAGTTTGCTCTACTCTTTGAGATCTTTATTTTTGTAATTTTTGAGAATTTTTAGAAATAGTTATATTTTTCAGCAAGTCAGGGCAGCCGACCGCCACTTACGGTGGCGCGTGGCCAGTGGCCCGATGTTGCCATTTTATGAAAATTCTAATATCATAAATATGAATTTGATATCCAATTCATGTGTTTTGATTATTTGACCCAATGTTGGTTATTTTGGTTATTTGGTTGTGATATGTGAAATTGAATGAAATTGAAGTGTGAACTATGATTGGCTTGATCCCCTCGATGGGTATGTAGGCAGTCTAACGAGACGTTAAATGCAGCCATAAAATATGTGAGGTTAAATAAATCCAAGATTAAAGGTTACTAAAATGGAAATTGGTCTATAAGGGGAAATGACGTTAAAATATGAAGATAATGTCATACATTTGGTATGGAATTATAATTATGGAGCGTTAGTGAAACTTAAGTAGAGATTGTAATTATGGATAGTTAACTAAACTACATTAAATATTTTGGGCATACTGACAAATTTAATTCCTAAAAATAAATATTTCGGGGTCGGGGTCGGGGTGTTACAAATGATATCAGAGCGAATGATCCTACTCTACGAGATGCACTATTCTTGAGTTTTGTTGGTCTGAATTATGACATGCATTGTGGTTGCATTAATTCACATTTTTAGGAATAAAGTGGCATTCGTGTTTTATATGTGAAATACATATATAAATTGTATTATGATTGTGGTGCAATTTCCTTGGTAAATATGAAAGTTTCGTTAATGGGAATTGTGATTTGCATTTATATTGCATTATTTCATAAGTTCTATGAGTATGACGGAAATTATGTGGAATACATATATTGTGAGTTATGATGCTTTGAATTGAATTGAATGGGAGTAGGAAAATTTTAAATATCGTATTCATGGTATATCTTTGAGGGTGAGCATTTGATTAAAGTTTTGGATTAATCTTGAATTGAATCGATATTATGTTATGCACTATGAAAATGTTGAATGTTAAGGTGATTGTGAGGTGGTGATAAGTAGATGGAGAATTTGTATTATAACTCACACTTGAGAAATTGAATTGGGCAAAAAGGCCCGTGGATATAAGGGTGGATGTGTGAATTGGGCAAAAGACCCGTGGATGTGTGAATTGGGCAAAAGACCTGTGGATATGTGAATTGGGCAAAAGACCCGTGGATATAAGGGTGGATATGTGAGATTGGGCAAGAAAGGCCCGTGAATGTGAAATGGGGCGAAAAGCCCATGGATGTGAAATTGGGTGAAAATGGCCCGTGGATGTGAATTCGACGGAAAGGGCCCGTGGATGTGGAATTGAAAAAAAGAAGAAGAAGAAGAAGAAAAGAAAACGAAAGTGTGATGTGTATTGGCCATGTATATTACAATCTTTTCCAACCTACTAGTCACTGTTGGAGATAGAAGAAAATGGTGGTGGAATCATTGTGTTGACAATGATAAGTGTGGTTAGAAAATTAAAATGTTTGGCAAATGATAATTGTGGTTGGAAATTTGGTATTCATTAAAGTCATGACAATTTATCGAATGAAAATAAAAAGTATATGTTGTGGTTATGGATGAACATGAATGAAAATATGGAATGAGATCTTAAGTTAATTTAATATAAACGTTTTCCAGTGAGTTTTTGTGCTTGATGAGGAGAATTGACGAGAAAAGTTTATAATTATAAAATTGATTGGTTTGGTTTGCCTTAATGAATTATGGCTTGAAATTTGATATTTGATTGTGCCAATATCGTTTATGGCCATAATTTCTGGTATTCGTGTTGCCAAAAGTAATGGGAAGCGGATTACCAATAATTACGATGTAAATTTCCAAATAGCAGGAATGGAATTTCGTATGAAAATTCATTGAGTGAGAATGGAATCATAAATTGAGGTTATGATTTGGTTATTATAATTTAAAATGGTGGAAAGACCATGAAGTTTTCTTCATTTATTGTTGGTGGATCTAAGTAAAATTATGAAACGAATTTTTGAGTTTGTTTAATATGAACGAATTTTCAGTTGTGTGAGATGTGAAATTTTATGAATTATGGAAATAATTGATGGAGAAAGTGTATAATTATAAATGTGTTGTTTTGGTTGCCATGGGTCATTGTTGGAAATTGATATTGCGAACAAAACTGATGATAAGCATATATTCTCTTGGCTATGTGATTAGTAAGGATTAATTCCGTTGACCGTTAGGGTCGTAAAATGTAAATTTCTCTTATGTGGTTGACGAAATGTAAATAGTACTCTGGAAGTGCAGCTCTCTAATTTATTCGAGCTGTGGTTACATTTTGAAACAATTTAAAAGGGAACAAATTGACAAAAAGAAAAAAGATAAAGTTTTTTAATTTACTAAGGATAATTTAGTTAATTGTGGATATGCATGAAATCCTAGAATGAGAGTTTGAGTTCGTTTAGTATTGATGATTGACCAGTTGTATTTTACGTTCAATGAAAAGAATGGATGAGGAAAGCTTGTAATTACAAAAATTATTTCTTGGGTTGCCATATTCAAAAGTCGTCGTTGTTGGATTCGATATCACGAACTGAACAAATGAAGAACACATGTTCTTATGGTTATGCGATTAATAAGGTTTAGTTATGTAGGCCAATTCAGTTGTGATATATATAAATTATCTTCTTTGGTTAATAGAATGTGAATGGTGCACTAGAAGTGCGAGTCACTAAATTATGTATTTGTGGATGCACTTAAAATTAATTGGAAAGAAAAACGATAAAAAAAAAGATTTAAAAGGCTTTAAATTTACTATGTGTAACTTAGTTAATTGTGGACATAAAGAAAAATCATAAAGTGAGATTTTGATTTCGTTCCATGCTAACGGTACTGTGGATTTGGTTTTAAACTTATTTCCATTACCTAGTGAGTGTGATTGGAAATTTCCATGTTTTGGCTGGAATTCTTGATATGTGTTTTGTCAATTTGATTGGGTTGGTTTGAAATTTTGATAATTACTTAGCCACTGATGATTCTGCCTTGAAATTCTGATAATTAATTTACAAAAGATGGGTATAGCTAGAATTTATGATAACCGTGGTTATTATGCTAGTATGTATCTAGCCGATGGTTGATGTTTTGGTATCTATTTAGCCAACGAGAATTATGGTTTAGGGTTGATATTATTTTTGCCAAATGGTTTGGATATTTATTTTGCCAATGAATGTAGCTGAGAATTTGAGAGTGTGAGTGAGAATCACGGTTATTATTCATTGAATGCTTATTTTGGAGCCTAAATAAAGTCATAAGACTGAGATTATGATATCTTTCACTATTAAAGGAATGGTGGAAACAATTCTAATTCTTTGTCACTATTCAATGGTTGAAATCTCGGGGACGAGATTTATTTTAACGGGGGGTGATTGTAATACCCTGAAAATTTAAATATATGAATTTTATATTCATAATTGTGAATATGTGAAGAAAATCGAAATTAAATCGATGTACGGTCCCAAAGATAGAATTGGGAAAATCGTAAAGTTTTGTTCCATGAATTATTATAATGTACGTATTCGTGGTGTTGAGAGTTTATATTATTTTTTGGGAATTTATATTAATTTATTTGAGTTCAATTTTAAATTAAACTGCTTACAAGGTTTAAAGTTTGGAAATTAACTATTTAAAATCTGTAGACTTTTTTAGGTCACCATTTATATTTTTGAATAGGGCTTGAACTCACGAACGCGTAGGCGCAAACTATTCGTGAAACAGAGCTATAACGAAAGAAGTTATTAATGTTTAAAGTCAAGGATAAATTGGTAATTTTAACCTTCTTTAGAAGGCTCTAGAAAATCTGGAGCCATGTGACATGCCACATGTGTGGCTGGGATTAAAGGAAAAAAAAATGAGATGGACGGCTGTGATGAAAAGAAAGGGTTAGAAATGAGAGAAATGAGGGAAAAATGAGGGGGGAACGGACAAATGACAGGGAGAGGAAATAAGAGAAAGGAGGAAAGGGAGAAGGAGGGGAGAATATGACCCTCCCTTTTATCCAAGGTTCTAAAAAACACTAGGCGCTAGTCGGGCGGCAGGCTAGAGCTTAGCGCCTAGGCGGTTAGGCGGGGACTAGGTGGGTGCCTAGGCGGTCTAGGTGGATTTAAGTAAATTTCTTTTATATCTTGTAAATAAGTGCATATTGACACTTACAAAAAATTATACTTGTAAAAAATACATAAATAAGATAATAAAAGAATGATAAAATGCAAACAAAATATCTAGCAAGTCCAGAATTTAAAAACATAATAAGCATATATACCATATAACTTAAGACATTTTAAATGACTATATCTAATTTTTAAAGATTAAAAGTAAAAATCCAGTTAGGTGGTTCATAATAAAAAGAATTCTGAAAAGGTGCATATGCATCCTTTCCCATTTCATAAAGCACTACGTGTGTGGTGTGGTATGACCCCTTCCCTCCAACCCTAGTTCCCATGCCTCACATCAGCCAAGACCCATGCCTTACATCAACTAAGACAGTCAGAGACTCCCAAACCAAGGAGTCTATTTTGACGCCTTGAAAACCAGAATCTTTTATGTTTTTTTATTCTTTCCTTTTCCTTATCATCTTAGTCTTCTTTCCGTTCACTCTTCTTCTTCTTCTTCTTCTTCTTTTTTCCATTTTCCCTCTGTAAACTTTCCTTTTTTTCTTCGATTACTCCGCCCGATTCCCTATCTTCTCCACCTAATTAAGTTTCTCATTTCCTCTCCCTTCATTCTTCTTCGATTGCTCCACCTGATTCCCCATCTCTCTGCCTAATTTCCATCATGAGTCCAGTCAATTTCCTCAAGCATAGCGAAGAAATCCTCTCTGGCGAAGAAATATGGGCTTCCAGGTCATAATTCTCTTTTTTTTTTTTACTGCAATTGCACTGTTATTTAGATTCCTTTTACATATATCTCTCAAGTTTACTCTTCCCTCACGCTCCAGTCAATTTCCTTAAGCATAGCGAAGAAATCCTTTTCGGCGAAGAAATATGGGCTTCCAGGTCAAAGTTCTCATTTTTTTTCTTGCAATTACACTATTATTCTGATTCCTTCTAAATAAATATCACAAGTTTACTCTTCCCTCACGCTCTCTCGATTTCTCTTTCGTCACCATAGCATATCGGTGTAGTGAGATGGAAAATTTTAACAAAACCACCGCAGAGGCCGCTTAGCCCGACGCCTAGGCCGCCTAGGCACCGCCTAATACCCATTCTGATTTCCTGAATGTTTTTTAAATAATCGTAGTGGTGGCCAGGTGCCCAGCGCCTAGGTGGTCACCCAAACTGCGTTTTAGAACATTGCTTTTACCCAAGACCCGACTCGGCTGCCTTAACTAATTATGGTGGTTTTCTGATGATTTTTTGGACTAATCACAACCTTTACCCACAGTGAAAATACTCCCCATCGTTCCCTCATCCCATTGGACCCCAAAATCAAAGGAATTTGACATTGAAAACGAGGAAACTGTACCAGTGGGTGCGGGTGTTCTTCCCATTGAATCTACAATTTTTGAAACAAGTTCCCTCACTTACCACCACCAACCTACTCCTTTAGAACCCAGGAACAAAGCCCAAACAAGTTTGGGGGCGTCGGAGCTACTATGGAGTCGAATTGTGGACACCCAAATTCTAGGGTTTTCGGCAGGTTCGAGGCAAATTGGAGCCTTTCTCGGCCAAATTGGTCTTGGCCACAGATATAAAGTTTGCTCTACTCTTTAAGATATTTATTTCTGTAATTTTTGAGAATTTTTAGAAATAGTTAAATTTTCCAGCAAGTCGGCGCATGGCTAATGGGTCGACATTGTCATTTTATGCAAATTCTGATATCATAAATATGAATTTGATATCCAATTGATGTGTTTTGATTATTTCACCCAATGTTGGTTATTTTGGTTACTTAATTGTGACATGTGAAATTGAATGAAATTGAAGTGTGAACTACGATTGGCTTGATCCCTTCGATGGATGCGTAGGTAGTCTAATGAGACGTTAGATGCAGCCATAAAATATGTGAGGTTAAATAATCCGAGATTAAAGGATGCTAAAATGGAAATTGGTCCATAAAGGGAAATGGCGTTAAAATATGAAGATAATATCGTACATTTGGTATGGAATTATAATTATGGAGCGTTAGTGAAACTTAAGTAGAGATTGTAATTGTGGATAGTTAACTAAACTAAATTAAATATTTTGGGCCTACCAACAAATTTAATTCTTGAAAATAAATACTTCGGGGCCGGGGTGTTACAAAAATCAACTATTTTTTGAAAATATAAACCTCTTAGCCAAAACAAATGAGCATATAAAACGAATTTAAGCAAGCAATTTCAAAGATAGATTTAGAAATATTCGATGAAGAACATTACCCATAAAATATGCTTGATGCTCCTAGGGGGTTTGAGATGGAGATGAAAAACAATGTCTCTCTCTAAAGTTAATTTCTCTCAACCAAAGAGGATGAAAACCCTAGCTAAGGTTATGTAGACAAATGTCATTTTTGCACATCCAACAAGGACAAAAACCACTTGTCAACCAAGCAGACAATCTAAGTAGATCAAGGGCCAGAAACAGACCACCAATAAAAAGGTGTCAGTCAGCCCATGTGGGCTATCTTAATTTGTATGTCTAGACAGCTAGAAGTCAGCACGCAAAACTGACTAGACAATCAAACTAGACAGAATGCAAAACAAATAAAGATATGAAATGCACACACATGAACAAACCTTTTATGATGATGATTGTTCTCAACCAATACCCTTAGACGCAAAATTCAGCAAGATAAACTCATAATAGAGTTGTAAATTCAAAGACTATCTAAAAGGATGTGTGGTATCATTTACAACTTTTGACAAGGAAAGCCAAACAAATAAATCTAGATTTTGTATTCTCCTCCTTTGGCTTTCATTGACAAAATAATCCCAAAACCTATAACTAAAATCACACAATCCCACATTCAAGAGAACATCAATCAACAAGAGAAGACCAAGTAACAACTCTTGCAAAAGAACATTCCTTGGCAAAAAACAAGTGAAATTTTATCATGGGCTAGGAAATAAACCATCATTATTTTCAAAACGTGCATAAGGTTTTGCAATGTTTTCTCCAACATTATGTCATGGTAAGACAAAGACAAGGCGGAATATCACACGTAATGTCCAAAAAACATAACAAATAAGTAGGAGTAGCAACAACACAACAGATCAAAATTAGCAATAAATCATATAAGCATGCCCAAGCAAAATGAAATAGTAATTTGACTAGCAACAAGTAAGCGCATGTAAATGATACAACTCCCCACAAAGGATGCATGCAAGACAAAAGAACTCCCCCATACATGATGCTCTTGATATAAACAAACTTCCCCATAATCATAGACACGGCTTGAAAAAAAAAACACAACAAACAAACCCTTAGAAGTTTGCACTTTTCTAACGAGAAACATTGACTTAGCAGAAAAAGAGGATGTCGTCCTTTGAAAGCAGATTTAAGCAAAAGCATGACACAATAATCCTAAGTAAAGCATAAGTGATGTAACTTATAATGCAAAGTCCTACAAGGAAAATTACTCCCCCAAAATTAGTACTCACGTAAGGCAACATGACTCCCACGTAATACCCAGATGTGAAGATGAGGAACAAGGCATAATATCAACACAAATTGATAGAATGATACATATGACCACTTAGGAGACAGTCAAACTTAGTGGTGTCAGCATAAGTGAAGACAAATTAGTCATATGGTGAAAACCTGAGAGATGTGACTGAGATGATTCCATGTCAAAAGCAGATAAGAGCATTCCTTGCAAATTGACAATTTCAAATGACCTAAGTAATCCTAAATTTTTTCACTCTTCTGACGAGAACCAGTTACTCGACAGATAAGGAAACATGTCCATTTAAAATTGTTTTTGTGCAAGAGCACACAACAATGTACCCAAACAATTTGGACAATACACAACAAAAAATTAAGATCAAGGAAGATATGCATAATCTCAGCACTAATAAACTACAGCTAACGAGACAATCCACAAGGGAATTGAAACACAAAGTAGTTTGAATATCTATGCTTACAAGTTATGATTAGCAATTCAAGAACTTGAGAAATAGACATGCAGTGCAGCTTTCAAAAGACAAATCTTCAAAGGCATACATGGATAGTAAAGCATAGATTAATACAAGCTCATAATGCAACAATGTGTCAAGGTATAGGAAGAGGGACATGTGATAGCCTTCTTGAAATCATAGCTCCATGCCACTAGGCCCAAGCTTAATTCAAAGGCTAACCAAACTTTTAATAATCTATTAAGTTTAACAAACAACACTTCCTTCATAATATGAACAAAGGAATAGACTCACAAAGCGCAAGACACAAGCCTTGAAAGAAAGTGACTTTGGTGTGGAACTTTGAGTGAGGCACCAATTTGAGATATGTCAAGGTCAATAGAATGAAGGTAAATATTAGACACCATTTGATTTTTAGAAATTCGAATCCATGACCTGTAGAGGGGATCTTGAAGCACAACTTCATGACATTGCAAGGAAGGCCAATTAATGGGATTTTCCCATTTTTGATGATATATAGTTTCTTTTCGAAGACACCCCTCTCATAGAACACTTTCCCATTTGAATTTTTGATTTGATATGGGAGAGGAAAAAATGAAGAAAAGAAATGACACTTGGTCCAGATTATAAAGTAAGTAAAGTCACTACAACTTAATCAAGACCAAAGTAAACTTAGCGCTCAAATCAACCCAAGCTATTGTGAGGTAAGAAAAATGTTTTTCAGGGGCTATCTGAAATAATAAGAACCATTGACACCACAATGGAAAACATTATCCAAGGTTAATCCACAAAATACTAAAAATGTATGACATTTAAAAGATGCATATAGAGAGAAAAATACAATTGTCTGATGAGTCAATTGACAAAGTAGAAATATGCATAGAAACTAGACATACTAGAAAAACTTGGAAGCTTAGTTATTCAACCTATTTAATTTAGCACAAAGACAACTAGCTGTTTTTAAGTTGGCACAGAGATTAAAGTAAGAAATTTACCCTTCATGAGATCTCTAATGAAGTGATGTTACATGTCAATATGTTTGGCTTTTGAGTGTTGGACTGGGTTATTCGAAATGTCAATTGCATATATGTTGACACAAAAACAAGAGATTGTTGGATCCCCAAAACCAAATATCTGAGAATCCATTTAACAGCTTCCCAGTGGTCTTTCCTTGGATTAGAGAGAAACCTGCTCACCACACCTACTGCATGAGTAATATCTGGCCATGTGCACACCATTGCATACATGATACCTCCTACTGCTGAAGAGTAGGGAACAACTGCCATTTTCTCATTTTCTTCATATGTTTTTAGACACGACTCTTTGCTCAACTTGATATGATTAGCTAAAGGTGAGCTTACCGGTTTGGCTACTTTCATGTTGAACCTTTCAAGCACCTGTTCAACATACTTTTCTTGTGACAGCCACAACTTCTTGGATTTTCTATTACGAATTATCTCCATACCCAAAATCTGCTTGGCTAGCCCTAAGTCCTTCATGTCAAAGAACTTAGATAACTCTTCTTTGAGCTTTTTAATCATAGAAGCATCTTAACCGATAATCAACATGTCATCAACATAAAGCAATAAAATGATGAATTTACCTCCAGAAAATTGTTTGATATAGACACAAGAGTCAGCATGAGTTCTCTTGTACCCATTACTCACCATGAATGAGTTGAACTTCTTATTCCACTGTCTCGGAGCCTGCTTAAGACCATATAAGCTTTTCTTGAGCTTGCACACCAAATTTTCTTTACCTTTGACTTCAAAGCTTTTGGGTTGCTCCATATATATCTCCTCTTCTAAATTGCCGTGGAGAAATGCAGTTTTAACGTCTAATTGCTCGAGCTCAAGATCCATGTTTTTCTGCCATTTGGAAGCTTCACCAGCTCATAGGTATCATTCTTTAACTCCATTGCCTTCATCCATCTGTCATTGTCATTATGAGCTTCGGCCTCCTCATAAGTTTTGGGCTCTCCATAATTAGTCAACATGATATACTTTGATGAAGAATACTTGGTAGACGGTTTTCGACTTCTGCTGGATCTTCTGACCTAGTCTTCATTCTCTTGCGAGGCTAGAGGCTCCCCCTGATTAGGTTCCTCTTGAATCTGCTCTTCAAGTTCCCTTTGATCAACAATTTCATGGTCTGGCTCATCTTGATCAGGCTCCCCCTAATCAACATTATCTGGTTCTGCAGGCACTTCATTAACAAGTGTTTCAGGGATGTCACCGTGACTTTCTTCATCTGAAGCTAATGGATCAACTCTTTTGACTGCGCCATCTGGTTGTGCCTCTTTATCCGAATCCCCAATTGTTTGATCTTCATATAATACCACATCTCTACTTTTGATAAACTTCTTTTGGTATGGGTCCCATAATATGTAACCAAAATCTTCACCGCCATAACCAAGAAAGATGCACGGTGTAGCTTTGTTGTCTAACTTCGATCTCTGCTCTTTGGGCACATGCATAAAAGCTTTGCAACCAAACACCTTCAGATGAGAGTAAGACACATCATTACCAGTCCATACTCTCTCTGGAACATCAAGACCTAATGGTACTGATGGAGATCGGTTGATCAAATAGCAGGATGTCCTTACAGCTTCACCCCAGAACTGCTTAGATAACTTTGCAGTCCTCATCATACATCTGACTTTCTCCATGATGGTTCGGTTCACTCTTTCAGCAACGCCGTTATGTTGTGGAGTTCCATGAACTGTCTTCTCATGGCGTATGCCATGTTTCACACAATACTCTCTAAACTGGTGAGACGTGTACTTGTCGCAGTTGTCGCTACGAAGGCACTTAAGAGGTTTCCCAGTTTCCCTCTCCACCATGGCATGGAACTCTTGGAATGTCTGAAACCCCTGGGCTTTGGATTTTAACAAAAACACCCAGACCTTTCGTGAAGCATCATCGATATAAGTAACAAAATATTTATTTCTTCCAAGTGACTCGACTTCCATAGGACCACACATATCTAAATAAACAAGATCTAACAAATTTCCTTTCTTTGTAGATGGAATAGAAAAACTAACTCTTCTTTGTTTTCCGAATAAACAATGCTCACAAAAGTTTAACGACGTACCTTTGGCAAAGGGAATGTGAGACTTCTTTGCCAGAACTTGTAGGCCTTTTTCACTCATGTGGCCTAGCCTTTTATGCCACAAGTCTAGAGATGAGTCATCCACAGCATTCAACTCACCTTTCAAAACCTTGGCATTTGACCGGTACAATGTATAACCAAGTCGTGCTCTTGCTACCACCATTAAGCCTTTAGTAAGCTTCAATTTTCCTTCGCCAATATGGTAATAATAACCTTGTCAATCAAGGGTACCGATGGATATCAGATTTAGACGTATGTCAGGAACATGTCTCACATCTTTCAACATCAACTGGCAACCAAGATTAGTTCTTAGGCAAATATCACCAATTCCCAGAATTTTGGAATAACTTTCATTCCCCATCTTCGCTATGCCAAAGTCACCTTCTTTGTATGTACTGAAGAACTCCCATTTGGATGTAGCATGGAAGGAAGCTCCATTGTCAAAGATCCATAAAATGTCTCTGTCAGAATCACCCATATGCAGACATTCACCAACAGACAATATTTCTGGTACATCACCACATAAAACTGTGGTGGTATTGCCATTATCATTTTTCTTCTGATTATTTCCTTAATTTTGCTCTCTCTTCCAAACTCGACAATTTTTCTTCATATGGCCTTCTTTGCAACAATGGTGGCATGCACCCCAGAACCTTGACTTGGATCGGCTAGGACTCCTGCCATGACCTATAGGCCCTCTACTCTTGCTTCTTCCGCGTTTCTCTGTGACAAATACTTGGCTGTTATCTGTGCCTGAAGTCTTTGTCCTTGTTTCTTCATTAAGCAAGCTATTTTTAACATTATAAAGAGTAAGAACACCATTAGGAGCAGAGTTACTTACACTCACCACAAAGGTCTCCCAACTATCTGGCAAGGATACAAGTAGCAATAGCGCTTGCAGCTTTACCTCAATCGTTATTTTCATAGTAGCCAACTAGTTGATGATATTTTGGAAATTGTTCAAGTGTTCTGCTACACTTAAACCATCCTTGTACTTCACATTGATAAGCCCTTTGATCAAGAAAACTTTCTTGGCTGGGGTCTTCTTCTCGAACAAGAACTCAAGCTTCCTCCAAAACTCGCGGGCATTGGTTTCATTAGACACATGGTGAAAAACACTATCATCCACCCATTGTCTAATTGTGCCAATTGCCTTGTGATTCATCTTCTTCCACTCGGCATCGGACATGCTCTCGAGCTTAGCAGCATCTCCTTCAATTGGCTCATGCAGATCCTTGCAATAGAGAATGTCCTCCATCCATGGCTTCCATGTTACCCAATTGGAATTGGTGAGTTTGATCATAGTGCCACTTCCTTCCATCTCGTAGTACGAGCCAACCGGGCTCTGATACCACTCGTTAGGAATGTCGATACTACAAGATAGAGAATGCACAAGGTAAAGTAGAAAATGGACACCAAGAATTTATGTGGTTCGGCAATTTATGCCTACGTCCACGAAACAAGGATCAATCTTCACTATATGAAAATGATGAGTACAACAAGAGTAGTCTTACCAAGCCAAAGACAAGGCTTGATGGATACAAGAAAGTATGACACACACTTTCTATCACTCTAAACTTCACTCACAATGTGTAGTGGAACACTCTCACTCTCACTCTTGGAGTGGAACTCTAGCTTTGGACTTGATCCTTTGCTACTTACACTTGGTTCTTAATTGGTTACATCACTACAACATCACACCCATATTTATAGGTGAGGGCTTGGCATTCTACTAGTTTCTAGTTCCTTCTACAAATTAGAACTAGTTTCTAGTTTCTAGTATATTCTTCAAACCTCTAGCATAGATAGTTCTAAACTAGCCACAAAGTTGTAGCTTCTAGATCTTTCCATTTGCAACCAAGGAAGCTAGTACTCTCTAGCTTCTTCCATCAACTTAATAACATGTTAGAATTGTCTAGCATGCTCCAGCCACCTCACTTGATTACTAGAATAATCTAGAACATTCATCATGGGCTAGACCATATACCAACAGCTATTTCTTGGAAGAGTTCGAAAAAAAAATTTCATTACATCCTCAACTATGGAAGCCGAGTTTATTGATTGCTACTCAGCCACCAAGCAAGCTGGTTGGATTACAAACATAATGAAGGGCTTGACAGTTGTAGACAACATGAAAGACCACTGAATGTGTACTGTGACAACAAGGCTGAAATGTTCTTTTCTAAGAACAACAAGAGGTCACCGGCATGTAGACTTATGGATATCAAGTGTTTGAAAGTAAGAGATGAGGTGAGGAAAAGGACAATCGATATCCAGCACCTAAGTAAAAAATTGATGGTAGCAGATCCGACTAGAAAAGCTTTACCAGTGGGTGTCTTTAAGAGACATGTTTTCAGAAAGGGAATAAGGGAGACATTTGATTTAGTTAATGGGTGGGAGTAAGCACTTGTTTATCTTCTTGAAATTGAAAGGTTGAAGTGTTGCTTTATCAGTCAAGTTGGATTGTTATAAATTGATTCGTGCATTGATCTATATTTTCATATATATAAATATGTGAAGCTACATTGACAAAAATCTAGTACTGATGTATAATCAGTTTGTTTTAGGGAACTGATATTTCGATTATCAGTTCTACTCATCATGGCTTTGTTAATAACATAGTATTTTGAGATCAATGTGAATGGCAATGAGGTTTTGTGAGTTTACTTGGAAATTCAAGTAACTTGGTACTCAAGTTATTTGATTTACAAGGGATCTCGGTGCCTAGTCAAATAAGGATTATGGAGTTTTAATTATATGCAACTAATAAGGACCCTTATAAAGTAACTACAAAGATTTAGACTCATGAAGGGACTCTAATTGATTTGATAGAGTTTGAGTTTATATCCATTCCAATAATAGGCTGGAATTGATTGAAACCCTAACTATATAAATAAGGAGAAGTCCCTGCGTCCATACTACCGTATTCTCATATATACTACTGCCCTATTTTGATAGTAGAGATCATCAAGAGTATTGGAAGTAGAAGACCACTTCAGTTTGTGTTCAAGAATGGTCGTGCCTGCAGTTAGCCTTCTTGTTATTCATGCAAGCATGCTTAGACGTAACAATCTTGTAGCATCATTATATGTGGCCCTAGGTTCATGTTGATACATTATGTGGAACTCTTACATCCTATACGTTTGGCATACGGATTTTTCCTCAGAGGTTAGTTTCTATTCTGTCTTTTGTTAAAAGTTCTGTTACTCATTTCCTTTGATGCTCAAAAAGTAAAATTTGAATGTTTCGACCCTTCCAAACTTTTTGGCACGAATTTTGCTTTATCCGCACTCGACACAACAAGAATTTTAGAATGCTTTGCCATGTTCTTCCGGAAAGAGGTTTGCTGCCTCTCATTCTCCATCATCTCCACTTTCAAAGCCATGTTAATATCCTCTTGAAAACTCCACAGATTCTGTAGCCCAATCTTTTCTTGAATGGAGGGTTGCAGTCCATTCACATACACCGCAACCTTCTGATTTTCTATCTCCGTCGGATGGTTTTGCTCAATTAGTCGCATGAAATCATTCGAATAATCTGTCACGCTTCTATAGCCTTGGACACAGCTGATGTACATACGGTACAAAAGTTGTTTCATAATCCGTAGGTAAGAATCGATCCATCAAGAGCTACTTCATTTTCCACGTGTGAATTTGTTTATTTCTTTGCTTCTGTCAGGTGTTATGTAATTGATCCCACCAAACAATGATAGTTGCTTTGAGACAGAAGGCAACCATCGTCACCATCTTTGTCTCGAGGACCTCCATGACGTCAAAGAATCTCTCTACCTCCACAAACCAATCCAGGAAGTCTACGATTGTCGGTCCCTGCAAAAGTTGGAATGTCTGCCTTAATCCAAAAATCATCAAAGTTGTTACAGTTTTGATGATTTGGATTGTTAAACTGGGGTGGAACTCCTTGATTATTACCTCATGCAGATCTTCGGTTATTTGGACCGAGGGCTTGAAGCAACATCTTGCAAAAATCTTTGAATTGCGCAGTGAAATTTGCAATCTGTTCAGTTTGAGCATCCAGGTCCGCTCGAGTGATAGGGGTAGATTCACAATCACGATCACCCATGGATAGATAGGACAGTCAATGATGCCAAAACGAGAGAAGCCTACTCTGGTACCAATTGACATAGCATGAAGCGATCAAAAGGTTACCAATGTAATCCCTTGTGGAATAAAGTTTGGAATCTAACAGAAAATTGAGAGAAATCTCAAAGGTTGTATTTGATAATTCTTGAATGATTGTCATTGATACATCTAGATGACTTGAATAAAGACTACAAACGTTTGGAACAACTCAACTGACTTCTAAGAATTAAAACAACATTAAATAAACATTAATCAGATGACAAACGAAGAATCCAATTTTTATTATGAAACTTTAAACATTAATTTTTATTATGAAACTTTAAACATTATTTTGAAGGCTGAAACAACTCATGATGGCCAAAATCTATCGTATGTCACATCAAAGTGGTGTGTTGGGTTTGTGGCGTCGTTCTGATTCTGAAAAGGTATCACAGGCCCAAATCAGAGCTCGGACATAAAATTAAGAAATTCTCAGTGTGTCTTTTTGTCTTCATACGATCTATTTCCCCTTCGATCCATTCTGTTACATCATAAGATAGACTGTTTTCTAGCAAAACCTGCACAGTCGCAAAATGTAGACAATCTTTTTCTATTTTTTTTTCTTCTGACAAATAGAGATGTGGCGGGACCCTTTTTTGTTGTTACATCCTGCTGTTTTCTCTTAACTTGGTGCTGCTTTCTATCAAGTGCTGCTCTTTGAAGATATGCTAGATTACTAGTATTGGAACTTAAACCTTGCAGTCTTGGAGAAACACAATGATATGACCTAGATCGTGGTGTTTGTTTGGATATAAGTAGTTAAAGATTTGATTATCTCCTAATACGCACATAGTTTTAAAAGCAATCAAACAAAGAAAAATTATGTCCATGAGTTCTACCACAATGCTAGTGTGGTCCAGTAGAGATTAAGTACTAATAGAATGTAAAGTTTTAATTTTTACTATTAAGTGGTCTGAAAAATCAACAATTAAATTTTGCATATAGGAATTTAATGAATTTTGATAACGATTAAATTAAATTTGCATAAAACCCGTATTCAATCCCTTAAATTTAAATGCTATCATAATATCTTACTATCTTATAATAGTATTTTCCGATGAAAGCAATATTTGGATTGAAAGCTTATGGCTCAGAAAAATCTGTATCTTGGTGCTGCATTTAAGTGGGGCAGCATACATATGGTGTGATATTTTGTAACCCCAATTCATCTTGCATGCGTGTGTGTATATATGTTGTGTGTGTATATATATAATATATATTGTGTGTGTGTGTGTGTGTAATTAAACCAAGTGATCATAGTATATTAGGTTATATATCATTATATTTTATAATTGTTTACATCAAAGTGAATCACTTATCTTAAATTAAAGTCATTTTCTTCCTAAAGAACTTAATTTCTTCTAGTCCATTGTTATAATCAAACTGGTACCAAGGTTTTACTAAATAATTATCGTATCTTACGAATATACTTTTTGTTTACTTTTGTCATAACTAGAAAAGAAATGATTTGTGCACGCCTGTTGTAAACATCATGTTTATTTTTTACCTTTAAAATGAAAAAATCACATAAGAATCAAGAGATATAAATAAATAGGTATGCAAAAAAAAATTAAAAAATTTATGTATATTGTTGCATAAGCACTGTAAGCTAATTATACCTACATTTAGTGTATATTCACGCACCAGTTTATTGTAAGAAAATAAAATACCATAGTAAAGTAGGATATTAGGTACCATAAAAGAATTTATTTTTATTCATTCACCAAAAGAGTTTGACTCTCACTTTATAAGAAAACAATTGTTAGGTTCACTCTCCATGTCGTATCAGTACTTTCTTTAATTTACTGAATCCTATTCCTAAACAGGCAGAAAAAAATCGTGTCTATCCGTATATATGGTAATATACTACGTAGTATATTGGCATACCATTATGACGTTATCATTCCAAGCTCGTGAAAAAGATTTTTTTTGTTTGAGGCCACCTTTAAAAGAAAGGCTTGTATTTGGCCTGTATTTCATTCGATCATTTCCACCATACCTTCACACTCAAAACATGAAGATCCTTACCAGCATTTTGCTTATTTTTTCTCTTGCATTCTTCGTAATCTGCATGTCAATACTAGAACCCCAGAACTTCTACGGCACCGAATACAACATTCGAGTCGTCAACGGCTTCACAAACAACTCGTCCTTGCCGTTGGTGATTTGGTGTGCATCACAGAACAGTGATCTTGGTGGACGTGCGCTTCAGGAGCATGACGATTTTAGCTGGAGCCTGAGGACCAGTCTTTGGGGCACTACTGACCTTTTCAAATGTACCATGAAATGGGACCGAATAAGGAGGAGTTTTGAGGCGTTTAAGGCTTCGAGGGATATTCAGAGGTGCGGTCCTTTTAGGAAGTGTTCTTGGTTGGTCAGAGAAGATGGGTTTTATTTCAGCAATGATGAAGTAAATTGGAAAAAAGATTTTTCATGGTTGTAAGGTATAATTAGTATTTCAGAGCAGTAATTTTTATAATTTGCAAATTGCATGGATCTAGAACTTTAATATAATTTAAAGGGTATGTGTTTCTGGGGTTTCTTTTTTCTCTTTTATATTCGATATTTTCATGTTGCTTTGCTAAGATACAGATGGAAACCACGTTTGCTTTTTGTAAGTTTGGTGCCCAGAATGCCAGAATCAGTAATCTGGGTCTTTTGTGGAAAAGAATTTTGCAGAGTTTTTTCCCCCAATATACAACTTTTTTTATCCACTGATTTTTCTTTTATTTTTTTAATCCAAATGCTAGAAATAAACAAACGCACACACGAGAAAAAAAAATGTGTATTAGAAATCACTTCCTTATATGTTAGTGAGGTAGCATTTGAAATATTTTATCCAACATGATCCTCTTTGGATTCTCTTTGTGAGGATCATGAGAATTCGTAAATCATGTTCGTTCATCGTACATCATGCGATCAATTTTTGTCGAGTATTGTTTGTGTTTAATTTTAAATAAAAAATTTTAAATGATTTATGACCTACAATGTACGATGAACAACACAATTCACGAATATCCTGAATTCTCACAAAGAGGATCCGATCAGGATCCGGATTCTTATTTTATGCTAGAAATGACTAGTGGAAATTTGGTTCGTTTATAAATAATAATAATAATAATTTCCTACAGTAATGTAATGAAACAGTACTCTTTTCCGTAAGAAATTGCAATTGAAAATACCACTTAATGGTTATGTTAGTTTGGACTTTTCGTTGCTCCAGTCTTCCTCTGTGGTATTTTGTTTTCTGTCTGCAACTGTACAAGCAACAAAATATCCTATGACCAATCTGTTAGAAAGAAAAAACCAACGAAAAACAAAAGACTATGTGCCAAAACAGATGCTAATTATGATCGCATATTCAAAAGAGTACAATTTCATCTTTACATGCGTGCCATTTATATTTGATTGTTTACATTTGTAGATAGTGGTGAGACTAGCATGGGGTTATTGGTTGTCTTTCCTCTCTCAACAACTTCAAAAACCTCATATTTATTTATTTGTGTATTGAATTTGACCCCTATAAACAGCTAAGAACTAAACTACAACCTGCACATCCTTCTTCTATTTTCTTTAATCATATTTGTTCCTTCTCTCTTCTTGTGAGAGATTCTGTTGTGCGATTCATGTGCTCAATGAGATACTTTAGTTAAAAAGTCTTGATAGTCTTCAATATTAATCCACAGTATCCTGCATCACCCTCAGTAAGCCTCTACATAGATAATAATAGCTATCAATATATGTTGGTATAAACTTTCGGCATATGTTGACAGGAATTGACAGATGTTTACTATGTGCTCGACGAAATAATTCAATAAAGCATTTTTGGATAATATTATATATAACCCCATTATTTGAAAATCCTGACCATGTCACTGTGTGCAGGGTACTGCAGCCCAGCAATATATAGTTGCAAGCTACCAAATTAGTAATTAAACAACACCAATTTTTTTTTCAAATTAGTAATGAACTCTGGGATACATTTTCAAGGGCCTTTACCATGACATTTTCGGATTGCTTCTCTAGCTACGTAAAAAGTACTTATGCTCATAAGTGCTCATGTTATATATTTTTATTAAATATCCAAATGTCTTTTCTTTTGGTGCTTGTCGAGAAAAGTTTTTTATAACCAAAAACACTTTTAAGTTTTTGAATCGAACACAATCAGAAGCCTTTCTCATCGCTGGAAATGTTAGCATACTCTTCTCCAGTAGTTGATTTTCACTTCACGTGAACTCTCATACGCGTCATCATCATATTGCTATGTGTCGATTCAAAACCTTGTGTCTGGCTTAGTGGTACAAAAGCAAGTCTATCTCTCCCACCAAATTGCATGCATCACTTATCAGTGCACAAACAAAAGTAACTACAAACAACATTTGGCATGTTCAATCCCAACTACGTACCTTTCAAAGATAGAGACAATTCATTTCTTGCACTATATATCAGGTCTTTCCTTTAATATCCGTATATCAGGTCTTTCCTTTAATATCCGTATTCAAATCAAAAGTTTCTTTCCAACGTTTCTTTCTATCTATCGACTGTTCCCTTCACAGTGTATTTCCACTCCCATAACATAATTCGAGATAATTATCCTTCTCTCAATCATGCATGCTTTGAATACAAGATGCGATAAGTTATGATATCTAAATATTAAAAACCTTAAAATCGATTGAGTATCCGTCTCAATAATACAGCACCAGAATAAACACCCTTTTTGAGATCAAAGAATTTAATTTGTCGGGCAAAATAAGATTTTGTCGCCTATTGTTTTGGTCGACGGATTTTTTTTTTTTTTACAATATTAGTCAGGCAAATATTGTGACATCCCACATCGCCCAGGGGAGTGATCCTTAAATGTATATTCCCATCTCTACCTAGCACGAGGCCTTTTGGGAGTTCACTGGCTTCAGGTTCCGTAGGAACTCCGAAGTTAAGCGAGAAGAAGGCCAGAGCACTCCTAAGATAAATGATTAATGCGAACTACGAATGGCTTGATCCCTGTTTAGGATACGTAGGCAGTTTAACGAGACGTTAGATGCAGCCACGGAACTCGAAGTTAAGCGAGAAGAAGGCCAGAGTACTCCCAAGATAAATGATTAATGCGAACTACGAATGGCTTGATCCCTGTTTAGGATACGTAGGCAGTTTAACGAGATGTTAGATGCAGCCATATAAGAAATGAGATTAAATAATCGAGACAATAGCCTTGTTTAAGGAATTGAGCAATAGGTGTGGGCTTTTAGTTTTAGGAATATATGTATACACTTGATGGTTTTCCCAGAAAATGCAATTATATGATTTATGCTTTAAAAATGCCATGCCTATTGAATAATACATAAACGATGAGTTGAATTGGTTGCATATATATATAATTGTGGTGCTATGAACGCTCTGAAGTGCAAAGGTGAATGCAGGACACACAGGTAAGTTCAGGTAAGTTCAGGTAAGTTAGGTAAACTCAAGTAAGTATACGGTATTAGATGATTAATGAGATATGTGATGAGATATGAATATGTTGTATTGGTCACTAGAGGTGACTCCGACTTATATGCTAGCCATGATTAATGAGATATGTGATGAGATATGAATATGTCGTATAGGTCACTAGAGGTAACTCCAACTTATATGCTAGCCATGATTGATGCGATATGTGATGAGATATGAATATGCCGTATAGGTCACTAGAGGTGACTCCGACCTATATGCTAGCCATGATTAATGATATATGTGATGAGATATGAATATGTCTTATATGTCACTAGAGGTGACTCCGACTTATATGCTAGCCATGATTGATGAGATATGTGATGAGATTTGAATATGTCGTATAGGTCACAAGAGGTGACTCCGACTTAGATGCTAGCATATATGTGATGATATATGATGAATTGCTAGTATATATTTATGATGGGAGATGTGATGAAATGCTAGCATATATGTAATGAATATATCGGATGAGCTAGCATGTGTGGTGAACGCAGGATGAGTGGGCAGACGTGATGAATATGCGATGAGTTAGCATATGATTATAAATATGTGAAGCATGACTTGAATTGATTTATATATATATATATATATATATATGTATAATTCTATATTCTAAACTTTTTAGAAATTATACATGTGTTGTAGCGAGGGGTTATAGAAATTTATATGGTTCCTATTAAAATTTTAATTACTGGGCCAATCACCTTTGTCTTGTCTTCACCCTCCAAGTCTTTTTTTAGCTGAGCTTTCTTATCGTCAAGGAATCGTGGCGATTCTTAGTATTGAAGATCATTCAAGGGTACGATTCTTAATTTACTCTTCTGTACTTGCTTATGCTCTAACGTCACGTGTGAAGTGGGTTCATTCCCGCTCACTAGTGCACTTTGGTATTTAGGCACTCTTAGATTTAAATTTATTCATAATATTTTCACGTTATCACACTTTATGGCTTCGTCACCTTCCAGGTATCGGCCAACACAGCCCGATTCAGAGACCTAATGGATATTCCGGGTCGGGGTGTGTCAGTTTGGTATCAGAGCATAAATTGGGCAGTATTGCATTCATCACACACGTGATGTGAGCATTTTTGGCTCGAGTCTAATGTTTGAATCTTGCCACCTCTTCGAATACGGAAAATTTGTTAGTTGTTTCTAAATTTTGAGCAAAAATTTGAGGGCTTGGAAACCTGGGAGCTTAATTGGTTTTATGATGTTTACTTGAAGAGCATGTGGAGATTTTGGGGAAAATATCTGATGAGGATTTCGGTGGTTGTATCATGAAAATAGTTATATAGCATAGAAGGGAATTTTTCAATCAGCTCTAATTTCCCAGATTATGCTTTTGTTGTTATACTTATTAAATGGGTGAGAATAGGCTTGCGAATGTAAGTTTTCATATCCTGGGAGTTGTAGAAATCTGAAAGGCAGTCATCCAATCCTCCTAGGATCAATGAACTACTTCGCTTGAGTCGTATAATCTAGGATCGTGAAAGCTTAGGATTAAGCTTTGTATTAGAATAGTTAACTCATAGTTGTTTTCACCTTATCACCTACCTAAGTAAACGAAATCTCTTCGACTAGCCACCTCTCAATCACTTCCATAGGTAAACAGTAAAATCGAGGTATGTGTTAATATCTCGCTGTTAGAGTGATTTGAATTTCGAGAAAATTGTGAAGACCTTTAGTACGTGTCGTAGAGTTGGTTAGTAGTATTGTACGTTTTAAGGGCGTGTACTTTTGGCGTCATATCCTACCATCTTACCTGGGATATCACCAAATTGCAAACTGAGGTACATCACCGAGGAAAGTTAAATTAGAGTGGGTGTTGGAAATGACTAAAATTTCTGACAACTGAGGTGTTGTCTCATCTTACCCCTATTTTTTTACACCTCCACTGACCTAGAGTATAAAGTTGATGATTGGATATTTTTAAAGTTATCACCACGGAAATGAGTAGTAAGGTTCGGGAAAAAGGGTTAGTTAAGTCCTAGGTACATCGGACCGTACCGGATCCAGAACGAATCAATGAAATTGCTTACAAGTTTGAGTTGCCTCCAGAGTTGTCTAAAGTACACAATGTTTTTCATGTTTCTATACTTCCCCATTATGTTTCAAATCTATCACATATGATCCCTCCTCAACCTGTAGAGATTAATCTAGATTTGTCATATGGAGAGGAGCCAGTGACGATTTTGGGTTGGAATGATAAAGTTATAAGGAATCAGGCCGTGCGTTTAGTAAAAGTTTTGTGGAGGAAGCCACCTGGGAGACTGAGGATTGTATGAAAGACACTGGTAAGGACAGCTAAGATAGATGTAGGATGTTGTTAAATTATCTGCGAGACATGATCTAAAAGGTCATCGATCGTGATATGATCAAATGAAAATTTTAAGTTTAGACTCCATTAGAGGTACTTAAAGAGAAATTTTAGTCTAGGCATCTCGCCTTCGGTTGGAGTAGAAGAAGGTTGAGAAAATAAAGTCCAAACTTTCTGGACAACCACAGTTTCTTCTCTGTTTGCTTTTGTAGGATGATGGCGTGTTAAGAGAATTGCTTCTAGACTTTTATACAAGTTCAGGCAAACAGAAAACAACCAGATTATTATCTTGACATATTTCTATTACATTGTGGTGCACATTTTACCTTCAAGCCTTTGGAAGTCATTTAAAGGTCGTAAGTATCAAATGTTGTTTAGTATCACATTTCCACCCTAGACTAAAGATTTGACTGAAGTGAGTTACTCAGACTTTGGTGGACATGTTACGTTTTTGTTCGTCCCACAAGTAGTATGGTTGTAACATACCACTATCTCGATTTTAGTTGTTTGTATTCATGGTTAACTATGATACCATTGGAGTTGATATACGGAGATTTTATGCACTGTACATGATTGTTAAACACTTAGCCTTGTTAGAGTTATGTGTAATTGCAGTCACATTATTTGAAATTGGTAGTAGTATGTAAGTTGCAGCAAAGAATTGCGAATGAGTATTTAATGGTGACATGACGATTTTAAGATATTAACGATGTTGCCTAAGAAGGTAGTGCGGGAGTATGTTTGAGGCTTGTTCAGATGCTGGTGTGTATTCCAAAAAGGGATTCTCTTTTATACAGCCGCTTTAACTTAATGTTTTCCTTGTGTATGTATTTGCGTGCACATTATTTTAAATTTCGAGGATGAAATTTTTTTAAGGTGGGTAGATTGTGACAACCCGTCCCAAATTTTACATTTCTATTAATTTTAAAAGCGTGATTTTACAAAAAATACCTTTAGAAGCAGAACTGTAAACTCGAGAAATACTTTTGTTTCAGTCACTAATTATATTTTTTTTTTAAATATGGATATTATTTAGTAATTAATTATTTAAAGAGGAAGAGGAAGAAGAGAAGGGGAAAAAAGAAAAGAAAAACAGAAACAGAAAAAGAAGGAGGGAAGGGCAAAGCTGCACAATCGGAACAGGAGAAAGGGAGAAGTTAGGCCAACCAGAAAGAAGAGAAAGTGGAGGACCAATCAAAGGGAGAAGAAAGGAGGGAAAGGAGGGAGAGTGATGAACGGGGAAAAAGGGGGAAACGGGTCATCCTTGACCCGTGCGACCCATGCCTTCAAACCTGCGGTTTCTCACCATTCTCATTCAATTTTCCGACGAATTGGACCTATGAACCATTTCTAATCATCCCCTTGGCCCTTTCTCTTCTTCTTTCACCAAAAATTAGAGGGAAATTGATAGTATTTTGGTACAAAAATGGGATGGGTGCCACGGGAGACTTTGCTCAAAATCGATTAATTGTGAAACCATCCCCTTCAATTACCATCGTCAAAACACTCCTCTAGAACCCAGGACCAAAGCCCAGGCAATGATTGAGGCGTCGGAGTTACTATGGAGCCGAATTGAAGACACCGAAAACTAGGGTTTCCGATGGGTTTTGATGAAATTGAAGCCTGTCTAGGCCAAATTGGACTTGTCCACAGGTATAAATTTTACTCTACCCTTTGAGATCTTCAATTATGTAATTTTTGAGAATTTGTAAAAATAGTTGAATTTTCGGACAAGTTGGGGCGGCTGACCACCACCCGCAGCGGCGTGTGCAGCGGCACGTGGCCTGTTGGCCAAAGATATTTTGTTTAAGTACTATTAGATGCCTTCGGTTCATAATTGATACTCGTATGACGTAATTTTATTATTTGGGCTTAGTTTTAGTTCGACAGGTGAATATGTCAAAATATGAATCGACGATCCGACCGTTGGATCGTCACTAAACTTTAATACATTATAGTGCGTAATATTTGAGTATCATAGGAACTTACAGATTGGGAATCCGATGTACGGATCTTCCCGAATTGGATTTGTAAGTTTATAAAATAAATGTTAATAGCCTCTTGGTTTTGGCAATTGGCGGAGATCCGACCGTTGGATCGTTCCGAAACTTTAGTATGTTATTCTAGAAGCATAATGTGGATCCTTAAAAGTTACGGATCAAAGATCTGATTTGTAGATCTTCTGGAACGAGTTACGTAGACTCATGTACGATGTAAATTATGTATCGTATCAACGAGAATTCTGAGATATGGTTTGATAATTGGTCACAGGCGCCTATCGTTTGTGACCCATCGATGTTTATGCTAGGAAGTTGTAGTGCGGACTCCAGGTGAGTGGATCTTTCCTTGCTTATCATATTTTTCATGATTGATAATTCTATAAATACTTTTAAATAAAAATGAGAAATCTATGCCATGATATATATACATTTATAGGTTATAAAATACTATGAGATGGTTGAGTTTAGATTTCATCATGATATATCCATATGTGTATTACTATAAATGATTAATGCGAACTACGAATAGCTTGATCCCTATTTAGGGTACATAGGCAATCTAACGAGACGTTAGATGCAGCCATATAAGATATGAGATTAAATAATCGAGACCATAGCCTTGTTTAAGGAATTGAGCAATAGGTGTGGGCTTTTGGTTTTAGGTATATATGTATACATTTGACGCTTTTCCCAGAAAATGCAATTATATGATTTATGCTTTAAAAATGCCATGCCTATTGAATAATACATAAACGATGAGTTGAATGGTTGCATATATTTATAATTGTGGTGCTGTGAACGCTCTGAAGTGCAAAGGTGAATGCAAGACACATAGGTAAGTTCAGGTAAGTTCAAGTAAATTAGGTAAACTCAAGTAAGTATATGGTATGAGATATGTGATGAGATATGAATATGTCGTATAAGTCACTAGAGGTGACTTCGACTTATATGCTAGCCATGATTAATGTGATATGTGATGAGATATGAATATGTCATATAGAGGTCACTAGAGGTGACTGTGACTTATATGCTAGCCATGATTGATGAGATATGTGATGAGATATGAATATGTCATATAGGTCACTAGAGGTGACTCTGACTTATATGCTAGCCATGATTGATGCGATATGAAATGAGATATGAATATGTCGTATAGGTCACTAGAGGTGACTCCGACTTATATGCTAGCCATGATTGATGAGATATGTGATGAGATATGAATATGTCGTATAGGTCACAAGAGGTGACTCCAACTTAGATGTTAGCATATATGTGATGATATATGATGAATTGCTAGTATATATTTATGATGGGATATGTGATGAAATGCTAGCATATATGTAATGAATATATCGGATGAGCTAGCATGTGTGGTGAACACGGGATGAGCGGGCAGACGTGATGAATATGCGATGAGTTAGCATATGATCATAAATATGTGAAGCATGACTTGAATTGATTTATATATTTATACATATATATATATATATATGTGTGTATAATTCTATATTCTAAACTTTCTAGCAATTATACATGTGTTGTAGCGAGGGGTTATAGAAATTTATATGGTTCCTATTAAAATTTTAATTACTGGGCCAATCACCTTTGTCTTGTCTTCACCCTCCAAGTCTTTTTTTAGCTGAGCTTTCTTATCGTCGAGGAATCGTGGCGATTCTTAGTATTGGAGATCATTCGAGGGTACAATTCTTAATTCACTCTTATGTGCTTGCTTATGCTCAAACGTCATGTGTGAAGTGGTGTTCATTCCCGCTCACTAGTGCACTCTGGTATTTAGGCACTCTTAGGTTTAAATTTATTCATAATATTTTCACGTTATCACACTTTATGACTTCGTCACCTTCCAGGTGTCGGCCATCATAGCTCGATTCAGAGTCCTAGTGGACATTCTGGGTCGAGGTGTGACAGTTTTGGTATCAGAGCCAATCCCTGGCTGGAAGTGTGCCGACGAGGATGTCGGGCCCCTAAGGGGGGTGGATTGTGACATCCCACATCGCCTAGGGGAGTGATCCTTAAATGTATATTCTTATCCCTACCTAGCACGAGGCCTTTTGGGAGCTCACAGGCTTCAGATTCCGTAGGAACTCCGAAGTTAAGCGAGAAGAAGGCCAGAGCACTTCCAGGATGGATGACCCACTAGGAAGTTGCTCGTGAGTTCCCAAAAACAAAACCGTAAGGGAATGGCAACCTAAAGCGGACAATATCGTGCTACGGTGGTGGAATGGGCCCGGGATGTGGTGGACCCGGGCCGGGATGTGACAAATTTGGCCTGGAAGGCCCTCAAATTGGCTCGCACCCAACGAACCCTAAGGTGGGTGTTCTTCAATTCGGCTTCCTTGTTGTTCCAACGCCCCAACCACCAATTGGGACCTGTTCCTGGGTCCAAGGGAAGTTGATTAAGAGTGATGGTTAATGGTGATACTCTTCGGAACTACAATTCGTCGTCAAAAACCCCCCGGGTTCTCCTATGGGGTTCTACCCGAGTTAGACCTTAAAACCCCTTGATTTTTGGTGGAGATGGAATGAGGAAGGTAGTTGAGTAAGTTGCAAGTGAAGGAGATAGGAAAATCAGCTGAAAAATGGAGGAATTGGCCGATTTGAAATTGGTTGGTGGAGCTCAAGCCTCACGGTTTCACAAAATAGGGGGGGAAAGAAAAGTGGCCCTTCCTTTCTTTCCAAATGGGTCCTTTCATACCCCTTTTAAAAAAAATCTGACAGGTTCCCTCTTTTCTATATTTTTTTTTCTACTAACTTAACCTTTAACCCATGATTCCCACAATCTATAGTTCACAACTTCAAACGTCCATAACTATACCGTTATAATTCGGACTCACAAACGGCTTTCGCCTATGCGTTCGTGGGTTCGAGATCTATTTAAATACACTAGTTGTAACTTCGAAATATCAACAAAAGATAAAGATTGATTATGAAACTTCCAACTCGATAACTAATCAATTACTAAACTTATAATTAGTGGAATTAAAATTAACTAATAAAGATAATGTAATCGTGAAATACGAATTTAAATTATGAAATACGTAATAAATGGTGAAATTCCGGGGATGGGATTTCACATTATCGTTAGACTTGATTGTACATGGGTAAAAAATATTGTAAATTGGTTTAGAAATAAAAGGATTATATATAACAAATGAATACTAGTTGTAACTTCGAAATATCAACAAAAGATAAAGATTGATTATGAAACTTCCAACTCGATAACTAATCAATTACTAAACTTATAATTAGTGGAATTAAAATTAACTAATAAAGATAATGTAATCGTGAAATACAAATTTAAATTATGAAATACGTAATAAATGGTGAAATTCCGGGGATGGGATTTCACATTATCGTTAGACTTGATTGTACATGGGTAAAAAATATTGTAAATTGGTTTAGAAATAAAAGGATTATATATAACAAATGAATATATGTGGAAATATTAAGTTTGTTTGAATGTATTTTTCATAGATTGATTGAATGTACAAGGGGGGATATATAATGAGGTAGAAAGTTACAAGCAACCTTACCTTGGCAAATCCTACTAACCCAGTAAACCCTAAAGCTTACACTCCTTAAATTAAGGGAGTGCAACAAGTAGTTAGCACACAACTATCAACAAGTCATATAGATGTCAATCTTCCTCAAATTACGGGATTAGACTTAATAGAGAATCCCATGGAAAGATGAAACATAAAATATGGCAGCATCAGTCACCCTATATTGTCTGATAACCCTAAAACCATATGTAGCATTAGTCATATGTAGCATCAGTCACTCTTAACTTTCAATACTCCCCCTCAAGCTGGGTCCAGAATGTTGATGGAACCAAGCTTGGAAAGAAGACGCTGAAACTGATTTAGAGGTAATGATTTGGTGAAAATGTCTGTTAACTGATCAACACTCCTTGTGTAGAGAGTTTGAATCACTTGAGTTTGTACCTAAGCACAAACATAGTGGCAATCAACCTCAATATGCTTTGTTTGTTCGTGAAACACTGGATTGGATGCTATGTGCATTGCAACTTGATTATCACAGTACATTGACATAGGTTGCTGAGTTTGGAACCCCAAGTCACTCAAAAGATCCTTAAGCCATATTAATTCACATGTAGTGGATGCCATCAATCTATACTCGGCTTCTGCACTAGATCTTGCAATTACATTTTGCTTCTTACTCTTGCATGTTACCAGATTTCTTCCCACAAACGTACAATAACCAGTGGTAGACTTTCGATCTATTTGGTTTCCTGCCCAGTCAACATCACAGTAACCAATAACTTGAGTGTTATCATTCTTCTTCATGAGAATTCCTCTTCCAATAGAACCTTTCAGATAACGAAGTATTCTCTTAACAATGTTGAAGTGTTCTATGGTAGGTGCATGCATGAATTGACTAGCTAAGCTCACTACAAACATAATATCTGGTCTTGTGATAGTTAAATAAATTAACTTACGAACAAGCTGTTGATAGTAACCAACATTGGGCAAAGGGTTGCCTTCCAAGCTAAGCTTAAGCTTGTTATCGAGAGGAGTTTGAACTGGCTTGACATCCTTCATGTTTGATTCATTGAGGAGATCGAGGATATATTTCCTTTGGTTAAGAAATAGCCCTTTATTTGATGAAGCCATTTCTATTCCCAGAAAATATTTTAACCTTCCAAGATCTTTGATGGAGAACTTCTATTGCAGGGAGACCTTGAGGTTTGTGATTTCATCTGCATTATCCCCAGTGATTATCAAGTCATCAACATAGATCAACATTACAAGTTTTCCAACCATTCCTGTTCGAACAAACATGGATGAGTCTGCATGACTTCTTTGAAAACCAGCTTTTTGCTTTGAGCAAGCCTCTAAGTGTTTTATATCTTTACCATAAAGTTGATATTTTCAATTTATTATAATGTTAAACTTGCTGTTGTAGAAGAGTTAATTTCTGGTAGGCAGATAATTATAGTGTTGTTTCTATTATGCATAAAGTCGTGGTAATAATATTGTGAGATTTTGTATCTACATAAATCCAATAGTGGTTTTGATAATCAGAGCATAAATCCAGATGATTGAGGAAAATTGAAGGGTTTGATTGGAAGAAAATGTGCAAGGTTCAAATGTCCTCATGTTCCAATGTCCTTAATTTTGCAAATCTTTTGAACATTTGATATTTTGTAATGATCTAATGTTTTTTTTTTATTATTATGCTCTTATTTTGGGTATGTAAATATATACTTAAAAGAAAATTGCGTTTTTATGTTTTGGATGTGACAATATGATATGTATATACTTATTTAGTATTATGTTTTTCACTTCATTATTTATTGGTTTAAAATATATTTTCCTTAACAGGTAACGGGTCGGATCATATTACCTGTTAATATTATCGGGTCGATTTTGGATCAGATCATTTTACCCGTTTATTTTAACGGGTGTTACATGACACAACTCGTTAAGATATCGGGTATAACACGAAAACGACACAAACATGGAAAACACGACACGAATGCAGGTCTAATTGTGAGTTTAAGAACGACCATTTCCTTGTACATAACTTGCAGTTAAAATTTGAAAACTCAGCGTTTTTTTTCTCCCTTTCTATATTGAGGATAAATTTTCCTTTCACACAAAGCATTCTCGAACAACTGCAAAGTGTACACTAAAAGAGAAGAAGAAGAAGAAAAAAAAAAAAAAAAAAAAAAAAAAAAAAGGCTAACGCCAATCACACAATGGCATTCCTACTTCACGTTTAATTATATCAAAACTCAAATTTAATAGAACAAAATAATCCGTGAGTGACACTATTACTCGGTGGATTAGGATTTAAAAATAAACATAATCACATTTAAAAAGCACAGAGTATCATACTGCTAACTATACACTAATTTTCACTATTTTGTATAGACTGCAGAAGTTGCAACTTCAATTTACCCTGTTACAAATTAAAAAAGCAAATTCTAGTGAAAAAGATGTACAAGATATTACCATTTCCTTGTTGCAAATAATATGTGCAAGAATTGGAGCCCCAAAAAATCATTAGAGTAACTAAAATCTAGGGATGTGTCGTATACTTTCACCGAGTATCATCTGTCAAAGGAAGATCTGCATCGTCTTTCAGAAGATCCGTAGCATCTTTCGAAGGAAGATTGAAAGTTGGAGACGGAAGAAAGTCCCCATCTTGCTCATTAGACTCAAAAAGCATCAACACAACTTCTCGAGTTGATTGACGGTCAAAAGGGGACATACTTGTGCAGATCAAAGCAATTTTTTAATACAGTAAGCGTGTGATCAACAAGAAGTCTGTCTTGAAGATTTAACCGACCATCGAGTATCCCAGATGTCAATGAATGTCTTGAACATAGTGTCTCACCCAGGTGACCAAGTGGCCTCCTTGATCTAGTCATTGGACTGGAGTTCTTCCGGTTAGCAACTCTAATAGAACAACCCCGTAGCTATAGATGTCACATTTTTCTGTAACCCTCATGGTGTATGCATACTCTTCGATAACCAAGTAGTGGTTGCTACATTACATATCAATATGGAGAAAAAATGGATTTCCTTTTCTACTTTACGACATGTAAACAAAGATTTCTAATCTTTAATATAATCATTAAAAAAATAATCAGTTGTTTCAGCGTTAAAGAATATTTTTTTCTTCGGCAGTATTCTCAATGAAAAAGGTTATTAAATAACTATTCAAGTGATAAAGAATACCACAAGGCAAGCTTTTACCAGGAGCAATATATCCATACGACCCTGCAACTGCTGACATTGATTTTGAATGACGCATATCAATCACTTTGGCCAAACCAAAATCACCAACATGGGCTTCAAAGTTCTCATCTAGCAAAATATTGTTGGACTTTATATCATGGTGGACAACCCTGGGTTTGCAGTCATGATGTAAATAAGCAAGACCTTCAGCAGCTCCTAAAGCAATCAGAAAACGTGTTGGCCAGTCGAAGCTACAAGATTCACCATGAAGCAATTCACCCAAGCTACCCTTTGTTGGATTTTTAGATCCGTCAGGTGTGGGGTTTTACCACAAAAGACCCTTGGTATTAGTTAGAGTAGGGTAATTCTCTATAAACCCATTGTGGGACCTTATCCCCACCGATGTGGGACATTTAACACCCTTTGCCATGTACTTGTACAGAAGTAGATTGGAACCCTGGTGATAACAGAAACCATACAACAACAACAACAACAAAGCCTTTTCCCACTAAGTGGGGTCGGCTATATGAATCCTAGAACGTCATTGCGCTCGGTTTTGTGTCATGTCCTCCATTAAATCCAAGTACTCTAAGTCTTTTCTTAGGGTCTCTTCCAAAGTTTTCCTAGATCTTCCTCTACCCCTTCAACCCTGAACCTCTATCATGTAGTCACATCTTCGAACTGGAGCGTCAGTAGGCCTTCTTTGCACATGTCCAAACCCATTTTGTGTACGTGTTGATGCTTCACCACCCAACATTATGTGCCATACAGCATCGCTGGCCTTATTGTCGTCCTATAAAATTTTCCCTTGAGCTTTAGTGGCCTACGACGGTCACACAACACGCCGGATGCACTCTTCCACTTCATCCATCCAGCTTGTATTCTATGGTTGAGATCTCCATCTAATTCTCCGTTCTTTAGCAAGATAGATCCTAGGTAGCGAAAACGGTCGCTCTTTGGTATTTCCTGATCTTCGATCCTCACCCCTAACTCATTTTGGCCTCCATTTGCACTAAACTTGCACTCCATATATTCTATCTTTGATCGGCTTAGGCGAAAACCTTTAGATTCCAACACTTCTCTGCAAAGGTTAAGCTTCGCATTTACCCCTCCTGAGTTTCATCTATCAACACTATATCGTTTGCGAAAAGCATACACCAAGGAATATCATCTTGAATATGTTCTGTTAACTCATCCATTACCAACGCAAAAAGGTAAGGATTTAAGGATTGTTGATGCACAAAATCAATGAGGACTTTGGTACAACAAAAAGTATTACGTTTGTGATCTTCGCTAGATTGCTCCGGTCATTAGTGTGGATAAGTATGTAAATGGATATAGACAGGAAAGCAAACACAAGATGTACGTGGTTCACCCAGATTGGCTACGTCTACGGAGTAGAGGAGTTCTCATTAATTGTAAAGGGTTTACACAAGTACATAGATTCAAACTCTCCTTTAGTGAGTACAAGTGAATGATTTAGTCCAAATGACATTAGGAAATATTGTGGGAGAATGATCTCGTAATCACGAAACTTCTAAGTACCGAAGTGTGGTATCGTCTTCACTTGCCTTATCTGTCTCATAGGTAGATGTGGCATCTTCTCTGGAAGTACTCTTCCTCCATCCAGGGGTGGCATCTTTAACTGGTGGAGATGCACAAGGTAATGTATCAATTTCACTTGAAGCTTACTTGTAGTTTCAAGCTTGGTCAAGCGCGATACAAACCCTATAGTAGGAGTCCCCCAAGTCGCCGAGCTAGGGGATCTGCTGAAAGAGGTGACAAACAAGGTAAGCAATCAGAGCTCCAAGCAATCAGCCCCAGATCAGAAGTTTGATTTCGAGTTCCGGCTGATTGTTCTCATTCTCCCTATCTTGCAGGCAGCATGAAGGATAAAGAGAAGAAAAATGAGAATGGATGATATGAGATACTTTTGCTTTTGAAGAAGTAACTTTCCACAGGCTTATTCTTGAACTGGGCTGAAGGGTTTTCTGATTTCCTCCAGAGTATAAGGCCGACTGAAGAATTTAAGGGTCAAAACAAGTCCATCAAATCTAGAGTATGTTCGACCTTGCTGATATGGGATACTTTTGCTATTGACAAAGTAGTGGATGTATCGGCACGTGTTCTGTTACGCTTGTCTCCACATGCTTCCTTGTATCCTTCTCACTTTCTCTATTTGTTCCTCAAGCAGATGTGGTATCTTCTCTGGAAGCATAAGATGTTGAAGATGAGTACTCGAGAGCAATGCCAGGTAAGTAATTAGGTAAGGGGTTCTAGGCAATCAATTCCTGACTGGAAGCTTGATTCCAAGTGCTGACTGATTGCTCTCTTTCTCCTTGTCTTGCAGGTAAGAACAAGGCCAAAGGAAAAGACAGGGAAAAAGTATGATATGAGATACTCTTGCTTTTAACCCTGATGATATGAGATATTCTTGCTCTGGTGTAGCTTGTTTGTAGAGGTATTATCGGGGGGGAGAAAGCTGAGTATTTCGAGAGGCTTCGTTGGGAGTGCCCTCTCATATATGAGGAAGGGTTGATCATTTTCGCAGGTCTGCCTGTCTGTTGAGGATGGAGGTCGACATATATAGGAGTCTCCCTAACAACAAGTAGTATTGCTATTCCTTTACCCTGCTTGGTCATAGCACAGTAGTGGGAGCTGCCAGCTTCACGTGTGTTAGAGTACTTTGAAAAAGTGGTCTATGGTATCTGGAAAGCTGATGTTGTGTGTGAAGATTACAGACAAGCTTTATCCAAGGAGATCTGGCTCTCGAAGTTGAGAAAGCGGTGCATCTTTGGTTTTTTAACAAGCAATCCTGTCGGGGATCTGGCTCTCGAGATTCGAAGAACGGTGCCTCTTCGATTTTTGAGAAAACAATCCTGCTAGGAGTCTTGCTCTCGAGATTCGGAGAGCGGTGTCTCTTCGATTTTTGAAAAAGTAATCATGTTGGGAGTCTGGCTCTCGAGATTCGGAGGGCGGTGCCTCTTCAATTTTGGAGCAAGCAATCTTGTTGGGAGTGTTTTCTCGAATGTGAGTAAAGGTTGGGCATGTTTGCTAGTCTACCTTGCCACGGAGCACAGAGGTTGACACACAAGGACTTTCCAATTATCCAGCAGTGGTGCTGTTCCTTTACCCTTGTGGGTAATAATATGGTAGCTAGACCTTCAAAATTTATGTGTTTAAACTTTGTTAGTGCTGTTTCTTTGCTATTCTTTTACCCTTCTTGGTCATAGCAATGTAGTGGGAGCTGCAAGCTTCACGTGTCTAAACTTTGTCAGAGATCTTTAGCAAAGTTATATGTGGTACCCATGAGCTGATGGTGCGTGTGGAAAGTGGATGATTGAACAGTAAGATTCACGTGCTTTCTACTTCACCAAAAATCTTCAACAGAATGCCCGTAATTTCAGCAAAGCTGAGTGTGCATGTGACAAGTGCTGACAAGGCTGAAAAAGCAGGTGCCTCTTCGATTTCTGAGATCGGCCCTCGTGGTCTCTGAGCAGCCCAGCTTTTGAGAAAGCAAGCGCTTCTTCGATTTCTGAGATCGGCCTTCGTGGTCTTTGAGCAGCCCAGCTTTTGAGAAAGCAAACGCCTCTTCGATTTATGAGATCGGCCTTCGTGGTCTCTAGCAGCCCAACTTTTGAGAAAGCAAACGCCTCTTCGATTTCTGGGCAGGCGCCTTTTCGATTTCTGAAGCTCCGTCGAGTGCAGATTTTTATAGAGGTTGGCATTAAGTTCCAAAGCACACTTGGATCTCCACCAGTAGAAGCTCCCTTCTTGCACTTCTAAGATCTTGATTTGTCTGACCTCTTCTCTCTTCAACACCTTTGAAAATGTCTGGCCCTTCCGACCGTCGTTTTGACTTGAACCTTGTTGAAGAGGCAGTTACGCCTTCTCCCCTACTGGTCCTCTTACCGTTGGGGATTCCGTGATGAAGAATGATATGACCGCTGCGGTGGTGGCCAAGAACCTTCTCACTCCCAAAGATAACAGACTACTTTCCAAACGGTCTGATGAGTTGGCGGTTAAGGATTATCTGGCTCTGAGTGTTCAGTGTGCAGGTTCTGTGTCTAATATGGTCCAACGCCTATATGCTCGAACCCGCCAAGTTGAGTCATTGGCAGCTGAAGTGATGAGTCTCAAACAGGAGATTAAAGGGCTTAAGCATGAGAATAAATAGTTGCACCGGCTCGCACATGACTATGCTACAAACATGAAAAGGAAGCTTGACCAGATGAAGGAATCTGATGTCAGGTTTTACTTAATCATCAGCAGTTTGTGGGTTTGTTCCAAAGGCATTTATTGCCTTCATCTTCTGGGGTTGTACCTCATAATGAAGCTCCAAATGATCAACCTCGGATGCCTCCTCCTTCTAGGGTTCTGTCCAGTACTGAGGCTCCGAATGATCCCCCTCTGGTGCCTTCTCTTTCTGGGGCTCTACCGATTGCTGAGACTTCTCTTAAGCAACCTTTATGAAGGCTCCCTCTTGTTTGTTTATTTTGACTCATGTATATGTACATATTTGTAACTTATCGAAGATATCAATAAATAAGCTTTACTTCATTCCAACGTATTGTGTTAAATACATCAAAACCTTCTTCACTAAGTTCTTTGATTTTTTCTTTTGTTGAAGCTTTGTGAGTGGAGCATGTAGGTTGAGGTAGTGTTCCCTTAATTTCCCGAATGAGGAAGACTTCTCGGTTGGAGACTTGAAAAATCCAAGTCACTGAGTGGGGTCGGCTATATGAATCTTAGAACGCCATTGTGCCCGATCCTGTGTCATGTCCTCCGTTAGATCCAAGTACTCTAAGTCTTTTCTTAGAATCTCTTCCAAAGTTTTCCTAGGTCTTCCTCTACCCCTTCGGCCCTGAACCTCTGTCCCGTAATCGCATCTTCTAACCGGGGCGTCAGTAAGCCTTCTTTGCACATGTCCAAACTACCATAACCGATTTTCTCTTAGCTTTCCTACAATTTCGACTACTCCTACTTTACCTCGGATATCCTCATTCCTAATCTTATCATTTCTCATGTGCCCACACATCCAACGAAGCATCCTCATCTCCGCTACACCCATTTTGTGTACATGTTGATGCTTCACCGCCCAACATTCTATGCCATACAGCATCGCCGACCTTATTGTCGTCCTATAAAATTTTCCCTTGAGCTTCAGTGGCATACGGCGATCACACAACACGCCGGATGCACTCTTCTAGTTCATCCATCCAGCTTGTATTCTATGGTTGAGATCTCCATCTAATTCTCCGTTCTTTTGCAAGATAGATCCTAAGTAGCGAAAACGATCGCTCTTTGGTATTTCTTGATCTCCAATCCTCACCCCTAACTCATTTTGGCCTCCATTTGCACTGAACTTGCACTCCATATATTCTGTCTTTGATCGGCTTAGGCGAAGACCTTTAGATTCCAACACTTCTCTCCAAAGGTTAAGCTTCGCATTTACCCCTTCCTGAGTTTCATCTATCAACACTATATAGTCTACGAAAAGCATACACCAAGGAATATCATCTTGAATATGTCCTGTTAACTCATCCATTACCAACGCAAAAAGGTAAGGACTTAAGGATGAGCCTTGATGTAATCCTACAGTTATGGGAAAGCTTTCGGTTTGTCCTTCATGAGTTCTTACGGCAGTCTTTGCTCCTTCATACATATCCTTTATTGTTTGGATATATGCTACTCGTACTCCTTTCTTCTCTAAAATCCTCCAAAGAATGTCTCTTGGGACCCTATCATACGCTTTTTCCAAATCTATAAAGACCATGTGTAAATCCTTTTTCCCATCTCTATATCTTTCCATCAATCTTCGTAAGAGATAGATTGCCTCCATGGTTGAGCACCCTGGCATGAACCCGAATTGGTTGTCCGAAACCCGTGTCTCTTGCCTCAATCTATGCTCAATGACTCTCTCCCAGAGCTTCATTGCATGACTCATTAGCTTAATACCCCTATAGTTCATGCAATTTTGTACGTCGCCCTTATTCTTGTAGATAGGCACCAAAATGCTCTTTCACCACTCATTTGGCATCTTCTTCGTTTTCAAAATCCTATTGAAAAGGTCAGTGAGCCATGCTATACCTGTCTCTCCCAAGACTTTCCACACTTCGATCGGTATATCATCTGGGCCCACTGCTTTTCTATGCTTCATCTTCTTCAAAGCTACAACCACTTCTTCCTTCCTGATTCGACGATAAAAGGAATAGTTTCTACACTCTTCTGAGTTACTCAACTCCTCTAAAGAAGTACTCCTTTCATGTCCTTCATTGAAAAGATTATGAAAATAACCTCTCCATCTATCTTTGACCGCGTTCTCTGTAGCAAGGACCTTTCCATCCTCATCCTTGATGCACCTCACTTGGTTTACTGCCTTATAAACTATTCCACAAGCCCCCCTTCCAATAACATAGCTTTCATGAAAGTTGTTTGTCGCCTCAACTAGATCTTGGAACGTAAATCCCTCCTTTGCAGGTAAGTACATATCTGTATCAGGAGATAGAGCATCCTTATATTGCAAGAAAGGAACCCTCTGGCCTGGACGTCTCATGAAGTATAGGATAACAGCAATTAGAATAAGAGAAACACCACCTACAGCAGCTGCAATTACTGTAACAATTTTACTGCGGTGAGTAACTCCACTTTCTAGAGATGGAACAGATTGAGGAGATGAATTTACATTGCAACCACCAAGCGATCCGCCACAGAGCCCTTTGTTACCAATGAAGCTGCTAATATCCATGTTCTGAAACAATGGGGTGGAAGGTAAAGCTCCAGTAAGGTCGTTGTAGGAGAAGTTGCACCCTAGTAAGCTTGACAGACTCTCAAATGTGCTGGGAATTTCACCAGTCAAATGGTTGTTATTGAGCAAGAGGAATTCAAGTAAATTAAGATTTCCAAGCGCTGGCGGTATTCTCCCAGTGAAATTATTAAAACTGAGATTCATTGCAATCTGAAAGCTTGAAAGAGAACCCAATTCCGGTGGTATTTCACCAGAAAACAAGTTAGCACCCATCTGCAACTCTGTCAAATGAGAGAGGTTTCCTAATGCTGCTGGTATGTTTCCAGTGAAATTATCTTCTGAAAGCCTGAGAAGCTAAGCGTTCCCAGCTCATCTGGCAAAGCACCTATGAACCTATTTCGACTGAGATCAAGTCGCTGAAGCATCGTGCAGTTAACAATTTCTGGTGGAATCCACCCGGTGAGCAAGTTGGATGATGTGTTGAAAGTCACCAGTTGAGACAGGTATCCTATTTCCTTTGGCAACTCAGATGTAAAGTAGTTGTCTGAAATATGAAGCCTTTGCAACTTTTGGCAGTTTCCAATCTCTGAAGGAATTGGACCAGTGAATTTGTTCTGGTTCAACCCAATTGCAGAAAGGTTTGGCAAATTGCATAGCTGTGAAGGAAAGCTCCCAGTAAGCACGTTTCCAACAAGACAAAGTTGCACCAATGATCTGCAGCTCAAGACTCCGGACGGAGTATTTCCATTAAGATCATTATACTCCAGGTTCAACAAAATTAGACTGGAACATTGACAAATATATGGAGGTATTCTTCCTGTCAGTAAGTTATCAGATAAATCAACTACCCACAGTTGGTTGTGAAGTCCAAACCCCCATGGTATGCTACCGCTTAGAGAGTTGTCAAACAGCTGTAACTGGTACATTTGAGTCAAATATCAAAACCCATCGGGAATAGGACCCTTGAGATAATTAATTGAAAGGTCAAGCTTTGTCAGGTTCCCCAAGCTACTCAGTTCATTTGGAATCACACCAGTAAGCTGGTTCTGGAAAAGATACAGTAAGGTTAGACCGTTTATCTTACTTATCTCTGAGAAATCAACCTCAGCTGCCAAAGAAAGATTTCCAATTTCCCTTGGAATGGTTCCATTCAAGCCATTCCTGTAAATGTACAACTTCCTCAATGACTTTAGGTTCCCAATTTCTGGAGGTAAAGGCCCCACAAGATTGTTCTGATACAAAGCAATTGTCTCAAGCCTAGAGCAATTTCCAAGCTCCTTAGGTATAACACCCGAGACCTGGTTACCCCACAGAACCATATCTGTCAAGCTCTGAAGCATCCCAAGCTCCTTAGGCAATTCCCCTCCTATAGAATTTTGGGCAAGACCAAGCAATTGCAAGCCTCACATTCTCCTATTTCAGCTGGTAGGCTACCAGAAATAGCATTTTGCCCAGCTCTAAACGTTACCAGATTCTTCAGATTCCCAAAAGAATGAGGTATTGAACCAGTAATATTGTTGGTGTAGACCACAAACTCAACCAGTGAAGACAAGTTCCCAATCTCCTCCGGAATAGGACCACCGATTCTGTTATTACAAAGGTTCAAACTTGTTAAGTTTGACAGCTTACCCACTTCAGAAGGTATTTGGCCAGTGAACTTGTTATTGTTCAGATAAATTCTTTCCAAACTCGTACACTTTCCTATCTCATTAGGGATACCTCCCACGAGACCATTGTCCGAAAGATCAAGAAAAGTTAAGTGGACCAAACATCCGCAAGGTGTTTGATCGGAGGAGTTCCAATTTCCCAAAGAATCAAATCCATCCTGCATACTTTTCTTCAACTCAAAAAGGTAGAGCCCTTCATTATTCAACCCCTCTGGAGTAGAAGCAAGTAGATTTAAGGCAAGTAAAATTCCTGCAAACTGCACTTCCAAGGCCCTCCTTACCTCAAATGTTTTTTACATTATAGTAACACTGAGACAAGCACAATTACATAATTAAACACCTTCCCATCTAAGCTCATCAGATGCGATGCAATACAGATTAACCAATCCTTTACATCAAGTAATACATAACCAATTTCTAATCACAAAAGAATTTGATAATTCAGAATCTGGTTTAAACAAGGCAGTTTCAGTGTTTCACAGCACAAAATCCAAGCATATCAAGTGCTTAAGGAATCAAACCATCCATTTGAAAGAACAAACTTCGATATTTTGATAACTCAAAATCCAAATACATGACAGAAAGAGACTAAAAATTGAATTTAGACACCTAAAAGCTAAAAGGGTAGGAATAATATAGTCATTTGAAGCAACCCAATAACACAAAACTAATGAATTTAGCAAATTACCAACTCAAACTGAATGATCAGATTTAACCAGATAAGAGTACAGAGTGACAAATCAGTAGTAAAAAAGGAACCAAAACTGAAAAGTAATAACCAAAATTAAGCACATTAGAGCTAGGAACATACCTCTCAAAGTCTAGGAACACTCATGAAAAAGGGAGTGACAATGTAAGCAGCAAGTCCAGCAGAAGTGGGAGCATTAACTTCCTGGAGTGACAAACTGAAAACCATGGGAATTATGAACCAGAATACGAAAGTGATACAAACCCAGTTCGCCTTTTCGGACAAATGGTGGGGATCTCCGGTCTACAGGCCAAGATTTGCGCAGAAATATCTCAAAGCTCACACCTTTATTACGGCCTTTTGAATCAAGAAAGAAACTCAGTAGATTACAGAAAGATATCTCTGGGAATATTCTATTCCCGAAGAGAGAGGGCAAGGCAAGTGCTGGAGTTGAGTTGGAGCTTGTGGGGGTGCTGGGTGTCGTGAAAGGAATGATGGGTGTTAGGAGGGGCCAGAGCTCTGAAGCTTTAATGGCCGATAAAGCATGGTTTCATCATTTTTCACATGTTTTCTATCTATTTGGCTGTGCGTACTCTCTGTGCTGAGCTACTGAGTCTCTTTCTCTCTCTATCTAGAGGAGAAGAAGAAGATGGCTGATTGTGGGGACACAGTTTTCCTCTTTTTTAGTGCCTTGGAATGGAGAAGTGGGGGGAACTGTGAACTTTTGGGGCAACCCAAACTAGTTTGAATCTTTTTTTTATTTTAATCTTTTCAGAAAAGCTGTGGGATTTTATCTGTTTTTATTAATAAAAATCTAGAACAAACAATATTCTTTTTGTATCGTATTTATCTGTATTAAGATGATTTGGGGATTGATTCGTGATTTGGGTTTGGATTGGGGTTTGTGGGTCGGAGACACTTCTGTCAAACTGATTCAGTTTAGTGATACTCTCAACTTTTGATGTGGATGTGCCGATTTTTTAGCTCGGATCTATTGCAGCGCTGCCTTCTGTGTTCAGATTTGTTGCAGCGCCGCCTTGGAATCAGGTTGTTGCACAACCTTGGCTGAGCACATCTAGGGGTTGCACCGCCTGGACCGCTCTATTTTGGCGGTTGCACCGCTTAAGTACTTCAGATTTAGAGACTCCGGCACCTGCGTTTTCAACGTTTGCAGCTCCGGTTTGACCTGTGGGTGTTGCATACCCATTTTGTGCATAGTCATAACTGGTAGTCTTCGCCTGAGTATCCTATCCCTCCATCATTTTGTGCCATGTTGTGGTCTTCCTTCTCTGAGTTTTCAATTTAATTTAGTTTAGTTTAATTTGGTTGTCTAGTCAAGTTCTATTGTTTCGCCTAGTGAGTGTTGTGGCCACGCTGCAACGTTGGCTGTATTTGGTTTTCACTTTGAGGGATGAGTTATGTGGTCTTGCTCCGTGATGAGTTATGTGGTCTTGTTCCGCAATGATTTTATGTGGCCTTGCTATTCGACGGTGTCCGTTTGTAATCGCCAATACAAATATGTTATATCTATCGTTTTGTGATAGGTTTGTATGGGTGGCATGTGAAGTTCTCATACATGTGGTAGTCGTCCAAGGGTTTACTATTATTGTCTTGTTTGTGTAAATTCACCTCCAGATCATCATTCTCTTGGTCACTGGAGTATTGTACCTAATTGGCACATTTGTATTGTTTGGGATTATGAATGAAATATCAAATATCGTTGCTTGTCAAAAAAAAAAAAAAAGTTGAATTCAAGGGTTTATTTGTTCTTATGTTATTGTTTGTAATGAATGACTAAGATTAGAACTATGAGCTATATGAATGACAACTGTTATAGCAGTTGTGTGTCTTGAGTTGTACACATGGATAAGTATGATTGTTTTCCGCCACTGTGGTAAACGCCATCTCCCTTCTTTTTTTTTAGTTTGTTTAGTGCTATTTTGAAATTAAAACTTAGCATGTGATAGGAAACCATGAATCTTGTTTCTTATTATAGAAGACATGACAAAAGCACGGACGAGTCATACTATTTTCATTTAGAAAATTGATGCTCACACACAGTCAGGGGCGAAACCAGACAATCGATTTTCACTATTTTAATATAATTAATACAAGAAAATGGGTTAGAGGGAACCTATGCTATCCAATAACATACCTCCTTCCACTCCTATTCACACACTCATTTTTTTCATTTGCACATCACTTATTTATTCCTAACATTTAAATAAATAAATAAATAATCAAAAAAATAATAATAAACAAGTAGTGCATACAAAAGCAGACACAGAATATTCAAAAATCATTTCCCTTAAAAATTTAAACTTAATTAGCATTATAATCCAAGGTAGGCAAAGACAAGTACAATGGCAACAATGGTCCACAAATCTCAAGGACATGGACCTTAGAAAATTGAAATAGGGTGAGATAGCTCCCTTAGCTTGCCCAACCACTAGGCAAGAGCTTTACGTCCATATCATGAGCGGCCAGTCCATTTTTGTGGGCTATAGATGATTCCGACGACTAATCATAGATATGTTGAAAGGTGAATCCGGCTCCGAGGTCCCGCATAAAAATTCAACAACCTAACAATTCACTAAGAAAATAAAATAAGTTGATAACTATTGGAGCACAAGGCAAAGGGTAAGGTTCTTCTTGCTATGCTGCCCATTTACCTCTTTGACTTGGAATGTTGTGGATTGGCTCATCTCCACTTTCCTGACTCCTCCACTAAACATCCTCCATCAATTCATGTTGGTAAAAATCGACTGATTTCGTTTAATCATATTTTACTATTTAGCATTACGATTTAATGATAGTTTTTATTTATTTATAAGGATATGTGACACACCCCTGATCCGGAAAGTCCAATTGGACTCCAAATCGAGTTGTGTTGGCCGACACCTAGAGGGTGACGAAACCATAAAATATAGTGATGTGAGAAATATGAATAAATTTAATCCGGACTCGCAAACGGCTTTCGCCTATGTGTTCGTACCAACGAGTACTACAAGGATATGCTAAAAGAATAAGTCCTACATCTCTCAAACCGATGGTCAACAGAAGTCAAAAACCTTGCCTTTAGGGCATTTTCTTAAATTCACGCTTTTAAAATTAATAAAAACATAAAATTAGGGACGGATTGTCACAATATGTCTTATTTTTTATTATTGCCCATGACAAGCCCATTATGATTGAGCTCAAATCTCTCACTCTATTAGTGTTAATCTATCATTGTATTAAAAAAATATCTTAATGCATTGCGTAATCTCAAAACAAACAACAACAACAATAAAGTCTGATCCCACTGAGTGGGGTATGTGGTTCAAATTCGCGTTTGGTAAAAATTGAACATAAGACTTTTCACTTATAAGTGAATAAGAATACCATTAAACCATAGTACAAGTGTAATCTCAAAAACCAAAAAGAAATTTAAACTTAAAATTTTGTTGCTAGATTAGGGTTAGGCAGGCCGACAGGTGTAGCAGTCCCTTAAACTGGTGGAGGAGTATTTCACTGAGAGATGCCCAACCGCAGCAAATCGGTATTTGGGGAGTGTGACTTAAACCTGAACTTGGGCATGCAAGAGCTAGTCGTTGACAAACACGGAATCGGAAAGAAAAGTACTATGACCTAGTTGAGGTTCAGCAGAAAACTCTTGCTTGCTCGTTTGCCCTATGTGGTAGCTAGGGGTTGACGACCATGTCCCACAAATGGATGGTTTTGCTATGTTGGGACACAACTACAACCAATCTTGTATTTAGCTTAGGCTTGGGAATTTCTGACACAACCCGATAACTCGACACGACACGAAATTAACAGGTGTTCGGGTTGACACGATAACGAATCGGGTGTTATCGAGTAACCCGATAAGCACCTGTTAAGATAACGGGTTGGTTTGGGTATACACGTGGGTAACACGATACATGATAAGCAGAATATTAATTTAATAATTTTATAACCCTAAAAAATACTATAATAATTATATATATTAATTTAACAATTTTATACCCCTAAAAAGATTAAAACTATAATAATAATTATATATATATATATTAAATTAACTATAATAATTATACCCCCAAAATATTAACTAAAATAATTATACCCCGAAAATATTAACTATAATAATTATATATATATATATATATATATATTAAGTTTTAAATTAAATTTATACCCCTAAAAACTATAATAATTATATGTACAAAATAAATAGATTTAAATCAACATAATATATATATACACACACCATTGAACTTGATGGGATACACGAAACAAATTTCAACGATCCAACCGTTAAACTTGTTTGTATATGCTTCGAGATCGCATTAGCAAAAAATCACAAAAAAAAAAAAACATTCAGAGATCAAGTAACAGGACGAAACTTTTCGACAGTTAAAAACAAAAAATCATGATTTAACAATTATTTCAACTCTAATTTTCATGATTTTTTACAGCTACACTCGTTGACCCTATATGAATACAATGAATGAATTCGATTTTCAATTTAAAATATATATACTAGTGGATACCCAAAAATCTTATTTCATACTTAATGAAAGTATAAATAAACTCTTAAGTGTTAGTGAATCTATCGTTTTGATGAGATACAGATCCTATGAAACTAATTTCAATGATCCAACCGTCAAACATGTTTGTATATGCTTCAAGATCGCATACGCCAAAACTCACAAAAAACAACCATTCAGAGATCAAGTAATGAGCAAAACTTTTCAACGGTTATAAAACAAAAAATCATGATTTAACGGTTATTTTAACTCCGATTTTGATGATTTTTCACAACTACACTCCTTGACCCTATACAAATACAATGAATGAATTTGATCGTCAATTTAAAATATTTACACAAGTCGATAACACAAAATCTTATGTTATACTTAATGAAAGCTTAAATAAACTCTAAGTGTTAGTGAATCTATCGTTTTGATGGGATACGAATTCTATGAAACTAATTTTAACGATCCGACCATTAAACTGGTTTGTATATGCTTCGAGATTGCATATGCCAAAAATAAAAAAAAAACATTCAGAGATCAAGAAATGAGACAAAACATTTTGACGGTTATAAAACAAAAAATCACGATTTAACGGTTATTTTAACTCCGATTTTGATGATTTTTACAACTATACTCCTTCACTCTATACAAATACAATGAATGAATATGATCGTCAATTTAAAATATTTACACAAGTGGATACCACAAAATCTTATGTTATACTTAATGAAAGTATAAATAAACTCTAAGTGTTAGTGAATCTATCGTTTTGATGGGATACGAATTCTATCAAACTAATTTTAACGATCAAACCGTCAAACTTGTTTTATATGCTTCGAGATCGCATACGCCAAAAATCACAAAAAACAAACATTCAGAGATCAAGAAATAAGACAAAACTTTTCGACGGTTATAAAACAAAAAATCACTATTTAACGGTAATGTTAACTCCGATTTTGATGATTTTTTACAACTACACTCCTTGACCCTATACGAATACAATGAATGAATTTGATCGTCAATTCAAAATATTTACACAACTGAATACCACAAAATCTTATGTTATACTTAATGAAAGTATAAATAAACTCTAAGTGTTAGTGAATCTATCGTTTTGATGGGATACGAATTCTATGAAACTAATTTTAACGATCCAACCATCAAACTTGTTTGTATATGCTTCGAGATCGCATACGCCAAAAATCACAAAAAACAAACATTCAAAGATCAAGTAATAAGCCAAAATTTTCGAGGGTTATAAAACAAAAAATCACGATTTAACGGTCATTTTAACTCCGATTTTGATGATTTTTTTACAACGACACTCCTTGACCCTATACAAATACAATGAATGAATTTGATCGTTAATTTAAAATATTTACACAAGTGGATACCACAAAATATTATGTTATACTTAATGAAAGTATAAATAAACTCCAAGTGTTAGTGAATCTATCGTTTTGATGGGATACGAATTCTATGAAACTAATTTTAACGATCCAACCGTCAAACTTGTTTTTATATGCTTTGAGATCGCATACACCAAAAATCACAAAAAGCAAACATTCAGAGATCGAGAAATGAGACAAAACTTTTCGACGGTTATAAAACAAAAAATCACGATTTAACGGTTATTTTAACTCCGATTTTGATGATTTTTTACAACTACACTCCTTGACTTACGAATACAATGTGTTGATGCACAAAACCGGAGGTCTTGGAACAACGTAAATCCGACCGTGAATCTGCAATGAAATGTAAATAACACAAGATGTATCGTGGTTCACCCCAAGATTTGGGCTACGTCCACACTGATTATGTATTTATTTGAGGGAATAGAGAGGGAGAGGGTGAGAGCTTCTGAGAGCTTCTGAGGGTGAGAGAGGGGATCTCAGGCCTAGGAATTGGCCTCCTCCTAATTGTGAGGATGAGGAGTCATTTTATAGAATAAGGACTCCTCACTTATTACATATTTGCCCCTTCCCTTATTGCATAATTACATTTGAGTCCCCCGAGTATTTATACGAGGTCTAAATACGGAGGCCCTAAATATGGTATAAACAGTAGTCCCCCAAGTCTTCAGTCAAGAGAGTCTTTTGGCTGGAGACTTGAAATTCAGTACATGTGTGGGCCGAAGTAACTAGATATTGTCTTGAACTGATGCTCGATATGAGGCAGTGCTCAATCTGAAATGACACTCAACTAGAAGTAGCACACGCTGCGAGGCTGCTCGGCTTGTGGCTTATGTTGCCTTGGTTGGCTTAGCTTGTGGCGTTGAAGGTGAGGGAGTCCCTTTTATAGAATAAGGGCTCGCTCCTCAATACATAAGTGATGGGTTAGGAGTGATGCTCACGGCGAGGCGGTTGCTCAGCTGGCGGCGTTGCTCTCTAATGAAGGTGAGGGAGTCACTTTTATAGAATAAGGGATCGCTCCTCAATACATAAGTGATGGGCTAGGAGTGATGCTCGCGGTGAGGCGGTTGCTCAGCTGACGGCGTTGCTCTCTGATGAAGGTGAGGGAGTCCCTTTTATAAAATAAAGGCTCGCTCCTCAATACATGAATAATGGGTGCTCTCTAATGAAAGTGAGGGAGTCCCTTTTATAGAATAAGGGATCGCTCCTCAATACATGAATAATGTGCTAAGTCCCCCAAGTATTTTTCATGAGGCCCAGTTGAAGGCCCAATATATGGTACATAATGTAGTCCCCTAAGTCTTCGGTCAATAGAGTCTGTTGGCTGGAGACTTCAAATTGAATCCATGTATGGGCCGAAGTGGCGGTTGTTCGGAGGCGGTATCTGTATATCTTGCACTGAAACTTTGTAGGTGAAGCTTTGCAAGTGAAGCTTTGAAGCTAGAGCTCTGTAAATGAAGCTTTTGAAGTTGGAGCTTTTGTAAATGAAGCTTTTGAAGCTAGAGCTCTGTAAATGAAGCTTTTGAAGCTAGAGCTTTGTAAATGAAGCTTTTTGAAACTGATTGACATGAGTGATGCTCATGAATGTTTATGTTGATTGACATGAGTGATGCTCATGGATGTTGTTATGAGTAATGCTCATGAGTGTTAACATGAGTGATGCTCATGAATGTTGACATGAATGATGGTCATGAATGTTTATGTATGATTGTCATGAGTGATGCTTATGAATGTTTATGTATAAATGACATGAGTAATGCTCATGTATAATTTGGAGTACTGGGCGTACTTTTGATCACCTGGTTGGTGGCATGAAGGAGAGTACGGGTTGTAAATTTCATCACCTGGTTGGTGGCATGAATGGCTAGTTGCCAAATTAGAGTATGAGTTGTGTTGATGCACAAAATCAGCGAAGACTTTGGTACAACAGAAAGTATCAGGTTTTGTGACCTTCGCTTGGTTGCTTCGGTCACTAGTGAGGATAAGTACGTAAATGAATAGAGACAGAGAAGCAAACACAGGATGTACGTGGTTCACCCAGATTGGCTACGTCCACGGAGTAGAGGAGTTCTTATTAATAGTGAAGGGCTTACACAAGTACAAAGGATCAAGCTCTCAATTTAGTGAGTTCTTGTGAATGATTTAACACAAATGGCATTAGGCAATATTGTGGGGGAATGACCCCTATTTATAGAAAAACTTGTAGCTTTGTCACATTGACATGTGTCATGTTATGATTGGTTCTTGATGTTGACACGTGCTGCGCTCTGATTGGCTTCTAATCTTGACACGTGTCGAGTAGTGATTGGCCTCCTGGTCGGAGGGGAACTCTTCTGGGTCCTTGATAGTATAGCGTTGGCCGGTGCTCGGTAGTTTCGGGATTGGTCAAGTATGGTACAAACAGTGCTCCCCTAAGTTCCCGAGTGAGGGAAACTCCTCGGTTGGGGACTTGCAAGATCCAATCCCTTGAGTAATCACGAAACTTCTAAGTACCGAAGTGTGGTCTGATCTTCATCTGCCCTTCTCTGGAAGTACCTTTCCTCCATCCGGGAATGGTGTACTTAGCTGATGTTGACGCACAAGGTAATGTATCAATTTCACTTGAAGCTTAGTTGTAGTTTCGGGCTTAGTCAAGTGTGATACAAACCCTATAGTAGGAGTCCCCCAAGTCGCCGAGCTAGGAGATCTGCCGAAAGAGGTGACAGACAAGGTAAGCAGTCAAACTTCCAAGTAAGCAACCCAGGATCAGAGGTTTGACGTCGGCTTCCGGTTGATTGTTCTCATTCTCCTTGTCTCTCATTCAACTGCCAGGATAAGGAGAAGCAAATGGATAAGAGATGATATGAGATACTTTTGCTTTTGAAGAAGTAACTTTCCACAGGCTTATTCTTGAACTGTGCTGGAGGGTTTTCTGGTGCCCTTCAGAGTATAAGGCCGACTCAAAAATTTGAGGGTCAAAACAAGTCCATCAAATCTAGAGTACGTTCGACCTTGATGATATGGGATACTTTTGCTGTTGACGGAATAATGAATGTGGTATGGAAAGGTGTCGTGCTGTAGTGATCTGTTTCAGCTCACCGTTGAACCTTCTGCTTCAATCTTTTGCATGGCAGAAGTGGTGTGCAACCTTTGCATTTAAATGGTCCTTCAGAACATTCCTTCATAGTGACTCATCCACGCTTGGCAGCTTCAGTGTAAAGAGCCAATATCTGATCAACTGTCATGAGGTATTTGCCGGTGGAATTCGTGACCTTGACAGCAGTTGAGGATGAGTACTCGAGAGCAATGCTAAGTAAGCAACCAGGCAAAGGCTCCAGGCAGTCAGTTCCAAATTGGAGGTTTGATTTCAGGTTCCGACTGACTGCTCTCTTTCTCCTTGTCCTGCAGGTGTGGACAAGGACAAAGACAAAGACAGGGAGAAAGCATGATATGGGATACTCTTGCTTTCGACCCTGATGATATGAGATACTCTTGTTCTTGGTGTGGCTTATTTGCTGAGGTATTATCGGGGGGAAATAAAGCTGAGTATTTCGAGAGGTTATGTTGAGGGTGCCTTTTCGAATGTGAGAAAGGGTTGAGCATTTTTGCAGGTTTGCCTGTCCGTTGAGGAGGGAGGTCAATGTATATAGGGATTTCCCAATAACAAGTAGTAATGCTATTCCTTTACCCTTCTTGGTCACAGCAATGTAGTGGGAGCTGCCAGCTTCACGTGTTTTAATTTTGTCAGAGCACTTTGAAAAAGTGGTATGTGGTATCTGGAAAGCTGATATTACGTGTGGAGATTACAGACAAGCTTTATCTAAGGAAATCTGGCTCTCGAAGTTCTGAGAGTTGTGCCTCTTCGGTTTTCGAACAAGCAATCCCGTCGAGGATCTGACTCTCGAGATTCAGAAAGCGGTGCTACTCCGGTTTTTGAGAAAGTAATTATGTTGGGAGTCTTTTCTCGAATGTGAGTAAAGGTTGGTCGTTCTTGCCAACCTGTCTTGCCACAAAACACGGAGGTCGACACACATAGGGACTTTCCAGTTGTCAAGCAGTGGTGCTGTTCCTTTACCCTTATGGGTAATAGTAGGGTAGCTGGCACTTCGAAATTCTCGTGCCTAAACTTTGTCAGAGATCTTTGACAAAGTTATATGTGGTACCCGAGGAGTTGATGGTGCATATGGAGAGCGGTGATTGATCAGTAAGATTCACGTGCTTTCTACTTCACCAGAAATCTTCGACAGATTGCCCGTAATTTCCGCAAAGCTGATTGTGCATGTGACAGGTGCTGACGAGGCTGCAAAAGCAGGTGCTTCTTCGATTTCTGAGATCGGCCCTCGTGGTCTCTGAGCAGCCCAGCTTTTGAGAAAGCATTCGCCTCTTCGATTTCTGAGATCGGCCCTCGTGGTCTCTGAGCAGCCCAGCTTTTGAGAAAGCAAACGCCTCTTCGATTTCTGAAGCTCCGTCGAGTGCAGATTTTTATAGAGGCTGGCATTAAGTTCCACAGCACACTTGAATCTCTACCAGTAGAAGCTCATTTCTTGCACTTCTAAGATCTTGATTTGTCTGACCTCTTCCTTCTTCAACACATTTGAAAATGTCTGGACCCTCCGACCGTCGTTTTGACTTGAACCTTGGAGAAGAGACAGCCACGCCTTCTCCAGACAACATATGGCGCCCATCCTTCATATCCCCTACTGGTCCTCTTACCGTTGGGGATTCTGTGATGAAGAATGATATGACCGCTGCAGTGGTGGCCAGGAACCTTCTCACTCCCAAAGATAACAGACTACTTTCCAAACGGTCTGATGAGTTGGCTGTTAAGGACTCTCTGGCTCTTAGTGTTCAGTGTGCAGGTTCTGTGTCTAATATGGCCCAACGCCTATTTGCTAGAACCCGCCAAGTTGAATCATTGGCTGCTGAAGTGATGAGTCTCAAACAGGAGATTAGAGGGCTCAAGCATGAGAATAAGCAGTTGCACCGGCTCGCCCATGACTATGCTACAAACATGAAGAGGAAGCTTGACCAGATGAAGGAATCTGATGGTAAGGTTTTACTTGATCATCAGCGGTTTGTGGGTTTGTTCCAAAGGCATTTATTGCCTTCGTCCTCTGGGGCTGTACCTGGTAATGAAGCTTCAAATGATGAACCTCCAATGCCTCCTCCTTCTGGGGTTTTGTCAAGTACTGAGGCTCCGGATAACCACCCTCCGGTGCTTTCTCTTTCTGGGGCTCTACCGACTGCTGAGACTTCCCCTAAGCAACCTTTGTGAAGGCTCCCTTTTGTTTGTTTATTTTGACTCATGTATATGTACATATTTGTGGCTTATCGAAAATATTAATAAATAAGCTTTGCTTCATTTCAACATATTGTGTTAAATACACCAAAGCCTTCTTCATAAAGTTCTTTGAATTTTTGCTTTTGTTGAAACCTGTATTGTTGAAGCTTTGTGAGTGAAGCATGTAGTTTGAGGTAGTGTTCCCTTAATTTCCCGAGTGAGGAAAACTTCTCGGTTGGAGACTTGAAAAATCCAAGTCACTGAGTAGTCACGAACTTTTGAGTACCAAGGCGTAGTAGCATATGGTGGGAGTCCCCCAAGTCTCTAGTCGAGGGAGTTGACGAATGAGGTGTCTTGCTAATAGTCCATGTCGTAAGTACCAAAACTTCATTCTTTTGTTTTCTAAGTGGTAGCCCCGGACTTTTTCTTCATAGATTTTGTTGATGAAGGTTGCTAGGCCCGAATAAGTGGAATTGCAGAAGGTGTAACCGTTGGTGCATTAACATCATAATGGAAGCATCACAATGATGGAAGCATCACAATGATGAAAGCATCATAATGATGAAAACACCATAATGATGAAACATCATAATGATGTTTCTTTGGTGGAATTGTTTTTCATTTCCCCTAACAACCGGAATTGTTTTTCAACATAACACCATCATCTGTAGGTCGAATCACAAAGTTGTCTTCATGAAAGTTGTTCGTTAATTCCTTAACTACAACATATCCAAATTGGAGAGCCATCGGAGCAGTACAACTCCAGAAATCCAGGTATGATGAGTGACTGTTTATCATTTGTCTGTCAACCCGTCAGATTTGTTGTGAGCTTTGAAACTCTATTTTCTCTTGCTCAGATCAGCATGCTTTCTTCATTGAAGTTGTTCCTCAGCTTGTGAACTACAACATATCCAAATTTGAGATCCCTCGGAACTGTATAACTCAAGAAACTCAGGTATGATGAATGACTGGTTATTATTTTTCTGTCAACCCGTCAGATTTGTTGTGAGCTTCGAAACTCCATTTTCTCTTGTTCAGATCGGTATGCTTTCTTCATTGAAGTTGTTCCTCAGCTTGTGAACTACAACATATCCAAATTTGAGATCCCTCGGAGCTGTATAACTCAAGAAATTCAGGTATGATGAATGACTGGTTATTATTTTTCTGTCAACCCGTCAGATTTGTTGTGAGCTTCGAAACTCCATTTTCTCTTGTTCAGATCGGTATGCTTTCTTCATTGAAGTTGTTCCTCAGCTTGTTAACTACAACATATCCAAATTTGAGATCCCTCGGAGCTGTATAACTCAAGAAACTCAGGTATGATGAATGACTGGTTATTATTTTTCTGTCAACCCGTCAGATTTGTTGTGAGCTTCGAAACTCCATTTTATCTTGTTCAGATCGGTATGCTTTCTTCATTGAAGTTGTTCCTCAGCTTGTGAACTACAACATATCCAAATTTGAGATCCCTCGGAGCTGTATAACTCAAGAAATTCAGGTATGATGAATGACTGGTTATTATTTGTCTGTCAACCCGTCAGATTTGTTGTGAGCTTCGAAACTCCATTTTCTCTTGTTCAGATCGGTATGCTTTCTTCATTGAAGTTGTTCCTCATCGACTCTTTCATAACATATCAAAAATTCAGGATGAACTAACGGTTAAATATTTCCAGATCTTCGAAACATCACAACAGCTTCGAAATCTGCAAGAAGCCGACTATCATGTTTGGAGCTTCAACACTTTAATTTCCGTCGCTCAAACAGAAATGGTTCCTTCTTGAAAGTTGTTCATATGCTCAAGAACTATAGGGTGTCCAAAATTCAGCTCCATTGGAGAAGAGCAGAGGTTGCAGAAATTTGATAGATGAAAGGAGGCGGAAGAGGGAGAGAGAGAAAAAGTCTCTTGGGTTGGATTTCTATTTTGGGGCAGATTCCAATTTTTGTAGCACCTTCATTATTGATGAATTGCTTGTACTTTTGTCCATTATGAAATTTGGGACTTTGGCTTGTTGTTGGATCTATTATAATATGTTTGGGAACATATATAAGTGAATAAATAAGAAGGAAAATTTTGGGCCCTTGTGGGTGTAAAACAAAAAATGTTTATGTTTACCCAAGTGTTTTTGTACAAGTTCAAGGGCATCTTGGGTTTTGTGAACAAAATTTGTTTATTTGGAGCAAGGTTTTGTGTTGAAGCTTTGTAGGTGAAGCTTTGGTGTTGAAGCTTTGTGGGTGAAGCTTTGGAGGTGAAGCTTTTCGGGTGAAGCTTGTTGGGTGAAGCTTTTTAGGTGAAGCTTTTTAGGTGAAGCTTTGTGGGTGAAGCTTTTTAGGTGAAGCTTTTCGGGTGAAGCTTTTTGGGTGAAGCTTTTTAGGTGAAGCTTTGTGGGTGAAGCTTTTTAGGTGAAGCTTTTCGGGTGAAGCTTTTTGGGTGAAGCTTTTTAGGTGAAGCTTTTCGGGTGAAGCTTTTTGGGTGAAGCTTTTTTAGGTGAAGCTTTGATGGTGAAGCTTTTTGGGTGAAGCTTTTTAGGTGAAGCTGTTTGGGTGAAGCTTTTTAGGTGAAGCTTTGATGGTGAAGCTTTTTGGGTGAAGCTTTTTAGGTGAAGCTTTGTGGGTGAAGCTTTGGAGGTGAAGCTTTTCGGGTGAAGCTTTTTGGCGCTTGACACGGTCTTCATTTGCTTGTTTTGTAGTGACTGTGGAAGACATATTGCTTTCTGATTGAGAAGGGTTCCGGCATCGCTTGCTATGAATGTAAAAGAGTGAGGGCTGAGTTGGCTAAATTACCTCTTTATTGAATTCATTGCCAAATGGCCTTCATTACATAGGATGCCGAACGGCTATAGCTCAACACTTGTACATCGTGAGTCTATTTGTAGTAGTACTTCAAGTGATCAGCGTTCCATGGATGGCCAAGGGTCTTGCCATCGGAGCTTCTAAGTGTGTAAGAGCCAGGGCGACTGATGCCAATGACTTCATACGGTCCATCCCAGTTTGGACTAAGTGTGCCTTCACTCGGGACTCTGTCGCAGAGTAATCTTTTCTTTAAGACCCAGTCTCCTATTTTGAAAGAACGAGGCTTGACCCTAGAGTCATAATAGTTGGAGATGCGCTGCTTGTAGGCGACATTCCTCAAGTGAGCTTGGTTTCTGTGTTCCTCGACTAAATCCAAGTTGAGGGTGAGTTGTTTGTCATTTTCACTTTGAATGTAGTTCTGGACTCGGAATGTTGCTTGCTCGAGCTCAACAGGGACAACCGCCTCTGTGCCAAAGGCAAGTGAGAATGGAGTTTCTCCTGTTGAAGTCCGATATGAAGTGCGATATGACCAAAGAACTTGGGGTACAAATTCTGGCCAACAGCCTTTAGCTTTGTCCAAGCTGGTTTTCAAAGTGCGCTTGATTATTTTGTTGATGGCCTCAACTTGTCCATTAGACTGGGGATGAGCTGGAGAGGCAAAGCATAAGTTGATGTTAAACTTAGAGCAGAACAACCTGAACTTCTTGTTGTCAAACTGTCGCCCATTGTCAGTGACTATCGCATTGGGAATGCTGAATCTACAAAGGATGTTATTCCACACGAAGTCTTCTATCTTTGCCTCAGTAATGGTTGCCAAGGGTTCTACTTCGGCCCACTTTGTGAAGTAGTCCACTGCAACGACTGCGTAACAGACTTTGCCCTTCCCTGCCAGCATTGGGCCGATCAAATCAAGTCCCCACTGGGCGAAGGGCCAAGGGCTGATCATAGGAGTAAGAGGCTCTGGAGGGGAATGAGGAATAGCAGCATATCGTTGACATTTGTCACATGAGCGGGATACTTTGATGGCATCCTGGTGGAGTGTTGGCCAGTAATATCCTTGGCGAAAAGTCTTGTGTGCTAGGGACCGAGATCCAGCATGATCTCCACAGACTCCCTCATGTATTTCCCGAAGGACGATTTCCGTCTCGGCAGGCGTAAGACACCTTAAGTATGGCAGGCTAAAACCTCGCTTATAGAGTTGATCATTGATGATCAGGTAGCGGGTAGACTTGTATCGAATTTGCTTAGCCTGGACTTTATCATTTGGGAGGGTGCCATGAGCAAGGAAATTATAGATCGGGGTGATCCAACTATCCCCCCGTTGTAAGTTGCATACTTCTGCGACCATGGTGCTTGGTGTTGCCAACAGTTCGACATGAATTTTTCTTCCAATCTTGTCTTCCACAGCTGAGGCGAGGCGAGCCAGGGCGTCTGCATGACTGTTTGCCGCTCGAGGAACTTGGGTGATCTGGTAGTGGAAGTGCTTGAGCAAAAGTTGTGTTTGCGCAAGATATGCTGCCATGGAGCTGTCCTTAGCATCAAAGTTGTTGGTAACCTGGTTGACCACTAATTGGGAGTCACTGAAAACATCAATTTGTTTAACCCCGAGGTGTTTGGCCAAACGTAATCCTGCTAGAAGGGCTTCATACTCGGCCTCATTGTTTGATGCCTTGAATTTGAAACGAAGAGCATACTCCATTGCTACTTTGTCGGGCGTAGTCAAGACTAGTCCCGCTCCACAACCCTGTTGGTTGGATGAGCCATCAACATACAGACTCCATGCTGAGGTCGTTGATTCTACTTTCTGAGCTTCCGATGGTAATGAAGCTACTGCTTCAGGTGTAGAAGCAATGTCAACAGGATATGTGAAGTCGGCGATGAAATCTACTACTGCTTGGCCCTTCTCAGCTGGCTTTGGTTGGTAGGAGATGTCAAACTCACCCAACGCTATTGCCCATTTGATCATTCGCCCTGAAGTGTCAGGACTTTGGAGTATCTGTCGAAGAGGATAATTGGTAAGCACGATGATGGAGTGCGCTTGGAAGTAAGGGCGGAGTTTTCGAGCAGACATGACCAATGCCAGAGCCAATTTCTCAATGTTAGAGTACCGTGTCTCCGCATCTTGTAAGGCTTTGCTAGCGTAGTAGACAGGTCGCTCAATATTCCCATCCTTTCGAATGAGAACGGAACTTACGGCTGAAGCTGATACCGATAGGTAGATAATGAGAATGTCTCCTACCTCGGGCTTGGAGAGTAGAGGGGCTTTACTCATGTACTCCTTGAGGTTTTTGAATGCCTCAGCACATTCATCAGTCCATGTAATGTACTTCCTACTTCCCTTAAGTGCTTTAAAAAAGGGAGCACATTTGTCTGTGGCCTTAGAAATGAACCTGGTTAAGGCTGCCACCTTGCCAGTAAGGCTCTGGATGTCCTTTGAAGTTACCGGTTCCTTCATGTCGAGGATTGCTTTGATCTTCTCGGGATTAGCTTCAATGCCTCGTTGGCTAATCATGAAACCTAAGAATTTGCCAGAGCCTACGCCGAAGGCACATTTGTTGGGGTTTAACCTCATTCGATACCTCTTCAAAATAGTGAAAGTTTCATATAGGTTGGTGATGTGTTGGTCAGCATGTTTGCTCTTGACTAACATATCATCAACGTAAACTTCCATGCTCTTCCCAATCTGCTCGGCGAACATTGAGTTGACTAGTCTCTGATAAGTCGCTCCTGCATTCTTTAGGCCGAAAGGCATGACTTTGTAGCAGTATAGTCCTCTGTCGGTAGTGAAGGCTGTGTGTTCTTGATCCGAAGGGTTCATGAGGATTTGGTTGTATCCTGAGTAAGCATCCATGAAGCTCAGGAGTTCACACCCGGCCGTAGAGTCTATAAGTCTGTCAATAAGAGGAAGAGGGAAGCTATCTTTCGGACACCCTTTGTTTAGGTCGGTGTAGTCAACACACATTCTCCACAAGACCTTTTGAAGCAAAAGACTTTCTTTGGTCGGATTTTTCTTAACAAGGACCACATTTGCTACCCATGTCGGGTAATTGACTTCGCGGACAAAGCCTATGCCTTTGATTTTTTCAACTTCTGCTTTCATTGCCTCGTATCGTTCAGCGTCATAAGATCTTCGCTTCTGTCTCACCGGCTTGATCTTGGGGTCAATACTCAAACGATGACAGATGACATCGGGAGAGATGCCTGGCATGTCCTCGTATGACCAGGCGAAGACTTCAGTGTTCTCTTTCAAAAAAGATATCAATGCTAACCGAAGGGGTGGTGACAATGTGGTGCCAATCTTCACCATGCGATCTGGATAATCTCTTGAGATAGGTACCTTCTCCAACTCTTCAGCAGGTTGGGCTTGCTGGGTGAAAGAGTCATCTCGAGGATCATCGGGTTGATTGTTGCTATCAGGAAGATCCAAGTTCGCTTCATCTAGGCTGGTCTTTGTGACTTGGTCATGTACAGACAGGGTTTCCTTGGGTCCGGGCAAGTGTTGTTGCTTAACTGAAGTGTTGTAACATGATCGTGCACTAAGCTGATCTCCTCTGATGTAGCCGTTGCCATGGGGGGTTGGAAATTTCATCAACAGCATATGCGTGGATACCATAGCCTTGAGATCATTGATGCCTGTGCGCCCAAAGATGACATTGTATGCCGTTGGGCAGTCAACCACTAGGAAGTTAGTGGTAATGGTAGCCGTGTAAGGGCCTGTACCAATAGTAAAGGGTAAATGTATGCTCCCTAAGGGTTGCACGATATCACCGGAGAAGCTTATCAGAGGAGAAATCGAGCGATCGAGCAAGTGTTCAGCTACACTGAGTGCCCTGAAAGCTTCGGCAAACATGATATTGACCGAAGCCCCTGTGTCTACGAGGATTCGTCGAACATCAAAGTTGGCTATGTGAGCCTCCACGATCAATGGGTCGTTATGAGGGTAGATGATGCCTCTTTCTTCCTCAGGGTAGAAACATATCGGATCCCAGTTAGGCTTTTGATACTTCCCTCCCCTGATGTCTTCCACGTGAAACACTTGGTGACCAGGCCTCAGAATTCGTTCACTGTTTTTCATGGCCCTATTAGAAGATTCAGATATGGGTGTGCCGCCGCTTATGGAATATATGACATTCACCTGACGTTGGTTACGGTTATCCCTTTGAGGGTGAAGGAGGAATTGATCAATTTTTCCTTCTCGTGCCAAAGCTTCAATACGATCACGGAGGATGATACATTTCTCGCTATCATGGCCGTTATGCTCATGGTAGCAACAAAACATGCCCGCGTTATTCGGGGGCGTGTAATCTGGGTGCCTCGGCTTTGGCTTTGGTATCAGGTGAGCTATGCTGGGGTAAATGGCCGCGCATGTGGCATTCAAGGGCGTGTATGTCTCATACCTTGGGGTAGGGGGTATCTTGACGCGGGTTTGACCTACTGCATTGACTGCCTGGGGGCGAGCGTTATTGTGGCGATACCCTTGGTTATCGGGATAGTGTCCCTTACTCTTTTTACTGAAATGAGAGTGGTGAGGATGGAAATCTTTCCTCTTGCCTTGAAATTGATATGTCTGTTGATTCGGCGAAGCATTATGCAAGGCATGGGGAGGTGCCATTGCTGTTTGGAAAGTCGAGGTCTTCTCATTTAGGTGAGTCTGGCTTCCACCTCCCACTTGTTGATAAAGGATGGTTGTAGGGGGTTTCTCCTGATATGTCTTTGCCTCGGCGGAGGCATGGTTATAAGCCTGCGCCATCACCTCAGAGTAAGTCTTCCAAGTATTGGCATTGATCATGTATTTAAAGAAACAATCACGTAGGCCTGCCGTGAAGGCTTTGAGGGCAGTCTTGTCGTCTGCCTCGGCACACCGGGAGTATTCATGGCTGAAGCGGCCAGCATACATACGTAATGACTCGTCTGGCTTCTGGCGGATAGTGTACAGGTCATCTGCAGAGTGCAAGCGATCGGTTTGGAAAATGTGTTGGGAAACAAATAGTTTCCTCAATTCCTCAAATGAGTCTACCGTCTCAGGTGTAAGACGACAATACCAATTTAGAGCTCCGCCAGAGAGGGTGGAGGGGAAGAGAAGACATCGCTCTTCGTCGGTGTGCATCCGGTATGCCATGGTGGACTCAAAGAGGTTAAGGTGCTCAATCGGGTCCTCTTTTCCAGTATAAAGTTGCAAGCCAAGCTTTTGCTTTGTCTTTGCTTGAAGGGGGGTGTTGAGGATCCTCCTTGTAAGAGGGCCAGGCCTGGGTTGGTTCCAGTCAGGTATTTCAGCCTGACGTTCAGCCTTCAACTTGTTTACTTCCTCAATAAGTTGTAGGACAAGGGGGTCCTGAGCGGAGTTATGTGCCACTGGAGCTTTCTTTCGTAAATCTCCATCTCCTCTTGGAATTAGGAAGGTTTGATCAAGGGCATGTGATTTTTCCCTGGACTCGTTGTACTGGCTTCCAGGGTATGTCTGTCGGAACACCTCTGAGTCCCCTGTACCCTCATGTCTCTCTAGGACTTGTTGCCCCTTCCCCAAATTGGTGGCCGGCTCGGGCCGTGGCAGGGGACCGAGTCTCTCAGAAATCCTTGGGTCATTGATCTTTGAGCTTATATGGATGGAATTCTCTCGACGTTGCTTCAGGAAATCCCGACAATTGCGAAAGACGGCTTTCGATCCTTCTGCCCCTTCAGCAAAGAGGTGTCTCCCTCCACTTCTCATGGTTCGGGTCGAAGCAACTGGGTTAAGAGAAGCCTCATGTTGATTATCAAGTCGAGGGGTAATCTGTTCCCTATCAGGGATATCTATGTCGAATGCATGTGACCCTCCATGTTGGAGGGCACCCAGTTGATGGTTGACTTCCACGGGGGCAACAAGCTCGCGTGTCTGAGCTTGCCTAGCTTCGTGGAGTGTCTCGAAGAGCTTCTCATATTGCTCCTGGAGGACCTCATTCCTCATTGCTATCTTGTTGTTCTGAGCTTCCAACTCATCGACTTTAGCTTGAAGAAGAACTCGTTTTCCTTCCTTCTTTCGTTGTTTCGCACTATGTGCAAGGGGGGTGTCATTCTGTGTGTTGTGGCTTCCTTCGCTTCCCATGTTGGAGAGGGATGCCTGATCAAAAGAAAGTGTACGAATGATAGAAACCAGCTTGACACAGCTGAAGAGAGTAGGAATAAGTGTCGTTTCCCACAGACGGCGCCAAATGTTGATGCACAAAATCAGCGAAGACTTTGGTACAACAGAAAGTATCAGGTTTTGTGACCTTCGCTTGGTTGCTTCGGTCACTAGTGAGGATAAGTACGTAAATGAATAGAGACAGAGAAGCAAACACAGGATGTACGTGGTTCACCCAGATTGGCTACGTCCACGGAGTAGAGGAGTTCTTATTAGTAGTGAAGGGCTTACACAAGTACAAAGGATCAAGCTCTCAATTTAGTGAGTTCTTGTGAATGATTTAACACAAATGGCATTAGGCAATATTGTGGGGGAATGACCCCTATTTATAGAAAAACTTGTAGCTTTGTCACATTGACATGTGTCATGTTATGATTGGTTCTTGATGTTGACACGTGCTGCGCTCTGATTGGCTTCTAATCTTGACACGTGTCGAGTAGTGATTGGGCTCCTGGTCGGAGGGGAACTCTTCTGGGTCCTTGACAGTATAGCGTTGGCCGGTGCTCGGTAGTTTCGGGATTGGTCAAGTATGGTACAAACAAGTTGTACATTTTATCACCTAGTTGGTGGCTTGAATGGCTAGTTACCAAATGATATTAGAGTACGAGTTGTACATTTCATCACTTGGTTGGTGGCATGAATGGCTAGGTTCCAAATTAGAGTACGGGTTGTACATTTCATCATCCGGTTGGTGGCATGAATGGCTAGTTGCCAATTTAGAGTACGGGTTGTACATTTCATCACCTGGTTGGTGGTAATAGCGACGGGTTGCCGAATAATTTTGGAGTACTAGCGTACTTTTGATCACCTGGTTGGTGGTAATAACGGCAGGTTGCCGAGTACTGGGCGTACTTTTGATCACCTGGTTGGTAGTAATAACGGTAGGTTGCCGAATAATTTGGGTAGTACTGGACGTAGTTTTGGTCACTTGGTGCTATTTTGGGCTTATGGGCATTCGCCCTCCACACAACATTCCAGCCCATTTATTTTGGGCTTTTTTTTTTTTTTTTTTTTTTTACCCTCTGATGGGGTTTATACAGATGTTTGTGAGAGATAAAAAATAAATTACATCATTCAAAACAAAGGTTTTGACATAAAAACTTCGACTATTGCAGATTGTTGGTGCGTTGCTTTTATTTTCTGCTTTGCTTTTGCTTTCATTTTCTGTTTTGTTTCCCGCTGCTTTTCTTCTTTTCTTCTCTCTTTTGCTTTCTGTTTTTTCTGCTTTATTTCCCACTGCTTTTCTGCTTTTCTTTCTGATTTGCTTTTCTGCTTTTTACTTTTTCTTTTCTGATGGCCCAAATCTCCGCGACCCGCTTTCTCAATTCCCCGCTTCTTCACCTTCCGTCGTTTCGTGCTGCCTTTGGCCTTCGGAGAAGCGTTTGTCGGCGTAGTCCACTTTGCTCTGCTCCACCACTCATCTGCCCCAAGCTTTTCTGAGTAACACGAACCCATTTAGTATTCGAATTTATGCGGTGCTCCGGAATAAAAATGACTGGAGCTGGTTGATGTTGTGGCAGATCAGGTGTGCTCCGAGAAAAAAAAAATGACTGGAGCTGGTTGTGACCCACGGATGGCACCAGAAAGTGGCGAGAACATGAACTGGGGCTGGTTGATGTTGTGGCATATCAGGAGCCGACACGGGTTGATGCTGCTGCTGCTTGGACCTGGCGTCGCTATTTCAGGAAATGACCTTCATGCCGTCTCCGAGAGTGAAAGAGGGGTCGGACGAGAGGCGGCTGAGGAAGATGGAGGCGGGTAACTGTAAGGCTAGAAAGAGGGAGAGGATTGCAAGATCGGCCTACTCCGGTTCTCTGCCGCTTCATCTTCTCCGATCTGTCTCATAGTCCCGTTCCCGAAGCGAAGTCGCGTGTGGGATGAAGAGAGGTCACGTGTGGGACGAAGCGAGGTCGGGGGCGTCGGACATATCGACGCTGACATGGGAGAACGACTCTGTTAATCTTGTGATGCAATGGACGGCTCTATCTCGGAGAGAGGGGCCGGAGACCAGAGCGCGGTGTCTTGGCGTACGGCGGCGGCAACACTGGCAGCGAAGTTTTAGGTGGTGGGGGTTGAAGACTTCGAGAGAGCCGCGGAATTTCTTGGGAATGACGGGATGAGGGAGGCGGGTGGCGTTGTGTCTGAGAATTGTTCGTCTTCCATCTTCTACCCCCAATATATGATTGAGCTTCTGGTATCGTTCTTTACAGTCTGGAAATTGGCTGGCAGCAGCTAAAAGAACAAAGGCAAGCACAGAAGCAGAAGCAGTTGTAGATCTAGGAGCCTCATCCAACCCGTATAGCTCGATCAGCAATGCTTCTTGTATTTTTCTGTCGTACTAGATAGAAAGTAAGATTTCTATAATTTTGCATTGGGAAAGCTTTGGGTTGTTTGGGTTTTTGCAGATTTTGATTTTGCAGATTTTGCAGATTCACGGTGGAGGTGAAAAAATGAAAGAGAACCGACATAACTTTTCGTATCGATTCCCACAGACGGCGCCAAATGTTGATGCACAAAACCGGAGGTCTTGGAACAACGTAAATCCGACCGTGAATCTGCAATGACATGTAAATAACACAATATGTATCGTGGTTCACCCCAAGGTTTGGGCTACGTCCACACTGATTATGTATTTATTTGAGGGAATAGAGAGGGAGAGGGTGAGAGCTTCTGAGGGTGAGAGAGGGGATCTCAGGCCTAGGAATTGGCCTCCTCCTAATTGTGAGGATGAGGAGTCATTTTATAGAATAAGGACTCCTCACTTATTACATATTTGCCCCTTCCCTTATTGCATAATTACATTTGAGTCCCCCGAGTATTTATACGAGGTCTAAATACGGAGGCCCTAAATATGGTATAAACACAATGAATGAATTTGATCGTCAATTTAAAATGTTTACACAAGTGGATACCACAAAATCTTACGTTATACTTAATGAAAGTATAAATAAAGTCTAAGTGTTAGTGAATCTATCGTTTTGATGGGATACGAATTCTATGAAACTAATTTTAACGATCCAACCGTCAAACTTGTTTGTTTATGCTTCGAGATCTCATACGCCAAAAATCACAAAAAACAAACATTCAGAGATCAAGAAATGAGACAAAAAATTTCGACTGATATAAAACAAAAAATCACGATTTCACGGTTATTTTAACTTCGATTTTGATGATTTTTTACAACTACACTCCTTGACCGTATACGAGTACAATGAATGAATTTGATCGTCAATTTAAAATATTTACACAAGTGGATACCACAAAATCTTATGTTATACTTAATGAAAGTATAAATAAACTCTAAGTGTTAATGAATCTATCGTTTTGATGGGATACGAATTCTATGAAACTAATTTTAACGATCCAACCGTCAAACTTGTTTTTCTATGCTTCGAGATCGCATACGCCAAAAATCACAAAAAACAAACATTCAAAGATCAAGTAATGAGACAAAACTTTTCGACAGTTATAAAACAAAAAATTACGATTTAACGGTTATTTTAACTCCGATTTTGATTATTTTTTACAACTACACTTATTGACCCTATACAAATACAATGAATGAATTTGATCGTCAATTTAAAATATTTACACAAGTGGATACCACAAAATCTTATGTTATACTTAATGAAAGTATAAATAAAGTCTAAGTGTTAGTGAATCTATCGTTTTGATGGGATACGAATTCTATCAAACTAATTTTAACGATCCAACCGTCAAACTTGTTTTATATACTTCGAGATCTCATACGCCAAAAATCACAAAAAACAAACATTCAGAGATTAAGTAATAAGACAAAATTTTCGACGGTTATAAAACAAAAAATCACTATTTTACGGTTATTTTAACTCCGATTTTGATGATTTTTTACAACTACACTCCTTGATCCTATATGAATACAATGAATGAATTTGATCGTTACTTTAAAATATTTACACAAGTGGATACCACAAAATCTTATGTTATAGTTAATGAAAGTATAAAAAAGTCTAAGTGATAGTGAATCTATCGTTTTGATGGGATACGAATTCTATGAAACTACATTTAACGATCCAACCGTCAAACTTGTTTGTATATGCTTTGAGATCGCATACGTGAAAAATCACAAAAAAAAAATATTCAAAGATCAAGTAATGAGACAAAACGTTTCGACGGTTATAAAAAAAAATCACGATTTAACGGTTATTTTAACTCCGATTTTGATGATTTTTTATAACTACACTCCTTGACCCTATACGAATACAATGAATGAATTTGATCATCAATTTAAAATATTTACACAAGTGGATACCACAACATCTTATGTTATACTTAATGAAAGTATAAATAAACTCTAAGTGTTAGTGAATCTATTGTTTTCATGGGATACGAATTCTATGAAACTAATTTTAACGATCCAACTGTCATACTTGTTTGTATATGCTTCGAGATCGCATACCCACAAAAAAAAAAAAACATACATTCAGAGATTAAGAAATGAGACAAAACTTTTCGACGGTTATAAAAAAAAAATCACGATTTAACAGTTATTTTAACTCCGATTTTGATGATTTTTTACAACTATACTCCTTGACTCTATACGAATACAATGAATGAATTTCATCGTCAATTTAAAATATTTACACAAGTGGATACCACAAAATCTTATGTTATACTTAATGAAAGTATAAATAAGTCTAAGTGTTAGTGAATCTATCGTTTTGATCGGGTACGAATTATATGAACCTAATTTTAACGATCCAACCGTCAAACTTGTTTTATATGCTTCGAGATCGCATACGCCAAAAATCACAAAAAACAAACATTCAAAGATCAAATAATAAGACAAAATTTTCGACGGTTATAAAACAAAAAATTACTATTTAACGGTTATTTTAACTCCAATTTTGATGATTTTTTACAACTACACTCCTTGACCCTATACGAATACAATGAAAAATTTTGATCGTCAATTTAAAATATTAACACAAGTGGATACCACAAAATCTTACGAATACAATGAATAAATTTGATCGTCAATTTAAAATATTTACACAAGTGGATACCATAAAATCTTATGTTATACATAATGAAAGTATAAATAAAGTCTAAGTGTTAGTGAATCTATCTTTTTGATGGGATACGAATTCTATTAAACTAATTTTAACGATCCAACCGTCAAACTTATTTGTATATGCTTCGAGATCGCATACGCGAAAAATCACAAAAAAAAAAAATATTTAGAGATCAAGTAATGAGACAAAACTTTCCGACGGTTATAAAAAAAATCACGATTTAACGGTTATTTTAACTCCGATTTTGATGATTTTTTACAACTATACTCCTTGACTCTATACGAATACAATGAATGAATTTCATCGTCAATTTAAAATATTTACACAAGTGGATACCACAAAATCTTACGTTATACTTAATGAAAGTATAAATAAAGTCTAGGGTTTAGTGAATCTATCTTTTTGATGGGATACGAATTCTATGAAACTAATTTTAACGATCCAACCGTCAAACTTATTTGTATATGCTTCGAGATCGCATACGCGAAAAATCACAAAAAAAAAAATATTTAGAGATCAAGTAATGAGACAAAACTTTCCGACGGTTATACAAAAAATCACGATTTAACGGTCATTTTAACTCCGATTTTGATGATTTTTTTACAACGACACTCCTTGACCCTATACGAATACAATGAATGAATTTCATCGTCAATTTAAAATATTTACACAAGTGGATACCACAAAATCTTACGTTATACTTAATGAAAGTATAAATAAAGTCTAAGTGTTAGTGAATCTATCTTTTTGATGGGATACGAATTCTATGAAACTAATTTCAACGATCCAACCGTCAAACTTGTTTGTATATGCTTCGAGATCGCATACGTGAAAAATCACAACAAAAAAAAATATTCAGAAATCAAGTAATGAGACAAAACTTTTCGACGGTTATAAAAAAAAATCACGATTTAACAGTTATTTTAACTCCGATTTTGATGATTTTTTATAACTACACTCCTTGACCCTATACGAATACAATGAATGAATTTGATCATCAATTTAAAATATTTACACAAATGGATACCACAACATCTTATGTTATACTTAATGAAAGTATAAATAAACTCGAAGTGTTAGTGAATCTATTGTTTTCATGGGATACGAATTCTATGAAACTAATTTTAACGATCCAACTGTCAAACTTGTTTGTATATGCTTCGAGATCGCATACCCACAAAAAAAAAAAAAACATACATTCAGAGATCAATAAATGAGACAAAACGTTTCGACGGTTATAAAACAAAACATCACGATTTAACAGTTATTTTAACTCCGATTTTGATGATTTTTTACAACTATACTCCTTGACTCTATACGAATACAATGAATGGATTTCATCGTCAATTTAAAATATTTACACAAGTGGATACCACAAAATCTTATGTTATACTTAATGAAAGTACAAATAAAGTCTAAGTGTTACTGAATCTATCGTTTTGATCGGGTACGAATTATATGAACCTAATTTTAACGATCCAACCGTCAAACTTGTTTTATATGCTTCGAGATCGCATACGCCAAAAATCACAAAAAACAAACATTCAGAGATCAAATAAGAAGACAAAATTTTCGACGGTTATAAAACAAAAAATTACTATTTAACGGTTATTTTAACTCCGATATTGATGATTTTTTACAACTACACTCCTTGGCCCTATACGAATACAATGAATAAATTTGATCGTCAATTTAAAATATTTACACAAGTGGATACCACAAAATCTTACGAATACAATGAATAAATTTGATCGTCAATGTAAAATATTTACACAAGTGGATACCATAAAATCTTATGTTATACATAATGAAAGTATAAATAAAGTCTAAGTGTTAGTGAATCTATCTTTTTGATGGGATACGAATTCTATGAAACTAATTTTAACGATCCAACCGTCAAACTTGTTTGTATATGCTTCGAGATCGCATACGCGAAAAATCACAAAAAAAAAAAAATTTAGAGATCAAGTAATGAGACAAAACTTTTCGACGGTTATAAAAAAAAATCACGATTGAACGGTTATTTTAACTCCGATTTTGATGATTTTTACAACGACACGCCTTGACCCTATACGAATACAATGAATGAATTTGATCGTCAATTTAAAATATTTACACAAGTGGATACCACACAATCTTATGTTATACTTAATGAAAGCACAAATAAACTCTAAGTGTTAGTGAATCTATTGTTTTGATGGGATACGAATTCTATGAAACTAATTTTAACAATCCAATTGTCAAACTTGTTTGCATATGCTTCGAGATCGCATACCGAAAAAAAAAAAACAAACATTCAGAGATCAAGAAATGAGACAAAACTTTTCGACGGTTATAAAACAAAAAATCACGATTTAACAGTTATTTTAACTCCGATTTTGATGATTTTTTACAACTATACTCCTTGACTCTATAGGAATGCAATGAATGAATTTGATCGTCAATTTAAAATATTTACACAAGTGGATACCACAAAATCTTATGTTATACTTAATGAAAGTATAAATAAAGTTTAAGTGTTAGTGAATCTATCGTTTTAATGGGATACGAATTATATGAAACTAATTTTAACGATCCAACCGTCAAACTGGTTTTATATGCTTCGAGATCGCATACGCCAAAAATCACAAAAAACAAACATTCAGAAATAAAGTAATAAGACAAAATTTTCGACGGTTATAAAACAAAAAATCACTATTTAACGGTTATTTTAACTCCGATTTTGATTATTTTTTAAAACCACACTCCTTGCCCCTATACGAATACAATGAATGAATTTGATCGTCAATTTAAAATAGTTAGACAAGTGGATACCACAAAATCTTATGTTATACTTAATGAAAGTATAAATAAAGTCTAAGTGTTAGTGAATCTATCGTTTTGATGGGATACGAATTCTATGAAACTAATTTTAACGATCCAACCGTCAAACTTGTTTGTATATGCTTCGAGATCGCATACACTAAAAATCACAAAAAACAAATATTCAGAGATCAAGTAATAAGACAAAATTTTCGAAGGTTATAAAACAAAAAATCACGATTTAACGGTTATTTTAACTCCAATTTTGATGATTTTTTTACAACGACACTCCTTGACCCTATACAAATACAATGAATGAATTTGATCATCAATTTAAAATATTTACACCAATGGATACCACAAAATATTATGCTATACTTAATGAAAGTACAAATAAACTCTAAGTGTTAGTGAATCTATCGTTTTGATGGGATACGAATTCTATGAAACTAATTTTAACGATCCAACCGTCAAACTTGTTTGTATATACTTTGTGATCGCATAGACCAAAAATCCCAAAAAGCAAACATTCAGAGATCGAGAAGTGAGACAAAACGTTTCGACGGTATAAAAAAAAATCACGATTTAACGGTTATTTTAACTCCGATTTTGATGATTTTTTACAACTACATTCCTTGACCCTATACAAATACAATGAATGAATTTGATCGTCAATTTAAGATATTTACACAAGTGGATACCACAAAATCTTATGTTATACTTAATGAAAGTATAAATAAAGTCTAAGTGTTAGTGAATCTATCATTTTGATGGGATACGAATTTTATGAAACTAATTTTAATGATCCAACCGTCAAACTTGTTTTTATATGCTTCGAGATCGCATACGCGAAAAATCACAAAAAAAAAATTTCAGAGATCAAGTAATGAGACAAAACTTTTCGACGGTTATAAAACAAAAAATCATGATTTAATGGTTATTTTAACTCCGATTTTGATAATTTTTTTACAAGTACACTCCTTGACTCTATACGAATACAATGAATGAATTTGATCATCAATTTAAAATATTTACACAAGTGGATACCACAAAATCTTATGTTATACTTAATGAAAGTATAAATAAAGTCTAAGTGTTAGTGAATCTATCGTTTTGATGGGATACGAATTCTATGAAACTAATTTTGATGATCCAACCGTCAAACTTGTTTGTATATGCTTTGAGATCGCATACACCAAAAATCACAAAAAGCAAACATTCAGAGATTGAGAAATGAGACAAAACTTGCGACGGTTATAAAACAAAAAATCACGATTTAACGGTTATTTTAACTCTGATTTTGATGATGTTTTACAACTACACTCCTTGACCTTATACAAATACAATGAATGAATTTGATCGTCAATTTAAAATATTTACACAAGTGGATACCACAAAATTTTATGTTATACTTAATGAAAGTATAAATAATCTCTAAGTGTTAGTGAATCTATCGTTTTGATGGGATACGAATTGTATGAAACTAATTTTAATGATCCAACCATCAAAATTGTTTGTATATGCATCGAGATCGCATATGCGAAAAATCACAAAAAAAAAATATTCAGAGATCAAGTAATGAGACAAAACTTTTCGACGGTTATAAATAAAAATCACGATTTAACGGTTATTTTAACTCCTATTTTGATGATTTTTGTCAACTATACTCTTTGACCCTATACGAATACAATGAATGAATTTGATCGTCAATTTAAGGTATTTACATAAGTAGATACCACAAAATCTGATGTTATACTTAATGAAAATATAAATAAACTTTAAGTGTTAGTGAATCTATCATTTTGATGGGATACAAATTCTATGAAACTAATTTTGACGATCCAACCATTAAACTTGTTTGTATATGCTTCGAGATTGCATATTCCAAAAATAAAAAAAAACAAACATTCAGAGTTCAAGAAATGAGACAAAATTTTTCGACGGTTATAAAAAAAAATCACGATTTAATGGTTATTTTAACTCCGATTTTGATGATTTTTTAGAACTACACTCCTTGACCCTATACGAATACAATGAATGAATTTGATCGTTAATTTAAAATATGTACACAAGTGGATACCACAAAATCTGATGTTATACTTAATGAAAGTATAATTAAACTCTAAATGTTAGTGAATCTATCGTTTTGATGGGATACGAATTCTATGAAACTCATTTTAACGATCCAACTGTCAAACTTGTTTGTATATGCTTCGAGATCGCATACGCCAAAAATCACAAAACAAAATTCAAAGATCAAGAAATGAGACAAAACTTTTCGACGGTTATAAAACAAAAAATCACGATTGAACGGTTATTTTAACTCCGATTTTGATGATTTTTTTACAACTACACTCCCTGACCCTATACGAATACAATGAATGAATTTGATCGTCAATTGAAAATATTTACATAAGTGGATACCACAAAATCTTATGTTATACTTAATGAAAGTAGAAATAAACTTTAAGTGTTAGTGAATCTATCGTTTTGATGGGATACGAATTCTATGAAACTAATTTTAACGATCAAACCATCAAACTTGTTTTTTTATTAGGCTCTTATTTTCGAGTGTAGATGTAGTACTTAAATGACAAATATGTTTTAATGTTTTAAAGTAATATTTATGTGGTAATGTGTGGTATGTGCAAATTTAGGAAAAAATTATATTTTTCTTAATGGGTCATAATGAGTCGGGTCACTTTACCCGTTGGGTAAAGTGACCTGACCTGTTAATGACTCGTTAGGATAATAGGTGTGACACGACACGATCCGTTAAGATAAGAGGTGTTACACGAAAACGACACGAACACGACAGACACGATCCGTTTGCCAAGCCTAATTTAGTTCAATCATTTTCCTGGGTAATATAATAATAGTTTCTAGGTTAAACTTTAACATGTTTGGTGAAAGGATATGTCCAGAATGCTCGTTATAATGTTCTTTTATGTTTTCTTGTAAAATGATAATAAACATGACATGATATATATATATATATATATATATATATATATATATATATATATATATCATGTTAGCACACCACATGTTACTACATACTCATTTATTTTAAATATGTATACGCTTATCACGTGACATGTGCATGAAGAGTACTATTGAAACATGATGATGGTGACACACAAGACTTTTCCTAATTATCTTTTTGGAAAATTACAATTTATGGTATAACTTCCATTAATGAAGTTAACAAGAGTTTAAAACTCACTTTCACTATGAATAAGATCTACTGAGAACCCTAGCATGCATGTTGAAATGAAACGTGACCCTCGATTTTTCATGGTAATATATGGTACTGCATTTTTATGAGCCATGGCTTTAATTTTAAAAGAAACATAGATATAAGAAATTAATAGTCCCCAAACGTTTTAGGACCCATAAACTTTTTTTTTATTTTGTCTTTTTTTTTATTTAAACAAACGATATTATATTAAGAAAAATGAAGAAAAATATCATTAGACTATAATACTAAATAAGTAATTTTCTTATGAGTTTTTCTTTTCAAATGGCCACATGCCTTAGCTATTATTATGTCAGTGATGGCTCTGGTACATGTGTTTAATATAACCAATGATGCCTTCCCTTATAACTTTTATATTGCAAATATCTTTCAATTTCCCCAATTGAAAAACTTTCTCACCACTAAACATGGTGCAATCAACATGATTTTTATCATGGCCAAAGGAAAAAAAAAAATAAAACCATTTAATTTGAACGTAAGCTAACAAGATCGTGTTTTTGATTGATTCGAAGCATTTTTTGGGTTTCAATGCCATCTCTAAATTTGATTAGCAAGAAAAGAAAACCTTCTTTTTATTTTAATTAGTTGTTTAATTAGTATTGACCCTTAAGTTAGGAATGTGATATCCACGTATCTTTTTTACTTCTCAATCATCCTTGTAATTTTTAGCTATCAGATCAGATGAATTAAAGAAGATCAAAAAACAGAAATTAGCAAATAATGTGTAAAAAGTAAAAAAAAAATATTTGGATAACACATCCTTAAGTTAGGAGGCTTGACTCCACCGTCAATTTTTCTTTGAATTTCGGTTGGCCAAATGGCATTGCATGATGCATGCATATTCTGTATTGCCTTTCGTCGCCCTCGTGGAGGTTTTTATTTTATTTTATTTTCTATCTTTTACGTTTTCCTTATTAAAGTTGGGATCAAGTATCGATGGACGAAAAGTTATATTATATGGAGCACGATTAAGAAAATAATTTACAGCAGCTTAGATTATGTCATGTGAGTGATGTTTTCTGGCACCAATCACCAGTTAAATCACATAGTGCTGCTTATTTTAACTTGATTTTCTTTTTCTTTTTTTGGTAAAATCTTATTTTAACTTGCTATTATGCTAATTTTAAGGGCGTTTTCGGACTAGTAGCTAGTAGTTGGTTTAATATATTTGTTTATAGGATTAATATTTGCTTTAATGTTATTCAAATTTAATTTTGTAAGATGAAATTTTGAGTTTAAATCTCACGAAAGAAACATTCATTAATTAAAAAATTTAATCATGGTCAATTAGGTGAAATTTGTAATCACACTTGAAATTTAAAATTTATGGAGTAATGATTATAACTGATACTTTATGCCATTGAATCTCTTTGCATGTCATCGTCAAGATCCTGTAGCTCATAGATGTTTAGGCAAATTGGAAGGTTGTCATCTTGTTCAAATCAAATCCATTTTGTCCGTTAAAACTGTAGATTGATCAGCACTCTTTGTCAATTGGGCAAAGTTTGTGGACAAGTAGTTGTATCACCATCACGTTAGAAAAAAGTGGTCACATATTTTATGGAACCTTCCATTTTATTCCCTACCAAAAACATACTGTAACGGTTAGTGTAAATTTTTTTTTTTCGTCAAACGATAGATTTTGTTAAATTAGATATTAAATTAGCTACCGACTGAGTTTGAACCCACATCGTCATGCAAATGCTCAACACTTTTCTACAACAATGATAAAGGGGCACTTGCAGTTGGTGTAAATTCTTAACTTCATCCCTTCAGTTTTCATATTGTGGCTTTGAAGCCACTAAGAATATACAATATATACTACGTGAAGATAACAAGTTAGAGCTTTGCATGAGAGGATTAGTTTATACTCTGGCTTAAAAGAGACTCATAAATATATTGACCTAGGTTAGAGCTCTAATAGCATTTCTAACGCAAAGACTCAAATCTTATACCTATATTTTTATATTTGATGAGTTTAAAAAGGAAAGTAAGTTTGAGCATTTTAGTTTTCTCCTCCAATGCAAAGACTTATATTCTTCGATCCATTTTATTATAATTTGTCTTTTAAAATTTCAGTCTTTACTTTGAAAAAGGATAGTGTTGAGTTTCATGAAATTTGAGTATGTGCATTAGAGATGATTCGATCCAAACTCAAATCTTAAATACCTTGCTTTCTTACCATTGGGGTAATTAGTCATCAAACTCCTTTATGATTAAAAATGTTGATGCACAAAATCAGTGAGGACTTTGGTACAACAGAAAGTGTTAAGTTTGCGACCTTCGCTAGATTGCTCCGGTCACTAGTATGGATAAGTATGTAAATGGATAGAGATAGGGAAGCAAACACAAGATGTACGTGGTTCACCCAGATTGGCTACGTCCACGGAGTAGAGGAGTTCTCATTAATTGTGAAGGGTTTACACAAGTACATCGGTTCAAGCTCTCCTTTAGTGAGTACAAGTGAATGATTTAGTACAAATGACATTAGGAAATATTGTGAGAGAATGATCTCTATTTATAGAAGAGAGTTTCTAATTTCATTCTGACATTGACACGTGTCGTGTTGTGATTGGCTTCTGATGTTGACACGTGTCGAGCTATGATTGGCTTCTAATGTCGATACGTGTCGCGCTGTGATTGGCCTCCTGGTTGTAGGGAAACTCTTCTGGGTCCTTGACGGTATAACGTTGACTGGTGCTCAGTAGTTTCGGGATTGGTCAAGTATGGTACAAACAGTGCTCCCCTAAGTTCCCGAGTGAAGGAAGCTCCTCGGTTGGGGACTTGCAAGATCCAAGCCATTGAGTAATCATGAAACTTCTAAGTACCGAAGTGTGGTATCATTTTCACTTGCCTTATCTGTCTCATATGTAAATGTGGCATCTTCTCTGGAAGTACTTTTCCTCCATCCAGGGGTGGTATCTTTAACCGATGAAGATGCACAAGGTAATGTATCAATTTCACTTGAAGCTTACTTGTAGTTTCGGGCTTGGTCAAGTGCGATACAAACCCTATAATAGGAGTCCCCCAAGTCGTCGAGCTAGGAGATTTGCCGAAGGAGGTAACAAGACAAGGTAAGTAATCAGACTTCCAAGCAAGCAACCTAGATCGGAGGTTCGACTTCGGCTTCCAGTTGATTGTTCTCCTTCTCATTGTGTCGTAAATAGCACCAAGGATAAGGAGAAGGAAATGGAGAAGAGATGATATGAGATACTTTTGCTTTTGAAGAAGTAACTTTCCATAGGCTTATTCTTGAATTAGGCTGGAGGGTTTTCTAGTTTCCTCCAAAGTATAAGGCCGACTCAAGAATTTGAGGATAAAAAAAAATCTATCTAATCTAGAGTACGTTCGACCCTGATGATATGGGATACTTTTGCTATTGACAAAGCAGTGGATGTATCGGCACGTGTTCTGTTACGCTTGTCTCCACATGCTTCCTTGTATCCTTCTCACTTGCCATATCTGTTCCTCAGGTAGATGTGGTATCTTATCTGGAAGCATAAAATGTTGAAGATGAGTACTCGAGAGCAAAGCCAGGTAAGTAATCAGGCAAGGGGTTCCAGGCAGTCAGTTCCTGACTGGAAGCTTGATTCCAAGTGCTGACTGATTGCTCTCTTTCTCCTTATCTTGCAGGTAAGAACAAGGCCAAAGGAAAAGACAGGGAAAAAACATGATATGGGATACTCTTGCTTTTAACCGTGATGATATGAGATACTCTTGCTCTGGTGTGGCTTGTTTGCAGAGGTATTATCAGGAGGAAAAGAAGCTGAGTATTTCGAGAGACACTGCTGAGAATGCCCTCTCGGATGTGAAGAAAGTTGAGCATTTTTTTTTAGTTGCAGGTTTGCCTGGCTATGGAAGATGGTGACATATATAGGAGTCTCCCTAACAACAAGTAGTAGTGCTATTCTTTTACCCTTCTTGGTCATAGCAATGTAGTGGGAGTTGCAAGCTTCATGTGTTTTAACTTTGTCAGAACACTTTGAAAAAGTGGTCTGTGGTATCTGGAAAGTTGATTTTGCGTGTGAAGATTGCAGATAAGCTTTATCCAAGGAAATCTGGCTTTCGAAGTTCGGAGAGCGGTGCCTCTTCGGTTTTCGAACAAGCAATCCTGTCGGGGATCTGACTCTCGAGATTCAGAGAACTGTGCCTTTTCGATATTTGAGAAAGTAATCTTGTTGGGAGTCTGGCTCTCGAGATTCGGAGAGCAGTGTCTCTTCGATTTTTGAGAAAGTAATCCTGTTGGGAGTCTGGCTCTCGAGATTCGGAGGGCGGTGCTTTTTCGATTTTAGAGCACATAATCCTGTTGGGAGTCTGGCTCTCAAGATTCGGAGAGCGGTGCCTCTTCAATTTTTGAGAAAACAATCCTGTTGGGAGTCTGACTTTTGAGATTCGGAGAGCAGTGTCTCTTCGATTTTTGAGAAAGTAATCTTGTTGGGAGTCTGGCTCTCGAGATTCGGAGGGCGTCCCTCTTTGATTTTTGAGCAAGCAATCTCGTTGGGAGTGTTTTCTCGAATGTGAGTAAAGGTTGGACATTTTTGCCAGTCTGCCTTGCCACGGAGCACGGAGGTTGACACACATTGGGACTTTCTAGTTATCAAGCAGTGGTGCTGTTCCTTTACCCTTGTGGGTAATAGTAGGGTAGCTGGACCTTCAAAATATATTTGTCTAAACTTTGTCAGAGATTTATGGCAAAGTTATATGTGGTACCCGATGAGTTGATGTTGTGTGTGGAAAGTGGTGCCTCTTCGGAATCCGGAGAATGGTGCCTCTTCGATTTTTGAACAAACGACCATGTTGCCCTTTCTTTTATAAGGGCACCAATTTTGTGCAAGAAGTACATTCAGAGAGTTATTACTTGTAGGAATTTTCCCCTTACTTCAGAGATTTATTGCACCTCATTTTTCCTTCATCATTTCTGAGAATGTCTGGCCCATCCGACCGTCATTTTGACTTGAACTTTGGTGAAGAGGTAGCCATGCCTTCTCAAGACAACATATGGCGCCCATCCTTCTTATCCCCTATTGGTCCTCTTACCGTTGGGGACTATGTGATGAAGAATGATATGACCGCTGCGGTGGTGGCCAAGAACCTTCTCACTCCCAAAGATAACAGACTACTTTCCAAACGGTCTGATAAGTTGGCTGTTAAGGATTTTCTGGCTCTCAGTGTTCAGTGTGCAGGTTCTGTGTCTAATATGGCCCAACGCTTATTTGCTCGAACCCGCCAAGTTGAATCATTGGCAGCTGAAATGATAAGTCTCAAACAGAAGATCAGAAGACTCAAGCATGAGAATAAACAGTTGCACAGGCTCGCACATGACTATGCTACAAACATGAAGAGGAAGCTTGACCAGCTGCAGAAATCTAATGGTCAGATTTTGCTTGATCATCAGAGGTTTGTGAGTTTGTTCCAAAGGCATTTATTTCCTTCGTCTTATGGGGCTGTACCGCGTAATGAAGCTCTGAATGATCAACCTTTGGTGCCTCCTCCTTCTAGGGTTCTGCTCAGTACTGAGGCTCCGAATGATCACCCTCCGGTGCCTACTCTTTTTGGGGCTCTGCCGACTGCTGAGACTTCTCATAAGCAACCATTGTAAAGGCTCCCTCTTGTTTGTTTATTTTGGTTCATGTATATGTATATATTTGTAACTTATCGGAGATATCAATAAACAAGTTTTGCTTCATTTCAACGTATTGTGTTAAATATACCAAGGCCTTCTTCACTAAGTTCTTTGAATTTTTTCTTTTGTTGAAGCTTGTATGTTGAAGCTTTGAGAGTGAAGCATGTATGTTGAGGTAGTGTTCCCTTAATTTCCTGAGTGAGGAAAACTTCTAGGTTGGAGACTTGAAAAATCCAAATCACTGAGTGGTCGTGAAACTTCTGAATATCAAGGTGCAGTAACATATGTTGAAGCTTTGTAGGTGAAGCTTTGTTGGGCACCATGAATTGATTTTGCTTCACACTATCTTGATCAAGATAGTGTGAAGCTTTTGTAGATGAAGCTTTTGTGTTGAAGCTTTGTAGGTGAAGCTTTTGTGGGTCAAGCTTTTATGGGTCAAGCTTTTGTGGGTCAAGCTTTTGTAGGTGAAGCTTTTGTGGGTCAAGCTTTTGTAGGTGAAGCTTTTGTAGGTGAAGCTTTTGTGGGTCAAGCTTTTTTGGGTTAAGCTTTTGTGGGTGAAGCTTTTGTGAGCTTTTGTGGGTCAAGCTTTTGTAGGTTAAGCTTTTGTGGGTTAAGCTTTTGTGGGTCAAGCTTTTATGGGTCAAGCTTTTGTGGGTTAAGCTTTTGTGGGTCAAGCTTTTGTGGGTCAAGCTTTTGTGTTGAAGCTTTTGTAGGTGAAGCTTTGGAGTTGAAGCTTTGTAGGTGAAGCTTTGGAGTTGAAGCTTTTGTTGGGTACCATGAATTGATTTTGCTTCACACTATCTTGATCAAGATAACGTGAAACTTTTGAGAATTTGTAGTTGTCCTCCATTGATGAAGGTTTTGTTGGTGAAGCTTTTGTGTTGAAGCTTTTGTGGGTGAAGCTTTTGTGGGTGAAGCTTTTGTAGGTGAAGCTTTGGAGTTGAAGCTTTTGTTGGGTACCATGAATTGATTTTGCTTCACACTATCTTGATCAAGACAGTGTGAAGCTTTTGAGAATTTGTAGTTGTCCTCCATTGATGAAGCTTTTGTTGGTGAAACTTTGGAGTTGAAGCTGTTGTTGGTGAAGCTTTTATGGGGTGAAGCTTTTGTTGGGTACCATGAATTGATTTTGCTTCACACTATCTTGATCAAGATAGTGTGAAGCTTTTGAGATTTTGTAGTTGTCCTCCATTAATAAAGCTTTGTTGAATTTCCCTTACAACATATACAAATTTTGCTTCCACACTATTGAGCAAGAAATTGTGATGCAAACCACACTTTGTAGTAGTCGAAGGTTTGAATGAACCATATAAATTGAATTTGTTTCGAAGGTTTAAGAATTGTAGTTGCCCTCCATTGATGAAGCTTTTGTTGGCACCATAAATTGGTTTTGCTTCACACTGTTTTGATCAAGAGTGTGTGAAGCTTTTGAGAATTATGGTTGAACTCATTTGATGAAGCTTTTGTTGGCACCATAAATTGGTTTTGCTTCACACTATCTTGATCAAGAGTGTGTGAAGCTTTTGAGAATTGTGGTTGCCCTCCATTGATAAAGCTCTTGTTGGCACCATAAATTGGTTTTGTTTCACACTGTCTTGATCAAGAGTGTGTGAAGCTTTTGAGAATTGTGGTTGAACTCCTTTGATGAAGCTCTTGTTGGCACCATAAATTGGTTTTGCTTCACACTATCTTGATCAAGAGTGTGTGAAGTTTTTGAGAATTGTGGTTGCCCTCCATTGATGAAGCTCTTGTTGGCACCATAAATTGGTTTTACTTCACACTGTCTTGATCAAGAGTGTGTGAAGCTTTTGAGAATTGTGGTTGAACTCCTTTGATGAAGCTCTTGTTGACACCATAAATTGGTTTTGCTTCACACTGTCTTGATTAAGAGCGTGTGAAGCTTTTAAGAATTGTGGTTGCCCTCCATTGATGAAGCTCTTGTGGGCACTATAAATTGGTTTTGCTTCACACTGTCTTGATCAAGAGTGTGTGAAGCTTATGAGAATTGTGGTTGCCCTCCATTGATGAAGCTCTTGTTGGCACTATAAATTGGTTTTGCTTCACACTGTCTTGATCAAGAGTGTGTGAAGCTTTCTACGAGTTGTAGTGTTTGCATTGTTATAGAGGGGAAATGTTTGAAGCAGATGCAAGAGGGCTGAATAGCTTGATCTTCGTATGCCATGCACTAAAGTTGTTGTTGGCTTGCAATAAGACTTTGTTGGTGACTATAACTCTTGTTGGGCATAAGTGCTCCCCTAGTTGAGTTGTCAAGCTTGAGGGTTTTTTATTATTTATGAATGCTAGGAGTTCATATGTACAAGTTATACCACTCATTTTTTGGTAGGTGGAATGAATAGTGAGTTGCTTTCATCACTTGGTTGGTGGTACAAATGTGAGTTCCTTCATCACATTTCACCACCTGGTTGGTGGCACAAGGATGAGTTCATTCTTCCCTTGGTTGGTGGCATGAATGGCAAGTTGCCAAATGATATTAGAGTACGGGTTGTATATTTCATCACCTGGTTGGTGGCATGAAGATGAGTTCCTTCTTCACCTGGTTGGTGGCATGAGTGGCAAGTTGCCAAATGATATTAGAGTACGAGTTGTACATTTCATCACCTGGTTGGTGGCAGGAAGGAGAGTACGGGTTGTACATTTCATTACCTGGTTGGTGGCATGAATGGCAAGTTGCCAAATGATATTAGAGTACGGGTTGTACATTTCATCACCTGGTTGGTGGCATGAAGGAGAGTACGGGTTGTACATTTCATCACCTGGTTGGTGGCATGAAGATGAGTTCCTTTTTCACCTGGTTGGTGGCATGAATGGCAATTTGCCAAATGATATTAGAGTACGGGTTGTACATTTCATCACCTAGTTGGTGGCATGAAAGAGAGTACGGGTTGTACATTTCATCACCTGGTTGGTGGCATGAAGATAAGTTCTTTCTTCACCTGGTTGGTGGCATGAGTGGCAAGTTGCCAAATGATATTAGAGTACGGGTTGTACATTTCATTACCTGGTTGGTGGCATGAAGGAGAGTACGGGTTGTACATTTCATCACCTGGTTGGTGGCATGAAGATGAGTTCCTTCTTCACATTTCATCACCTGGTTGGTGAGAATAAGGGCAAGGTGTCTAGGCACATTGTAGCAAGTGTCAAATGACACAAAGTATACCCTTTCAAAGCACAGTTGGCTTATGTATGAATGTGTTGGAATGTATGATTGAATGAATATACTGTGAAGCTGTTCATTTATTTGTATAGTCTTGTTGACATATACTTAGACTTTGTTTCATGTTGGAAGCATTCATGGACTTGAAACGTTGCTTGCTCAAGCTCAACTAAGACAAATGCTTCTGTACCAAAGGCAAGTGAGAATGGGGTTTCTCCTGTTGATGTCCGATACGAAGTGCGGTATGACCAAAGAACTTGCTGTACAAATTCTGGCCCACAACCTTTAGCCTTGTCCAAGCTGGTTTTCAAAGTTTGCTTGATTATTTTGTTGATAGTTTCAACTTGTCCATTAGATTGGGGATGAGCTGGGGAGGCAAAACATAAGTTGATGTTGAACTTAGAGGAGAACATCCTGAACTTATTGTTGTCGAACTGTCGCCCGTTGTCAGTGACTATCGCATTGGGAATGCCGAATTTGCAAAGGATATTCTTCCATACGAAGTCTTCTATTTTTGCCTCAGTAATGGTTGCCAAGGGTTCTACTTCGGCCCACTTTGTGAAGTAGTCAACTGCAACGATTGCATAGCGAACTTTGCCCTTCCCTGCAAGCATTGGGCTGATCAAATCAAGTCCCCATTGGGCGAAGGGCTAAGGGCTGATCATAGGAGTAAGCAGCTCGAGAGGGGAGTGAGGAATAGTTACGTAGCGTTGACACTTATCACATGAGCGGGATATTCTGATGGCATCTTGGTGGAATGTTGGCCAGTAATATCTTTGGTGAAAAGCCTCGTGTGCTAGGGATCGAGATCCAACATGATCTCCGCAGACTCCTTCATGTATTTCCCGAAGGACAGTTTTCGCCTCTGCGGGCGAAAGGCATCTTAGGTATGGTAGGTTAAAACCCCGCTTGTAGAGTTTGTAATTAATGATCAAGTAACGGGTAGCCTTGTATCGAATTTGCTTATCTTGGACTTTGTCATTTAGAAGGGTGCCATGAGTAAGGAATCTATAAATTGGGGTAATCCAACTATCCCCCTATTGTAAGTTGCACACTTCCACAACCATGGTGCTTGGTGCTACCAACAATTCGACCTGAATTTTTCTCCCAATCTTGTCTTCCACCGCTAAGGCGAGGCGAGCCAAAGCATCTGCATGACTGTTTGCCGCTCGAGGAATTTGGGTGATCTGGTAGTGGAAGTGCTTGAGCAACAATTGTGTTTGTGCCAGATATGCTGTCATGGAGCTATCCTTAGCGTCAAAGTTGTTGGTGACCTGGTTAACCACCAATTGGGAGTCACTAAAGATATCAATTTGTTTAACCCCAAGGTGTTTGGCCAAACGTAAGCCTGCTAGGAAGGCTTCATAGTTGGCCTCATTGTTCGACACCTTGAATTTGAAACGAAGAGCATACTCCATTGCCACTTTGTCAGGGGTCGTAAGGACTAGTCCTACTCCACAACCCTGTTGGTTAGACGAGCCATCAAGATATAGGCTCCATGTTAGGGATGTTGGTTCTGTTTTCTAAGCTTCCGAGGGTAATGAAACCACTTCTTTAGGCGTAGAAACAATATTAACAAGATATGTGAAGTCGGCGATGAAGTCTGCCATTGCTTAGCCCTTCTCAGCTGGCTTTGGTTGGTAGGAGATGTCAAACTCACCCAATGCTATCGCCCATTTGATCATTCGCCTGAAAGTGTCAGGACTTTGGAGTATCTGTTGAAGATGATGATTGGTAAGCACAATGATGAAGTGTGCTTGGAAGTAAGGGCGAAGTTTTCGAGTATACATGACCAATGCTAGAGCCAATTTCTCAATGTTGGAGTATCGTGTCTCCGCATTTTGTAAGGCTTTGCTAGCGTAGTGAACATGCCGTTCGACATTACCATCCTTTCGAATGAGAACATAACTTACAGCTGAAGTCGATACCGACAGATAGATAATGAGAGTGTCACCAACCTTAGGTTTGGAGAGCAGAGGGGCTTTACTCATGTAGTCTTTGAGGTTCTTGAATGCCTCAGCACATTCATCAGTCCATGTAATGTACTTCTTACTTCCCTTAAGTGCTTTGAAGAAAAGAGCACATCTGTCTGTGACCTTAGAGATGAATCTAGTTAAGGCTGCCACCTTGCCAGTAAGGCTTTGGATGTCTTTTAAAGTTACCGACTCCTTCATGTCGAGGATTGCTTTGATCTTCTCAGGATTAGCCTCAATGCCTCGTTGGCTTATCATGAAGCCTAAGAATTTGCCAGAGCATACGCCGAAGGCACATTTATTGGGGTTCAACCTCATTCGATACCTCTTCAGAATGGTGAAAGTTTCAAATAAGTTGGTGATGTGTTGGTCAGCATGTTTGCTCTTGACTAGCATATCATCAACGTAAACTTCCATGCTCTTCCCAATTTGTTCGGCGAACATTGAATTGACTAGTCTCTGATAAGTCGCTCCTGCATTCTTTAGGCCGAAAGGCATAACTTTATAGCAATATAGTCCCCTGTCAGTAGTGAAGGCTGTGTGTTCTTGGTCCGAAGGGTTCATGAGGATTTGGTTGTATCCTGAGTAAGCATCCATGAAGCTCAGGAGTTCACACCCTGATGTAGAGTCTATAAGTCTATCTATGAGAGGAATAGGAAAGCTATCCTTCAAGCATCCTTTGTTTAGGTCGGTGTAATCAACACACATTCTCAACAAGACTTTTTGGAGCAGGAGACTTTCCTTGGTAAGATTCTTTTTAACAAGGACAACATTTGCTACCCACGTTGGATTAATTGACTTCGCAGATAAAGCCTATGCCTTTGAGTTTTTCAACTTCTGCCTTCATTGCCTCGTATCGTTCAGCGTTATAGGATCTTCGCTTTTGTCTCACTGGCTTGGTCTTAAGGTTAATACTCAGTGTTCTCTTGCAAAAAAGAGATCAATGCCAACCGAATGAGTGGTGACAAGATGGTGCCAATCTTCACCATGCGATCCGGATAATCTTTTGAGATAGAGACCTTCTCCAACTCTTCAGCGGGTTGTGCTTGCTGGGTGAAAAAGTAATCTCGATGATCGTCGGATTGACTGTTGCCATCGTGAAGATCCAAGTTAGCTTCGTCTGGGCTGGTCATTATGCCTTGGTCATGTATAGAAAGGGTTTCCTTGGGCACATACAGATGTTGTTGCTTGACCAAAGTGTTGTAACATGATCGTGCACTAAGTTGATCTCCTCTGATGTAACCATTGCCATAAGGAGTTGGAAATTTCATCAACAACATATGTGTGGATACCATGGCCTTGAGATCATTGATGCATGTGCGTCCCAAGATGACATTGTATGTCGTTGGGCAATCAATCACCAGGAAGTTAGTGGTAATGGTAGCTGTGTAAAGGCTTGTACCAATAGTGAAAGGTAAGTGTATGCTCCCCAAAGGTTGCACGATATCACCGGAGAAGCTTATTAGAGGGGAAATCGAGCGATCGAGCAAGTGTTCAGCTACATTAAGTGCCCTGAAAGCTTCGGCAAACATGATATTGACCGAAGCCCCCGTGTCTACCAGGATTCATCGTACTTCAAAGTTGGCTATGTGAGCTTCCACGATCAGTGGGTCGTTGTGAGGGTAGATGATACCTCTTTCTTCCTCAGGGTAGAAACATATTGGATCCCAGTTAGGCTTTTGATGCTTGTGTCCCCTGATGTCTTCCACGTGAAACACTTGGTGGCCAGACCTTAAAGTTCGTTCACTATTTTTCATGGCCCTGTTGGAAGATTTAGATATGGGTGTGCCACCACTTATGGAATATATCACATTCACCCGGCGTTGGTTACGGTTACCCCTTGGAGGGTGAATGAGGAATTGATCAATTTTTCCTTCACGTGCCAAAGCTTCAATATGATCACGAAGGGTGATACATTTCTCGCCGTCATGGCCGTTATACTCGTGGTAGCAGCAAAACGTGCCCGTGTTCTTTGTGGACTTGTAATCCGGGTGCCTCAGCTTTGGCTTCGGTATTAGGTGTGATATGCTGGAGTAAATGGCCACGCATGTGGCGTTCAAAGGTGTGTATGCCTCATACCTTGGGGTAGGGGCTATCCTGACACGTGCTTGACCCACTGTGTTGACTGCCTGGGGTCGAGGATTATCGTGGTGATACCCTTGGTTATCGCAGTAGTGTCCCTTACTCCTTTTACTAAAATAAGACTGGTGATGATGGAAATCTTTCCTTTTACCCTGAGATTGATATGTCTGTTAACTTGGCAAAGTTTTAAGTAAGGCAGGGGGAGGCACCGCTGCCGTTTAGAAGGTCAAGGTCTTCTCATTTGGTTGGATTTGGCTTCCATTCCCTACTTACTGATAAGGGGTGGCTGTGGGGGGTTTCCCTTGATATGTCCTTGCCTCGGCGGAGGCATGGTTATAAGCCTATGCCATCACCTCAGAGTAAGTCTTCCAAGTGTTGGCATTTATCATGTACTTGAAGAAACAATCACGTAGGCCTGCCGTGAAGGCCTTAAGGGCGGTCTTGTCATCTACCTCAGTGCAGCGAGAATACTCATGGCTGAAGCGACCAGCATACTCTCATAGTGACTCGTCTGACTTTTGGCAAATAGTGTATAAGTCATCTGCAGAATACAAGTGATCGGTCTGGAAAATGTGTTGAGAAATAAACAGTTTCTTCAAATGAGTCTACCGTCTCAGGTGGAGGGGAAGAGAAGACATCGCTCTTCGTTAGTGTGCATCCGGTATGCCATGGTGGACTCAAAGAGGTTAAGGTGTTCAATTGGGTCCTCCTTTCCAGTATAGAGTTGCAAGCCAAGCTTCTGCTTTGTCTTTGCTTGGAGGGGGTGTCAAGGATCCTCCTTGTAAGAGGTCCAGGCCTAGGTTGGTTCCAATCAGGTATCTTAGCTTGTCGTTCGGCCTTTAACTGGTTTACTTCCTTAAGAAGTTGTAGGATAAGAATGTCCTGAGTGGAGTCATGTACCACTGGAGCTTTCTTTCGTAAATCTTCATCTCCTCTTGGAAGTAGGCAGGTTTGATCAAGAGTATGTGATTTTTCCCTGGACTTGCCGTACTGACTTTCAAGGTATGTCTGTCGAAACATCTTTGAGTCCCCTATACCTTCGTGTTTCTCTAGGACTTGTTGCCCCTTCCCCAACTTGGTAGCCGGCCTGGGACGTGGGAGGGGACCAAGTCTTTCAGAAGCCCTTGGGTAATTGATCTTCGAGCTTATGTGGAGGGGATTCTCTCGACGTTGCTTTAGGAAGTCTCGGCAGTCACGATAAACGGCTTTCGATCATTCCAACCTTTCTGCAATGAGGTGTCTTCCTCCACTTCTCCTGCTTCGTGTTGAAGCAGCTGGGTTGAGAAAAGTCTCATGTTGATCAATGTTTTGATGATTAGCTCGCTCTTCATCAGGGATACCTATGTCGAATGAAGGTGACCCTCCTCGTTGGGAGGCATCCAGATGATGGTTGATGTCCACAAGGGTAACGAGTTCGCGTGTTTGAGTACGCCTAGTTTCGTGGAGCATCTCAAAGAGCTTCTTATACTGCTCCTGGAGGACCCCATTCTTCATTGCTATCTTGTTATTTGGAGATTCTAGCTCATCGACTTTAGCTTGAAGAGCAACCCTATTTCCTTCATTCTTTCGTTGCTTCGCACTAGGTGCAAGATGGGTGTCATTCTGTGTGCTGTGGCTTTCTTCGCTCCCCATGTTGGAGAGGGATGCCTGGTCAAAAGAGAGTGTACGAATGGTGGAAACCAGCTTAACAAAGTTGAAGAGAGTGAGAATAAGTGTCGTTCCCACAGACAGCGCCAAATGTTGATGCACAAAATCAATGAGGACTTTGGTACAACAGAAAGTGTTAAGTTTGTGACATTCGCTAGATTGCTCCGGTCACTAATATGGATAAGTATGTAAATGGATAGAGATAGGGAAGCAAACACAAGATGTACGTGGTTCACCCAGATTGGCTACGTCCACGGAGTAGAGGAGTTCTCATTAATTGTAAAGGGTTTACACAAGTACATAGGTTCAAGCTCTCCTTTAGTGAGTACAAGTGAATGATTTAGTACAAATGACATTAGGGAATATTGTGAGAGAATGATCTCGATTTATAGAAGAGAGTTTCTAGTTTCATTCTGACATTGACACGTGTCGTGTTACGATTGGCTTCTGATGTTGATACATGTTGCGCTATGATTGGCTTTTGATGTCGACACGTGTCGCGCTGTGATTGGCCTCCTGGTTGTAGGGAAACTCTTATGGGTCCTTGACGGTATAACGTTGACCGGTGCTCAGTAGTTTCAGGATTGGTCAAGGATGGTACAAACAAAAAACAATAACATGTTAATGTTAAATTGCGGGAATAACATATTGGGATTGTGAAAATGAAACTGGTTTATGCACTTCTCTTTTCTCCATTTGCACTCTTTTATCTTGTTGTAGCTTGTAGAATCAACTAGTACTTTAAAAAACAACCTAGGCGCAAGATCCCCCTCTCCTCTTTTTCAAAATACTTCATATATGAAACCAATGAATACGATAAGGAAGAAGTAGCTTCAACTTTGAGAAGACATTTCGTGTAGGCCTAGTAACTGTGAACTAGCTATGTCATTCTTATGAATGTGTGTGTACCAACTCACAATCGGTGCTCGATTGGACGAGTAAAATAGATGTGGTGGTGGTGTTTAATGTCTCATCTCGGCCTTAGGTTCTAGATCCTTAAGACAATGTTTCTTAGTTTACTGCAAAGTTCAAGACCTCATGCACCATGTTCGGCTGCATCAATTGTATTCATGAGAATATAGGTGGGCTGAATCAATATTAGGCTATGAGAGTAAAGGTACTCAAAGGAGATGAGTGTTTTGATAATGAACAAGGTTCGGCCGTCTGAATGCAGAACTACAAAATGCACCTAAGAGTAACCAATCATATAATACTTCACTTCGTTGGGAGACTAATAAAGTGACCTTTTGGGCAAAAGAATTGAGAATTCTTCTTTTATCGAGATTTGGATAGATAACCAACCAACCTAGAAGCAGTATTGTTGACTTATCCAAAAATAAGGTGCTCATATGTTGCTTGATTCTACAACGTCAGTGTCGTTTACTTATCAAAACTAAAGGTGTTGCTGGTTGTCAACAAAATGTTGTTTACTTATCCAAATTGTAGATGTCTTGACATGAATGTTAGAATAGTTAGTGTTTTCTCATGGTATGATAAGGGTTTCCCGTAGAACGTGGGTTTTTGCATAGATCGTTTGAGTTGTTTGTTAGGTTGAAGGGTGTTTTTCATGTTGTTGGGTTCTTGCACCCACAGGCTTAAAAGATCATTATTGGGCCAAGAATTGTGACTTTTTAACTCAAGTTGGCCCATTCTCGACCCAAGTGTTATTTTAAATCCAAACAAATCATAAAATCAAGTATCAACAAATTGGATAGAAACAATGATAGGCGTGCAAAACGAAAAGAGAGAAGTATGGAACTCATTAACCTAGTTATTATAAATATGCATGATTACTGATTATAGTCAATATTGGCCTTTTTTTTCATTTAGAGAAACAGCAAACGTTGTTGGGCTTTAAGGTTATTGAAGTTGTTGATGCACAAAACCGGAGGTCTTGAAACAACGTAAATCTGGCCGTGAATCTGCAAGAAATGTAAATAACACAAGATGTATCGTGGTTCACCCTAATGTTTGGGCTACGTCCACATTGATTATTGTATTTCTTTGAGAAATGAGGGGAGTGAGAGAGAGAGCTTCTGAGGGTGAGAGAGCTCTTCCCATAGCCTAAGAAAATGGCCTCCCCCATTGTAAGGGTGAGGAGTCCCTTTTATAGAATAAGGGCTCCTCACTTATTACATATTTGCTCATTCCTTTATTACATAATTACATTTGAGTACCCCGAGTATTTATACGAGGTCTAAATACGGAGGCCCTAAGTAGGGTACAAACAATAGTCCCCCAAGTCTTCAATCAAGAGAGTCTTTTGGCTGGAGACTTGAACTTCAGTCTATGTATGGGCCGAAGTAACTAGATGTCGTCTAGAACTGATACTTGATATGCGGCGGTGCTTAATCTGAAATGATGCTCAACTAGAAGTAGCACATATTGCGAGGTTGCTCGCCTTATGGCTGATGTTGCCTTGGTTGGCTCAGCTTGTGGCGTTGAAGGTGAGGGAGTCTCTTTTATAGAATAAGGGCTCGCTCCTCATTACAAAAATGATGGGTTAGAGTTGGTGCTCGCGACGAGGCGGTTGCTCAGCTGGCGGCGATGCTCTCTAATGAAGGTGAGGGAGTCCCTTTTATAAAATAAGGGCTCACTCCTTAATACATAATGATGGGCTAGGAGTGATGCTCGCGGCGAGGCGGTTGCTCAGCTGGCGGCGATGCTCTCTCATGAAGGTGAGGGAGTCCCTTTTATAAAATAAGGGCTCATTCCTCAATACATAAGTGATGGGCTAAGTCCCCCAAGTATTTTGTATTTTTCATGAGGCCCAGTTGAGGCCCAATATATGATACATAATGTAGTCCCCCAAGTCTTCGGTCAATAGAGTTTGTTGGTTGGAGACTTCAAATTGAATCCATGTATGGGTCGAAGTGGCGATTGTTCGGAGGTGGTATTTGTATACCCTGCACTGAAGCTTTGTAGGTGAAGCTTTGCAAGTGAAGCTTTGAAGCTAAAGCTCTGTAAATGAAGCTTTCGAAGCTGGAGCTTTGTAAATGAAGCTTTTGAGGGTAGAGCTCTGTAATTGAAGCTTTTTGAAGCTAAAGCTCTGTAAATAAAGCTTTTGAAGCTAGAGCTCTGTAAATGAAGCTTTTGAAGCTAGAGCTCTGTAAATGAAGCTTTTGAAGCTAGAGCTCTGTAAATGAAGCTTTTTGAAGCTAGAGCGCTGTGAATGAAGTTTTCGAAGTTGATTGACATGAGTGATGCTCATGAATGTTTATGTTGATTGACATGAGTGATGTTCATAGATGTTGACATGAGTGATGCTTATGAATGTTTATGTATGATTGATATGAGTGATGCTCATGAATGTTTATGTATGATTGACATGAGTAATGCTCATTTATAATTTGAAGTATTGTGCGTACTTTTGATCACCTGGTTGGTGGTAATAGCGGCAGGTTGCCGAATAATTTTGGAGTACTGAGTGTATTTTTGATCACCTGGTTGGTGATAATAGCGGTGGGGTGCCGAATAATTTTTTGTAGTACTGGGCATACTTTTGGTCACTTGGTTGGTGATAATAGCGGCAGGGTGCCGAATAATTTTTTGTAGTGCTGGACGTACTTTTGGTCACCCGGTTGGTGTTATTTTGGGCTTATGGGCCTTTGCCCTCCACACAACATTCTAGCCCATTTATTTTGGGCTTTGCCCTTTTTTTTATTTTTTTATTTTTTATCATTACCCTCTGATGGGGTTTATACAGATGTCTTCGAAAGCTAAGAAAAATAAATCACAGCATACAAAAACAAGAAAAGTAAATCACATCATTTTGGTGGGGTGTTTATTCCTTGCTTTTGCTTTCTGCTTTTCTTGATGCTTTTCTTGATTTCCCCGCTCCTTCTCTGTCCACCCATGTTGCTTTGTAAGGTATCTTTTGCTTGCAAACCCACTTGCTTTTCTTGGACAGCCTGGTCGTGCCCATCCATTCTTATTCCTCTTTTTTCTGCTGCATTGCTGGCAAAACCTTTGGTGGAGGCCAGAGACAGACGCAAACCTTATGCTTTCTATGATACTGCTTTTCTTTTCACTTTCTGCTTTGCTATTTTCTTTTTATCTTTATTCCACTTTTGCTTTGCTCTTGTCTTTTTATCTTTATCCCACTTTTGCTTTCTCAAAAAATGATTTGCTACCACCCTATAAAGAAGATGTAGGGAATAGGTCGCGACTAAGCACTTCTGGATGGTACTGCAACCCATAGAACCTTTTGGCCAGGCTCTCAATTGCAGCCACCGATCCCTGCTGGCTCCGCGCCACGACCTCAACACGAAACTGTTTGCCAAGCTCCAGGGCATGTAAAAGCAACATTTCAACTGCTGGACGCAGGTGCGACAACCTCGCACTTGTTAACGATATTAGTGCAGAGCAGCAAGTCCTGCCGGTTACTGGTGGCCTCATACGACCTCAAGCACGTACAAGCCGTACCAAGGAGACCCGTATACACTGTCGGATCCAAAACCATACCCGTAGGCGTACCCGAACCATGTCCTCCTTCCCATGTAGCTTGCACCACCTGATCCTTGAGAGCCACTGAGATGACGACGCATTAAGTTTCGCAAAGCTGTAATAGGCCATGGCTTCGAGCAAAGACGATCGAAATTACTTTTGAGAGGTCGACTAGTTTAGGTGGCACGAATAAGCAGCTTGCGATGGATTGCGGTAAGTGTGGATTTCCCAGCTTCAAACAATTCAGACTTCAAATTTCTAGCTTGGTCATATCCAGGCGCGAACAGCAGCACCACTGTAGCCATGAATCTGAAGAGAAGTAGCGACGCCACAACCGCAGTGACTGGCCGTTTTGTCATCGTGTGAGTGAGTCGAGTTGAAAACGAACTCGGTTGCGAGAGGGAGAGTACTGAGTCGACGAACGAGTTACTGAGCAAGCTTAGAAGCTGGGGAAGACGACAGAGCTAGATATGCTACACGGTAGGCTTTTCGTGTAGGCTCAAAACAGGCAAAACGACGACGATTTGATGTTTGGAGCCCTAGAGTGGCCAGAGAGCTAGGTGTTTTCACAAAAAAGGAAACCGAGACTTTTCCTCTCCGAATTGTCGAGGAAAACGTTGCATCTCAGTGCCGAATCGCTGCGGCGAGCGAGATACAATTGCGTGTGTGGGAAAATATGGATCTTCCGGGAAAGTTTTGTGCAGCGAAATTATTGGAGCAAGAGAGAGAGAGATTTGGTTTCTTGGGTTTTTTTTCTGGGAAAGCTTTGGGTTGTTGGATTTTTGCAGATTCACAGTGGAGGTGAAAAAATGAAAGAGAACCGACATAGGTTTTCGTGTCAATTCCCACTAACGGTGCCAAATGTTGATGCACAAAACTAGAGGTCTTGGAACAACGTAAATCCGGCCTTGAATCTGCAAGAAATGTAAATAACACAAGATGTATCGTGGTTCACCCCAATGTTTGGGCTACGTCCACACTGATTATTGTATTTCTTTGAGAAATGAGGGGAGTGAGGGAGATAGCTTCTGAGGGTGAGAGAGCTCTTCCCATGGCCTAAGAAAATGGCCTCCCCCATTGTAAGGGTGAGGAGTCCCTTTTATAGAATAAGGGCTCCTCACTTATTACATATTTGCCCCTTCCTTTATTACATAATTACATTTGAGTCCCCCGAGTATTTATACGAGGTCTAAATACGGAGGCCCTAAGTATGGTACAAACAAAAGTAATAAATTATAGGTCCCCATGTATAATGTATGCTTTCTGAGACAAACTACATAGTCATTGTCAAGGATTGTATTTTGAGATTGGGCGGTAGAGCTGGACCCTCAAATCAAATAGAATGCATAATTTTAAAATTTCTAAAAATATATGAGATAATATCTCATCCCTTTGCACAATGCCATTTGGAGCAAATGTTACTACATCTTCACTTAAACCTAGAATACGAGGACGAGGATTCGAACTTGTCCGAAAAGCAAGTGCATTGTCATACTGTTTGGGCCCAAAATCTGAGCTTAGAGTCATTCGTTAAGGAGCTTAAAGCTAAGGATGCTTAGATTTAGGGGATGTATCTGGTTCGTTAAAGAGCTTGATTCAAAGTCCTATAAGGGTTAGGATTGGACGAAACCTAATCAGATTGGGTTGAGGAGTTCTAATCTAAGTAAATTTCTAGTTCGGCCATAAGGGGGTTTACTGCTATAAATAGAGAGCGGAGTGCATCATTCAAGGCTTCTTCAAATCAACATACAAATTGCCCTACGCAAAACTTCTCAACAACCCTAAGATTTTTTCCTCTCCCTCTTTCTTCTCGCCAACACATCTTTAGTTTGGATAGACAGCACTGTGAAGGCAACCGGCGACATCTTCAGTTTGGATAGACAACATTGGAGCCATAGAAACAGCCGACCGAGGAGCACCTTCAGTTTGGATAGACAACACTGCTTCAAGGCCGACTGGTTATTTATCCAAGTCTCGGTCAACAAGGATTTTTTAGTCCTTGTTGGTTAAGGTCATCTCATCAACCTTCTTGGCGAAGTGAGGTGTTACCAGGTTACTACATTTGGCACATTGAAAGCCAAATTTGAAATTGAACTTTACAGAACTAGCAGCCTTGTCTTCAAACTCTAGAACCTGAAGGCCGAGACGTGTTCCTTCCTCGGCTGCAATCGCAAGATCAAGAAGTCGGCAACGCGCCCAATGCCACATCAACATATTTTACTCCCCGGTCTCGGCCGATGAGTTGGCACGCCTCGCACACAACTGAATGACATAGTTAGCTTATTAATTACTCGGCTTGTGCGGCACGTATGCTTGGTAGTTTTTAAGGTCAACACATACTCTAGCCAACTGGCTTAGCCGAAGTCTTGCTTCACATATATCTCATAAGACCATCTCCAACTCCTGGGGATAAAGCTTAAAAATTTAAACCAGAAAATTTTAAATCATAACCCAAATGTTTTTCTCCTCCAACCTATATGGCTTAAAATTTTAGTCCGAGATTATTAAATAATGATATTAGCCTAATTTTTTTTCCTTGTAACATTTTTAGAAATAAAATTTATATAGACTATCCTAATTTATTTTTATGAACATTTTAACATAAAAATATTTAACCTAATTTTTTGTGAATATTTGAACTAATACATAGGTATTTATAGAGTTTTTGGTGAAATTTGATTTAATTATTATTTTTAAATTATTTTAGTCATTAAATTTAATTTTGGACTGTTTAGATTTTTTATTTTACCGTTAGATTTGTTTATATTTGATCTCAGCCGTTCGATGTAATGTAATTAAAATTAAAAAAAAAGTTTAAACTGATCCGTTGGATTAACCAACGGCCAGTTCATCTCCACCACCCATCCAAGAAAAGAGCCGTTGAAATAGTTTAATCACATTCAAGGGCAACGGGGGAGCATCATAGTGGCCGACAAAGATGAGACCCACGTGAAACTTTGCCGCTGGTGGAAGCGTGCAGCGCGTGCTGCGCTGGGTTCTTTTGCAGCGCGTGCTGCGCTGGGTTCTTTTGCAGCGCGTGTACGCGCAGGGAAGGCCCAATAGTGCTATCCTGACTTAAATTTTGGGAGAATTTGGCCTAAAATGTTATTTTCTTCTTAAAATTTATTTTTAAGCCAATGATTGAAGATGGTTTGGAGGGTTTTAAAACTTAAATTTTAAGCTTTATCACTAGGGTTGGAGATGGTCGAGAAACTTATACTTGCCTTTGAGATACTACACATTGTTATGTGTTATATTTTTTTTTCTTATAAATCAATCATACATTATCATGTGTTTTAATTTTTTTCACATGTCAGTGCGTCGTTGGTTTTGAGAACATCGCCACATTGACATCCAAAAGTGTAGTCGTAGGCAAGTTCTTCTAACTCCGAAGAACCCAACTTTTCATTTATCTAGGTTATTTTGGAGAGAAAGACTGGTCACCTCACGAAGTTGAACATAAATATAGCCACCTTGTAAAGCCTACAATTGAATATGCCTTTACAGCAATTATAATTAAAAGGTGTAGAATCCCTTTCTGAAAGTCTAACAAGATTCCCTCTAATACAATGTTAAACAGATAACATGGCTACAAGTCTCAAATTTAAGACACTAAAATGGCTTTTCATGGTGGGAACTTGCTTTAGTATAGTAATCAGCACTCAGCAGCAGCAGCACGAACTGCACACATATATGCACCTAGCTAGGCAGTTTATTGAATTGCATCAACTTCGTAGAGGCGTTTATTCGCGTATGAGTTAATTGTTAATTCATGAAATATGCTGGTTTTTTCTAAACATTCTATGATAGTCAGCGTCGTCGACACAAGAACAACACCATAAAACAAAATGATCACATACATAAACCTTCAGCCATGCGCAGTAGTTCGCAAAATTATTAAGTCTCTGGAGACCATTTTAATTTGCAGTTTGATTTGCTTTTCAAGTTTCCAAATCCTCTGCTCCTAAATTCAATCGCATACAAAATCGAGCAAACCGAAAACTAACATGTTTTCTAGTCTTTAATTAAGCATAACCAAAAACACTAGTTTCGAAATTCGACTAGCTTTACTTACCATTGGACTGCCCTTTATACGCACGCTTCAACGCTTATCTCCATCTCTTGCTTTTTCCTCAGTATATCCGATAGCTTCTGGTGCCTGTTTGAACGCAACTTTTTGGGGAAAGTTGGGCTACTTGCAGGGAAATCACCAGTCTCCATCTCTTGCTTTTTCCTCAGCACATTCGATAGCTTCCTGTGCCTGTTTGAACGCAACTTTTTCGAGAAAGTGTGGCTACTTGCAGGGCAGCATTGCGTGACAAGCTTTTTGGATATCTCATACCTATGCCAACAAGCATTACACAGAGTTTCCAATCCAAGGGGACCTGACCTCCATTTCGGGTTGGCTTCAGTCTCGCATTGCTGGCACTTCCTCACTCTTATCTCGGCTTCACCACCAATCCCCGTCTCAATATTTTGTATCTTCTTCTTCTTCCTTGGTGGTTTCGGCTGCAACTTGCTCGCGAAACTTGTTAAACTTGCAGGGCGGTATTCATGGAAAAGCCTTCCGGACTTGTACCTCAACCCACAGTTGTCACACAGGGTGTTCGTTCCAAGGGGACCTGCGCGCCATCGCAGGGAGTTTCCAGTCCCGCATGCTGGCATTTTCTCCCATTGATCTCGACCTTGTACCTTATATGACAATTGTTACAGAGTGTATTCTTTCCGAGGGGACCTTCTCCCCAATTCTGCCACGGCTTGGTTTTTCCTACCCCACAACGCTGGCATTTCCTCCCAATAATGTCGGACTTGTACCTAACATAACAAGCATCACACAAGGCTTTCTTTCCCTTGGGACAGTCTTCCCGCCATTGCGGGGTACTCTTTTTAGTCTCGCAATCCTGGCATTTTCTCCGAAGAATCTCAGACCTGTGCTTAAGCTTGATCGCACAAGCATTACAAAGAGTATCCCTTCCAACCCGCCGCCATTGCGGGGTGTTCAGAGTCCCGCAATGCTGGCATTTTCCCCCAATCATCACGGACTTGTACCAACACCAACAAGCATTACACAGGGTTTTCGGTCCAAGGGGACCAGCCTGCCACCGCGAGGTCTTTCGAGTCCCACAATGGTGACATTGTCTCCCAACCGTCTTCGCCATCATTGGTGTTTCCGCTTTAGTCATGTCATCCTTGCCGGAGTTATCAGATTGGTTCGTAGAAAGCTGCTCCCCTTCCCACGGAATTCCTGCGAAGCTGAGGTCAATGCCGAAGAATGTCTCGACAGGAGGGAAAGCGTCTTTGTTCGACAACCATTCTAGCACTTCCTCTGAACACTCCTCCTACAGAGAACAAAAGAACCAAAACAAAAATCAAAGAAAAGAAAAAGAGTGAATCGACTCGGTGACTCGAAGAGGTTTCGGGTTGACTCAGTTAATAGGGGAAAGACCGCAATGTCCTTGCCCTGGAGAAATTTTTAGTTGTCTCTCCTTGCCTTGGGGGCCAAGGATAACACAGACACCACTCGTTTCGCCACGTGTGAAGCCACGTTGGACAAGATTGGATAATGCTGTCTTCTAACTTTGCCTTGGGGACCAAGGACAACACAGAAATTCGCAACAGACGCCAAGTCTCGTCGGAGTCGACTCGGTCCTCTGCACCCCAACAACCGTATGAAACGAGAAATGGTGGGTTTTCAATAAAACTTACAAAGGGTTTTTAGGCTGTTTTCTAGAGTAAGAATCAATGGTTTTAGGCTGTTTTCTCTTTTGGACTCATTGTGACTCGGTACCACAAGTTACTACTTCCCAGAAAAAAATCAAAAGCTATAAAAAAAAAAATAATGTTAAAGAGACTAAATTTGTAAAATAAATTAGCAAATCAAATGAGATGTCACAAATAGAAACTGAACACGTTTATCAACGATTAAGTAAGAATCTAATCATCAATTTTCATGTCATTTAATTTGTAAAATTTAATTTACAAAATTAGTCTCCCTAGCATTATTTTAAAAAAATTATGAAGAAAAAGAGAGTGATGAGGGGTAGACTGTCAAGTGTTGAGAAGCAAAATGAAAATGGGAAAATCATTTACTTATGTAAAAGTTAAAAAACAATGCTTGTATTTCCTTTATGGGGAATCTATGTTTTCTCCGGTTACTATTAACGCATTTGTACCATCCAAACATCATAATTGGAACCGTTTATTTTCTTTAACACCATTCAAAGATCATATGTGCAAAAATAAATCATTTAATTTGAAATTCGAATCATCCATACGCGTTAAATCAATTGAGCCTTTTAGTAACAAGTAGGATCCTCATGATAAACCATCCATTTGTTTTATGCATATAAATGACTAAGCGATATACAAATTGAATGATATTTGCATATATAATCTTTAGTAGTGAAAGCAAGGAGGTGTATAAGACTTGGAGGCTTTAATCAATGGGTCCAAAACCATGGTATTATTTATGGGAACTTTAACGAAAAACACCCGGTACTGTTCACTTTAACGAAAAACCACATTTTTACACTAAAAAGTCAATCCTGTTACTATTCATTTTACCCTTTATTTTGTCCTTATCATTAAAACTCAAAGTTTTCAAACCATTTTCATTAGTTTTCCTATTATTTATTTGGGTTTAATTGGCAATCAATTCGCATGGTTCCAGAAGAATTGTCATGGGAGAATTATTAAAAGGACTGGATCAAGCTATTGGGAATTAAACTGCGAGGGCTCTTTTCTCGTAGGGCTTTGTTCAACATCTCCTTCGAACGGTCTCTGATCATTGTGCCCCATCAGTCTTTGCACAATACTATTTATAAGGTGGTTACCAAAATTTTGGTTGACCGGTTGAGGCCCATCTAAACCAAGATTAAGGGAGACATATCACAGATAATATAGTTATGGCTCAGGAAGTCCTTCGCACTTTTCAAAAAGCGAAAGGTAACACAGGTTTCTTTGCTTGGAAAATTGTTCTAGCAAAAGCCTATGATAAGCTTCGATGGAGTTTTATTAGGAATACTCTTCAAGAAATTGGTGTGCAAGGTAAAGTTTAAGAGCTAATTATGAATTTTGTAACTGATGTGATTTTCAAATCATTTTAAATTGCGAGAACACAAAAAGCTTCTGCCCACGAAGAGGTGTTCGACAAGGTGATCATCTTTCTCCTTATCTATTTGTTTTTATTTTTTGTATTGGAAAATTATCTCACCTGTTTAATGAAGTTATTAATGATGGAAAATGGAAAGTTGTTGAAGTTGTAAGACAAGGACCTGCTGTATCTCATATTATGTTTGCAAATGTCATTATTTTATTTTGTGAAGCCTCCAGAAAGCTAACTCAAATTGTTAAAGGTTGTCTTGATAAATTTTGCTTGGCTTCTAAACCGCAAATAAGCTATGAAAAATCGAGAATGTATTGCTCTCCTAATAATAATTGTAGAATGGCTATTGATCTTGGTCACATTTGTGGTTCTTCTCTAACTAATGATTTGGAAAAGTATTTGAGAGTTTTGCTATTTCACTCTCGTATCACTAAAAACACCTACAAAGACCTCGTAGAAAAGGCGCAAGCTCAATTTTCTGCTTGGAAGGTGAATTCGTTATCTCTTACTGGTCGGGCCACTCTTGTTCAATATGTCACCTCCACTATCCTAGTACATGTTATGTAGACAGTAAGTTACCCGTTATCATTTGTGATCAACTTGACAGGTTGAATAAGAATTTTTGTATGGGGCTCCACTCAATCCAAAAATGAAGTTAACTTGGTTAAATGGAGCCAAGTTTGCCTCCGAAAGTCTCTTGGTGGGCTTGGCTTGAAAAATATAAGGGTTATGAATTTAGCGGCTCTTCTTGCTAAGAACTCTTGGAGATTGATGCAGCAGGGGGTAATGGTATTTGGGCAAACAATTTCAGCAGACTATATTAAAGGTGATATGGATCAGGTACTTAATGATAAAATTACTTTAGGCTCTTCATGCACTTGGAAAGATGTTCCTGAATGGACTAAACTTTTGCACGAGGGGCTACTATGAGCAATTGGAAATGGTAATACGGTAAAATTTTGGACTACAAATTGGCTATATGTGGTATTTTGTTTCATCATGCTAGCTGCCGGCTGATATGCTTAAGAGCAAGTCCACCGGAACACCATTAGGCCGGCACCCAGTCAAAAAAAGGGGCCGGGACTCAGTAAATTCACTCCAGCCCGTTCAATTGCTTGGCACCCAGCCCAAGCTGGTCTCCAGACCAGCCTAGAATTGACAGAGCCAGGGACCGGGCTATTAGCGTGCATTTTTTGGGAATGGCGCCGGCGAAATCAAGCTGGTGACTTGTTGCCCGACGCCCTCCTCTTCGCCTTCCTCCTCCTCCTCACCTACTAAATCTTCATCGGGACCGTTGACATCCGATCCTACTTCCTCCCGCTCCTCCCCTCATCGCCACCTCCGGTTGTCCGGTCCCTCTGCGCCACCACCTCCCCGCCTCTCAAGGTCTACATGTACGATCCCACGCCGCTTCAACGTTAGAATTATGAACCGCCGGAGTGAGCTGGAAAAGAGAGAGAGAGAGAGAGAGAGAGAAGGACGACAGATCGAGAGGGATGTGAGAAACCAGAGAGAGAGAAGTGTGATAGATTGAGAGAGAAGAGGTCCTGACTTCTTCTTTTTTTATATATAAATTATTATTTTTATTATTTTATATAAAAAAATAGTAATATTTTAATAAAATTGACCAGGCTATTTTTTGTTAGGGGTGGAGATGCTTTGGCCTATTACTGTTCACTGGGGTCTATTACTGTTCACTTAAGTGGATAAATGCGCTGGGTGCTGGCGCAAAGTCTTTAGGGGTGGACTTGCTCTAAGGCTACTATAGTTGATTATTATTACAATAATTATTGAGATATTGATAAAATGGTACTTGTTTTACCAAAGGAGATCGTTGAACAAATAATTAGCATTACAGTTGGTTTTGATGCTTTGGTTGATTAGTGTATCTGGAGTGGAACTAGGGATGGTAATTTTTCTGTTAAATCTGCTTTATATGTTCGCCAATAGTTTTAGTGATTTTCCTAATTGGCAGTGGAATCTCATTTGAAAACTTCAAATTCCTTCAAAAGTTCAAAGTTTCTTGTGGCTGCTCTCTTTTGATAAGCTCCTAACTAACGATCAAAGGCTAAAAAAGGGGTATGACTGATAACCCTGAGTTTCAAAGATGTACTTGTGGCTTTGAATCATTGGCTCATATTTTTAAAGATTTTCCTAAGGCAATAGAAGTTTGCCAGTGGTTGAGAATGTATAATCAACGCTTAGACCACATTGATTTTCATGATTGGCTTCATTTTAATCTCACCATTATTGGGAGATTTAGAGTGGTCGTTTATTTTTTATTTTTATTTTTTCAGTTGCTAGTTGGTTTATTTGGTATTGACGAAATAAATTTATATTTTAGCAGGACTTTACAATGACTGATGAGCCTAAAGTCACTATTTGTACTTATCTTCGTGAATAGTTGAAGGCTAATACTCATAAGATTGATAAACCTTATAAGATTGAATCTTTGCTCCATTGGGAAGCTCCTCCTTCAGAGTGGTTTAAGATTAATGTTGATGGTTGCAAGAAGGAAAATATAAATCGATTAGAGCAGGTGGTGTTTTAAGGGATTCTAATGCTAAATTGATTTCTGGATTTTGTGCAAATCTAGGCACAGGAGAGATTCTCATTGTTTCAGTCTTTATTTGCGCTTACAACTGAGATTCATATTACATATTGATAAATGACTGGTGGAATCACTCTCTACACTCACAATCCATTTAGTGTTTCAAGCTGGCAATAATCATGCTTTGGGTCCCATTGTTTTGGCTTGTTGAGAGTTGCTTTCAAGATTTTGGCAATGAGATATTCGGCATGTCTACAGAGAAAAGAATTTTGTGACGGATAGTTTTACAAATTATAGTCTTAGTTTAGATTTAGCAATTTATACTTTGATAATCCTCCTTCTTGTTCAATTAGTTTTGTTTGTGAGAATCGACATGGATTGTCCCAATCTAGATTCATTAAGATTAACTTTGTTTGGGCTTTGTTTTTAGCATCATTTTCCAACAAAAGAAAAAACTAATAACAAGGACAAAAATAGTAGATGATATTTTTGGTGTAGATGGATAAATTTCATACTAGGGTTTTCATTTAGAAGCCGTTTAATAATCATTTTGTTTTCAGTTTTCACTTCTTTTTTTTTAAACTGAAATCTTGTTTGGTAACTATTTTAAGTTTTCATTTACTTCCTTGAGTTTTCAAAATTTGACTTTGACTTTGAGTTTTAGTTTTCATTTTTTTTAACTGAAAACATAATGTAATTACCAAACAAGGTTTAGTTTTTAAAAAAAGTGAAAACTAAAAACTAGAAACAAAAAACCAAATGATTATCAAGCGGCCCCTTAAATAATGAAATAGTTGGAGGGTTTGGCTCCTTCAATGTGTACAAAAGTTTTTTTTTTTTTTTTTTTTTTTTTTGTAATTTCAGTGAATTACTTTTGTATGTAACAAATTATGATTTGCAAATAAATAAAGGATGCAAGAAAAAGAAATTTGTTTTTTTGGAGTGGTAGTAGCAACTCCCTTTTGTTTTCTAACATGTAAGTTGTTCGTTTGAGTCATCTGGTAGAAGGATAGAAATGTCATTAAAGCAATTTAAAATCATGGGCTTCATTAGGTCTACTCGGGGTGTCAATAAAAACCATTGGTGGAGATTAATCGTCCCTTTCAGCCATTAAACCTAATTTGATACAAGAAAATTACATAGTTTATGAAGATTTAATATTGTTTCCATCTAATAGTTAAATGAGATTTGACTAGAGTAATGCGCTCAAACCCTGTGACTCAAGTTTGAATTCCTTCGATTATAGTTTAGAATACCGCATAAAACATACAAACTAACAAGTCAAGATCAGTCCAACGACAAGAGAATTCGAAAATTTTAATACAGTCGAAAGTGGTTTTCGCATTCACCTTGTGTACTCTCCAGCTGGTTTGTATCCATCGCTTATGCTTTGATTTACTCAATCTCAAGGCGAAGGAAAAACGAGGAAGGAAAGAAAATGAGTGCGCAACAAGAAAGAGGAGAGAAAATCACTCCGCTTTTAACAACACAGCATATAAGTAGACACTTCAGATTATCCAAAACCTGGAACCTAAAACTGTGTAGGTAAAACCACATTACAGGACCTTCACTGGTTGAAGTTTAGCCGAGTAAAAACACAATGCATAACGAGAAGCTTATCTCAAAAGAACAAAACCACGACAAAAAAAAAATACAAAGAAAAAGAAACCTATCAAAACCTCTTTGACAAAAACTAATAACACTATCTTTGTTTACTAGTCTATAGCTCAACCAAACACACTAATCCCAAAATTTGCTTAGCTTTGGTCAGTATATCAAAAGAAACACAGCGCTAACCCTTACAAAGAAACAACACGAAAATGCGTACTCACTGTTACCTTGCTGAGCCTATTCAAATGCAACTCCCTCGAGAAAGTTGGGCTACTTGCAGGGCAGTATTCTGGGACAAGCTTCCCAGACTTTCGGTACCTAATCTCACAAGCATTACGCAAGGTTTTATTTCCATGGGGACCTGGTCGCCATTGAGAGGTCTTTTCGGTCCCACAATGCTGGCATTTTCTCCCGATCATCTTGGACTTATACCTAACATAGCAACATCACACAAGGTTTTCTTTCCAGGGGAACTTGCCAGCCATTGCAGGGTCTCTTTGGTTCTGCAGAGTTGGCATTTTCTGTCAATCATCTCGGACTTGATAAATTTTGTTTGGCTTCTGAACTGCAAATGTGCTATGAAAAATCGAGAATCTATTGCTTTCCTAATAATAATCGTGGAATGGCTACTGATCTTAGTCACATTTGTGGTTCTCCTCGAACTCATGACTTTGGGGAAGTATTTGGGAGTTCCGCTCATTCATGCTCATATTACTAAAAACTCCAACAAAGACCTCGTAGAGAAGGTGCAAGCTCGACTTTCTGCTTGGAAAGTGAATTCGTTATCTCTTGCTGGTCGGGCCACTCTTGTTCAATCTTTCACCTCTGCTATCCCAGTATGCAGACAGTGAAATTAGCAGTTATCATTTGTGATCAGTTTGACAGATTGAATAAGAATTTTGTGTGGGGCCCACTCAATCCAAAAATAAAGTTAACTTGGTTAAATGGAGCCAGGTTGCCTCCCGAAGTCTCTTGGTGGGCTTGGCTTGAAAAATATGAGGGTTATGAATTTGGCTCTTCTTGCTAAGAACTATTAGAGATTGACGCAGGGTGGTCATTGGGCAAAAAATTTCCACGGCAACCATATTAAAGGTGATATGGATCAGGTACTCAAAGATAAAACTACTTTAGGCTCTTCATGCACTTGGAAAGATGTTTTTGAAGAGACTAAACTTTTGCATGAGAGGCTACTGTGGGGAATTGGAAATGGTAATACGGTAAAATTTTGGGCTAACAAACTTGCTATATGTAGTTTTTGCTTTATCATGCTAGCTGTCTGCTCTCCAATGATATGCTTAAGGCTATTGTAGCTAATTATTATTACAATAATTATTGAGATATTGGTAAAATGGTATTTGTTTTACGAAAGGAGATCGTTGAACAAATTATTAGTGTTACCGTCGGTTTTGTTGCTTTGGCTGATAAGTGTATCTAGAGTGGAACTAGTGATGGTAATTTTTCTGTGAAATCTGCTTATATGTTGGCCAGTTGTTTTAGTGGTTTTCCTAATTGGCAATGGAATCTCATTCGGAAAGTTTATTGTGGCTGCTCTCTCTTGATAAGCTCCTAACCAAGGAAGAAAATATCGGTAATATCGGAAATATCGGTAGTCCGAAAACACGGAAATATCGACGGAAATATCGGTAAAATATCGATATCGATAAAAATTACATGGAAACCACGGAAATTGTAAGAAAAACTTGGAAATTTTTATTGAAACTTTGTAGGATGTTTATTTAGTCAATTATCTATTAGTTTATCACAAAAAATTGGAAAGAAATGCATTGCATGATGGATTTAACATTATCAAGTTGATTATATAGCGAGCTGACAAACATTGTGAGTGTAGAAAATATGTAGTAATTAATGAAAGAAGTCTAAACACACCATAATCATTTATATATAATGAATTAGTACAATATTTTACACTTTATACATTGCATGGTAAGATACATAATACCACATAGAGTTCCTATGAGGTTCAAAATTTTCACTATCTTCATCATCTCTATGTGTATAGTGAGTGTATTGTGAAGAGTAGTTATCCAATTTAATGAATAATAATCCAATTTCATAATAATCCAATTTCATGAATAATAATCCAATTTCATAAAAAAATAATCCTAATATAAAACATGGTGATGAATAATAATCCAATTTGATAATAATCCAATTTAATGAATAATAATCCAATTTGATAATAAAAAAAGGCGATAACAAGCCAATTGGCAAAAATGATTAAAAAAATCTAAATTGTCTAACTGACCGACACTCTTATAGACTCATTATATCACTTTTATAGACTCATCTTACCCTTATAAATTCATTATTTTTCTTGAAATTGATTAGAATCATTAGAAAAACAATTTTTTGCATTTCCATATGCCTAACCAATAAATACAACTTCTACTATTTCCCTGAAATTATATATTTTCACTTTTTCCCTGAAATTGAGTCCTTTATCCTAATCTAATCTAGACCCCCAGATTAATTTATATTTTCACTCTTTTTCTGAAATTATATAAATTGTGCAATTGAGTCATTTATCCTAATCTAATCTGGACCCTTCATCTTGATTCTCACTCTCTGTCACGCTGCCACGTGGCAGCCCACTAACCCTCACCCTATCTCTCTCTCTTTTCCCGAGTCCCACTCGGACCCCTCACTCTCTCAGAGTTCTCAACTCTATCTCTCTCTCGAACTCTCCCTCCCCTGAACTCTCCTTCCCTCTCCTCCTGAACTCTCACCCTCCTGAACTCTCCCTCACTCTCCTCCGTCTCTGGGAAGCACGGCGACGCGCAGAGGAAGCTCGGCTTCCCCGATCGCACCCACACACAGGCACACCCAAATCCGTCCACCCCGATGCCAGCGTAGCATCTCCACCACCCTCCTGAACTCTCCCTCCCTCTCCTCCGTCTCTGGGAAGCACGGCGACGCGCAGAGGAAGCTCGGCTTCCCCGATCGCACCCACACCCTGGCACACCCAAGTTTTCAGGTGAGATCTGACTAAACCCTATGTTGATTACCTCTTGCATGCGTGAAATCTGAAGTTTATATGTGAAATTGATGTTAAAAATCGTGTTTTTGCAAGGTTTTTGGGACGAAATCGGCTCGGGAATAGGCACACCATCTCCGGCGTTCTTCTCGGAGTCCGATTGCACAGTTCCAAAAAATGTCGCGATATTTCCAAAATATCGCGATATTATCGATATTATCGATAATATCGCGATATTTGGCCGAAAACCATTCAGATATCAATTAAAATATCCACTTCCCGAAAAACCGATAATATCGGCGATATTTCGCCGATATTATCGGCATTTTCTTCCATGCTCCTAACTAATAATCAAAGGCTAAAAAGGGGTATGACTGATAACCCTGAGTTTCAAAGATGTACTTGTGGATTTGAATCAATGGATCATATTTGTTGATGCACAAAAGCAGTGGGGACTTTGGTACAACAGAAAGTGTTAAGTTTGTGACCTTCGCTAGATTGCTCTGGTCACTAGTGTGGATAAGTATGTGAATAGATAGGGATAGGGAAGCAAACACAAGATGTATGATAGGATTAAAAGTACACCACAAAGTAGCACACAAATGTCCTATTGGTTTTCCTTATTAACACTAAGATTTGTCAATTGTAGCATATGAAAATAAGGGTCTTTCCCACAAAAGATTGTTTTATCTAACTACTTAAAATGTCACATAAGCTGGGCTGCTGTCCCTACTGGCCAACCACCGAAAAATAATTATTAGACCAACTTACACTTGTCTAAATTCTACGAACTTTTATATGAAGACACTAGACATACAGAGCTACACTCACACAAATTTTTAGGATTTTTGGAGTTGATTTGCTATTTAAATTAAATCGAACAAAAACAGGACAGAAACAAATTTTAAGTAGTTCACAAATTAAGAAAGTGTTAAGTTTGTGACCTTCGCTAGATTGCTCTGGTCACTAATGTGGATAAGTATGTGAATAGATAGGGATAGGGAAGCAAATACAAGATGTACGTAGTTCACCCAGATTGGCTACGTCCACGGAGTAGAGGAGTTCCCATAAATTGTGAAGGGTTTACACAAGTACATAGGTTCAAGCTCTCCTTTAGTGAGTACTAGTGAATGATTTAGTACAAATGACATTAGGAAATATTGTGAGAGAATGATCTCTATTTATAGAAGAGAGTTTCTAGTTTCATTTTGACATTGACACATGTCATATTGTGATTGGCTTCTGATGTTGACACGTGTCGCGCTATGATTGGCTTCTGATGTCGACACATGTCGCGCTGTGATTGGCCTCCTGGTTGGAGGGAAACTCTTCTGGGTCCTTGACAGTATAACATTGACTGGTGCTTAGTAGTTTCGGGATTGGTCAAGTATGGTACAAACAATATTTTTAAAGATTTTCCTAAGGCAAGAGAAGTTTGGCAGGGGTTGAGAATGTATAATCAACACTTAGACCACATTGAATTTCACGATTGGCTTCATTTTGACCTCACCACTATTGGGAGATTTAGAGTGGAGGTTAAATAATTATTATTTTTTTTTTTCAGTTGCTTGTTGGTTTATTTGGTATTAGTGAAATAAATTTATTTTTTAGCAGGACTTTGCAATGACTGATGAGCCTAAAGTCGCTATTTGTACTTATCTTCATGAATAGTTGAAGGCTAAACTCATAAGATTGAATCATTGTTCTATTGGGAAGCTCCTCCTTCATAGTGGTTTAAGATTAATGTTAATGGTTGCAAAAAGTGAAATAATAAATCTATTAGAGCAGGTGATGCTTTAAGGGATTCTGATGGTAAATAGACTTCTGGATTTTGCACCAATTTGGGCACATGTGAGATTCTCACTATTGAGCTATTAGGTCTTTACTTGGGCTTACAATTGATATGAAGATTACAAATTGATAAATGATTGGTGGAATCACTCTGGACTCACAATCCATTTAGTGTTTCAAGCTGCTAGCAATAATCATGCTTTGGGTCCCATTGTTTTGGCTTGTTGAGAGTTTCTTTCAAGATTTTGGCAATGAGATATTAGGTATATCTACATATAAAAAAAATTTGTGGAGGATAGTTTAGCAAACTATAGTCTTAATTTAGATTTAGCAATTTTTACTTTGATAATCCTCCTTCTTGTTCAATTAGTTTTGTTTGTGAGAATCGACATGGAATGTGCCGATCTAGATTCATTATTGATTAAGTTGTTTGGGCTTTGGTTTTAGCATCATTTTTCAACAAAAAGAAAAAACTAATAACAAGGACAAAAAGAGTAGATGGTATTTTTTTGTATTTTTGGTGTAGAGGAGTACGAGTAGCATATATCCAAGCTATAAAGGATATGTATGAAGGAGCAAAGACTGCCGTAAGAACTCATGAAGGACAAACCGAAAGCTTTCCCATAACTGTAGGATTACATCAAGGCTCATCCTTAAGTCCTTACCTTTTTGCGTTGGTAATGGATGAGTTAACAGGACATATTCAAGATGATATTCCTTGGTGTATGCTTTTCGCAGACGATATAGTGTTGATAGATGAAACTCAGGAAGGGGTAAATGCAAAGCTTAACCTTTGGAGAGAAGTGTTGGAATCTAAAGGTCTTCGCCTAAGCCGATCAAAGACAGAATATATGGAGTGCAAGTTCAGTGCAAATGGAGGCCAAAACGAGTTAGGGGTGAGGATCGGAGATCAAGAAATACCAAAGAGCGACCGTTTTCGTTACCTAGGATCTATCTTGCAAAAGAACGGAGAATTAGATGGAGATCTCAACCATAGAATACAAGCTGGATGGATGAAGTGGAAGAGTGCATCCGGTGTGTTATGTGACCGCCGTATGCCACTGAAGCTCAAGGGAAAATTTTATAGGACGGCAATAAGGCCGGCGATGCTGTATGGCACAGAATGTTGGGCGGTGAAACATCAGCACGTACACAAAATGGGTGTAGCGGAGATGAGGATGCTTCGTTGGATGTGTGGGCACACGAGAAAGGATAAGATTAGGAATGAGGATATCCGGGGTAAAGTAGGAGTAGCCGAAATTGAAGGAAAGATGAGAGAAAATCGGTTACGGTGGTTTGGACATGTGCAAAGAAGGCCTACTGACGCTCCGATTAGAAGATGCGACTATGGGACAGAGGTTCAGGGCCGAAGGGGTAGAGGAAGACCTAGGAAAACTTTGGAAGAGACTCTAAGAAAAGACTTAGAGTACTTGGATCTAACGAAGGACATGACACATGATCGAGCACAATGGCGTTCTAAGATTCATATAGCCGATCCCACCCAGTGACTTGGATTTTCCAAGTCTCCAACCGAGAAGTTTTCCTCACTCGGAAAATTAAGGGAACACTACCCCAACCTACATGCTCCACTCAGAAAGCTTCAACATACAAGCTTCAACAAAAGAAAATTCAAAGAACTTAGCGAATAAGGCTTTGGTGTATTTAACACAATACGTTGAAATGAAGGAAAGCTTATTTATTGATATCCACGATAAGCTACAAATATGTACATATACATGAGTCAAAATAAACACACAAGAGGGAGCCTTCACAAAGGTTGCTTAGGAGAAGTCTCAGCAGTCGGTAGAGCCTCAGAAAGAGAAGGCACCGGAGGGGGATCATTTGGAGCCTCAGTACTGGACAGAACCCTAGAAGGAGGAGGCATCAGAGGTTGATCATTTGGAGCTTCATTACGCGGTACAGCCCCAGAAGACGAAGGCAATAAATGCCTTTGGAACAAACCCACAAATCTCTGATGATCAAGTAAAACCTGACCATCAGTTTCCTTCATCTGGTCAAGCTTCCTCTTCATGTTTGTAGCATAGTCATGTGCGAGCCGGTGCAACTGTTTATTCTCATGCTTGAGCCCTCTAATCTCCTGTTTGAGACTCATCACTTCAGCCGCCAATGATTCAACTTGGCGGGTTCGAGCAAATAGGCGTTGGGCCATATTAGACACAGAACCTGCACACTGAACACTGAGAGCCAGCGAATCCTTAACAGCTAACTCATCAGACCGTTTGGAAAGTAGTCTGTTATCTTTGGGAGTGAGAAGGTTCCTGGCCACCACCGCAGCGGTCATATCATTCTTCATCACGGAATCCCCAACGGTAAGAGGACCAGTGGGGGAGACGAAGGATGGACGCCATATGTTGTCTGGAGAAGGCGGGGCTGCCTCTTCAACAAGGTTCAAGTCAAAACGACGGTCGGAGGGGCCAGACATTTTCAAAGGTGTTGAAGAGAGAAGAGGTCGGACAAATCAAGATCTTAGAAGTGCAAGAATGAAGCTTCTACTGGTGGAGATTCAAGTGTGCTTTGGAACTTAATGCCAGCCCCTATAAAAATCTGCACTCGACGGAGCTTCAGAAATCGAAGAGGCGCCTGCTCAGAAATCGAAGAGGCGTTTGCTTTCTCAAAAGCTGGGCTGCTTAGAGATCACGAGGGTTGATCTCAGAAATCGAAGAGGCGTTTGCTTTCTCAAAAGTTGGGCTGCTCAAAGACCACAAAGGCCGATCTCAGAAATCGAAGAGGCGCTCACTTTCTCAAAAGCTGGGCTCCCCAGAGACCACGAGGGCCGATCTCAGAAATCGAAGAGGCACCTACTTTTCCAGCCTTGTCAGCACCTGTCACACGCACACTCAGCTTTGCGGAAATTATGGGCATTCTATCGAAGACTTCTGGGGAAGTAGAAAACACATGAATCTTACTGTTCAATCACCCACTTGCCACACGCAACAATAGCTCATGGGTACCACAGAAAACTTTGCCAAAGTTCTCTGCCAAAGTTGAGCACGTGAAGCTTGCAGCTCCCACTACATCACTCTGACCAAGAAGGGTAAAAGAATAGCAAATAAACAGCACTAACAAAGTTTAAACCCATAAATTTTGAAGGTCTAGCTACCATATTATTACCCACAAGGGTAAAGGAACAGTACCACTGCTGGATAATTGGAAAGTCCCTGTGTGTCAACCTCTGTGCTTCGTGGCAAGGTAGACTAGCAAACATGCCCAACCTTTACTCACATTCGAGAAAACACTCCCAATAAGATTGCTTGCTCCAAAATCGAAGAGGCATCGTCCTCCGAATCTCGAGAGCCAGACTCCCAACATGACTACTTTCTTAAAAATCGAAGAGAAGCTTCGTGGCAAGGTAGACTAGCAAACATGCCCAACCTTTACTCACATTCGAGAAAACACTCCCAACAAGATTGCTTGCTCCAAAATCGAAGAGGCACCGCCCTCCGAATCTCGAGAGCCAGACTCCCAACATGATTACTTTCTCAAAAATCGAAGAGACGCTGCTCCCCGAATCTTCGAGAGCCAGACCCCCAGCATGATTGCTTTCTCAAAAATCGATGAGGCATCGTTCTCCGAATCAATCGAAGAGGCGCTCGCTTTCTCAAAAGCTGGGCTGCTCAGAGACCACGAGGGCCAATCTCAGAAATCGAAGAGGCACCTACTTTTCTAGCCTTGTCAGCACCTGTCACACGCACACTCAGCTTTGCAGAAATTATGGGCATTCTGTCGAAGACTTCTGGTGAAGTAGAAAGCACATGAATCTTACTGTTCAATCACCCACTTCCCACACGCAACAATAGCTCATGGGTACCACATATAACTTTGCCAAAGTTGAGCACGTGAAGCTTGCAGCTCCCACTACATCGCTCTGACCAAGAAAGGTAAAAGAATAGCAAAGAAACAGCACTAACAAAGTTTAGACACATAAATTTTGAAGGTCTAGCTACCATATTATTACCCACAAGGGTAAAGGAACAGTACCACTGCTGGATAATTGGAAAGTCCCTGTGTGTCAACCTCTGTGCTTCGTGGCAAGGTAGACTAGCAAACATGCCCAACCTTTACTCACATTCGAGAAAACACTCCCAACAAGATTGCTTGCTCCAAAATCGAAGAGGCACCGTCCTCCGAATCTCGAGAGCCAGACTCCCAACATGACTACTTTCTCAAAATTGAAGAGAGGGTAAAGGAACAGTACCATTGCTGGATAATTGGAAAGTCCCTGTGTGTCAACCTTTGTGCTTCGTGGCAAGGTAGACTAGCAAACATGTCCAACCTTTACTCACATTCGAGACAACACTCCCAACAAGATTGCTTGCTCCAAAATCGAAGAGGCACCGCCCTTCGAATCTCGAGAGCCAGACTCCCAACATGATTACTTCCTCAAAAATCGAAGAGACACTGCTCTCCGAATCTCGAGAGTCAGACCCCCAACATGATTGCTTTCTCAAAAATCGAAGAGGCATCGTTTTCCGAATCTCGAGAGCCAGATACCACAGACCACTTTTTCAAAGTGCTCTGACAGAGTTAAAACATGTGAAACTGGCAGCTCCCACTACCGTGCTATGACCAAGCAGGGTAAAGGAATAGCATTACTACTTGTTGTTAGGGAGACTCCTATATATGTCGACCTCCATCCCCAACGGACAGGCAGACCTGCAAAAATGCTCAACCCTTCATCATATCTGAGAGGGCACTCCCAACGAAGCCTTTCGAAATATTCAGCTTTCTTTCCCCCCGATAATACCTCTGCAAACAAGCTATACTAGAGCAAGAATATCTCATATCATCAGGGTTAAAAGCAAGAGTATCCCATATCATGCTTTTTCCCTGTCTTTTCCTTTGGCCTTGTTTTTACCTGCAAGACAAGGAGAAAGAGAGCAATCAGTCAGCAGTTGGAATCAAGCTTCCAGCCAGGAACTGACTGCCTGGAACCCCTTACCTGATTACTTACCTGGCATTGCTCTCGAGTACTCATCTTCAACATCTTATGTTTCCAGGGAAGATTCCGCATCTGCTTGAGGAACAGATAGGGCAAGTGCGAAGGATACAAGGAAGCATGTGGAGACAAGCGTAACAGCACACGTGCCGATACATCCATTACTCTGTCAAAAGCAAAAGTATCCCATATCAGCAGGGTGGAACGTACTCTAGATTTGATGGACTTGTTTTGACCCTCAAATTCTTCAGTCGGCCTTATACTCTGGAGGAAACCAGAAAACCCTCCAGCTCAGTTCAAGAATAAGCCTGTGGAAAGTTACTTCTTCAAAAGCAAAAGTATCTCATATCATCTCTTCTCATTTTTCTTCTCTTTATCCTTCATGCTGCTGCAAGATGGGGAGAAGGTGAACAATCAGTCGGAGCTCTGATTGCTTACCTTGTCTGTCACCTCTTTCAGCAGACCCCCTAGCTCGGCGACTTGGGGGACTCCTACTACATGGTTTGTATCGCGCTTGACCAAGCCTGAAACTACAAGTAAGCTTCAAGTGAAATTGATACATTACCTTGTGCATCTCCACCAGTTAAAGATACCACCCCTGGATGGAGGAAGAGTACTTCCAGAGAAGATGCCACATCTACCTATGAGACAGATAAGGCAAGTCAAGACGACACCACACTCCGATACTTAGAAGTTTCGTGATTACGAGATCATTCTCCCACAATATTTCCTAATGTCATTTGTACTAAATCATTCACTTGTACTCACTAAAGGAGAGCTTGAACCTAGGTACTTGTGTAAACCCTTCACAATTAATGAGAACTCTTCTATTCCGTGGACGTAGCCAATCTGGGTGAACCACGTACATCTTGTGTTTGCTTTCCTATCTCTATCCATTTATATACTTATCCACACTAATGACCGGAGCAATCTAGCGAAGATCACAAAAAGCGACCGTTTTCGCTACCTAGGATCTATCTTGCAAGAGAACGGAGAATTAGATGGAGATCTCAACCATAGAATACGAGCTGGATGGATGAAGTGTAAGAATGCATCCGGCGTGTTGTGTGACCGTCGTAGGCCACTGAAGCTCAAGGGAAAATTTTATAGGACGGCAATAAGGCCAGCGATGTTGTATGGCACAGAATGTTGGGCGGTGAAGCATCAACACGTACACAAAATGGGTGTAGCGGAGATGAGGATGCTTCGTGGGATATGTGGGCATACGAGAAAGGATAAGATTGGGAATGAGGATATCCGAGGTAAAGTAGGAGTAGCCGAAATTGTAGGAAAGATGAGAGAAAATCGGCTCCGGTGATTTGGACATGTGCAAAGAAGGCCGACTGACGCTCCGGTTCGAAGATGTGACTACGGGACAGAGGTTCAGGGCCGAAGGGGTAGAGGAAGACCTAGGAAAACTTTGGAAGAGACTCTAAGAAAAGACTTAGAGTACTTGGATCTAACGGAGGACATGACACAAAACCGAGCGCAATGGCGTTCTAGGATTCATATAGCCGACCCCACTTAGTGGGAAAAGGCTTTGTTGTTGTTGTTGTTGTTGTTTGGTGTAGATTGACCAATTTCAGACTAGGGTTTTCATTTAGGAGCGGTTTAATAATCATTTCATTTTCACTTTTCACTTTTTTGAAAACTAATTTCTTATTATCTATTTTAAGTTTTCATTTACTTCCTTGAGTTTTCAAAGATTAGCCTTGAGTTTTAGTTCACATTTTTTAAAAACTAAAAACAGAAAGTAATTACCAAATAAAATTTCAATTTAAAAAAAAAAAGAAGTGAAAACTAAACACTAAAAACAAAAAACAAATGGTTATCAAGCAACCCCTTAAATTTCAGTGAATTGCTTTTGCATGTCTCGAACAGTGCTAGCAGATAAATAACGGTGACTTCTTTAAGGAAGCAAGGAAAAGATATTTGTTTTTCGGTGTTAGTAGCAACTCCCTTTTGTTTTCCAACATATAAGTTGTTCGTTTGAATCATCTGGCAGTAGGATAGAAATGTCATTAAAACAATTTAAAATCATGGGCTTCCATAGGTCTTTATGGGTGTCAATAAAAACCATTGGTGGATGTTAATCGTCCCTTTCAGCCGTTAAACGTAATTTGATACAAGAAAATGACATAGTTTACGAAGACTTAATACTATTCGCATCCGTTAGTTAAACGAGATTTGGCTTAGAGCAGTGCGGTCAGAACGATGTGACTCAAATTCGAATTCCTCTCATCGTAGTTTAGAATACTGCATTGTCCAACATAAGAAAGTCTAGCCCAAACTAACAAGTCTAGATCAGCCCAGACAACAAACGGAAATGCCCCAACCACATGGCCCAAATTCTAATTAAGCAAACAAGGGAATTCGACATTTTAAGTCAAGAAAAAACGCTTCCGACTTCATGAATCGCAAGACAAATGAGATTTTCGCAATACTACCATGCATCAGAGTTAAAGTTTAGCCAAGTAAAAACGCAATGAAACACAGAACTAACCCTTATAAAGAAACAACACGAAAATGCGTACTCACCATTACCTTGCTGAGGTTATTCGAATGCAACTCCCTCGAGAAAGTTGGGCTACTTGCAGGGCAGTATTCTGGGACAAGCTTCCCAGACTTTCGGTACCTAACCTCACAAGCATCACACAAGGTTTTATTTCCATGGGGACCTGGTCGCCATTGAGGGGTCGTTTCAGTCCCGCAATGCTGGCCTTTTCTCCCAATCATCTTGGACTTGTACCTAACACGGCAACATCACACAAGGTTTTCTTTCCAGTGGAGCTTGCCAGCCACTGCAGGGTCTCTTTGGTCCTGCAGTGCTGGCATTTTCTGACAATCATCTCAGACTTGTACCTAATCCCACAAGAATTACGCAAGGTTTACTTTCCAATGAGAGCTGCCCGCCATCGCAGGGTCTTTTAAATCCCGCAATGCTGACATTTTCTCCCAATTGTTGTCCTTGCTGTTTAGCTTTTATCCGGCCATCCTTGCTGTCCTTGTGGGCTTGGTTCGAAAAGAGCTGCTCCCCTGAATCGCCTGGGAAGCTAACAGAGCAAAGAATTAAAATTTGATAAACACCAAAAACACGATCTTGTTTACTAGTCTACAACATAACCAAACACAACAATTCAAAATTTCACCTAGCTGTGGTCATTTCATCAAAACAAGGAGCAAACACTAACCACCATTAAACCCCCATTACAGCAACCCTACAAGCTCCAAATTAATCTTAAAACGGAAAAAAGTCGACTACCCACAATTAGCCTACCCATCATCCTCAGGCTAAGCTGACATCCCCGTCCCGTGCTTTTGCTTCCTCATCTCCATTATCTTCCTGTGTGAATTCGAATGCAACTTGCTTGAAAAAGTTGGGCTACTTGCAGGGCGGTACTCAGGAACAAGCCTTCCGGACTTGTACCTTACCCCGCAAGCATTACACAGGGTTTTCGGTCCAAGGGGACCTGCCCTCCATTGTGGGGTCTCATCAGCCCCGCAATGCTGGCATACTCTCCCAATCATCGCCATCCCTGTTGTTCTTTTCACTATTGTCTTGTCATCCTTTTTGCAGTTGTTAGATTGGCTCCAAAAGACGTGCTCCTCAAGAGTGCCTGGGAAGCTGGAGCTTTCACGCCTACGGCGGCCCTTGCTTCGGGCACCCTGAGGGGGCTTGAGTGTCCCACAGCTGCTCATGAGGGTGGTGGTGGGGGTTGTGCCGTTGTCAAGCACCGAGACAGGGCTTTGGTGCTTGTCCGTGCCAATGCCCGCTGGTTGCCCGATCAGAAGGTTAATGTCAACGAATGTCTCCACCGCCGGGAACGCGTCTTTGTTTGACAGCCATTCTAGCTCCTCCTCCACACCCTCCTCCTGCAAGTGAACATAAAAACAGTGAGCTGACTCGGTGGAAATTTTGAGTTGGTCGCGTAAAAACCGATCAGGCTAATCCCCCGCCATGTGTTAGGGAAACAAAGGGCAACAAAATCCAAGAGTTTTGCCACGTAGGATGTTGGACAAAGTAAGGAAGGCTTGGTTCACTGTTCCTATCACATTTGTGGCAATGGCACTACCAAATTGAAGATATTCGATTTTTTCGAAAAAACGAATTCTAATCACATTATTATAAATTCATTATCAAGTTTAGCGCAATCCCGTTCAATATTGTTTTGTTAAAATAATAATAATAATAATAAAATAAAATAAAATAAAATAGGTGGTAAAATACATGGGCGAAAGTCTTGACCCATTTGTATAAAAAAACCTTCGGTATTTCTGTAAATGCTCCTATACCAAGGGGGCAAAATCGTCATTATACAAAAATGGCTGTTAATCAAATCACAAATCCAAAGCCACCATCCCCCACACCCACACCCAAACTTGGACCAACTCGCCCCAGTTAACTCGGTCCAAACCCAAACCAACCTGGGTGAACACGTGGCAAACACCCACAAAGCCGAGTCTCGGCCGATTCAGAAACGGAATCGGTTGGCTACGGCCTGTAACCCCCAAAGAACAAAACAAAGCCAGAAATGGTGGGTCGTTAATCAAGCAACTTACTGTTTGAGAAAACGGACGGCTAGGATCATCAGGGCACAAAACCCCAGAGGGAGCAATGGAGGGTTTAAAGTCATGGGCTTTATCGTCCGCGCCGGCGTCGTCGGAGTGGAAGTCGAGGATGTCGTCGAGTGAGTCCAGTGACTCCATTTCTAGAGAGAGAGAGAAACACAAGGGTTTTGGCTTGGGGTTGGTTTTTGTAGAGAGAGAGAGGGGTTTGTAAGTCTCTCTGGGTTCTTTTTATTGTATTCAAAAACTATGTTATCTGTGAGAGAGAGAGAGAGAGAGAGAGAGAGAGAGAGAGGGGGTCACGTTTTGATGCCCTTTGAAGTTTGATGAGGGGTTTTTGGGTGGGAATGAAGGGCTGTGAAAGTTTCTCTCTCTAAACCCCTCGTTAATTATTTTTCTTTTTTCTTTTTATTTTTCTATTTGTTTTGGTAATGTATGGTGGATAAATTAAAAGGTTGCGTAACCAGACATATTGTTGTTGTAAATACTAACTCATATTTTACCAACAAATTGAAAAGTATCTTACATGACTTCTTGGAACTGTTATTTGAACTCTTAAAATCTTATCTAGTATTTCTCTTTCACTTATAAGTGAGAGGTTTTAAGCAAAAATTGAATCACATTATTGTTAGTCCATTATGAGGCTAAACTCATCACCTCTCATTTACTGTAAATAATATCATTTGTTAAAAAAATATATACACATTTCTTGATTATTGGGTTTGCCAATAGGAAGGGTGTACCATCTTAAGTGCATGGAGTTTATGACATTTTAAAGGATATGTGCGAATTTAATAAAAATATTCCCTTTATTTGAAAAATAATAATATTTTTAACAATATATTCATATAGAATTTAACTATTTAAATTCAAATTTAATTAAATTCAACATCTCACTCTTATTAATTAAATAATGTCCAACTACCATGAAATTATGATTTAGGGTTCATCCATGAAAAAATGGAGTATGACTGGAAAAGAGATACGAAAATACACTTATATTTTTGTAAGAAAGTAATACATCATTTTTTATTGCTAGAGAAAAGTGAAAGAAAATAATACACAAGTTTTTCTATTGCTAGAGAAAAGTGGAGGAAAGTGTAGACTCCACTTAATCAATTGTAATATAGATAAAATAACATGATCATAATTTTTCTTTTTAGCCAAAAACTTTTTTATAAGAAAATTTATACTCATATGTAACAGGCAGGAGGAAGAAAATTTTTGGGGTCCTTAGAAATTCAGGCCCTATTCCATTTCACCTTTAGCACACCCCAACACCGCTTAAGTGAATTTAGAATGTGCGATATTTTAAGATGGTACACTCATGGGGTATAAATATGTGATGTGATAATGCTAAAAGAAGATAAAAGATTTCATGGACCAAGTATAAAACTATGTTGGGAAACAATGGTACTAAAATATGAGAGAGGATCCTTGTCGGATCCTCCAATCACATTTGTTCATTGTATATCGTGCGGCCAGTTTTCGTCAGGTACTATTTATATTCAATTTTAAATAAAAAAATTTACAATGATTTTTTACCAGGGCCGGTCCAGAGATTTTTGAGGCCTGGGGAGACGCCAAAAATATGCCCTCACTTCATATAAAAAAAATTATTTGTTTTCACACTAAGACATCGATAAAATTATATTTAGAAAAACACTTCAAACTCAATAATTTAGAAATACGGAATAACTAATTTATTTTGTATCGAGAGAAGGAAACAAAAAAAACTTCGAGCTTGCAAGTAGATAGATTATGAGTTTTGTTTTCCATCTTAACTTTTAAAGTGTTTTTGTATAAAGTATTTTTTTCTTATTTACTAATCTCGTCAATATAAGACTAAAAAACTAATAATGTTTTCAAGTATTTAAAGATATGTATAAGTAATGAATGAACACTGAATTAAACCTTTTGATGACACATAATATTATTTGCAAATTTGGTCTAAAAATTTAGTCTATGTGGTACTTTTTGTTGAAGATTAGACTTGAATTGGAACGGATGTTTAAAAATGACAACTCACATAGGTACTAGCTAGTAAATAAATTAACAACCAAACAAAAATTTGTAAAAATTGAAAAAAAAATAAACAAACTTAGGACCTCTCATTAATTTTAGCAAAAAAAACAAACCACTGTTTCTAATCAAACTTCTTGATCATTTAGCTAAATTTTGTAAATTTATACAGTTATGAAAAGAAATTTGTAAAAACTAGAATGTAAATAAGCACACATGGTGTTTTGAACCTAAGACCTCTTCATTAATTTAAAACAACAAAACCACCAGTTCTAGTTAAATTTCTTTATTACTAAACCAAATTTTATAAATTTATACTCTTATAAAAACATATATAAATATATTACCCTAATAATTTTGGTGCCCCCAATTTTTTGGGGCCTCGGACGGTCGCTCTGCCTGCACTGAGCCTGGGCCGATCTTGTTTCTGACTGCACGATGTACGATAAATGAATGTGAGTTGAGGATCTACTGGATCTCCTAAAACATAAACGATAGGGTAAATGACAAAAAACTACCTCAACTATTGGTGTCACGACACTTTCATACCTCATCTTTTAAAATTGACAATGTCATACCTCATCTTACGAATTTGTGCTAATGTTATACCTTCCGTTACTTGGCTATGAATTTTTCAATTAAATGCTGACATGGCTTGATTCGGAGCCCACTTTCTATTAAAATATTATTAAAAACTAAAAAAAATATTTAATATTTTTTAAATATTCAAATAATAAAGAAAAGTAAATAAAAAAACAAAAAAAAAACATTAGGTCAGTTCGTCCATCCCCATCTTCCTACAACCCAGAAAGGAGAAAGAAAAAATAAAAACCCAACCCAACCTAGTTCCTCCCCCCTATCAAACCCAAAAAGAAGAAGGAGGAGGAAGAAGAAGAGGAAGAAGAAGAGGAAGAAGAAAAAAAAAAAAAAAAAAAAAAAAACCCCAACCCAACCCAGTTCGCTCCCCTCCCCCCACCACAAACCCAAGTAATTCCCTGTTCTTTCTTTACCAGTTTCCCAACGAGAGGCTTCGGCGAAAATCAAGTTCAAGCGTGACGAATTCGAAGTTTTGTGGACTCGAATTGACTTCCATTAAACCTCAGGTATAATTCTTATTCCTTGCATGTCAAATTTGATTGGAAATTCAAGGGTTTTAACCCCTATTTCACCTCTGTGATTCTCGGTTCTTGGGAATCCGTTACAGAAGCCTTTGCTGCACCGCCACAGTAAACACCAAGTTATTTATGGCATTGACCCATGAAATGCTTGCCAATTCCCCCCCCCCCCCCCAATAAACCCAGAAAGAAGAAGGATGAAGAAGAAGAAAAAGAGGAAGAAGAAGAAGTAGACAAAAAAAGGAAACCCAATTCGTCTGTCCCCCCCCCTTACCCAACTTGCAAAAGAAGAAGAAGATAGATAAGGAAAAAAAAAAGGAAACCCAGTTCGTCAGTCCCCCTCCCCCCAACACCCACCCTTTTCCCTCCACACCCATTCCCCCCATTTTCTCCGCGCCCAGGTTCTCAACCTTCGGAATCGGCATGGCGAAGGTTTCTCGATTCCACCTCAACGGGATCTGGATTTTTTTCTGGTTTTTCTTTTTTTTTTTTGTTTTTGTTTTTTTTTGGTTGCAGGTAGTGGGTGCGAGGTTGGGTGCAGGGTGGGTGCGAAGGTGGGGAAGTTGGGTGTAGGGAGAAGAGGGGGTTGGGGGGGTGGGAGTGGGGAAGACAAATTGGTTTTTTTTTTCTCTCTTCTTTTTTTCTGGGTTGCAGTTGCAGGAAGGAGGAAGAAGATGAAGATGGGGAGAAGAGAGAGAAGAGGGGAAGGGGATGAACTGAGTGTTGGTTTATTTTTTTTTATTTTAACTTTTATTTATTATTTTAATATTTTAAAAATATTAAATGATTTTTTTTAGTTTTTAATAATTTTTTTAATAGAAAATGAGTCCCAGATTAAATCACATCAATATTTAACTGAGAAATTCACGCCAAACTAACAGAAGGTATAATATTGACACAAATTCGTAAGAAGAGGTATGACATTGTCAATTTTAAAAGATGAGGTATGGAAGTGTCGTGACATCAATAGTTGAGGTAGTTTTTTGTAATTTATCCAAAACGATATGTAGTGGTGGGAAGGGCACAAGGGGTAATATGGGGACAAAACTTTAGTTACACGAAAGAAGGTCGGGCCGCTGAAATATCGCCTAGAATGGACGACTGCAACGAAGTCGCACTCCCATTTAAGGGACACGTAACTTGTCCAATCAACATGCAGCATGTGGAAATATAGTTCTTTTCTTTTCTATTTTTTTTATTTGAATTTTAACCTTACCAGCTAATCCTCTTGATGAAAGAGATCTGTGATTGACTCCTTTCACAAAGCACATGCTGTGGATGCTGTAGTTTTTTTTTTTTTTTTGGGTGTGATATCCACACATCATTTTTTACTTCTCTCACACCTTTTTAATTTTCGACCGTCAGATCGGATGAATTAAAGAAGATCAAAGGATATAAATTAACAAGGGGTGTGGGAGAAGTAAAAATGAGTGTGTGGATAGCACACCCTTTTTTTTAGTACATTAATATTTTTATATTAAGAGAAAGAGAATTCGGCTAATTCACACAAATACACAATTGACAACTTAATTTGGTATCGAATTTATCATCCACGAGATTTGAACATAAGACATCACACTTCAAGTGAAAATGAATACCAATATACCGTAGTACTGAATAACAAACATCGTACGCCACCACAACACGAAATAAACTAAAAATTCAACATTTCGGTAAAGGGTTAATGAGTTTTTGTTAAGGGATGTAATATTCACACATCCCTTATTAATTTTGTTCTTTGATCTTTCATTCGATCCGTCGACAGAAAATTAAGAAGACGTGTTAAAAGTAAAAAGAAGTATGTAGATAGTACTCTCCTTTGTTAAAACAAATCAAGTTGTGTCAACTCATTCTGACAATCCTCATTACTAATTTTTGGATTTGAGAAAAAAAAAAAAAACTATTTTTCTCTAGTGCATAATTTGATGAGAAAAAAAAGGCTTTTTAGTTAAAATTGTCTAAAATTGGCACAACTCACTTTGGTATTTGAAATTTAACATTGATAGAAGTTGTCCCTGAATTTGTCAACCATCAATCATATTAGTCATTCCGTAAAAAATCTCTATTAAATAAGGACTAATTTGCCTAAAACAATAAAAATGCCTAGTTGCATTTACGGACCCTAAGATTTCATTTTGGTCCCCATTTTAAATCTCTATTAAATAAGGACTCACTTTCGTATTTGAAATTTGACATTGATAGAAGTTGTCATTGAGTTTGTCAACCATCAATCATATTAGTCATTCCGTAAAAAATCTCTATTAAATAAGGATTACCTATTAAATAAGGGTCCTCATTACGGACTAATTAGCCAAAACAGTAAATAAGGACCAATTTTTTTTTGTGTTAACTTTTCTTAAGTTGATTTTTGGACGTGTTATCATAATTTTTTTTAATGAACCTTTCAACCTAAAACAGTTCAAATTCTGACAAAGTTAGATTTCATCACTCTCATCCATTGAAAGATACAAACCCCCCCTTCGCCTTATAAAATAATTTGATTTTCATGTACTATACAACACTTTAACTAGCACCAATTAGTAAATTAGTATCATACATTTAAAAAAAAAAATTTTATTTGAAAGTTTCACCCACTAATGCCCATGAATGTTAAATCAATTTGAAATTTTAGTTCTTATGGAATTTAAAACAATCATTAATTAGCCAAAAAAGAATTAAAAAAAATTAAAGGAGAGTATAAATAATGTATTCGCAAGTGGAGTGACAGTGATAGAATTTTGCTCACATGAGTTGTTACTTTTTTTTTTTTTGTGGGATCCATTGTTTTTTGGGGCTAGATGTAGCCCAATTTTATGTTACTCAAAAAAGGAAGTTGATAGGCCAAGTGGTTGATCTAGCCCTATTTTCCAGCTCATGGGGATGAAATTTCTCACTAAGGCTTGAAATGTGGTAGTCTCGTTATGGATAAAGCCCCCATTGGAGATACTCTTAGGTTACCCCATTATGTGGCTTAGCCGAGCACCCATTCCTTTTGGTTTTAAATATACCGTTATATTAAAGAAAAACACCAAATTAGGGATAACAAAAGGAAGGGGATCCTCTTCAAATCCCTTTCTCCTAATCCACCAAATTAGAAAATCCGTACCGTTGAAATTTAATTCAACGGTTACAAACAGGGGTTCGCTTTAAAAGTTATAATAACTTCAACCGCTGGATCAAATTTTAACGGTATGAATCCCCTGATTTGGTGGATTAAGAGGAAAGGATCCGGAGAGAGGATCCTTTCCATAACAAAAACCCTTGATCTTCTGTAATAGCCCGGGGCCCTGCAAACTCTAGCCAATCTACTGTCGTGTGGAATTCACATTACAAAGTCGCACCCCTTCCATTTTATCTCACCCACAACCGACACGTGGCAGGCTACAAAATCCCCACCCTCAGAAGTGCAGTTGGAACTTTTTGGAAACTCTGAAACGATAACTTGCTTAACTGGGTAACGGTTCCCCTGCTCAATCCTACCAAATCCCAAAACTCAACTCATAAAAAACGAGTCTTTCTTTTGGGTTTAATCTGCACTTGCAGAGAAAGAAAGGAGATGAAAAAACTGTAATAAAAAAGTCTTACAGCAAAAGAAGAAAGAATGCAAGGACTGGGGATTCTCAATACACCAATGCCATTCAATCCAAGCAAGAAGCTTCCCTTGTCAGCTTTTACGGACGCTCTTCCAAGCTGTCCCACTCTTTCCAGAAAACCATCGTGTAAGTTCTTATCCTTCTTTTTGTTGCTCTCTTGCTATAACTACGTCAAATTTTCAAGTTTTAATCTTTACTCTCACTGTAATTAAAGCTAAAGTTATTGCATGTTGGTTAATTGGTTTTTCGAATTTACATTGCTTTGCATAGAATTTGGCTAATTGCTAGTTGTGTTGGTCGGAAGTTGGGGTATCATGGTTTTGATAAATTATAGGCAACTGCAAGATTCAATGGCTGTCTGGGTGGGTTGTTGACCTTGTGAATTGATCCTGGGTTGGGAGAATCATAGTAAGTTTATCCGTTTTCAGTATTGTTTGAATGTGAGAGTTCGGTTCAGGGAGGCGGTTACTTTGGTAGTGGTGGTACACTGGTACTGTGGTAGTGGACAGAGGACATGAATTGCTTCTGTTAGGATAAAACGAAATATGTGACTCATTCCAAATGGTTATTTGCAAGCTGCATTTTCATGGCAAAAGTTGTTCGGGGTACCTACAGCCTACCCAGTAACAAATTATGACTGGTTCGAAATGGTTTAAGGAATACATTGTTGTTTTGCTTGAATACATCATGCTGTCTACTTTCCGAGGTGGTGATTTTAGTCGCTTGCGAAGGGTATACTGTCTACCTTTTTTATTTGATCCATGAACTCTAATCTTTTGCGTGTTTATAGCATGTTCTAAGCAATACTCTGGCTAACGTATTTATAGTGAGATGTAGAGTGATATCAAGGTGTGCTGGCAGAAACGTACGAGTCCAAGCATCTAATGTTAGTATCGGATCTGGAGGATATGAAGACAGTGAGGAAAACAAAAACAAGAAAATATTTCCAAGTGATGCACCCAGTGACAGTTCATCTGAAATGTGAGTTATAGTCCATGTATTACATTACTTTGAATTATTGGATGTTAAACTGCTAACCGTCACCTGAACGATACTAATATTTCATGATTTGGCAGTGAGAAGCATCCAGTTCAAATCTCTTATCCCCTCTCTGTGGGTCTTGTGCCACTTGGGTGCGCCTTAGTTTTTGCTCTGATTGCCTTTGTGAAAGGAGGACCTTCAGCACTTTTAGCAGCAATTGCAAAATCAGGCTTTACAGCTGCATTTTCTTTAATATTTGTTTCTGAAATTGGTGACAAGGTAACTAATTTTTCCCCTTCTGCTTCTGTTTTCTGTCCATATTTATGTCAAAAAGTGGCAAGGATGCCGTGTATTTTACATGTAAATAAGTGTCTGCGTTTCCAAGATATGTTACTAAGTAGAGCAGAATGGTGACCTTTAGTAATGTGCCACGGGGCAAAAGATCCATGTAACTAAACCTACTGAGCTGGGTAATGGGGTTAAGAAAATAATAGTTTCTATTTTGTTATTTTGACGAAGTCTCTTTAAATTTTTACTAGTTGATCGTCAATAATTTTTTATTATTGTGTTAACTAAGATTAGATATACTATGATGGGTTAAACAATTAAACTGTTGAACCTGAAATCAATGTCATAAAGCTACTTCTCAAGACACGAAACTCTCCGTAATTTTTTTTCAAATCATATGTATGCTACTAGAAGAAACTGGACCTAAAGTTATACTCTGTCTATTGACCAGACATTCTTCATTGCTGCACTCCTAGCCATGCAATATGATAAAGTACTGGTATGAGTTTTTCTATCTTCTCTAAAGTTTTACTTTCTATCTATTAAGTTTGATTTGTTCTTTTAGGGGAGGCGGGAGTTTCAAACCTGGGAGGCATGGGTTGAAACCCAACACCTTATCCACTAAGATATTGAACAGGTTCTGTTGGGGTCAACTGGTGCTCTTTCACTTATGACAGTCCTGTCTGTCATTATTGGGCGAATATTTAACTCGGTCCCTGCTCAATTCCAGACAAGTAAGTTGTAATTCTTAGTATTTTTCGTCCAGGACATATTTTCATAATTTATTGCATGTTCAGGAAACAGGTTGAAATATTCGTTTGATCTCTATCAATCCTATTTCCCATCCTAAATTCTGCCAGAAAACCGCCAAATCAGAGAAACCAAATTTCTGAATATGGTGCATCAAAGCCAATGTCAAACCGTCATGGGTGCCTATAAGTTTTGTTTGAAGAATTTGAATTTTAAGATAAACTTCTCACCTCTCTCGACGTAGTGTTTCATTTGTAAATTCATTAATGAGTAGTAATGCAATTATATGGAGTTGGAGTTGTATGTGATTGGATGTTACTGTATGATATGAGATAGTTACTTGTAAATTTCCATTACAAACTCCTCACATAGTTGGCTGTTTTTCGCACATGTCAATACCGGTGCTTAAATCTCGATGAATTTTGAGATACAGTCTGTGATGGTCTGATGGAATAATCTATAACCACAATTTATCTTAAATCTCCTCATGTTTTTGTTGTTTTGTGGTCATGTCAACAGCCTTGCCAATTGGAGAATATGCAGCAGTAACTCTTCTACTCTTCTTCGGTCTCAAATCAATAAAAGATGCATGGGACCTTCCATCAAGTGATGTGAAGAGTGGTGATAAGAGCAGCCCTGAGCTCGGTGAATATACCGAGGCCGAGGAGCTTGTGAAAGAGAAGGTAGACTCTGTGCTGTCGTATATTTTTCCATATCCATTTTAGAAGATTCTGTTCTTATGCACCTTTTTGTTTTGTACTTTCTCAGGTGTCAAAGCGGCTCACTAATCCACTTGAAATTGTCTGGAAATCGTTCACCCTTGTATTCGTTGCCGTAAGCATATTTCACTTATCTGCAACAACATCTTTACATGCACATCTAATGTCTGCTTAGCTACCAATTTTCCCAGAAATGCCAGACATCATGGAAATCTTTGTTCTCCTACCTTGTCGTATTTTTTTTACCATCAACCACATATCAATGCGAACGTCGGTGCCTTCATTTGCAATAAAAGGGATGAAGCTTAATATTGCCACTGTGTCATCAGAACAGATTTCAAACCTGACTACATTGTTTTTGCTTCTAGGAATGGGGAGATCGCTCAATGCTCGCCACGATCGCTCTCGGTGCTGCGCAGGTGAAACCTTGTTCAATTTCAGTCACATGAAAATCTTTCTTCCACGGTCTACTAATCTTGGTGATAGTTTCCTCCAACACTTCTTAAATACAGTCTCCATGGGGCGTGGCAAGTGGAGCCATTGCTGGACACGTACTTGCGACATCTATTGCTGTTCTAGGAGGGGCATTTCTTGCCAACTACATTTCCGAAAAACTGGTAAGATCCACAACTCTCCGTGATATTAGTAAGATTGAAAACTTTGTTGTTTGATGCTGTGTCACAAGGCTGCAAACTCACTGTATCTTTCAATCAGGTTGGCTACGTGGGAGGTGGGTTGTTCCTAGTTTTTGCAGTAGCCACATTTTTCGGAGTTTTCTGAAAATTCTCGCAAGCGAGAGAGAGAGAGAGAGAGAGAGAGAGAGAGAGAGAGAGAGAGAGATACATCAGTGCATAAAGAGAAAACATGGATGCACATGAGACGGCCGTGGAATAGTGATTGGAGGGAAATAGAAGAGCTGCGGATGTGTTAGTGGAGTATTCGCATTGCTTGTATCCTTGCAGGTAACGTAATTCGTATCCGAAAGGTTTCGTAGTGAAATGTTTAGAAGTTTGGCAGAGGTCAGTGGCAGATGTTCAGCATCTCCTCAGTGGCTGCTCTGGATTCTTTGTTCTATAATGTTCCTCCAATTCCTGTGAAGGCCATCATTAGAAATTGAATGACAAAGTTAACGGTCTTAAACACTCTTGACTCGCAATGTTAGCGGTGTTATGGATGCTGTTAAGTGTCTTGTAGTTGTGTTTAGTGACAGAGTTCAGGATACCAAAAACACTTTTTATTGCTTTCTGGAGAAGTACCTAACAGAGACTCCTTCAAGAAGCAATTCCATGTGCTTTTCCAAGAAGCAATTCCATGTGCTTTTCCAAGAAGCAATTGAATTCCAGCAAAGAACGTAATCTTGAGAGTTAAAAAGAAACACAAACTACTTTACTTTCAGAGAATGGAGGCAAACGTCACCTGTACAACAGGGACATGACTCATAGCACAATGATTTGTAATACATTTTACAATAATCACGATTTAACTGAGCCTAGCGCCGCTAAAAGAATCACCCCGTAGCAGTTACTCTTCTTCCAAAATTTCCAAATGCTGAAGGGGCGGGCAACTTACATTATCCGTTTCTCTCGATCTCTCGTGGGACTGATGATCCAGGTCACTCGTATATACATTGATGAGACAGGAATGTGCCATTTGAGAGCAATCCGACTAAAAGTTGCTCAAGTCTTCTTGCTTGTGGACTAGGCCTCAAAATATCAGCATCCCCCCAGACCGAACAAGTGTCGTTTGCAAACCCACCTAAACACCAGCCGCCAGGAACAACTTTTCCTCGCCTGCGTTTTAAAATTTCTCTATCCACCCGGTCAAGAATCGGATCATCTACCCGGAGTCCAGTGACAAAGGCAGCTCCATGCTGAATCATAGCATCATAATCAGCGGAACTGATTGGCTGGGGCTTCTCTCTAGGGGGTGTCTCGGAATTAGCATATACTAAGTTATGGTTTATGATAGTCTTATTGAACTGCTGGGAGTTGCAAAGAATGGTAGGGAAGTAATTCGAAAGAGCAGAAGGTGTGTTTGAGAAGTACATCAACAAAGTCCTTGGCAGGTTATCAATACCAACAACACAAAATTCAATGAAATTGCGACTCAGAATCGTAAAAGAAGAACCTGCAGAAAAAAATTATCAAACGAGTTATGTTGACAATTTTATTATTTGTCCTACAATAAAGTGCTATTACTCATGTCATAAAGTGCTACTACTCAGTTTCCAAAATGATCCCCATCTCATACAGAAAAGAGATAAAATGCTTTAGTTTTACATGATAGTGGTAATCAAACAGTTAAGAATGAATTATCATTACAGTATATCTCCGAATTATTGTGCTTTCAGGATAGCTTAAGGGCATCGCGGGAGTAATAACTGGTACATATCAGTTGTTCCATGGTCTCAGTCCCAAATCCTATTAGAGTTATAAGTGAATAAATGGAAACTGTATCCATTGCTGTATATTCAATTACTCTTGAATCTATCCAAGTTTAACCCAGGTATAAAGATGATATTAACTTATATGGACCATCGCTTTGTGACAAAACTCGAAAGTTAAATTTATGAATCTTGCATATTACATCATCAGGATTCATAAGTAGATCTTTCTATGTTGCAAACTTGCATTTTTTTTTACAAAAATAAACGTAGAGATGTGTGTGTGAGAAAGAGATAGAGACCTGGTCACTAACTCGATGCTTGATAACTAAAAGGCAAAACTGGATTCTTCCTTATACATTTCTGCAGTTGACGCTATGGATGGCAAACCAACACTATGTTTGTCGGTAACCAGTAATAAGTTCGGAACTCAAAGTTAAAACACAAAGTTGTTTGGGAACTCAAACCCACTTTGTTGGAGTGGAAATTGCAGGGTTTCATATACAGCATACGAGGTCCTCTCTATTCATCTTTAGGTTCTCCACCTCCAAACCAAAGGATCGACCACTAGATTGATGTTCCAGAATTTGGTTCTTTTATTACCAAGATTAGTTTTTATCCTAAACCACCAAAACCATAGGTCCACAACGTATTCCCTCAACATTCTTGACACCAATGACAGTGATAAAACAAACCGGAAGGCTGTTTCCTTTTGGCTTTGTCTTCATCTCTAGAAATGCAAGCAGAACCGATGAACCCTTTAGGCTCAAGGGAATGATTGCTTCAATCCAATAACCGCTTGAAGAGTCCCATCCTCCAGAAAAAACGACATTGTTATTGTTCTAAAACTATTAGTTATCAAGTCAACCAACATTAACTGACATGGTAATCCTTGTTTAACTACATAAGGATACATGAGAACCCAGCAGTGGGACTGCTGATCTAGCCACTGTTGATCTAGCCAAATCATACAATTCTACAAGCTCCCACCACTTAAAAATTATAATACTAACTAATGGAAGTGCAGTAGATGAATAAATCTTAGTCAACTTTTTGCAAGGCTAAACTAGATAGACTGTTGATATTCGTTCGGTTCCTAGACAACACACACTGCATGCAATTATAGCTCAAACTAACTTACAGGCAATCACGCTTTTAACCTTACAATTTCTGCTCTGATAAGTGAAATACCGGAATGAATTTAAGCAAAAATTAGTCAACAAAAAGTATAAAAAAAATGTACCAGAGAACAACCGGTAAGCATTAGGCAACACCCTTTTCTGTGTAGCATAAAACATGTCAGTTTTCTCCGAAAGATAAAGCCCCGGATCAACAATTATCGGTCTTAATCTCCTAGACCTGTAGCAAAAAACAAATAGAAACCTTACATTTCACTTACAGCATCCACCAAAAAAATTAAGAGTAACAATAACATAGAACTCGAAATCAATACACTAGAAACGGCAAATGGTCGTACTCTCTCCAGCCGATATAACTTGAATGGTTCACAAAGTTGAGATCTTTAGGCAAGAACGACATAATGTGAAGAAGATCTACAGGACCAAGAAAACCCCATATAAAAAATCATACAAAAAATAAAAATTTTAAAAACAAAAATCAGAAATGTTAATTAAAATGCCAAGGATTGAAAGCGTCGTACCATCCTGTGTGATTAGTGGGTAATCACGAACACTGAGGCTGATAAACCAATCCCAATTTGGCGACAGACGCAGAAGTATCGAGGCGCCATGGAGCGTAAAAGAGATAGCAGAAGACCCAGTTGGGTACACAAAATCAGCCTTACCAATGACATGGACATTCTGGGCAGCTCTGAAAATGGGCAGTGATTGGACTCTCAGAGCCAACTTTTCCCGCTCGGAATCGGAAGCGGACCGGTCGAGGTGGAGGAGGTACTGGTTCCTGGGGTGGTAAGCGGCGTAGAGGAGCCTCAGGATCCGACCCAAGTCGCCTTTTGACCCTGACAAGAGGTAGGCGATGGAGGGGGGCGTGGGATCTGAGGAGTTGTTGTCGTGGTAAATGATGCGGTGGGCTTGCTGGTTGGGGAAGAGAAATGGGTCGGGTCGAGAATGAATGAGGGCGGCGGAGGAGGATAATGATGATGAGGAGGAGGAGGAGAGGAAGAGGAGGAGGGCGAAAAGGGAAGAGACTAGGATGATTGAGAGGAGGGCTTTGGGGTCTTTGATTGAGAGAATGGGGATGGTGGCGGCGGCGGCGGTGGGTGTGGAGGAGAGAAATGGAGACGGTGTTGGTGGCGGTGGCGATGGGGAATGGGTGGAGTTTTGCATTGCTGGGTACTGTGATAGTGGCGGATGGACGATCTGATGACAGTGAGGTTTTGATTCGATTCTGTCTGCCTACCTTCTTTCTTTATTGGGAACTTTAACGAAAAGCACCCCGTACTGTTCACTTTAATGAAAAACCACATTTTTACACTAAAAGGTCAATCCTGATACTATTCATTTTACCCTTTATTTTGTCCTTATCATTAAAACTCAAAGTTTTCAAGCCCTTTTCATTAGTTTTCATTTCTTTATTTTACCCCCTTTTTTGTCCCTTTGAAATTCACAATTGCACCTAATTTTAGTTCTGGGTTAATTACATTTTACACCTTTAATTAAAGAAAAATTAATGAAAGTGCTTGAAAATTTTGAGTTTTAACTATAAGGGCAACATAAAAGATAAAATGAATAGTACCAAGATTGACTTTTTAGTGTAAAAATATGATTTTTCGTTAAAATGAACAGTATTAGGAGTTTTTCGTGAAAGTTCCTTTAATTAATTGTTATTCAATTTACAATGTGACATCATATTTAAGATCTTGTTTGGTATAGATGATTCGATTGGCTAGTTGGGTCCAAAATCCAGACCACTTCTACAATCTAACAAACAGACACAAAAAAATCACATAACCTCACCGAACTTCACTCTTTGGTTTCACCCTCCTCTCTTGGCAATAGTCCAATTGCCGGATAGAAGCCTTTCTCCTACAGTTAAGTATTCTGAAGGTAGAGGAGAATGAAGCAAACTTCTCCTTTGCAATCCTCCAATTTTAAAGAGAATTATTACGGAAAATTCTCCTTTCTAATCCTCCAATTATAGGGGGAATTATTATAGGTAACATTTCCTATTGAGTACTCAATCTTCTAACTCTAAGTTGGCTGTAATTTTCATTTTTTATTTCAACATATGTTAAAAATAGTGACTTATCCATTATAGACCGATCTCTATACCAAACGAAACCATAAAGTATTTGATACACTAAAAAGAGTTATTCATCCTTGTAATATAGTTATGTGCATATTATAATTTGAGTTAAAGCTATATGAGCATAATATATTTTACTCTCAGTGCTACAATTAGAAAATTACAAAAAACGTTAATTTCAACAATATTACTATGGTGATGTAAATGTTCACCCTAATATGGTTTATGATAGTCCTTTTGAATTGAACTGCTTAATTTCTCCATCCCTTGATATCGGTTTATAAAAGTAATGAGGAATTATCCAAGCTTAGTGTTGCTTTATTGATTTGCTGGCAAATTTAGAAAATAAGAAATCAAGTTGTTTTTAACAATGCTAAGCCTTACCTCACTAGAGTTGGGTTTTTAGCTCTTAGTTTGGGTAAAGACTACTTAAGTGCTAATAAGAAAACAAGTACTAGTAAATAATAAGGTAAAAGAAACATTAGATGGATGCCTCCCAGTGATTGCTTCTGTAAATTAAACTTTGATGGGTCGGTCAAAGAATCTGTGGCGGCAGCCGGATTTGTTCCCGGAGATGATCGTGGTGTGCCTGTGGTTGCTGGTGCTAGATGGTTGGGGTCGACCTCTACCAACGTTGCTGAATGCTTGACTTTTGGAGACGCTCTTTGGATTACCAAAAGCAGAGGGATATCCAATGTATTGCCGACTATTTCGACTGCATCTCCTAGACTCATATCTTCCGTGAAGCAAATTTTGTGGCTGATGCAGTTACGAGTATTGGCTTCCAGTATGGCAACCTTCAATTATGGGATAGATCTTGTCCTTCTGTCGCGAGTAGGGCTCTTTTATTTGACTATTTAGGGGCTGGTTGTATTAGAGGTGACTCCCTTTAAGTTCTCGCTCTTTTGTATCTCAAAAAAAAAAAAAAAAAAACGTCATGAGCCGATTTTCACGCTGTCGATTCAATTGGGGAATTGTCAATTATTCAAACGAGACTGTTTAGCGATTAATTTGTCTAGAAAATCAGGGCGTGAGCATCCAAATTCGAAGAGCTGTTGTGAGTGACATAGGAGGAAGAAGTTGCTAGAATCCTCCCCCCATGTGGCCGGCCTCTCTAGAGAGAAAAGAGATAGATGTTATCTATCTTTCCTCAAAGAAACCTTAATCATGTTAAGCCTTATAACTTCACTTTTATACTACTTAACAATTGAGTGACAAACTTGAAATTAAACCGACATACCCTCCATGGCCGGCTTCCCTTTGTTAGTGGATTAATTGTCCATTTTGTTTTAGTTGTAATACAACTTAAACTTAATGGTCTTGTGGACCAAAACCCATTTGGGTTATGAAGCCCGAAACTAACTTAAGGCCCGATATGAACGTTTCATCTTTTATTAATTAACTTTTAATTATTCTTAGCCATAAACAATTTCACTATTTAATTTTCCTTACTCAACTCCGTTATATTATTTAATCATTACTTTACATAGTGTGCGATTCCTTGGGTTCCTTTTAGCGAGGCAGTGGGCGATTAGAACTCTTACTAATCGATTGTGAATTGAAACTTACTTTCAATTCTCGTTTTAGTGATTATAAATCTTCAGGGCTTCCACAAATCATTCTCTATTTCAATACTCTTGATCACATTATTTGGTTGATAGTTTATTCATGTCTACTATCCAATGCGATTCTTCTCTCACTATATATGATTACAATGAATGTCTTTTGGAACGACTTCCTAAATCTCATTCATACTCTGATCAAAGATTCTTAATCATATCTAGAGTATTCTCCCTCAATGGTTTGAAGGTTAAAGATCGCTTGTTGTACATTCACATGCCCACATGATTAAGTAGCTTAGCCCCAACGATATCGTGGTCCCACCCTTAAATGGAATGCCTTTAACACTGTCAAAGACTAAGGACATAACTATAAAACAACTACGATGTCTCAAGTCAAATGACTACTTTGCATTATCTCAACCATGAGTTCTCATGTGACATGAGTGTGATAACTCTTTGTTGATCATGTTTAGTGGACTCACTCTTTATTGGGCACCTACATACTTGTCTTCGTGTCATCACACTAATGACTCGAGATTAATCCCTATCCTGTGAGAGAAGATATAACATGTACTGATCTATCCGAGTCGTCAATGCCCAATTGGTAATCCTATGATCTAAAACGTTTAAGATATGTGTGCGGAAGGGAAAGGTCTTATGAATCTCACTTCTTTAGATCATATTCTCTTAATTATATATTCCTTGGACTTACTGTTTAAGCGTATAACATTTAATAAGACGGCCATCTATTCGACTCGCCCGACTGAGCTCGATTGCAAGTTGGCACGCTTGCATTCGCAAGAAGAATGTTGTTAGCTCGTAATTACTCGGTCTGCGCATCACATAGGCATTGTAATTTTTCGGGTCAACACAAGCTAACAAATCAAAATATTTAAGAAGAGGTAAGGAAAAAAAACAGTGCGAGACAAAAACTTAAAGGAAGAAAGGAAAGGAAAAATTCAAGAAGCAAAAAGAAATAAGCCAACTCCAACTAAGAGTGTTGAAACTCTAACTGGTGAGAAATTTATAGGTCAACAGTTGGAAACTGTCCAACTTCCCATCATCACAATCTAAGAAGTAGGGAGCAAAACAGACATATTTGTTTGGATATTAATTGATAACCGCAAGGCAGTGGCGAGTAAAGATTGCGTTAAGAAATGACTACTTCTAATTTACGGTTTTCTTTCGATGGCTTGCACTTGGATGCTTTTGTTCGATTAAACTACTTCGGCTTGGAGTTGGTTCCTAAACCCAAAACAATTGTCAAAAGCGGCGCGGGGGTGCAGCTTTGGCTCGGCAACCCCTCTACCACGTACCCCTCTGCCAATGTCCTTGCTAATGCTATGTATGAACCACGTGACACTAGCTAAATATTTCACACCATTAAAATCTAATCAAGAATTTAGTAAACTAAAAAAAAGTTAATTTCAGAAATAAAAGCAACCAATTCATCAAGCTCCTATTTATTCCATATGCATATCACAAATTAAAGACACTTACAGTTTCAGTTTCACATCATGACAAAGAGACTAATTAAAACTTATTAGCATATTAATATAAATTCAACCTAACTCTCGTTCCACTTGCTGCAAATGTCCCACGCATTGGTATCGTAGTTCCACATGCATGGACCAGTTGGCTTTATAATCCACAAGCAGTAATTACACAACCAATCGTCTCTTTTATGTATGTATATGTCGAAATAATGAAATTCAGACCCCCATGCGAAACTGCACCAGAACTGTGTAGTCCCCAAAATATTAGGTCTAAAAGTAAATGCGTAGCTGCCTTTATCAGGAATTGCATGGGCACCAAGATCGTCGTTCTTGGATTTACAGTGCATCGCCAACTCTGCGCCTACATCGTTGGTGCTATTAATACTTCTTTTATGCGGCAAAATCCCTGCTTCGCACGTAATACTTAGGAACAACACCAACACTATCAGCAGAAATACATTTCTAAAGTAGAAAGCCATAGTGAAAATTTTCGAAAACCCTGGAGAGTTTCTTGGTGGGAGAACACTTGGGTTGCAAAATGTTCTTTAATGTGATAAGTTTTATATGGTCTAAGTCAATGTGGTTCATAGAACTTGGTATACATATTTTTTATTTGAATAAAAGGAAATTATGTTGTTATGACAAAAAAAAAAAAAGAACATTTTTGTACCTTCCATAATAATATTGTTGATAGCATACGACATTTATTCTGGTCTTATGCTATTGTTATGTTATAAATATTTAATTTTAGGTGTATTGAATATGAGTATTTGATATGATGTTATAACATACAATTTTAAGAGAGTATATATAGCTTATATTTGAATAATAGCATATGCTTGAATACATTGTATGGAGCACATATTTATGACATGTTTACTTAAAAGGAATGAAATTTGTTTTGTTTTGTACAAAAAAAAGGGAAATTTTATTGGATTACATCAATGACATGTTTATTTAAAAGGAATGTAATTTGTATGAAAATGAGTATCATTCCCTTATCGTGTTTATCAACAACCAAAGATTCGCATCGGGTGAATTTTAATCAAGAATTATTGTGAATTTTAAGATTACTCATTTCTAGTGATTCTTTTCTATTAGACTTGTATTTTCTTGAGGGACAAGTTTCTCTTTCCTCGTTGTTTACTATAAATAATTGCACTAAAATGGGGGAATATATCCTATAATTTCCATACGTCTTATTTCTCTCTATTCTCTCTTGCCGCACCTCTCTATCCTTTTAGAAAATCGGACACAACACGGTGCTACAGACTAATTCACAATTATCATTATGCATCCAAGTTCTTCTAAAACGTGGTCTTAATTGTCGATATTTTTTCAGTCATCATTGCATAAGCCTTTACCATGATGTAGGAACCCAACTTTTACATGTTCCAAATTACTGATTTTGCATCTATTATTTTTGCATTCTTTTCTGAATAGGGAACTATTATTAGCACTCAAAAAATCTCATTCTACACTTCTCACAAGTGTATGTTTCTTTCTAATTATAGAAAATTTGGAGTGCAAAATGAGATTTTAGGAGTGCTAATAACAATTCCCTTTAGAATATATTATTTTGCATATATTGTGAATTAATTATTATGAAGAAAAAAAAACAAATTAGAATTTTCAAAATCCGTGCTAGACATGGATTCGAGTTGCGCCGGCGTCAGGTCGAGCAACTTCACCCCATTGGGGTAGGCTGGCACAAAGCCTGAAAAATAGGCTGGCTTCCCTAAAAAACCCTCCAGCTGATCCAAATAGCCTGGCACCCAGCCCAAGCCAGCTTGTACACTAGTCCAAAACGTGCCGAGCAATGTCCCGGCCTATGTGACGTCACGCTGGTGTCAACATGACATCACATGGCACTATTGATTTTTCATGTGTCAGGCATGTGAGAAACATGCTCACGTGGGCATGTGTTTCCAACAGAAAAAAGGAGGTGAGGCCTGCCGTTGCAGGCGCTATAAATGAGAGCGGGAGAGGCCACGTGGCTCGTTTTGGGCTATTGGATTTCCAATGGCTAGTTTTCTATCCAACGGTCAAAAAAATTTGAAATTCAAAACCAATTGCTAGTGACATGGTGCGTTCTGGGCCGTCCGATTCCTAGATCAATGGTCCATGATTTTTGGCCAAAAAACAATTAAAAAAAAAGAGGAAACAATCAGAATTATGACTGTTGGCCACATATCCAAATTTGGGCTGTTGGATTTCAATTTTTTTCAAATTCAATGGTCTAGATTAATTAACATAATAAAAGTTAATAAAAAATTACTAAAAATTGTTTAAAAATACCGAAAAATAAAAAAATTTATTATTTTTTCCTATAAATACCTAACCATCATTTTCCACCTTACACCACATTTCAATATTTTCAACACTTTCAACCAAAGGTTTCATACGCTTTTTTGTGAAAAAAATGGCTACGTGGAAGCTCATCGAAGATGTTACGTTGTGTCAATGCTGGGTTCAAATTACTCATGACCTGATTATGGGTAATGAGATGCAGTTGCGAGAATTGTGGAGTAGAATTACTACAACGTTTTGCGATAGGCTTGGAAAAGACACAAGAAGTAGTCAAGGTCTTAAAGGTCATTGGAAAAAACTCAACAACTCGCTTACTTGTTGGAAAAACGCTCTCTCTCATGCTTCCACTAATTTGAGTAGTGGGAGAAGTTTAGCGGATCATGCGACAATATTTTTATTTATTTATATGTATTCCACCCGCATCAATATCAAAAGTTGCGACCATGCAAACAATCTTAGCAGCTACTGAGAGAAGTGATGCGGCTAATCAGAGACAAAGAGAAATACTTAATCGAGAAATGGAGTTGCTTAAAGAAGAAATGATGGCTCAAGCAGATCGTGACACTATGAACAAGCCTCTAGTAGGAATGTCTCTGAATTCTAAATATTTTTGGACATTGGAAAAAAGAGACGTGGTGGGAATGAGGCATGCAAGAGATGAGGGATCAAGTCGAGGGGGTTCTAGCAACAAAGATCCTAGATCCTCAGACTTTGTATAATTTCGTATTTATTTCTAGTACTTTATGGCCTCATTTGGCACACCGTATAAGGCACCGGATAATACTAATAATACGGAGTACGATGTTTGGTGTATTAAATAGCCACTGAATTAAATAATCCGGACCCACTTATTTTATACGGTGAATATCCACTTCCTTATGCTCTCCAAAACCATGGGACAATTTAGTCGCTCTCTCCTCCCTCTCCAGACGCACTCTCATCCTCTCTAGAAGGTTTCTCGGCCTTTTGCACGCTTGCTCTCTCATCTGAATCCAGGTTCGTCTTCTCAAATGCCTTCTTCTTTTTCGTTCGAATCCCAATTAATCTTCTCATTTTTCTTCTTCTTCCCAGGTTCCGCCCCTCCTTCTGTTCTTCCCCCTCCTCCTATTTTTCTTGCAATTTTCTTTCAATTGATTAAATCTAGTTATTGTTTTCTCTCTATTTATGCAATTGATTATGTAATTTTGTGTTTTAATTAGAATTTTCAAATTTTAGGGTTTGCTGTTTTGTCGAATTTTAGATTTGTTGTTGGTGTTGAACTTTCTTCCATATCAGTATATTGTTTAGTACTAAGGATTAAGATTCTTCATGAACACTAGCAGTATTCGCTGGTCAGTTTGTTATGAACTTAGGATTTAATGATTGGCTTAATCACTATTAGGAGTTTAATATTGGATTTATTAGGCTTATTCCTGTTATTTAGTGAAATTTGTTAGAAATGCCAGCTAGCACTGAAGGTGTAAAGTCTATAAAAGAAGTTGAGCTCCTTGAATTGTAGGAGATCAAATTTTACAAACAGAAATATAAAACCAAAAAATATATTGGAGCCTTGCTCCCCTCTTTGTCTTATCCATTTGCCATTTCTATTGCTGCTTGCAGGTTGAATATGGTCCTGAGAATTGTGATCCTGTCATTGGTATTGGCCATCTTGTTCCTGGTTTCCCTCTTGTTTTCTTGTCCAATCCAATCCATCTCATCTCGCTGCCATAGACACGTGACGTTCAGCCACGCTTGACTCCCTTGCAGCTTCGATGTGTGCTAACCTCCGTGCCATTCGGAATTCTGCACTCGCATTCCATAAGGTTATGGATTCAATAGTCGTCGCAGTCCGTTGTGACCTTGCTCTGTTACCCCATGACTTGGCTTTCGGTGCTGGGGACCGTTCCGATCCAGCCCCGATAATTTCCGATGACATTCAATCACTTGGTCTCGGTTATCCCAGAATTCAAGGAGACTATAATCCACTGAGAATTCCATCGCCAATCGAAGTCCATTTTGTGCCGCAGTTACTTTCGTCTTCACCGTTGTTACAAGCAATGGCAACTTCGGCAATCAGGCCATTATTGACTGCTTATTCTGCAACTCGAGCTCCGAAGATGGCCACAACGGTAGAGTTGCTACTAGCCTTGATGTGTTTTGAGGTAGCTGAATCGATCGATGTAGGTCACCTAAAGCTTCAACACCTTGGAACACAAGACAGAGACGACAACCCACTGCGAATTTCGTTGACAGTCCACGACCATTCCATTTTGCCATTATTCTCATCTTAACCAATGTTGCGAGCACTGACAACTTCGGCCGTCACGCCACACTTGAACAACTTCGCTACATCAACAGTCTTGCTTCCGGAATCGAAAATGATAACCTCTGCTCCGCAGCTACTTCATAAGTACTCGTTCTCCGATACTACGAAAACTGGACCTGAGGTAGTTCTTACTTTGAGTATCATTTTAGCAAATTTGGAGGCTAAATTCCTTTCTCTTTTGCATGATAACTATAGTGCATACCTGCAAGATAAATTTGGATGGGTTAGTTGGTATCTTGTGGGTACATTTGTGAAGAAGGATTTTTGTGCATGGAAACTGTTTGCTAAAAATCCAAACTCAAGTTGCTATGCTGTTCTCAATCGTGACATGTGCTATTGTAATGACATTCGGGATAAGGGTGGAGGCTCTCAATTTCGCAAAATGCAATTGAAGATGGCAGTGGCTCAAATAAAATTACTGAGGAACAAGAGGCATGCGGTGGTGAAGCAATTAAGGCGTGACATTGCCTTGCTCCTACAATTTGGTCAAGATGCCACCGCTTGAATCTGGGTGGAACATGTGTTAAGAAAACATAAAATTTTGGCCGCCAATGAGTTCTATAAGCTTTTCTGTGAATTAGTAGTATCTAGATTTTTACCATCACACAGCCAAGGGAATGTCTGCCTAATGTAAAATGGGGAATTGCTAGTTTAATATTTGCCTTTTCTAGGTGCTATGAGATTTCTGAACTGATCACAGTAAGGAATATTTTTGAGGAAAAGTATGGTAAAGATTTTGTATCTGCAGCTGTTAATGTATGTCCCAGCTGTGATGTGAATCATATGCTATTATGTGATAGAGGACATACGCATTTTGTAGACTCAGCATTAGCTGATGAAGTAGTTGCAAAATCTGCTAGTGATACAATGGTTGCTACACAAGTTGCTGCATATTTGAACAACACAGATTGCAATCAGGACGTTGATATTGTATCTCTCAAGAAAATAAAAGAAGACTCCCCATTGAGTTTGGTAGTTTCTTTACGATCGATACGTGAGGGCAGATTTTAATCTCTTAACCTGTTTTTGCCTCGTGAATATTGTATATCTCTTGCTGACAATATAAGAAGTCAAGTCAAGTTAAGGGAGGAATACTATTCTCACCTCTTTTCTGATGTGCATAAAATTGATGTGATTTCCAAATTCAACAATATGGTTTTTGCAATTCCAGCGATGGTTACACAGTCAGATGAACTTAAGCTTAAGTTCGATGAAGGGTCCACGATTAGCAAGCTTTGGCTTGTGAATTTGGGTGGCAGTGAGAGTCGAGCAAAAACTGCAGTTCAAGGGGAAAACCTTAAGGAAGCTCAAAACATCAATAAACCTCTTTCAGCTCTTGGGGATGTGATCTCAACTTTGTCAAGAATTAAGGCTTTGAACTGGTTGGGACATGTGGATGAAGAGAATGCCAAGGCTATATACCTGTCTGAGAATGTAATGGACCTTAGCGATTCTATTGAAGATTAAGTCAAGTGGGTAGAGAATTTGATTAGAGGAATATTTACTAGAAATATATTTGATCTTGGTTATGCACAGCTTGCAGAAGTTTTCTCAAAGAAGGGAATGTCATTTTTAGTTAGTTGTCAAAACCTTGTCATCAACTTTGGGTTATAGATGCTTTAGACGCGGTAATGGTTTTGTGTGTAAGATTTACGTGCAGGCATTCGGGTGCATTAGATCATGGAAGAATGGTATAATCTACCTGCTCTATAAATTAACTTGAAAATGGTGTAAGAAGAAATATAAACTTATAGATTAACTCATCAGCCAAGAACATAAGCAATTACACCAGTACATATCTGCAGACATGTTCATGGACGAAGAAGCCATGAAAATCTGCATAAGCCTTCTCCTTTCTGCAAAACTTAATGCTTTCCAAGTTATAGGTAATTGGAACAAAAGAGCGATCTTTGTGAGAGCAGGGGCTTGTGGTTTTATACTACTAGATTGCCTTATAACAATCCTACAAGGATTACAAGACCAAATCCTTGTGCAAGCATGAGTTCTATACCTGAGCTTATTAACACAAAGTTTTAATCCAAACCACAGTCGAATTAACTCTTATAAACATATTAAGACCTCCTTATTGTAACCGAGACAACAAGGATTATTATCAAACTATATGAATCATACTCATACTCTAACATTCTCCCACTTGAGTATGATTTCACAATAGCAAATAATCATCTCAGATTCAACATAAAGGTGATCACATAAGTCTTACATATATGTTTCCAACAGAATACTACTCACACATATTATTCAATGAATTCATAGACTCCTTTGCAATACATCGTACAGATTCATCTTATAAATCACAAAGTCCAATTCATGCTAGCAACAATATCCCATAGCTTTTGAGTAAACCAAAAGTTCATTCCCACTCATAAAGCCCAAAACAGAAAACAAAATATTATACTTCACCAACAGCTTATCAAAATGTTAAAAATATTGACTCAAGCTTTATTGAATTATCAAACTATTTCCATTGAACAACTGATCACAAATTTATCTGGAAAGGTTGAACTATATGAAAACATTAACTAACTAGATAACATAAATAAAATCTAGCTACAAAACACGAAACAAGAAACTAGCTATATAACTCAGCTTCCAGAAAACCTTGTGCAGCATACTCCTACTTGTAAAGCACTCCACAACAGGCTTCCACAAGCTCTTGATATCATTTATGACCACTCCCACTAATCAAGAGCATCCAGTACTCCCATTTGAGTAATATGATCTTTGAAAACTCCATTAAGCAAGGCCTTGGTTAAAGGATCAGCTATCATCAAATCAGTGGCCAAGTGTTCCATAATAATGACACCTTCTTTCACCTTTTCCCTAACCTTAAGGAACTTCACATCCATCAACCGAGAAGTTGATGTCCATTTATTGTTTTTGGAGAAAAACACTGCTGAATTATTGTCACAGAACATCTTCAATGGTTTTTGAATTGAATGAACAATTCTTAATTCATTGATAAATTTTTTAAGCCATGTAGCCTGTTTCATACCCTCAAAACAAGCTATAAATTCTGCTTCCATGGTAGAAGTAGACACTATAGTTTGTTTTGCACTTTTCCAAGAAATAGCACCTCCAGTGAGCATGAAAACATAACCACCTATTGATTTCCGTTCATCCAAATCTCCAGCCAAGTCTGAATCAGTGAAACCAACAACTTCTAATATGTTGTTCTTCCCATACACTAGCAGAAAACCTTTTGTCCTCTGCAAATATCGAAGTACCTTCTTTGCAGCCACCCAATGCATCCCACCTAGATTCGATTGATATCTCCCTAATAAACCAACAATGAATGCAAGATCAAGCCAAGTACAAATACTTGCATACATTAGGCTTCCTACAAGAGAGGCATAGGGCTTTAACTTCATCTTCTCATTTTTCGGATCACATTGTGGACATTGTTCTTGGGAAAATTTATCACCTTTATTCACAGGAACATCAACACCATTGCAATTCTCCATATTAAATCTGGCTAACACTCTTTCAATATACCCCTTTTGTGAAAGTCCTAGAAACCTTTTCTTTCTGTCTTGGACAATCTCTATCCTTAGCACATAGTGAGCTTCCCCCAAATCTTTCATCTTAAAATTAGAACTGAGCATGGTTTTGGTTTATTGTCGCAATTGCTTATTTGAACTAGCTATCAAAATGTCATCTACATATAAAACCAGAAAAATAAATCTAGTTCCATTGAACTTAAAATATATGTAGTCATCCAATTTGTTCTCAATGAAGCCATGTGCAGTAACCACTCTATCAAACTTGAGATACCATTGCCTACTTGCTTGCTTAAGGGCTGGTTTGGTATTGCTGTGCTTTGAAAAAAAGCTGCTGTGAGAATAAGCGGTTGTGCTGTGAGAATAAGCGGCTGTGAAATAAAGCCAGTAGAGTGTTTGGTAAACTTTTTTGTGAAAGTGCTTTTGGAAAAAAAATCAGGATGATAGTGTCTTTTCATTAAAGGAGCACTGTAGCTCCGTGTGCTTTGAAAAAACTGGCTTTTTTTCAAAGCAGCAAATAGCAGCTTCAGCTTTTCCTTTGATTTTCAGCTTATTCTCACAGCAGCTTCCAAAATAAGCCATTTTTTTTCAGTTTACCAAACACAAAAATGACCCTCAGCTTTTTTTCACAGTGGCTTTTTTTAAAATCACCTCAATCCCAAACGGGGCCTAAGTCCATTGCTTAAGTCCATAAATTGACTTATTGAGCTTGCAAACCATATTGTCATTCCCTTATTCTACAAAACCGGTTGGTTGCCTCATGTAAATGACTTCCTCCAATTCTCCATTAAGAAAAACAGTCTTGACATCCATTTGATGTAACTCTAATAAAAATGAGCCACTAATGCCATGATCACTCTTATGGAGTCTTTCAAAGAAACTAGGGAAAAAGTATCACTAAAATCGATACCCTTTCTTTGTGTAAAGCCCTTGGCAACCAATCGAGCCTTGTACCTCTCTATTCTTCCTTTAGCATCTCTTTTGGTCTTATAGACCCACTTGTAACCTATTGGCTTGATACTTGAATCAGAATTCACCAATGTCCATACATTGTTCTTTGACATAGATTCCAACTCCTCTTTCATAGCTTTCTCTCACAAAACTGATTGAGGACTAGCCATTGCCTGATGATATGTCAATGGGTCATCTATATCACCAAAATCATATTCAGATTCCTGTAGGTACACATAGTCACTTGATATTGCTGGTTTTTGAATTTTGGATGATTGTCTTACTGGTTGTTGCATAGATTGATCATTTTAATGTATAACTACTTTAGTTGTAGTTTCAATATGGCCATCAATAACTGGTTGTGGAACATCATCAGTCATTGTTGTATCTTCATCCTCAACTATTGAAGATCTTTGAAAAATAAAAATTGGTACTTGAATATAGTTATTTGGAGAATCAGCAATTTGAGTATCATTCAACTTTTCAAAAACGAATTCTTCAGTTGTTATCAAATCAGCAACATTTTGATCTTCTATGAATACTGCATTATGAGTCTCTTGGATCCTTGAGTGTGCTTATGGACAGTAGAACTTAAAACCCTTGGATTTCTCTGAGTATTCAATGAAATAACAGGTTGTTGTTCTAGAATCCAACTTTTTCTCATTGGGATTATAGAATCTTGCCTCATATTTGCACCCCTACACATGAAAGTGTCCAAAGCTTGGCTTTCTTCCAGTCCAGACTTCAGAAGGTGTACTCTTAATAGCTTTGGTGGGAATTCTATTCAAAATGTAATTTGCAGTCTTGAGTGCTTCACCCCAGAGAAAACTAGGCAACTTAGATCTTGACATCATGCTTCGAACCATTCCAATGAGAGTTCTGTTCCTTCTTTCAGCAACACCGTTTTGCTGTGGTGTTCCAGGTGTGGTATACTGTGCTATAATGCCTTGTTGTTGGAGATAAAGTGCAAAGGTACCCTTATGTTGTCCAGCCTCAGTGCACCTGCCAAAATACTCTCCCCCTCTATCGGATCTAACAATCTTAATCTCCCTATTTAGTTGTTTCTCAACTTCAGTCTTAAAGATTATGAAACATTCAAGTGCTGTTGATTTTTCACTAATAAGAAAGGTATAACCATATCTAGAGAAGTCATCAATGCAATTCACAAAATAGCTATTTCCATAGATAGTTTTAACTGGAAAGGGATCACAAATATCAGTATGGATAATTTCTAAGAGATTCTGACTTCTCTTGGCCTCAAAATTCCTTGTATTGGTTAATTTTCCTTTCATACAGTCAATACACTCTTTAGCATTTTTTTGAAATCAAGTGCAGGAATCAAATCAGTTTTAGTTAATTGCAAAAACCTATCTTTTGAAATGTGTCCCAGCCTTTTGTGCCAAAGCTCATATGAAAACTCAGTGTAATGCATTCTTTTGATACTTGTGTTTAAAACAAAACTAGGTGTTTCCACCACAATGCAATCTAATTTCCATAGTTCTTCATACAAAACAGTTGTCCATAACAATATATTTTTCTTATGTTTTTGAAAAAAGTTAACATTTTGATCATCACAAGAAAAACCAAAACCTTATTTCACTAATTTTGATGCAGATATCAAACTCCTTCTCATTGCTGGGACATATAAAACATCATTTAATTTAAGAACAAAACCTGACTTCATTTTTAATTTCACAATTCCAATAGCCTTAACTTCTACTTTTGACCTTTCCCCCACAAAAACATTATAAGAATTTATACCAGTTTGTTTTTGTTTTTCAAACCAATGCAATGTGTTTATGATGTGAACTGAAGAACCAGAGTCAAATCACCAAGAATTAGCAGAAATTTCAACCAAATTAGACTCCACACACACATAGACATCAGTTCTACCTTTACTTTTCAACCAATCCTTGAATATTTCACAATGCTTTCTATAATGACCCTTAGTCTTGCAGTGATGACACTTGATCTTAGAAACATCTTTAGGTTTAACTTTAAGATTGTTAGACTTAGAGGGTTTAGTATTTTTAGCAAGCTTACCAGACTTATCAGAGAATTTAAATGTCTTACCAGAAGCATAAGTTGTCTCTTTATGCACAAGATTGACAGATTCGAGCTCCTTGCCTTTTTCTTGTTTCTGTCGAGATTCTTCTTGCACACATTGAGCAATTAACTCATCAACGATCCATATCTTGTCTTGAGTATTATAGGACATTTTCAATTGACTATACTTTGCTGGCAGTGCTTGCAGAATCATGAAGACAAATTGTTTTTCACCAATAGTCACATCCATTGAGTTAGGCTTTTTTGCTCCATCTTTCATCTTCATTATATGGTCCCTGATGGAAGTGTTCCCATCAATCTTGTAAGTTGTCAACATTGACATGTACAAGCTAATTTTTGCCTTTTCAGACTCCTTGAACTTGTTTTCAATGGCTTTGAGATAATCCACCGCAAGAGCATGCTTCTTTATGCCCCCTCTCACTGTGTCAGTCATTGCACTCTCAAGAATTGATAATACAATTTTATTAGCCCTCATCCACCTCTCAGAATCAGCTTTCTCAGCTTTGGTACTCTTATCCATCAATTCTGATGGTTTGGGCGAATCTAGTGCAATGTCTAACTCATTGAGTGTCAGCAATAAACCAATTTCACGCCTCCATTTCTTGTAATTGTTGCCTCCAATGAGAATAGGCACACTAGCAAGGTTGAACGTCTTAAGTGAAACTGCAGACATATTCAAAATGAAATCTCAAAAGAAGAACCAAAAGTTCTTGATTTCAATCCACTTTCACTTAACGCACAATGCTTATGAATCAATTTAGTCATATATATAAATTTATCATGAACATGAAAAACATATATAGATTAAACAACCCATTTGTGTATATAGAAACTGCAGATATGGAATCAAATGCATTGTATAATCTTCGTTCAATGTTTTTCATTAATCATGGCAGAAATTACAGAATACATCTTTATGTATTACTATGTTAACACAAGATGGATTAAGAAGAAACCAAAATTACCTCAATATGCAGACATCATAATCAACACAGCGGAAGCAATAGATATACAAGAATTTTGATTTTATGATGTTTGGGAAAGATGAAATTGCCATATCAGATTATGGATCTTTCCTTCACAGATTGAAAATTAGGTCATTGTTTTTCCTCTTTCCTTCGATAACGGTAAAAAAATTTAAAAAGAAATTTAAAAACCCAGTTTTGTTTTCCAAAGCCAACGGTCATAATTTTAAAGAATACTAATAAAACGACGTCGTATAGTTCAATTCGAATTTAAACAAACTTGTTCCCTTAGGTCAGTTTGTTTTGCAGATTTAAAGAATGATTTTAAGATTGAATTTAAATGAAAAATCCATTGGCTCAGATACCATATGTAAGAAGAAATATAAACTTATAGATTAACTCATCAGCCAAGAACATAAGGATTAATCAACTAAATCACAACCCTTTGATCGTGTATGTAATGTGAATGTAAGAACATTAGCAATTACACCAGTACATACTTGCAAACATGTTCATAGACGAAGAAGCCATGAAAATCTGCACAAGTCTTCTCCTCTCTGCAAAACTTAATGCTTTCCAAGTTATAGGTAATTGGAACAAAAGAGAGTTCATTGTGAGAGCAGGGACTTGTGGTTTTATACTACTAGATTGCCCTATAACAATCCTACAAGGATTACAAGACCAAATCCTTATGCAAGCACGAGTTCTATACCCGAGCTTATCAACACAGAGTTTCAATCCAAACCACAGTCGAATTAACTCTTATAAACATATTAAGACTTCTTTATTGTAATCCGAGACAACAAGGATTATTATCAAACTATATGAATCATACTTATACTCTAACAAATGGAGCTATGGTTGGGAAGATTTTGTGATGGGGGGTGAATCAGCAATAAAACAGTAGGGTGAATTATAGGCAATCAAGGCTTCGTTCTGTTATGAAGTCCAAACCACAGTCGAATTAACTCTTATAAACATATTAAGACTTTTTTATTGTAATCCGAGACAACAAGGATTATTATCAAACTATATGAATCATACTCATACTCTAACAAATGGAGCTGTGGTTGCGAAGATTTTACGACGGGGGGTATATTAGCAACAAAATAGTAGGGTGAATTGAAGGCAATCAAGGCTTCATTTTGTTATGAAGTCCTCTGCAAAAGAAATTGCTTTTGATCAGCATTTTCAATTTGCATTACAAGGTGGAATTGATAAGCTTGCGGGTGATGCATCAGCTAAAGCTGTCAAGCTGATACTCTATTTTCAGTACAAGGATGGCAAGCGAATGGGTGCTTTTGAGAATCTATTTTTCCAAAGGGAACTACCATTGAAAGGTTTTGATGTTGAACAGAGGGCAGTGGTTGCAGTTGAATTGAAAACATGCCTTTTCACAAGTGTGGCGCTGCAAGTTCTTATGCTTCATAATTGGGGGTCTTATGCTTCCTCCTTAGCTTCCACTGTTGAGTCTTCAACCACCTTGCTACCGAGCACAGAGGAAGGTCTAGTGCAGAAACTCTTCCCACAAGCAGTAATGGCTCGGCTAATTTCTCACCTTCCTTCCAAGGGCGACAAATTCACACTTAATTTGCAAGACTCCTTGGTTGAATTTCATTGCAAATAGTTCCAGATTCCAAGTGCTAATCCTAACCTTGAGGACAAGGTTGTTTTTCAAGGGAAGGGCAATGTTATGAACTTAGAATTTAATGATTGGCTTAATCACTATTAGGAGTTTAATATTGGATTTGTTAGGCTTATTGCTGTTATTTAGTGAAGTTTGTTAGAAATGCCAGCTGGCACTGAAGGTGTAAAGTCTATAAAAGGAGCTGAGCTCCCTGAATTGTAGGAGATCAGATTTTACAAACAGAAATACAAAACCAAAAAATATATTGGAGCCCTGCTCCCTTCTACTTCGTCTTCTCCATTTGCCATTTCGATTGCTACTTGCAGGTTGAATACGGTCATGAGATCTGTGATCCTATCACAGTTGGGTGTGGATGTTGCATCTAGAAGGGCGTATTGAAGAAGCTGTAGGGGGAGAGATTAAAGGACTTATCTGTTTGCTGTTAACATATCCTATTTCATAGGGCTCTTAAGACAGACGATTCTAGCTTTGATAACATTCATGATTTTCCAAGGGACCTCAGATTTTTCCTTTTCTTTTTTGTCAACTGAGCAACTTGACCTGCAATAAAGATTCTTTATTTCTGGTTAGTCCATTTTATAGGTGTTTTCATTTGTTGTTTTAAGACATGGGTAGTTTTCACTTTTCTGTTTTATTTGGATGTGTTTTTATGTTATGGAATTTGGGTTCATTGATTAGGTAGTTGTCTTTTAATGGCAGGAATTAACTGCTTAATTAGTTCATGTTCATGTTGGTCATAGTTATGTGTCATGCCACAGCTTGCTGCTATGGTTGTTTGGTTGCTCTTGAACTGAATATCCTTTATGGGTATTTGTGATACGTATATTTTTCATGGTGGGATGTGGAGAACAGGGTACATTTTAATCCAAACCAAATGTGGTTTAGTTGGTGTTTCTATGAATATCCTTTTCAAATGCTACTTAAATGTTATAGGGAGACATTGGAAGCCCGTCGTTTGTATTCTGCATATGTAGACAGCTCTTTCTAGTTAATGGGAAGGGAGGCACTTATATGTAGAAATCCTGACTGAGAAGAAAGATTGCATTGAACATATGAAATCATAATTCTTAGGAGTGAACTTATTTTGCTTCATGGTGCAATGGGAAAGGGAAGAGTGGGATTGAGACAAAAATAGTATCTGCATTTCAATTGTAATGATTTTTCTTAGTAGTAATATGTTAGAAAAATTAATGTGATAGAACTGGTATTTAGTTCATCGCTGTTGGTCTGATTTCCAGTTCCTTTTGATGTTCCCTTGGTATATTTCTTCACGGTGAACATCTGCTTGATTGAACCACAAATAATTTGTGTTAACATCCTTGTTAGTTAGAACTTTAAGATAAGTTTTACGTTCCCTACCCCAATGGAAAAAAGAAAAGAAAAGGTATGATTTGTAAGGTAGTGCAGCAAGAAAGGAAATAAGAAGAGAGCACTGAGTTGCTTCTTGTCAAACTTATTCTTGACTATAAAGATTTAATAAACTATTTCCGCATTTTGTTCTGAAATTTTTGCGGTTGATAACAACATCCCTTTGCATTTCAGCAAACTGGTGCTGTATGCATTATTGTGCTGTCATCACGCCGAAAATTATCTGCAATAGTTGAAATAGATGAAGTCTGTATAATGGGAAGCATAATGAGAATAAACTAGGGTCTTGTAAGCGGAAAGATAGTCCCGACGGTAGAGTCATTATTATTTCCGTTTTGTGAACCTTCTTTGATGTATGGAGTTTACTATTTTTCTTTGTTATTTAAAAATTTGTGTGTTTTTCAATAAGTATAAATATGAGAAAAGTTCAACAAACAAACAAATATTTGTCAATTTTTTTTTTCTTCCATTTTCATATCCGGTTTAGTACCAAACATAGTATAAATAATACTGGTAGCAACCCTGACAATCGCCCAACGAGCTTGCAGGATACCAAAATAACACTCCACATCCTTCTTACACCCTTTTTGACATTTTGTGAAGTGTTTTTCTTTTTCACTTTGTGGATGTGGCACTGTTTTGACAAACGTTGTCCACCTTGGGTAAATGTCGTCTACTAGGTATTATGCTTCTTCGTATTTATGGTCATTGACCAAATATGTAACTCTTGGTGCTTTTCCTTGTAGCACCTCATCGAACATTGGAGATTGGGCAAGGACATTGAGGTCATTTTGAGCTCCTAGAACACCAAAATAAGCATGCCAAATCCATGTATCAAATGAAGCCACCGTTTTCAAAATGATACTTTTGGCTCATTTTCTGTGGTCATAAGCTCTTTGCCACACATTTAGATCCGGCAATTTCTAACATGACACGGTGACACGACACGAAAACGACATGAAAATAACGGGTTTCGGGTCAACACGATAACTAATCGAGTCATTATCGGGTGATCCGTTAAGAACCCATTAATAATGGGTTCTTAACAGGTATACACGCAGGTAACCCGTTTCGATCCGTTAAGAAAAAAATTATTTTGATAATTTTAAAGTTTAATTACTAACAGGTTTTATTATGAAATATAATAGCCATATTAATGTATACAATATATTCTATATTAAATATATAGTTTTGTATTATTATTCTATATAAGTTTTAAAAAAAAGTTTTAATCATTATTTATTTTTATTATAAGAGTTTCTTATTATCATTACTAGGATAATTTTTACTTAACACGTTGTTGTCCAAAATTAAAATAAACTAGCATAGTATTTGTATAGGCAAGAACTAAGAAGACATACATACAAGTATGAAAAATGTGAAAGAACATATAAACACTTGTGATTCATCATTATTCCTCTACGAGTAGATAATGGTTACACTTACATTATTGTTTAGATTTTTAAAATCTTCCAAACCCTCATGAATAATGTTTTTTATTTGAGGGAAAAATTAATAAAATTAATAATAATTATTGTAGAACTGTAATAAATGTAAAAAAAAAAATATATATACAATCACTCATAGTGATAAGCCTTACAACTTTCATGAAGGGGTTAGCTTCGAAATCCAACACTATAATCCATAAACGTTAAATTTATATTTAATCGTCGATTGTCATTTACGTTTTATTCTTCTTATTAAATTTCATTTTAAAATTTTCTTTTATGAAAACATCATCATCTGGTGGATGTAAGAAGATGAACGGTTAAGATCTTTGATATCACATTTCGATATTTATGATGAACTGAAATATGAGTCGATGTCATATAGTTTGTAGAAACTTTATAAACATCAAGCAATATTTTCACTAACTGTAAAACTCTGAATATAATATCAACGATCCAAACCGTTCATCTTCCTCCATCCTCTAATAGATCATGTTTTCAAAAAAGAAAATCTAAAAAAAAGAAAAACAAAATTTGATGAGAACAATGAAGCGTAAATGTAAACAGCAATCAATGGTTAAATTTTGATCTATGATTTATATAATTATAGTGGCGAATTTCGAAGTTAAGCTCATCATGAAAGTTGTAAAGCTTGTCATTATGAGCGTTTATATATATATATATTTATATTTATATTTTTTAAACTTTTGCATTAATTAAAAAACTATTAAAGACTTTACTTAAATACGTTTTTATTGTTTGGATGTGACAATATGGCATGTATATACTTATTTAGTATTATGTTTTTTATTTGATTATTTATTAGTTTAAAATATATTTTCCTTAGCGGGTAATGGGTTGGGTCATATTACCTATTAATATTATTAGGTCAATTTCAGGTCGGGTCATTTTACCCGTTTATTTTAATGGGTGTTACATGACACGACCCGTTAAGATATCGGGTATGACACGAAAACGAAAAATACGACACGAATGCCAGGTCTACATGCACTTGGGATAGTTTTTCCAAGTCCAGTGCATACAGTTGATGCTTTCAATCATGCCAGGAAAGCATCGCATCTCACCCTTCTTCAAAAGCCTTCGTAGGTCCATTGTCGTGGGTTACCGGAGGTACTCATTATTGTAGAAGATTTCGATTGCGGAGCAAAACCTCATCAGGGACTCCAGAATAGTTGCCATCCTCACTATCTCATCCACTTGATCTGCAAGCATCCGCAAGGTAGCAGTAATTTTTTTGCTTAGGAAAAAGACCTAGAACATGAAAAACATCCTTTTTTTGCCCAAAGTATGGATCATGGTTGCAAATAGCAATCATGATTGCAAATAGCAATCATGATTTTGTCAAACAAACTTTGTTGCATTCTAAAACGACGTCTAAAAATATGATCAGGGAATAAACTGTTGGAGATAAAATAATCTTCCAAGAGATCTTTACCTCGTCTTTCCCTCTTTCTATCCAAGTTTACAGAATGTCTGGGTTTTGATATCTGAACCACAGCTTCCATGACACGACGAGAATGTGAGGCTCTCTACTTTCTATGTTCATCATCCTCATCCTCTTCCATTGCAAAAGCCTTATCTCCACCTTTCTCAAGATTGAACAATTCTTCCTGTTCTGCCAACAATTTTTTTCTGTTACTCATCGATTTCATACAATCTCCTTGAAGAAGACATTGTAAGAACTCAGAATTTAAAAACGATGAAGAAGGATTATGAGCTAAAGGATTGAGATTGGTGTATGAATTAGGATGAATGTAGGGTTTATATAGACAAATAAAGATAGGATGAGGTTCTGCATAATGCCATGTGGCACTACCTGATTGGTTGAAAATCTCATCGAAATCTTGGCTAAATTATTGTAAACAGATAGTGACACGTGGCGTGTCGGGATTTGTATTTGTGTGTGGCGTGTTTACTTTATTGTTCTTATTTTCGCATAGCATAAACTTATAGGTTTGTATAACATCGGCAACCATCGATAAACAAGATCAACTAAAAGGAATTAAAATCAATAGTGGTGAACTGTAGGGGCACTGCGGTGTCTGTGGCTTTGGCTTGGCAACCTGTTTGGGCCCAAAATGTTGGTTTGCGCCGAGTTTTATTCTTGGCCCGGAAGGTCTTACGAAAAGGTTATTATGGATCGCCTAGTTCATGGGCTTCCTAGCCTAGGTCGGCCAAGTCTTGCTGTGAGACGAGTAATTGAATCTTGGTACAATAAGGAGTCTCGGTAAGATAAAGATATTGATAACCCGGAAGTGAATGCAGTTTGATAAAGGACTAGGGTTCAAAGTCGTAGTAAAAATAGGACTGGTCGAGATAGTGTTTGATTAGAATAAGAAGTCCTAATCCGATTAGGGTTTTAACTCGGTCTAGAGAGGACCTGATGCTATAAATAGAGGAGGTTGTGCATCATTCAAGAGCCCCTCCAATTCAACACACAACTGCCCTGCGCAAATTCTCTCAACAACCTTGACATTTTTTCTTTTCTCTTTTTGCCGACACACCTTCAGTTTGGATAAACAACAATGTGAAGGCAGCCGGTGATAGCTTCAGTTGGCATAAACAGCACTGTCGCCGTAGAATCAGCCGGTCTCGCAGAATCTTCAGTCGGCATAGATAACACTGCATCGAGGGTGACTGGTTATCTATCCAAGTCTCGGTCAAGAAGGATTTCTGAATCCTTATTGGTCGAGGTCATTTCATTAGCCTTCTCGGTGAAGTGAGGTGTTACAGTTTATTAGGCTCGGCACATTGCACGTCGAGTTATTTTATGATTGGATACTCTCAAGTGGGATTTAGAGTTCCGCACTCCGACGGCCGAACCACGTTTATTGTTAAGACTTATATCCGCTTTGAGTATTTGTGCCCTTACACTTTGGTGTCGATTCGGCGTGAGTTTACTTTGACGAATACCATTACTGTGACTGAATCTAACGACGACGATTTGTGAACTTCGTAAGAATAGTAGCCTTGTCTTCAGGTTCGAGAACCCAAGAGGCCAAGACGTGTTCCTTCCTCGGTCGCAATCGTAAGACATAAAAGTCAGTTGCGCCCAATGCAAAATCAACAGATTTTACTCCTCGGCCGAACTCGGCCGACGAGTTGGCACACCTCGCATTCAATCGAAGGACGTAGTTAGTTCATAGATTACTTGGCCTGCGCGCCACGTAGGCTGGGTAGTTTTTAGGATCAACATTTTGGCATGCCCAGTGGGACCTAGTGCTAAAACTACTAAGTTCATGCCAATTGAGACACGATCGGTTAAAAAGAAAACAACTATAGGAAAATCAACAACCGATTTGCCAATTTAGAACATAGGACAAAATGTATCACAGGCACATAATCCCTTTAGCGCCGTGACACCTGAGTCCATAAGTGCGACTCGCCGAGAAAAGAAAGTTTGTCTCGATGGTCAACTTCACAGTCTAGAAATCCTTAACAAAAACACCTGCATTCTCAATGAAAGGATAGTGGAGGACTGTGATGAGGATGATGGTGAAGGCTCTGATCTACCAACAAGATCGTTTCTTCGAAGATGACTTGACTAACAGTCTCGAATGGTTGAACAGATATTTAGTCGAGGAATCGATAAACTGCACGACGTGATACGCAGTACCAGTGAGACACAAACCAGATTGCTTGAAATACTGGTTAGTAAGGTCTGCGACGACATGTCCTTCTATTTTTCCTGGCAATTGCCACTAAGAAATAATTTGTTACCAATAGTATAGTCTGAGCCAATCCTTGCTCGGCTTAAGCCAATTAACTTAGAAAAAAGAGGAAGATCGAATAGCAGGTCAGATGGATTCGACCAGAGAGTGGAAACAACATCCGTCGATATGACCGAGGTCCAGCGGATGATTGATTTGGCCATGAAAAAGGGGCCGAAGTTCCCTAAATTCATCCTTCCATATTCAGCTTACGTGGAAAGGTTCAAATATCCTAAAGGTTTCAAAATTCCAGATTTAGCCTTTTCGCTGGAGAATCGTCTTTATCCCCGTTAGAACATGTGGCTCGTTTCATCGCGCAATGTGGAGATGTTAACAGTGATTTTCACAAGTTGCGGCTATTCAATTTTTCATTGACAGGCTCAGCATTTGCCTGGTATATCAACCTTCCACCTAATTCCATCCAAAGCTGGGAGGAGTTGGTCGAGAAATTTCACGAGCAATTTTATCGGCCAGGAATGGAAATGTCAGTTTCCTTATTGGCGAGGATGACTCAAGCATCTGATGAGTCACCAATGGATTATCTTACCAGATTTAAATCGGCTAGGAATTGGTGCCGAGTACATCTCCTTGAAGTCGAGTTTGTTAGACTTGCTTTGAACATACTCGATGTAGAATACAAGAAGAAATTCTTGGGGGCAAACTTTCGGGATATGTATGAATTAGCCCAGCATGTCGAGCAATATGATTATTTGCTCCGAGAAGAGAAGATATCGAAATTCCCATCCCGAGGGACAATTTACAAAAATCCCACGGTCAGTTATGCATCGACCGAAGGCGAGGAGTCTCAATACGTCAGCATGGACGCGGTCGAGATAGTAATAGATAAACCATACGTTTGCAAGGCATAAACTCAAATTAATTCCAAGGAGGTCAAAACCCGCTCGGCCACTGAAGAAACAGCGAAGATATCAAAAGTTTATACCTTTGATATCACAAAGGCCGAAGTAATTTTTGATCATTTGCTATCAGCAAAGATCATCAAACTTCGGCCAGGGCATAACATTCCCAAGGCCGAAGAGCTTAAAGGAAAGACATATTGCAAATATCATAACTTGACCAAGCATGCCACAAACAATTATGTCATATTTCGGGATGGTATCTAGAGTTGGATTGACAAAGGCAAGTTAAAGTTTCCTGACAAACGCATGACGGTTGATACAGATCCATTCCCATCGGCAACAGTTGGCATGGTAGACACCCGTTTGCCCAAGAGCAAAGGGAAAGAGAAGGTTGAGTTTGCCCCAGTACAACACATCCTAAAGCAAAGCTCCAAGCCTCGACTCAAGATCGACCTATTTTCTAACGCGCCACCTACCAAGCTCTCAGGACCGGCCATAGTCGAGTCTATGTTAGACTCCAGCGAAGAAGAAACTACCTCAGATGCAGATGCCGACGTCACGACACCAATCGACGACTATAACGGAACCTTCAAAGGAACCTGGTGAAGGCCAGCGCCATAAAGTATTCGACAGGCTCGGCCCAAGGAAACAGATAAATGGTCCTACATCAGTCAGACGATGCCTTGATTTTGACGTACCGTTCTATAACGAGGATTATTATTCATGTAATTTCAATAGCTCGAGCTTATCAGCAAATCAAAAAATCTTCCGGCCACCTGAACCACATGACCAACGTTGGTACAGCTACAATTCTCCCACCAGCATGTATACTGCGCTTTCCAAATCTTAAAAATGTCGACATCAACTTATAGATTGCTTGGCTTGACGGCAAGCGGCCGAGCCTGTTTCGGCCACTAAATGGCAGTCGAAAGAGACGGCAGGAACTGGAGATGATCGGCCAACCCTAACAATTATGGCTGAATTACAAGGGCAGAAGGAAACCAATTGCGACTTCGAAACTACCATTGAAGAGTCCGAGAAATGCATCAAACTCCTCCTTCGGCCTGGGGATATGAAAGCTCGTTTCGAGCAATTTAAGAAAGAGGCCGAAAGCCAACTGCCCCCGTTACTTTTGAAAGAACCACTAATCAGAGTTCGACGGAATCTGAACCCCCATTCCTCAGCGAATCGTTGGAATATATGAAAGAATTTCACAAGAAATATACCACCAACGATTTGTATGGTTTGCCCAAGGCATGCCAAGAAGTTCTTGACCTGGCATTAACTTGCCCCGATGTTGAGCAAATCATCCAAAAAACCACTGATCCAGCAATGAAAGCCAGATTCCAGCACATTCGAGAGGCTAAGGTTCTCAGCTTTAAGGTCGACCCATACACGGACATTGACACAGCCGAACTCCCTTTTTCTCTTGAAGACCTTCAACACCTTCGATATCACTTTGAAGTTTTTTTGGCCGTATCTTTGTTCGGTTTAACGATCGATGAGAAAGATTGGGTGGCATGTCTGGACGCCTACCTGGATACAAGGAATGCCTGGATCGCCTATGAGGAACGAGCTTGTAAAATGCGGTAGGAGCAGAGTCCGACACTAGATGCATGCAAGCCCGATGACGACAGTCAAAAGGACACAGAGTCGGATTGTGTGGCACAAACGCATGAATATGTTGAGACACACAGCAATCAGGCCGAGAATGCTCCAACACATGATGCTATAGTCCTCACCAACCCGGAAGATGACAACCAGGATCCAATGGGCCATTCAGTCCTTGAAAATATGGAAATCAGCATAGTCCATGTTCTACCTGCCGAATTTCAGCTGACTACACACCAACCAAGTTCCTTGGATGATGATGTTGTCACCGAGGAAGCAACACAAGTTGATTTCGTCACTACTACTGAAGACGAGTCAACAAACGGTGACGATAAATTTAAAACAGCCTTGGACATCTTGTTTCCCCGTTCTTCCTCGACTAATCTTTAGCATTTAAATCTGTTGTATGTCACGGCCCATATTGAAGGCTACCCAATCTCTAAAATTTTCGTCGATTGCGGAGTAACGGTCAATATCATGCCTGTATCCGTCATGAAAGCATTACGACGATCTAACAATGAACTTATTCCTTTAGGAATAACCATGAGTAGCTTTGTCGGTGACAAGTCTCAGACCAAAAGAGTACTCCCTCTAGAGGTCAACATTGCAGGTCGCAATCACATGATCGCATTTTTTATCGTCGACTCCAAGACCAAATATAATGCTCTGCTTGGTAGGGATTGGATTCATCAAACGAATTGCATTCCTTCTTCTTTATATCAAGTTCTCATTTTTTGGGATGGTAAATCAGTCGTGGTCTACCCGGCTAATACTCAGCCATTTGAAAGCAACATGATTCAGGCCCGCTATTATGATGATCACGTCGGCTATATTACCCTATAGGGTTTTAATGAAGATGGACGGCCGACTTGGATCTCAGTCCAGAAAGCCATCGAGGTAGGCGCCGAGACTGTCTACCAGGATTCGGTGAGACTCGGTTTGGCCAATTTACTCCCCATCACTGATGATTGACATCAAAAGCGAGAGGTGTCGGGCCACGGTTTCATCCACGATGGAATGCCTGTTGGCCCATTGGTATGCTATTTCCAAACACCCACATTCGGGCATCAACTTAATCGAATTTTTGGTCGAAGAGGATAACGGCCCGGTACTATCGTTGGATAAAGTTCAGGCCACACCGGTCGAGCTCGACGATAGCCGACCCCAAGTTAAGGATCCTCTAGAGGAAATAAATGTTGGAACAGCCGATGATCCTCGGCCATTATTTATTAGTGCATTATTACCCCAATCCATGAAAGTTGAACTCCATCAATTACTTCACGAGTTTAAAGATTGTTTTGCTTGGAGTTATCATGAGATGCCGGGTCTCGATCGAACCCTTATTAAACATGAATTACGTATAAAACCTGGTTGCAAGCCTTTCAACAACCTCCTCGATGATTCTTGACCGAAGTACAGCTCGGCATAAAAGATGAAATTGTTCGACTGTTAAATGCCGGGTTTATCTGAACGGCTCGATACGTCGAATGGTTGGCGAATATCGTTCCGGTGCTAAAGAAAAATGGGGCCCTACGCATTTGCATTGATTTTCAAAATTTGAATCTGGCAACACCCAAGGATGGATATCCCATGCCAATTTTAGATTTGTTAATCAACGCTGTGGCTAATCATGACATGCTGTCATTCATAGATGGACATGCCGGTTATAACCAGATATTTATTACCGAGGCCAATGTTTATAAAACTACTTTCCGCTGCCCGGGGGTACTCGAAACCTACAAGTGGGTAGTCATGCCATTCGGTCTAAAAAACAATGGTGCCACATATCAATGCGCGATGAACACCATTTTTCATGACCTAATCGGCACAACCATAGAAATGTATATTGATAACGTCGTGGTTAAATCGAAAAGTTGCCGAACGCATATTGATGATCTTCGGCAAGCTTTCCTTCACATGCGTCGACATAACCTTAAGATGAACCTGGCCAAATGTGCCTTTGTTGTGTCGGTTGGCAATTTCTTAGGTTTTCTTGTCCACCATCACTGCATCGAGGTAGACGCGAACAAAGCTCGTGCGATTATTGACGCCCCCACCCCCGACCACCAAAAAACAACTCCAATCCTTGCTCAGGAAAATAAATTTTCTTTGCCGATTCATAGCTAATTCTGCTGGCAAAATGACGACATTCTCTACACTTTTGAAACTTAAGGACTCCGATAAGTTTGAGTGGCGTGAAGAACATCGAGGGGCTTTCATGCAAATCAAGGTTGCTCTTGCAACTCCACTCGTCTTCATACCACCTCGACGTGATAAACCCTTTAAGCTTTACATTTCAGCTGCCGAAGAATCAATCAGTTGCCTTCTCGCATAAGATACTGATGCTGGGCGAGAACAAGCTATTTTCTATCTTAGTCGAAACCTTAATACTCCAAAGATCAATTATTCACCCGTCGAGAAGCTTTGTTTGGCTTTGTTCTTCGCCGCATAAAAACTCTGACACTATATGCTCCCATCCGTTACTCAGGTCATCGTCTAGACAGATGTCATTCGATATATGCTTACTCGGCCAATAGTCAAAGGCCAAATCGGGAAATGGACACTGGCACTATCTAAGTTTAGTTTGCAGTACATCCCACAAAAAGCCGTTAAAGGAAAAGCGCTTGCTGATTTCTTAGTCCACCACCCCTCTCCATATGGGTTCGGGGACAATGACGTTGAAATCAGAATGGTGGGAACACGTGACAATTATTGGACGATGTTTTACAATGGTTTTAGTACGTCGACATCAGCCGGCGTGGGGATCGTACTCCAGTCTCCACACCAACACCGTTGGTTCTTTTCCCTCAAGTTGGATTTCGATTGTACCAACAATCAGGCCGAATACGAAGCCCTGGTTATCGGTCTTACCGTACTTTATGATTTGCATGCTGCTCGTGTCTTCGTCTTCTGTGATTCGGAACTTGTGATTAACCAACTCAATGGAACTTTTTGGTGCATGAGTTGCATTCTGGCACCCTATCACATGGTTGCCAGTTACTTGGTCGAGTCATTCGACGATATCACGTTCAATCATATCTCCCTGAAGGATTATTTTGTGAAAATATGTTCATTTGAATAACATCTATAGCATGCAATTAACAATTAAAAGGCGGAATCATGCTTGTATGCACTCAAAAACAAAACATTACCCATGAAATTCAAAGCCTAGTAGATTGGTGAACCTTGACTCAACTTAAAACAACATTAGTTAGTTGAGAAATTATACCTTTGTAGATTCCTCTTTGCATAAGCAAAGGCTAATCACCCAAAGAGAGGGCCTTCATTCCTTGCATCTTAGATCTATGGATTTGGATGGATGAAATGGTTCTCTAAGTTCCCAAAATTGAGAACCTCTAAGTCTCTTCACCAAGGTTAGATTGGAGAAGAAATGAGTAACCTTGGAGTAGTAGGATTGCTAGCTAAACCCTCCAAGGAGGCCGGCCACTTTAGAGAGAAAGGAGAGCTTATGTTCTCATCCTTTCCCCAAAAGAAAACCCTAAATGAATTTTGGCTATAAGGTCATATTTATACCTTAATTCATTGGAGTGGCAAACTTGTAAATAAGTCCAAAACTCACTCAATCTCTAAATGGCCAGCCTTAGGGTATTATTGGGCTAATTGGGCCTTTGTGAATAATTATTCATTAAGTTGTCATACAACTTAAGTCAATGGGCTTGACGTTCGAAGCCCATTGGGCCTTAAGGTCCAAAACTATCCCGAGGTCTTTAACGAACTTATTCGTTTGATTAATTAACATATTAATTAATCCTTGCCATAAATAATTAAACCATTTTATTATTCTTACTCATCTCCATCGTTTCTTCAATCTTCACCTTACACGGTGTACGATCCATTAGGTTCCTTTTAGCGAGGCAGTGGGCGATTAAAACCATTTCAAATCAATTGTGAATTGAAACTTACTTTCAATTCTCCCTTTAGTGATTATACACATTTAGGGCTTCCACAAACCATGAGTGACACCTAGCAGCATATCATGGTTACCCAAGCTAATCAGAAGAGGTAGAGAACCTATTCAGCTTAGGATTACAAATGCAATACAGTCTTTCTCTAATACAATACTCTTGACCACATTGTTTGGTTTGATAGTTTATTCATGTCTACTATCCAATGTGATTCATGTGCTTATATGATTACCTTGAATGTGATTTGGAACGACTTCCTAAATCTCATTCATACTCTGGCCAGACATTCTTAATCATATTATAATGTATTCTCCCCCAAACGGTTTGAAGGTTAGAGATCCCTTGTTGTGCATTCATTTGCCTCCATGGCTAAGTGGCTTACCCCCGACGATGCCGTGGACACCCGCGGATGGGGTGACTTTGACATAATCAAAGATCAAGTACCTAACCACAAGACAACTATGATGCCTCAGGTCAAAGGACTACTTTGCATTATCCCAACCATGAGTTCTCATGTGACATGAGTATGAGAACTCTTTGTTGATCGTGTTCAGTGAACTCATTTGCTATTGAGCACCTACATGCTTGTCTTGGTGTCAATCACACTAACGACTCGAAACTAGTCACTCTCCCTAAGAGAAGACATAGCATGTACTGATCTTAACGGATTGTCAATGCCCAATTGGCAATCCTATAATCAGGAACGTTTAGGATATGTATACGAAAGAGAATGGTCTCATAAATCTAACTTGTTTAAATTACATTCTCCTAATTACATATTCCTTGGACTTATCGTTTAAGCATAGAACATTTATATGAGACGGCTCAAACAATAATCTTTGCCCTTGATATTAAACTAGATTAGTTTAACATGTGAAATGTCCGTAAAGTATCATCATATGATTGGTTTTAGGGCACATTTCCAACAATCTCCCACTTGCACTAGAGCAAATCAGCTTGCTCATCAGTGATGATACCTCTTCTGTAGTCATTTCATAAATGGCTGAGTAGTAGGCCTAAACAATAGATATCTATATGTTATCCATAGAAGCAACCTTGAGAATAACGACGTCACCATTATACATGATTCTCAATCATGTGGTTCAGCCTTTCATTTGAGTTCGGATCGTGATGAGACCTTGATTCCCTGGCTTGACCTATCGCCCCATTAGTGTCGTAGTGTCAGTACACTAGAGACACTTTCTGGTTGGAACCGAATAGAGAGTTCATAAATGAACTTTCCCATCCAAACAACATTGTTGTAAGCTTCTATATGGCAATATATTTTGCATTCACAATGGAACACACTAAAGTCATTACTTTTAATGTTTCCATCTAAATATCTCTTTAGTCATAATAAAGAGATATCTGATTATCTCTTCATTCATAATGAAGAAACATCCAATGATGGATTAGATTCATAATCTAATACATTTACGCTTCCTTTACGTTACTCTAATTCTTCCTCATTCTTTGAGGAATTTATCCTTTAGTATTTCTTAAATACTTAAGGATTCACTTGACAGTTGCCGTGGTTCTGATCCTGGGCTTGCACTGATATCGTCTTGTACCTATCTAGGTACAACTCATATCAATGTTTTCATACAATATGAAATTCATAAATCACCTTTCTGCGTATGCATAAAGTGTTGGAAATGTGCCCTAAAACCAATCATATGATGATACTTTACGGACATTTCACATGTTAAACTAATCTAGTTTAATATCAAGGGCAAAGATTATTGTTTTAAGCCGTCTCATATAAATGTTATATGCTTAAACGATAAGTCCAAGGAATATGTAATTAGGAGAATGTAATCTAAAGAAGTTAGATTCATGAGACCATTCTTTCGTAGATACATCCTAAACGTTCCTGATCATAGGATTGCCAATTGGGCATTGACAGTCCGTTAAGATCAGTACGTGATGTGTCTTCTCTAAAGGAGAGTGATTAATCTCGAGTCATTGGTGTGTGTGACATCAAGACAAGTACGTAGGTGCTCAATAGAGAATGAGTTCATTGAACACGATCAACAAAGAGTTCTCATATTCATGTCACATGAGAACTCATGGTTGGGATAATGCAAAGTAGTCATTTGACCTGAGGCATCATAGTTGTCTTGTGGTTAGGTCCTTGATCTTTGATTATGTCCAAGTCACTCCATTCGCGGGTGTCCACGACATTGTCGGGGTTAAGCCACTTAGCCATGGAGGCAAGTGAATGCGCAACAAGAGATCTCTAACCTTCAAACCGTTTGGGGGAGAATACTCTATGTTATGATTAAGAATCTCTGGCCAGAGTATGAATGAGATTTAGGAAGTCGTTCCAAATCACATTCAAGGTAATCATATAAGCACACGAATCACATTGGATAGTAGACATGAATAAACTATCAAACAAAACAATGTGGTCAAGAGTATTGTATTAGAGAAAGACTGTATTGCATTTGTAATCCTAAACTGAATAGGTTCTCCACCTCTTCTGATTAGCTTGGGTAACCATGATATGCTGCTAGGTGTCACTCATGGTTTGTGGAAGCCCTAAACGTGTATAATCACTAAAGGGAGAATTGAAAGTAAGTTTCAATTCACAATCGATTTGAAATGGTTTTAATCGCCCACTGCCTCGCTAAAAGGAACTTAATGGATCATACACCGTGTAAGGTGGAGATTGAAGAAACAATGGTGATGAGTAAGAATAATTAAATGGTTTAATTATTTATGGCAAGGATTAATTAATATGTTAATTAATCAAACGAATAAGTTCGTTAAAGACCTCGGGATAGTTTTGGACCTTAAGGCCCAATGGGCTTCGAACGTCAAACCCATTGACTTAAGTTGTATGACAACTTAATGGATAATGATTCACAAAGGCCCAATTAGCCCAATAATACCCTAAGGCTGGCCATTTAGAGATTGAGTGAGTTTTGGACTTATTTACAAGTTTGCCACTCCAATGAATTAAGGTATAAATATGACTTTATAGCCAAAATTCATTTAGGGTTTTCTTTTGGGGAAAGGATGAGAACATAAGCTCTCCTTTCTCTCTAAAGTGGCCGGCCTCCTTGGAGGGTTTAGCTAGCTATCCTACTACTCCAAGGTCACTCATTTCTTCTCCAATTTAACCTTGGTGAAGAGACTTAGAGGTTCTCAATTTTGGGAACTAGGAGAACCATTTCATCCATCCAAATCCATAGATCTAAGATGCAAGGAATGAAGGCCCCCTCTTTGGGTGATTAGCCTTTGCTTATGCAAAGAGGAATTTACAAAGGTATAATTTCTCAACTAACAAATGTTGTTTTAAGTTGAGTCAAGGTTCACCAATCTACTAGGCTTTGAATTTCATGGTTATTGTTTTGTTTTTAAGTGCATACAAGCATGATTCCTCCTTTTAATTGTTAATTGCATGCTATAGATGTTGCTTAAATGAACATGTTTTTCACAAAATTTCCTTCAAGTGGTATCAGAGCCTAGGTCTAGTAGTTGGTGAATCCTTTTGGGTTTTGTAATTCATAGTCTTTGATTTAAAAGTTGTAATATGTTACAAGCTTTATTCTTGTTTCTTTGAATGTAAATTTTGTTAGAAAATTTGCCATCTCAAATGTTGTAGATGTAGTTCATATGAGCATGAATGTTGGAGCTAAAATTTGGTGCCATGTTTTTGGGAATTTTCGGCCAAATCCAAAGGGTAGATTTTTGGGTTCATGTTTGACTTGTTAAAAGTGTTTTCAAGTAACTTTTGGAACCCCTATGTACCCTAGTTTGGTTATATGTTATTTCCCTTAAGTTTGAATGGTTTTGGGTGAAAAATGTTCATGGAAATTTTTTGAGTTTTTCATGAGTGTTCTTCATTGTTCTTGACATTTTTGCCAAGAACAAAAAGTTTGGTGTTTTGATTCAAAGTTTTGATTTATTTCATAAAGTTTATGTTTTTATGTTTTTCATATGTTTAAATGTATTAGATATTTGTTTAGAAAGGTGATAGAATTATTGGTGGGTGTGTAAGGATTAATTCCCTTTCACACACACCACTTGCACCACTTGCATGCTTTATGTCAAACTTACCAATCAACACACACATCACTCCTTTCACCTCTCCAAACCGGCCACTCCCTCAATGGGAGTACTTTTGGGGTTTTTATGCAATTACATAAAGTTTTGATACTTTTGTGTATTTGCACTTTGGCCCAAAAGTTTACGTTTTTACGTTTAGGTCCAAAAACGCTAAAGGACAAATTGTTTTGCTCCTTTAATGAAGTTTTTGTATTTGTTGAAATTTTTGGGTTCTAGTTGTAATTACATGAAGTAGTGGACTTTTGTGTTTTTACAAAGTGACCCCAAAAGTTTATGTTTTTGCAATATAGCTAAAAAGTTGAGGTTATTGCATTTTGGCCCAAATTAAGTTGAGAACAAAATTGTTTTGTATCTTTAAATGAGAATTGGATTTTCATTTCATTTAGCTCCATTTAAATCAATTCTATGGATACAAAAACCAAATGAAAATGTTGCATTCAATTTAATTAGTTAAAGTATTAATTAATTAAAGGGTGATTATGAACCTAAGCCTACGATAATTGAGCTATGTGAAAGGCCGTTTCAAATTTGTTTGAACCATGGGAATGAGTAGATTAGATTTTGGTTGTAAATTGATTTGATCAAATGTTGTAAAAGAGCATAAGCTCTTCTTTACTTTAAAGTAATTTGTTTTATTCAAATGTTGTAAAGAGTATAAGTTCATCTTTACTTTGAAGTACTCCTTTCTTGTATTACTTGATATGCATGAAAATGGAGTAGAGGGTCCAACGCCCCTAAGACAACACGCCTTAATGTGATTAAACGCGTAACTAAAATCAATCACCATCCCTAGACCGAGATTCAACACTAGGCTCGTGTTGAATCTAAACAAAGGTTCATAGTCATCCTAAGGCCCTAAGGCAACTATATAGTCCATCAAATGAATGCAAAGTTTATGTTAGTAGTATCATATACTCTTGCTTTAAAAACCGTTTTATAAACATAGTGGGAGTATTATATACAACTAAATTCAATCAAATGGACCAATAGTTGTAATAGGACCAAAATTGTTTTAATAAAGATTAAAATGAATATTTATATGTGATGAGACCTAAAAACCCTCAACCAAACCATTATTAAGTTGAGAAGCGTGAGAGTGCTTTGAACACTCTTTCGTGGCCTTCCACCGTGGTAGGCTCCGATTGTTTGTGACTCGTACACCGGCTTCACCCTATCATGGGGGAGTACAAAGTGCATGCTTACACTCAGGAGGAGTCTATATGCATACTTGATGTTGTGAAAGGTAGGCAACGAGAATAGCCAACATCATATCATTGTGAGGTTGTTCTTGAACCCTTACCCGAACTTGCATGGTGGGAATGACTTAACTAAGTGCAATGGAGCCAACATCATATCATTGTGAGGCTACATTCTCTAGAGGCCAAATAAGATGGGTACTTGCAAGAGATGCAAATGAGTAAGTGTACTCTCTCATTATTATTAATGCTAGCCAACATCATATCATTGTGAGGTGGGCTTGGTAATAGTGAGTCTCCCATACCCTACTAAGAGTTACCTCCAAAAACTCTCGAATTCCAATGAGGGATATGGAATTTGCCAAAAATAGTGGGTGGTGCTATTTGATTTAAAGACCCGAATCAAATGGCTTAAAATCAATCAATTTATATTCGTTATGTATTTGTTTACCAATATATTTGCAAACGCTATCCAAAACTTGACAAAGAAAAGCCGAATGCTTTAGTTTCCGGACTTGGTACAACAATCCCAAAGATTGTCTTAAATGGATTGTATATGTATCTAAGTAGTCTCATCCTCACAATCTTCCTATTGATAATGTACCATTGGAAGAACATGTTAGATAAGTCTATCATAAAGAGGACAACACTTTTAAAGTCATAATTCTTCAATTACAAATCGTTGTATGAAGAAATAAGAGTTGCTTTGAACAACCCTTAACTAACGCAAACATTAGTGCTTGTTTCTTTGTTACATGAACAAGGAACTTAAGAAGAAATCACAAAGGCATGGACACTTTATGTGCCATAATTCTTCACTTACAAATTGTTGTATGAAGAAATGAGAGTTGCCTTGAACAACTCTTGAAAGTTTGTAATTATGTTTAGAACATAATGGTTGGTTGACAAAAATAGTCCATCAACATGGACTTATGATGATTTTGAATCATTGAGTGTTGAAGTGTTACACCACTTCTAGAGACGGAAACTAGGCAAGGACTTCACCTTTGTGTCCCTATCCGAATGGTTCACTAAGTTTATTGTAAACTATATAGTGAACAATAACCACACGTTCTCCAAATCGTTTGATGTGTATAACACAAGTGAAATAAGTTTCAAGAGAGACAGTGGGAGTTTAGGGACCATGACTATTGTAGACAAAGGAGAAGTCAAATGAAGAAAGCGAAATAACTCCAAGGGAACAAACTTTCTTTATGAAAGGATGGACAATGGAAGGGGTATTTGCAAGAAATGTCTTGCAAGTGTCAAGAACACACCTTTCGAAGGTGTTGTAAATTGTTCTTGAATAGTTCAAAACAGTTGGTTCTTCTACTTGAATGCTTGATTCCGTATTAGTAACTATGTTTTACAATCGTTGTAAAAGTGTGACTAATAAGAAGTAGAAGATATATGAGAGAAGAAAAAGATGCTTCACATTCGGAACGTGAATAAAATAAAGATCTCTGCGAAAGCAGATAGTACTTACTTCCTCATATGAACTACCAAAGAAATTGGAAAAACCAAAGATTGTCTTTACATTCCAATTTTAAGGAACTTAATTCCATCACTATAAGGGATGGATGAATGTTTTGTTTGACAAAACATTGTTCTTTATTAATGAATGATTAGATTATTGTAATCTAATTGATTGTCTCTATAGTCGAGATGATATGGTAGTGTTAACTGTTTAGAATATAACGATGCTTAAAACCCAAAAGGTTGCAAGGTAGTGACTAATCCCAACTGAGTTGTGATACCTCAAAAACATAAAATACGAGTTGGTCATAGATGGATGCTTTGGATCGTTAGATCCGGATCCAATACCTTCTTATTAAAATTGTATAGAGGCGAAATGTTCGAATCTTTATTCTTTTGGAAAGAAGAAAGAATCACAAAGTTGTTGAGCTTAATTCACTTAGATGTTAGTGGCACTTGTCCACAACATAATACTACTCATGTTGTATGACATTCACCGAAGATCGCTCTCGGTTGGACTATAGTTTATTTTGAATAAACACAAGTCCGAATACTTTGCAAAAGGTTTCAAAGAATTCAAGAAATGTAAGTTGATGAGTAAGACGTCTAAAGTATTTGCCTCCTTAGATTTGATCCAAGGAAAGATAACACTTTAGAACAGTTTCCTTGAAAAATATCAAGGAAAGAAGCATCAAAAGATAATGGATTTCTCCATTAGGAGAAGAACGAACTTGAATAAGATTTAGTTTGTTGGATGTTATCAATTACCCATATATAGGATATATGCTTCTAAGACAATATGATTGTCAATTAGAAGATCTTCCAAAATTTTCATGACTCCATAAGATGTAGTTGGAAAGAAAGACAAATCTTAATCATGTTAAGATTTGGGGTTGTGTGCTAATAAGCAATATTTGTTTGAGAATTATCTTGTGGATATCCTTAAATTAACCTTTGGATATCACTTCTATAAACCAACTAACAAATGTTGTTTGTTGGGTAGTTCATTGTAATCCTACACTAGGATTTGCCTAAGATAACGCAAATGAACAAGAGATAGAACTCAAAGAATGGGTTCTTTGAGGGACAAGATGATAATCAACAAATATAACAACCTAGTTTCTACACCACCAGCTCCAAGGTAGTCGAGAAGGATTTATAAACCGTCTCAATTGAATGGTTTGAACTTTATGACTATGTCATAGAGTTGCACCTCTTAATTTGAAAGAAATAAGAATGAAAATCCTTATGACTACATTGAGTGTATATACGACATATACTCAAGGAAATGGTAAAGTACCATTTGACCCGAAATAATGAAACCTTTATAGCTAATTGGTAGCTTAAGGTGACTACAATTAAAGAGATTGGTTGACTTGGAAGAAACCATCTTTAACGTAGTCTTGGTTTCAATTAATTCGAAGATTGTTAGCTACAACTAAATGGTAATTCAATGTTTGGACATAATATGGGTTTCCGAAACCATTATTAAGATAGTCTTGATAATATATATGTCTAAAACTATGAATCACAAGACATGTAAGTTGTAGAGATCCATCCATCATGGATGTTAGCAAGCTAGTGGGAGCTATAAGCGTCTTATGAGAGAAAGATCAAATCGTTTGATTTCTCATAAAGATGTGAATGAATCTTTTGTTTACTAGGTTTACAAAAGATTAGTGGGAGTTAACCATGTTCCTAAATTAGAATATATATATATACACACATATATGATATATTAATTTTGGAAATGAAAAGAATACTTCTTCGTTAAAGTTATGACTTTAAACATTCTATAACGATAGAATGGATATGGGAAACATAGTCTATATACATGGGATAGAAATCTATAATAATATATTTCAAGATATAATTCGATTATATCAATCCCTAATAATAGACAAGAGATGCTAGGAAGTTTCTCATATGATGATAAACTTCAATTAGAAGGACGACTCTAGTGAGACTAGAAAGTTGCCCTTCTCAAAGGGAACGTACCCTTTGACTCCCAAAGAAATAATGCGTAAATAGAATCCTTTATGCATATGCAGAAAGGTGATTTATGTATTTCATATTGTATGAAAAACATTGATATGAGTTGTACCTAGAAAGGTACAAGACGATATCAGTGCAAGCCCAGGATCAGAACCACGGCAACTGTCAAGTGAGTCCTTAAGTATTTAAGAAATACTAAAGGATAGATTCCTCAAAGAATGAGGAAGAATTGGAGTAACGTAATGGAAGCGTAAATGTATTAGATTATGAATCTAATCCATCATTGGATATTTCTTCATTATGAATGAAGAGATAATCAGATATCTCTTTATTATGACTAAAGAGATATTTGGATGGAAACATTAAAAGTAATGACTTTAGTGTGTTCCATTATGAATGCAAAATATATTACCATATAGAAGCTTACAACAATGTTGTTTGGATGGGAAAGTTCATTTATGAACTCTCTATTCGGTTCCAACCAGAAAGTGTCTCTAGTGTACCGACACTACGACACTAATGGGGCGATAGCTCAAGCCAGGGAATCAAGGTCTCATCAAGATCCGAACTCAAATGAGAGACTGAACCACATGATTAAGAATCATGTATAATGGTGACGTCGTTATTCTCAAGGTTGCTTCTATGGATAACATATAGATATCCATTGTCTAGGCCTACTACTCAACCATTTATGAAATGATTACAGAAGAGGTATCATCACTGATGACCAAGCTGATTGACTCTAGTGCAAGTGGGAGATTGTTGGAAATGTGCCTTAAAACCAATCATATGATGATACTTTACGGACATTTCACATGTTAAACTAATCTAGTTTAATATCAAGGGCAAAGATTATTGTTTTAAGCCGTCTCATATAAATGTTATATGCTTAAACGATAAGTCCAAGGAATATGTAATTAGGAGAATGTAATCTAAATAAGTTAGATTCATGAGACCATTCTTTCGTAGACACATCCTAAACGTTCCTGATCATAGGATTGCCAATTGGGCATTGATAGTCCGTTAAGATCAATACGTGATGTGTCTTCTCTCAGGGAGAGTGACTGGTCTCGAGTCATTGGTATGTGTGACATCAAGACAAGTACGTAGGTGCTCAATAAAGAATGAGTTCATTGAACACGATCAACAAAGAGTTCTCATATTCATGTCACATGAGAACTCATGGTTGGGATAATGCAAAGTAGTCCTTTGACCTGAGGCATCATAGTTGTCTTGTGGTTAGGTCCTTGATCTTTGATTATGTCAAAGTCACTCCATTCGCGGGTGTCCACGGCATCGTCGGGGTTAAGCCACTTAGCCATGGAGGTAAGTGAATGCGCAACATGGGATCTCTAACCTTCAAACCGTTTGGGGGAGAATACTCTATGATATGATTAAGAATCTCTGGCCAGAGTATGAATGAGATTTAGGAAGTCGTTCCAAATCACATTCAAGGTAATCATATAAGCACACGAATCACATTGGATAGTAGACATGAATAAACTATCAAACAAAACAATGTGGTCAAGAGTATTGTATTAGAGAAAGACCGTATTGCATTTGTAATCCTAAACTGAATAGGTTCTCCACCTCTTCTGATTAGCTTGGGTAACCATGATATGCTGCTAGGTGTCACTCATGGTTTGTGGAAGCCCTAAACGTGTATAATCACTAAAGGGAGAATTGAAAGTAAGTTTCAATTCACAATCGATTTGAAATGGTTTTAATCGCCCACTGTCTCGCTAAAAGGAACCTAATGGATCGTACACCGTGTAAGGTGGAGATTGAAGAAACAATGGAGATGAGTAAGAATAATTAAATGGTTTAATTATTTATGGCAAGGATTAATTAATATGTTAATTAATCAAACGAATAAGTTCGTTAAACACCTCGCGATAGTTTTGGACCTTAAGGCCCAATGGGCTTCGAACGTCAAGCCCATTGACTTAAGTTGTATGACAACTTAATGACAAATAATTCACAAAGGCCTTAAAAGCCCAATGAAACCCTATGGCCGGCCATTTTGTTAAAGGAGTGGGTTTTGGACTTATTTACAAGTTTGCCACTCCAATGAATTGAGGTATAAATATGACTTTATAGCCAAAATTCATTTAGGGTTTTCTTTTGGGGTAAGGATGAGAACATAAGCTCTCCTTTCTCTCTAAAGTGGCCGGCCTCCTTGGAGGGTTTAGCTAGCAATCCTACTACTCCAAGGTCACTCATTTCTTCTCCAATCTAACCTTGGTGAAGAGACTTAGAGGTTCTCAATTTTGGGAACTAGGAAAACCATTTCATCCATCCAAATCCATAGATCTAAGATGCAAGGAATGAAGGCCCCCTCTTTGGGTGATTAGCCTTTGCTTATGCAAAGAGGAATCTACAAAGGTATAATTTCTCAACTAACAAATGTTGTTTTAAGTTGAGTCAAGGTTCACCAATCTACTAGGCTTTGAATTTCATGGTTAATGTTTTGTTTTTAAGTGCATACAAGCATGATTCCTCCTTTTAATTGTTAATTGCATGCTATAGATGTTGCTTAACTGAACATGTTTTTCACAAAATTTCCTTCATAAAGGATTCTATTTACTCATTATTTCTTTGGGAGTTAAAGAGTACGTTCTCTTTGAGAAGAGCAACTTCTTAGTCTCACTAGAGTTGTCCTTTTTGATTGAAGTTTATCATCATATGAGAAACTTCCTATCATCTTTTGTCTATATTTAGGGCTTGATATAATCCAATTATATCCTAAAATCTATCAATATAGATTTCCATCCCATGTATATAGATTATGTCTCCCATATACATTCTATCTTCATATAATGTTTTAAAGTCATAACTTTAACGAAGAAGTATTCTTTTCATTTCCAAAATTAATATATCATATATTTGTGTGTATATATATATATATATATATATATATATATTCAAATTTAGGAACATTATTAACTCCCACTAATCTTTTGGAAACCTAGTAAACAAAAGATTCATTCACATCTTTATGAGAAATCAAACGATTTGATCTTTATCTCATAAGATGCTTATAGCTCCCACTAGCTTGCTAAGATCCGTGATGGATGGATCTCTACAACTTACATGTCTTGTGATTCATAGTTTTAGACATATATTATCAAGACTATCTTAATAATGGTTTCGGAAACCTATATTATGTCCAAACATTGAATCACCATTTAGTTGTAGCTAGCAATCTTCGAATTAATTGAAAACAAGACTACGTCAAAGATAGTTTCTTCAAAGTCAACCATTCTCTTTGATTGTAGTCACCTTAAGCTACCAATTAGCTATTTAAGGTTTCATTATTTCGGATCAAATGGTACTTTACCATTTCCTTGAGTATATATTGTATATACACTCAATGTAGTGATAAGGATTTTCATTCTTATTTCTTTCGAATTAAGAGGTGTAACTCTATGACATAGTCATAAAGTTCAAACCATTCAACTGAGACGGTTTATAAATCCTTCTCGACTACCTTGGAGCTTGTGGTATAGGAACTAGGTTGTTATATTTGTTGATCACTATCTTGTTTCTTAAAGAACCATTCTTTGAGTTCTATCCCTCGTTCATTTGCTCTATCTTGGGCAAATCCTAGTGTAGGATTACAATGAACTACCCAACAAACAACATTTGTTAGTTGGTTTATAGAAGTGATATCCAAATGTTAATTTAAGGACACCCACAAGATAATTTTTAAACAAATATTGCTTATTTATCACACAACCCCAAATCTTAACATGATTAAGATTTGTCTTTCTTTCCAACTACATCTTATGGAGTCATAAAAATTTTGGAAGATCTTCTAATTGACAATTATATTGTCTTAGAAGCATATATCCTATATATGGGTAATTGATAACATCCAACAAACTAAATCTTATTCAAGTTCGTTCTTCTCCTAATGGAGAAATCCATTATCTTTTGATGCTTCTTTCCTTGATATTTTTCAAGGAAACTGTTCTAAAGTGTTATCTTTACTTGGATCAAATCTAAGGAGGCAAATACTTTAGACGTCTTACTCATCAACTTACATTTCTTGAATTCTTTGAAACCTTTTGCAAAGTATTCGGACTTGTGTTTATTCAAAGTAAACTATAGTCCAACCGAGAGTGATATTCGGTAAATGTCATACAACATGAGTAGTATTATGTTGTGGACAAGTGCCACTAACATCTAAGTGAATTAACCTCAACAACTTTGTGATTCTTTCTTCTTTCCAAAAGAATAAAGATTCGAACATTTCGCCTCTATACAATTTTAATAAGAAGGTATTGGATCCGGATCTAACGATCCAAAGCATTTATCTATGACCAACTCGTAATTTATGTTTTAAAGGTATCACAACTCAGTTGGGATTAGTCACTATCTTGCAACCTTTTGTGTTTTAAGCATCATTATATTCTAAACAGTTAACACTACCATATCATCTCTACTATAGAGACAATCAATTAGATTACTATAATCCAATCATTGACTAATAAAGAACAATGTTTTGTCAAACAAAACATTCGTCCATTTCATCTATAGTGACGGAATTAAGTTCCTTAAAATTGGAATGTAAAGACAATATTTGGTTTTTCCAATTTCTTTGGTAGTTCATATGAGGAAGTAAGTACTATCTGCTTTCGCAGAGATCTTTATTTTATTCACGTTCCGAATGTGAAGCACCTTTTTCTTCTCTCATATATCTTCTACTTCTTATTAGTCACACTTTTACAACGATTGTAAAACATAGTTACTAATATGGAATCAAGCATTCAAGTAGAAGAACCAACTGTTTTGAACTATTCAAGAACAATTTACAACACCTTCGAAAGGTGTGTTCTTGACACTTGCAAGACATTTCTTGCAAATACCCCTTCCAATGTCCATCCTTTCATAAAGAAAGTTTGTTCCCTTGGAGTTAATTTCGCTTTCTTCATTTGACTTCTCCTTTGACTACAATAGTCATGGTCCCTAAACTCCCACTATCTCTCTTGAAACTTATTTCAATTGTGTTATACACATCAAACGATTTGGAGAGTGTGTGGTTATTGTTCACTATATAGTTTACAATAAACTTAGTGAACCATTTGGATAGGGACACAAAGGTGAAGTCCTTGCCTAGTTTCCGTCTCTAGAAGTGGTGTAACACTTTAGCACTCAATGATTCAAAATCATCATAAGTCCATGTTGATGGACTATTTTTGTCAACCAACCATAGGAAGATTGTGAGGATGAGACTACTTAGGTACATATACAATCCATTTAAGATAATCTTTGGGATTGTAGTACCAAGTCCGGAAACTAAAGCATTCGGCTTTTCTTTGTCAAGTTTTGGATAGCGTTTGCAAATATATTGGTAAACAAATACATAACGAATATAAATTGATTGATTTTAAGCCATTTGATTCGGGTCTTTAAATCAAATAGCACCACCCACTATTTTTGGCAAATTCCATATCCCTCATTGGAATTCGAGAGTTTTGGATGTAACTCTTAGTAGGGTATGGGAGACTCACTATTACCAAGCCCACCTCACAGTGATATGATGTTGGCTAGCATTAATAATAATGAGAGAGTACGCTTACTCATTTGCATCTCTTGCAAGTACCCATCTTATTTGGCCTCTAGAGAATGTAGCCTCACAATGATATGATGTTGGCTCCATTGCACTTAGTTAAGTCATTCCCACCATGCAAGTTCGGGTAGGGGTTCAAGAACAACCTCACAATGATATGATGTTGGCTATTCTCGTTGCCTACCTTTCACAACATCAAGTATGCTTATAGACTCCTCCTGAGTGTAAGCACGCACTTTGTACTCCCCCATGATAGGGTGAAGCCGGTGTACGAGTCACAAACGATCGGAGCCTACCACGGTGGAAGGCCACAAAAGAGTGTTCAAAGCACTCTCACGCTTCTCAACTTAATAATGGTTTGGTTGAGGGTTTTTAGGTCTCATCACATATAAATATTCATTTTAATCTTTATTAAAACAATTTTGGTCCTATTACAATTGGTCCATTTGATTGAATTTAGTTGTATATAATACTCCCACTATGCTTATAAAACGGTTTTTAAAGCAAGAGTATATGATACTACTAACATAAACTTTGCATTCATTTGATGGACTATATAGTTGCCTTAGGGCCTTAGGATGACTATGAACCTTTGTTTAGATTCAACACGAGCCTAGTGTTGAATCTTGGTCTAGGGATGGTGATTGATTTTAGTTACGCGTTTAATCATATTAAGGCGTGTTGTTCCTATTGGGCGTTGGACCCAACTACTTCAATTTTCATGCATATCAAATAATATAAGAAAGGAGTACTTCAAAGTAAAGATGAGTTTATGCTCTTTACAACATTTGAATAAAACAAATTACTTTAAAGTAAAGAAGAGCTTATGCTCTTTTACAACATTTGATCAAATCAAATTACAACCAAAATCTAATCTACACATTCCCATGGTTCAAACAAATTTGAAACGGCCTTTCACATAGCTCAATTATCGTAGGCTTAGGTTCATAATCACCCTTTAATTAATTAACACTTTAACTAATTAAATTGAATGCAACATTTTCATTTGGTTTTTGTATCCATAAAATTGATTTAAATGGAGCTAAATGAAATGAAAATCCAATTCTCATTTAAAGAGACAAAACAATTTTGTTCTCAACTTAATTTGGGCCAAAATGCAATAACCTCAACTTTTGGGCTATATTGCAAAAACATAAACTTTTGGGGTCACTTTGTAAAAACACAAAAGTCCACTACTTTATGTAATTATAACTAGAACCCAAAAATTTCAACAAATGTAAAAACTTCATTAAAGGAGCAAAACAATTTGTCCTTTAGCGTTTTTGGACCTAAACGTAAAAACATAAACTTTTGGGCCAAAGTGCAAATACACAAAAGTATCAAAACTTTATGTAATTGCATAAAAGCCCCAAAAGTACTCCTATTGAGGGAGTGGCCGGTTTTGGAGAGATGAAAGGAGTGATGTGTGTGTTGATTGGTAAGATTGACATAAAGCATGCAAGTGGTGCAAGTGGTGTGTGTGAAAGGGAATTAATCCTTACACACCCACCAATAATTCCATCACCTTTCTAAACAAATATCTAATACATTTAAACACATGAAAAACATAAAACATAAACTTTATGAAATAAATCAAAACTTTGAATCAAAACACCAAACTTTTTGTTCTTGGCAAAAATGTCAAGAACAATGAAGAACACTCATGAAAAACTAAAAAATTTCCATGAACATTTTTCACCCAAAAACATCCCAAAACCATTCAAACTTAAGGGAAATAACATATAACCAAACTATGGTACATAGGGGTTCCAAAAGTCACTTGAAAAAACTTTTAACAAGTCAAACATGAACCCAAAAATCCACCCTTTGGATTTGGCCGAATTTTCCCAAAAACATGGCACCAAATTTTAGCTCCAATATTCATGCTCATATGAACTACATCTACAACATTTGAGATGGCAAATTTTCCAACAAAATTTACATTCAAAGAAACAAGAATAAAGCTTGTAACATATTACAACATTTAAATCAAAACTATGAACTACAAAACCCAAAACGATTCACCAACTACTAGACCTAGGCTCTGATACCACTTGAAGGATTATTTTGTGAAAACATGTTCATTTGAATAACATCTATAGCATGCAATTAACAATTAAAAGGCGGAATCATGCTTGCATGCACTCAAAAACAAAACATTACCCATGAAATTCAAAGCCTAGTAGATTGGTGAACCTTGACTCAACTTAAAACAACATTTGTTAGTTGAGAAATTATACCTTTGTAAATTCCTCTTTGCATAAGCAAAGGCTAATCACCCAAAGAGAGGGCCTTCATTCCTTGCATCTTAGATCTATGGATTTGGATGGGTGAAATGGTTCTCCAAGTTCCCAAAATTGAGAACCTCTAAGTCTCTTCACCAAGGTTAGATTGGAGAAGAAATGAGTGACCTTGGAGTAGTAGGATTGCTAGCTAAACCCTCCAAGGAGGCCGGCCACTTTAGAGAGAAAGGAGAGCTTATGTTCTCATCCTTTCCCCCAAAAAAAAACCCTAAATGAATTTTGGCTATAAAGTCATATTTATACCTTAATTCATTGGAGTGGCAAACTTGTAAATAAGTCCAAAACTCACTCAATCTCTAAATGGCCGGCCTTAGGGTATTATTGGGCTAATTGGGCCTTTGTGAATCATTATTCATTAAGTTGTCATACAACTTAAGTCAATGGGCTTGACGTTCGAAGCCCATTGGGCCTTAAGGTCCAAAACTATCTCGAGGTCTTTAACGAACTTATTCGTTTGATTAATTAACATATTAATTAATCCTTGCCATAAATAATTAAACCATTTAATTATTCTTACTCATCTCAATCGTTTCTTCAATCTCCACCTTACACGGTGTACGATCCATTAGGTTCCTTTTAGCGAGGCAGTGGGCGATTAAAACCATTTCAAATTGATTGTGAATTGAAACTTACTTTCAATTCTCCCTTTAGTGATTATACACGTTTAGGGCTTCCACAAACCATGAGTGACACCTAGCAGCATATCATGGTTACCCAAGCTAATCAGAAGAGGTGGAGAACCTATTCAGTTTAGGATTACAAATGCAATACGGTCTTTCTCTAATATAATACTCTTGACCACATTGTTTGGTTTGATAGTTTATTCATGTCTACTATCCAATGTGATTCGTGTGCTTATATGATTACCTTGAATGTGATTTGGAACGACTTCCTAAATATCATTCATACTTTGGCCAGAGATTCTTAATCATATCATAGAGTATTCTCCCCCAAACGGTTTGAAGGTTAGAGATCCCTTGTTGCGCATTCACTTGCCTTCATGGCTAAGTGGCTTAACCTCGACGATGCCGTGGACACCCACGGATAGGGTGACTTTGACATAATCAAAGATCAAGTACCTAACCACAAGACAACTATGATGTCTCAGGTCAAATGACTACTTTGCATTATCCCAACCATGAGTTCTCATATGACATGAGTATGAGAACTCTTCGTTGATCGTGTTCAGTGAACTTATTCGCTATTGAGCACCTACATGCTTGTCTTGGTGTCAATCACACCAATGACTCGAGACTAGTCACTCTCCCTAAGAGAAGACATAGCATGTACTGATCTTAACGGATTGTCAATGCCCAATTGGCAATCCTATGATCAGGAACGTTTAGGAGATGTATACGAAAGAGAATGGTCTCATAAATCTAACTTGTTTAAATTACATATTCCTTGGACTTATCGTTTAAGCATATAACATTTATATGAGACGGCTCAAACAATAATCTTTGCCCTTGATATTAAACTAGATTAGTTTAACATGTGAAATGTCCGTAAAGTATCATCATATGATTGGTTTTAGGGCACATTTCCAACACTCTCGTGTTCGGAACACCGTTGTAGATGAACTCGCTCATATAGCCTCCGGAGCACAACTCTTGGGGGGCTAGTTTGGCCGAATGATACCCGTTTTACGACAATCGTATTTGGCTTTTGTTAATCAACAAGTCTTCCTGCGCGACCAAGTTATCTGTACACGAGTAATGTCCTTACCTTCGTTATTGGAATGGGAGGATCCTGTAGATGTTTGCATGGTTGAGACGCTACCAAACGACTGGATAAGGCCAATTTTGCAATACATTGATAATCCAGAGGCAAACACGACCAAAAGACAAAGGTCCATGCCACAAACTACGTCTCGTACCAGAATGAGTTCTATCAAAAAGGCGAGGATGGTTTATTACTGTTATGCCTCGACCCGTAAAAAGCCGCCCAAGCAATCACAGAGGTACACGAAGGAATTTGCAGAGCCCATCAATCAGGACGCAAGATGCGTTGGCTACTTCGCTGGCATGGTTACTTCTGGCCAAGCATATTAAAAGATTGTATTGAGTATGCACGAGGATGCGTCCAGTGTCAAATTCATGGAGCCATCCAAAGAGCCCCGACTGAATTACTTCATTTGGTCACCAAACCTTGGTCGTTCAAAGGATGGGTAATAGACATGATCGACAAAATTACGCCATCTTCTGGTGCAGCGAAACATGCATGGATACTTATGGTAACTGATTATTTCACTAAATGGGTCGAAGCAAAATCATACGCTGAATTAACATCCAAGGAGGTTTGTGATTTTGTGGAGGAGTATATTGTGACCAGATTCGGTGTACCAAGAACGATCATAACTGATAATGGCACAATCTTCACAGCCGAAAGGTTCAAAGAGTATACGGTAAGCTTAAAAATTCGGCTTGAGCAGTCACTACAAGATGAATTTGGTGAAATGGTCTTTTCAACTTTGATCAGTTCTTGAAGGTTATGATCTATTTGATCATTTTGATCGTTCCTCTGTATGTCCATCGAAGTTTATGTTTATTGAGGGGACTGGGATTACTACTGAGATCACTACAGCTTATAAGGAATTGTTTAAACAAGATAGAGCTCTTGTTAGCTGGATATGCTATTGTGTTTAGGGCTCGAATTAATCATTTGAAGACAGAGCTTTATACTATCAAGAAAGGTGCTGATAGTGTAGAGAAGTATATGCTCAAACTCAAGGCTCTTAAAGATCAATTAGTTGTAGCTGGTGAAATAGTTTCTAAGATTGATCTAATTGTAGTTGCTTTGGCTGGTTTATCTGCTGAGTTTAATATGATTCATACTATGATTGTAACTCGTGAAACTCCAATTTCCTTAAAGGAATATCGAGCACAATTGTTGGTTGCTGAAAGAAATGTTGAAGAATCTCAATCGACATTGACTTTTCCAATGTCAACAATGTATTGCCAAGGTGAATCTACTAATGCTGCTTAACATTCTCAAGGGTCTTCTTAATATTTCAATGGTGGTTATGGTTATGTAAGTGAAAATAGTGCTGAATCTTTGAATAATGGTTCAAGACCAACTGGTGGGATGGTTTCTCTATTGGAAATGTGCCCTAAAACCAATCATATGATGATACTTTACGGACATTTCACATGTTAAACTAATCTAGTTTAATATCAAGGGCAAAGATTATTGTTCGAGCCGTCTCATATAAATGTTATACGCTTAAACGATAAGTCCAAGGAATATGTGATTGGGAGAATGCGATCTAAAGAAGTTAGATTCATGAGACCATTCTTTCGTAGACACATCCTAAACATTCCTGATCATAGGATTGCGAATTGGGCATTGACAGTCCGTTAAGATCAGTACGTGCTGTGTCTTCTCTCAGGGAGAGTGACTAGTCTCGAGTCATTGGTGTGTGTGACATCAAGAAAAGCATGTAGGTGCTCAATAATGAATGAGTCCACTGAACACGATCAACGAGGAGTTCTCATACTCATGTCACATGAGAACTCATGGTTGGGATAATGCAAAGTAGTCATTTGACCTGAGGCATCATAATTGTCTTGTGGTTAAGTCCTTGATCTTTGATTATGTCAAAGTCACTCTATCAGGAGGGTGTCCACGACATTGTCGGGGTTAGGCCACTTAGCCATGGAGGCAAGTGAATGCGCAACAAGGGATCTCTAACCTTCAAACTGTTTGGGGGAGAATACTCTATGATATGATTAAGAATCTCTGGCCAGAGTATGAATGAGATTTAGGAAGTCGTTCCAAATCACATTCAAGGTAATCATATAAGCACATGAATCACATTGGATAGTAGACATGAATAAACTATCAAACCAAACAATGTGGTCAAGAGTACTGTATTAGAGAAAGACCGTGTTGCATTTGTAATCCTAAACTGAATAGGTTCTCCACCTCTTCTGATTAGCTTGGGTAACCATGATATGCTGCTAGGTGTCACTCATGGTTTGTGGAAGCCCTAAACGTGTATAATCACTAAAGGGAGAATTGAAAGTAAGTTTCAATTCACAATCGATTTGAAATGGTTTTAATCGCCCACTGCCTCGCTAAAAGGAACCTAATGGATCGTACACCGTGTAAGATGGAGATTGAAGAAACAATGGAGATGAGTAAGAATAATTAAATGGTTTAATCATTTATGGCAAGGATTAATTAATATGTTAATTAATCAAACGAATAAGTTCGTTAAAGACCTCGGGATAGTTTTGGGCCTCAAGGCCCAATGGGCTTCGAACGTCAAGCCCATTGACTTAAGTTGTATGACAACTTAATGACTAATAATTCACAAAGGCCTTAAAAGCCCAATGAAACCCTATGGCCGGCCATTTTGTTAAAGGAGTGGGTTTTGGACTTAATTACAAGTTTGCCACTCCAATGAATAAAGGTATAAATATGACTTTATAGCCAAAATTCATTAAGGGTTTTCTTTTGGGGAAAGGATGAGAACATAAGCTCTCATTTCTCTCTAAAGTGGCCGGCCTCCTTGGAGGGTTTAGCTAGCAATCCTACTACTCCAAGGTCACTCATTTCTTCTCCAATCTAACCTTGGTGAAGAGACTTAGAGGTTCTCAATTTTGGGAACTTGGAGAACCATTTCATCCATCCAAATCCATAGATCTAAGATGCAAGGAATGAAGGCCCTCTCTTTGGGTGATTAGCCTTTGCTTATGCAAAGAGGAATCTACAAAGGTATAATTTCTCAACTAACAAATGTTGTTTTAAGTTGAGTCAAGGTTCACCAATCTACTAGGCTTTGAATTTCATGGGTAATGTTTTTTTTTTGAGTGCATGCAAGCATGATTCCGCCTTTTAATTGTTAATTGCATGTTATAGATGTTGCTCAAATGAACATGTTTTTCACAAAATTTCCTTCATTCTCAAGCTCAATTGCCTTAGTTTCATTAATAGGGAAATGGTAATTTTCAAAATCATCGGAGTTCTCAAAACTATGGTAGCAACAATGGAAGATTTAATAATAGACCAAGGTACAATGGTGGTAATACTGGTAGATTTTCTGGGAATTCAACCATATATTCTGGCAATTCTGGTAGCAATGGAGGTTCTAATTTTTGTTCAAATGGAGGATCTAATTAGTAGAATTGGAATGGCAAAAATGGTTCTAAGTCTACTCTAATTTCTGAATGTCAAATTTGTAACAAACGTGGTCATATTGCACCAAATTGTTACTCTAGGTATTCTACAAGCTTTAGCAATGCTCCTTCAGTTCCAGAATGTCACATCTGTGGGAAGAAAGGACATATTGCTCTTAACTGTTACCACATGAGCAATTATACCTATCAAGGTGCACAACCACCATCTTCTCTCGTTGATCTTACTGCACAAACTCAACCAAGCTTTTGATAGGAGCATATTTATGCGGCTTAGTTAGCTTGTTCTTGTGCATTTATGTTGTTATTTCTTACTCAATTATGTATTTTTAAGCTATTTTCATGTGTTTGTAGGTCCTAATAACAAAGTTGGCAAGAAAGTGCATTTTGGTGCATGTTGGAGCATTTTTGAGCCAAGATTGGATAGTGCAAGCATGAAGACATGAGGTTGGACGTTTTTGAAGATTAGAAGGTTGGAAATCAGCATGTGTGTGTGCAAATGTGTTGATTTTGGGCTAAAATGGTGAAGAACATGTGTGTGCACATGCAAAGACAACATGCATACACACACATGGACAACACGGCACATGGGCAAAGAGAAAGACACACATGGACAGCTTGGCATGGGCAGAAAATGGGTGGATTAGTGGCTGAAATGATGAAGAACATGGGTGTGCAAATGTAAAAGGAAACACACACACATGGGCAAAGAGAAAGGCACACCATGGACAGCTTGGCATGTGCAGAAAATAGGTGGATTAGTGGCTGATAGGATGAAGATGTGTGTGTGCAAATGCAAAGGTAAACATGGACAGCACACACACATGCAAACCCACGGCAAAGTAAGGGTCTTTTTGTGCAAAGGTGACAGCACAAACATATGCAAAGGGAGGAGATATCAAACAGCTCACACACATGCAAGGATGACATACACACACATGCAAACTGCATGGACAGGTTGGAGGGCAGAAAATGTGTTTGTTTTGTGGTTGAAATGATGAAGAACATGTGTGTGTAGGTGTAACAGCTAGTACAATGTGGAAATGATGATTACATGGCAGCACACATACATGGGAAAGCAAAGAATACACATCACATGGTAACACACGACACATGGGTAGAAAATAGGTGGATTGGTGGCTTAAATGATGCAGAACATGGGTGTAAATGTAAAGGTGAAACATGGCAGAAAATGTGTTTGTTTTGTGGCTGAAATGATGGAGGTCATGTGTGTGCAAATGTAAAGGGAAACATGGACAACACACACCCATACAAACTGCACATGTAAGGAATTGAAGTGGTCCTCTCCTTAGCCTATAAATACATCCATCATTCCCCTTCCTAAGGAAATCTTGATCCATAAAAAAAGAGCTTCATTCACAAACACAAGTCCCTTGCCGTGAGCTCCATTCCATTTCATCCATACATTCAAACACATCTCCATACACTTCCATTTTCCATGCCATGAGATCCATTCCATCCATACATCCATAAATCCCACATTTCACAAACACAAATACATTTTCCTTCCCTTTGCCGAGACATTCACCAATCCTAAATACATTCATAACCTTTCCATATATCCATACACATCCTAGACACTTGTGCCGCAATTAAGAGAAGAAGGAGGAGCCTTGGACGTGCTTGCCATTCAAGTTGGATTGTTGGAGCGTTTTTAGGTGTTTTCATTCTTTTATTTTCAATGTCTAAATTTGTTTATCTTTGCTTTGTGAGTATAAGGAACTAAACCCCCTTTAGCTAGGGGGGGGAATTCGAAACCATGTTCATGCTTGCAATATGATTTGATTACTTTCAGTTGTGATTCATAAGTTGTGAATTCAATTTACTTATCCATTTGAATTAAAACTGATTTGTGTATGTTGGTTGAGAGTGCACGCTTAATTTTCATGCATAAATCTGATGCTAGGATATAAGGGAGTTTCACCTAATCGTTATGAACTTATATTCACAAGTAGTCAAGGTTGCTCATCACAACCGTGTTAAGTAAATTCTTGGCATAAGTTTCATGCAATTCATAGTTACAAGTGTTTCGTCAATGCTTATAATTTTCATAGAACTTAATGATTCTTGCTTGTATCTCTATTATGCAATTCATGTAGGGAACTTGTGGGGAATGCTTTGGGTTGTTGTATGCAATTATCCAATTCAATGAAATTAGGAAAATCTGAGGGTTAATTAGTGCAATTCACAGTTAATCTGGGGCGTTGAGAATTCGTAGTTTATTGAAAAGCAACTAGAAATCATTTTGTTTGCAAGTGTGTCATGTGTAGAAAGGAACCTCCTAGCTAGCCTTCCATCCATTCAATTTACTCAAATTCGTGCAGATTTCATTAGTTCTTTAATTTACTTGTTTTGTTTTCAAATTCATCACAACCAAAACCCCCTTTACCTTGTTGAGTCATATTAGTTAGAAACTGATTTAGTTTGTGCTTTTAAGTATGTCGAACCAAGTTGAAACCAAAATTCGTCCAAAAGTGTGTTTAGAGTCCAAATATACCCAGTTTGTGTTTTTAGGCAGATTTGAGTGTTTTTAGCTTGTTTTGAGTTCTTTGAGTTTGTTTTGAATTCTTTGAGTCTAGTTTAGTGTTTTTAACTTTGTTTATATGTTTTTAAGTCAGTTTAGAGGTTATTAGCAAGCCCTCCTAATCCTCGGTCCAGAACGATCCCTACTTACATTCTTTACTACAATTGATACAAGAGGGTTTAATTTGTGTGTTAAGTTAATTTTCGCATCAAATTTTTGGCGCCGTTGCCGGGTATTAGCAACATCGCTAATCCTTTGTTATTTATTTATTTTTTGTTTATTTTCTTGTGTTTTTATGATAGTTATTGACCTTGTTTGTTTTCTTGTTTTAGGTACTAGTTTATGACTCGGAGTTCTCATCCAATTCGTGAGCATATCTTGGACTTTGACGACGATTTTGAGAGGACTTTGAGAAAGAATAGGAATCAACAAGTTCGTAACCCACCTATTCCTAAACCTGAGTTTGAAGAACATCCACTTGAAGAAAGGAGGAAGATCCCAACATGGCAGTGGACAATCGAACAATCAAGGAGCTTTCCATTTTGGGATTAGACAATGTCGCTCCCCTATGCATCCAATACCCCCTGGCTGCCCTAGGGAAGACGGACGAGTTCGAATTGAAATCAAGTTTGTTGCATCACATTCCTAAGTTCCACGGGATGTCCATGGAAGATCCTAATAAACACTTGAAGGAGTTTGAGGTTGTTTGTTCGAGCATGACCCATGTGAATGTTGATGGGAGCATTCTGAAAATGAAGGCTTTTCCCTTTTCTCTCTTAGAAAAGGCTAAAGATTGGTTGTATGAGCTAGCCCCTGGAACTGTCACATCATGGGAGAGTATGGAACGAGCATTTTTGGAGAAGTTTTACCCAACTTCTCGAGTCATTCTACTACGTAAAAGGATTAGTGGCATTCAACAAAACCAAGGAGAATCCTTTCCCACTTACTATGAGCATTTTAAAACCCTTGTTGCTTCATGTCCACAGCACCAGATGAAGGAGGAGCTTCTTCTTCAATATTTTTACGAAGGGCTTCTACCAATTGAACGCCAAATGCTAGACGCCTCAGCGGGATGAGCTTTGGTGGACAAAACACCCATGGCTGCCAAGACCTTAATTGCTAACCAAGCGTTAAATGCTCAACAATATGAAGGCGTTGGTCAAAGGGACACCCTACGGCAGCAAGTGAATGAGGTAAGTTCCACATCCGACATTCAATCACAATTAGCTAATCTTACTTCCATTGTGTCTCAGATGGTCGAAGGAATGAGGATGAAAGAACCAAGTGTATGTGATGTGTGTTCTATCCAAGGATATGCCTCTGAAAAGTGCCCTCAATTGATTGAAAATGGTGGATGGGAAAGTGCTAATGCAATTGGATTTCAAGGCCAAAACCAGCCAAGGAACGATCCATATTCTAATACGTACAATCCAGGTTGGAGAGACCATCCAAATTTCAGGTGGAGGGAGCCTTAACAACCCTAACAACAAGGAGGCTTTAGGCAGCAACCTCCGGGCTTCTATACTAAGCAATACACACCAACACAAGCCCCACAATAACCTGCCCAAAACACCTCAGGTACATTTTTAGATAATGAGACACTTCTTAAGTTACTCACCAATTTGTCTCAGGGGCAAGAAAATCAAGCCAAAGTAATGCAAAACCAAGATAAAAGGGTGGACCAAATGGAGAAGCAAATTGGGCAGATTGCGGAGTTTGTAGGACAATTCAGAAAGCAAGGTAAGTTGCCTAGTTCGACTGTTGTCAACTCGAAGGGAGGATTTGAATCTGCAAAAGCCATGATTTTGCGAAGTGGAAAACAAGTAGGATCTGATCCCCAACCATCCAATTCACGTTTCAACGAGGTTGAAGAGTTGATAATTGAGGAGGAGGAGCAACGCACCCCCACGGAAAGGGTGGAAACATCTTTGCCGCAGGCCCCAAAAGCTCCTAAACCATCCAAATTGGCCAACAAAGGTAAAGAAGTTCCAATTTTGATTAATTCTAACGTTGTTCCTCCAAATGTACCCTTTCCTCGTAGGTTTATGCAATCAAAGAAGGAGGAGGCTGAAAAGGATATTTTGGAAACGTTTAGAAAAGTTCAAGTCAATATACCACTGTTGGATGCAATTAAGCAAGTTCCAAGGTATGCCAAGTTTTTTAAAGAACTTTGCACAACTAGGAAGAGAATTTCGAGCAAGGAGATTGTCAAGGTAAGTGAAAATGTCTTAACTGTTTTACAGCGTAAACTACCCACTAAATGCAAGGATCTGAGTAGTTTTACCATTCCTTGTGTAATTGGGAATACTCGCTTTGAATCTACCATGTTAGACTTAGGTGCATCTATAAATGTCATGCCTTTTTCAATCTATGCATCTATGCACTTAGGCGAATTGAAAAATGATGGTGTGATTATACAATTGGCCGATAGATCTAATGCCTATCCAAAGGGAGTTTTGGAAGATGTTTTAGTGTAGGTCAATCACTTAATCTTTCCAGCGGATTTCTACGTGCTTGAAATGGACGAGTCAGACCACTCCCCTACATTACCCATCCTCCTTCGACGACTATTCATGAAAATTGCCCGTACTAAGATTGATGTGTTTAATGGAACTTTGACGATGGAATTTGATGGGGAAGTTATCAATTTCAATCTTTCTGATACTATCAAGTATCCTAGTGAGGATCACTCATGTTTTTCTATTGATGTATTTGCTTTTTTGGCGCAGGACCATTTTGAACAATTGAATGATGATGCACTTGAATTGGTCATTGCACGAGGAATGGACATTCAAAACAATGAAGCAGTAACCATACATCCCCACGGCATGAATGATTTTTCCCTTGCCGTGCCCCCTAATGAAGACGTGATTGAGATGGTGGCTGCCCTCGAATCATTGCCACTACAATCTGGTAAGTTTTTTGACCCAATATCCATTTCAGTTTTGACTAATAAGTTACTTCCTTCAGTTGTGCAGCCACCTACACTTGAACTTAAGCCATTGCCAAGCCATTTAAAGTACGTTTTCTTGGGTGATGATGAGACGTTGCTTGTCATCATCTCAAGCACATTCACGGCACAAGAGGAGGACAAGTTGGTAAGGGTGCTAAGGGTCGAATGAAGGCCTTCGGGCGAATGAATAGTTCTATATGCCCTCGGGCAATACTAATACTATTATTTAGCAGACTATTTATGATATATGTTATACAAAGGTTTTATGGCATGCTAGAGTTTTCGGAAAACCTATTACATATTATACTATTGAGTTTTCATAAACTTTGGGGGTTAGTACATTGATGAATAACTGTTTCAATATTACTGATATATCAACTTGGTCCACTCATGTTTTGTTTTGCGTACCCTCAGGACTTAGAATCGAGGCGTACAATCCTGGCGTCAAGGCATTCCCACATTGGCATCTTCGAGTCCTCTCGGTGTAGGACCCATCTCTTTGTTCATTCAAATTTATATTATTCCTATTTAGTGTCTCGGATTAGTTGTATGCTCTGAACACATTCCACAATTGCATATTCATTATAATTAAATTTACAAGTTTTATTCATGTTAGTTATTTCTTTCTAGTTCTCATGCATTCTAATATGGCTTCGTCATCTTTGGGTGTCGACAAGCACGTGCCTACCTTGGTATTTGGAGGATATCAGGGTCAACCATGTCAATTTGGTATCAGAGCGTGGTTGGTTCAGAGCATACATAGGATCTTTTGTTACTGTAGTGGTGTGTCGGTCATGACATTGTTTGAATGTCACCACTTTTGGGATTTGTTGTCATTCGGCACGGTTGTGCAACTCTCATTCTGCATAGTCACATCCCATTGAAGAATAAGAAATTTCGTGTCTGGATTGTGCCTTAGCGGTGACATGATGGATTGTTAGACGACTTTCGGCATCGGACTGATACTCTACAACATGTGTTCCCTAGGAATTTCGGGCAGAGTTGGTGTTACATGGAAGTGACTTGAATTAGAAATCTCAATAAGGGGACGTCTAGTTAAGACCAGCTGCAAATCCGAAGTGGCGATGCCACTCTGTAACATGCGTTCCTTAGGAATTGCGGGTAGAGTCGGATCTTACGTACTCCAACCACGAGGTCAGGTTCATTAAACATCGAATGTCAAGTGTATGTCAAATTCTTCGAACGTTGTTTTTTATTTATTTTAGAGTAGATACTTTTCTTAAGAGTTCTTTGGTAGCAGGCGATATTCCCATCAATTTCCAAAGAGGTTACGACAGTTGGAAATTGAAAATCCTCACAAGAAGTTGTGAAATACGAAACGTCTTTGGTCTTGTTAAATCCCATATGCAGTTCTTACCTATTGTTTAAGCTTAGACTTACTTCCTTTTTGGCTAAGAAACCAGTTAACCATATTGTGATGCTGACGGTGAACAAAGTTTCTGACAACGGAGTATTGTCTTATCCGATCGTAGTTCTTACACCTTTCAAATTCTACGGTGGTGTATTATTAAATGTTTGGCTGCATGTTGATGCAGCAGGATTGAGTAACATGTGTGCCTCTTAACGATTAGAACCGCATGATGTGAACCATCCTAATCTTGACCCAGAGCTGATGCTCTTAATCATAAATCCCTTGGACAACTTACCTTTATCCGAGCTATCCATATCCCACTATCGTTTTCTCTTCGAAGAATTAATTTTACTTTAGCGTTCGTTCCATGGTGAGTATTGTCAGCTTACATTTCAATGCATGCCATACATGCTGGCAGTATTAAATTGTTGAAGGATGATTTTGTGAAAACATGGTCATTTGAATAACATCTATAGCATGCATTTAACAATTAAAAGGCGGAATCATGCTTGCATGCATTCAAAAACAAAACATTACCCATGAAATTCAAAGCCTAGTAGATTGGTGAACCAAGACTCAACTCAAATCAAAGTGAGTTGAGAAATTTATACCTTTGTAGATTCCTCTTTGCATAAGCAAAGGCTAATCACCCAAAAAGAGGGTCTTCATTCCTTGCATCTTAGATCTATGGATTTGGATGGATGAAATGGTTCTCCAAGTTCCCAAAATTGAGAACCTCTAAGTCTCCACACCAAGGTAAGATTTATGAAGAAATGAGTGACCTTGGAGGAGTAGGATTGCTAGCTAATCCCTCCAAGGGGGCCGGCCTCTTTAGAGAGAAAGGAGAGCTTTGTGTTCTTTCCAATTTCCTAAAAGAAACCCTTAATGAATTTTAGGCTATAAAGTTCTTTATATAGTCACTTCTTTAAATGACCTAAAGAACCAAAAACCCTAATTCAACACACATGGACGGCCACATAAGGGATTTGGGCTTTTGGGCCTTTATGAATCTTTATTCATTAAATTGTCATACAACTTAAGTCAATGGGCTTGACGTTCGAAGCCCATTGGGCCTTAAGTTCCAAAACTATCCCGAGGTCTTTAATGAACTTATTTGTTTGATTAATTAACATATTAATTAATCCTTGCCATAAACAATTAAACCATTTAATTATTCTTACTCATCTCCATTGTTTCTTCAATCTCCACCTTACACGGTGTACGATCCATTAGGTTCCTTTTAGTGAGGCAGTGGGCGATTAGAACTCTTTCAAATCGATTGTGAATTGAAACTTACTTTCAATTCTCCCTTTAGTGATTATACACGTTTAGGGCTTCCACAAACCATGAGTGACACCTAGCAGCATATCATGGTTACCCAAGCTAATCAAAAGAGGTAGAGAACCTATTCAGTTTAGGATTACAAATGCAATACGGTCTTTCTCTAATACAATACTCTTGACCACATTGTTTGGTTTGATAGTTTATTCATGTCTACTATCCAATGTGATTCGTGTGCTTATATGATTACCTTGAATGTGATTTGGAACGACTTCCTAAATCTCATTCATACTCTGGCCAGAGATTCTAAACCATATCATAGAGTATTCTCCCCCAAACGGTTTGAAGGTTAGAGATCCCTTGTTGCGCATTCACTTGCCTCCATGGCTAAGTGGCTTAACCCCAACTATGCCGTGGACACCCTCCTTTTGGAGTGAGTTTTGACATAATCAAAGATCAAGGACTTAACCACAAGACAACTATGATGCCTCAGGTCAAAGGACTACTTTGCATTATCCCAACCATGAGTTCTCATGTGACATGAATATGAGAACTCTTCGTTGATCGTGTTCAGTGAACTCATTCTCTATTGAGCACCTACGTACTTGTCTTGATGTCACACACACCAATGACTCGAGACTAGTCACTCTCCCTGAGAGAAGACACATCACGTACTCATCTTAACGGACTGTCATTGCCCAATTAGCAATCCTATGATTAGGAACGTTTAGGATGTGTCTACGAAAGAATGGTCTCATGAATCTAACTTCTTTAGATCGCATTCTCCCAATCACATATTCCTTGGACTTATCGTTTAAGCATATAACATTTATATGAGACGGCTCAAACAATAATCTTTGCCCTTGATATTAAACTAGATTAGTTTAACATGTGAAATGTCCGTAAAGTATCATCATATGATTGGTTTTAGGGCACATTTCCAACAATTGTACCACTATTTTCATCCATTTTATTACTAGTACTATATGAATGGTTTATCCCTGAATATGTGAGGGAATATCTAATTTACTTATAGGTGAAAGTGGTGAGATGGAAGCCATTAGGCTTATCTCAATCTTCGTTTAGTCTTGTTTGGAGGTTTAAAGAAATTTCCATGGTTGTCTTTTTTGGGTTGTCGGGGACCCATTGGGGATGAAAACAGAAGTGAACGTATGTCACCATGGATTTCCAGTACAACCCATCTTGTACATGTGGAGACTATGATGACATTTTGGTATTTGTTGATCAACTCACTCGTCACCAGTCTGAGAGGACTATACTTCGAGCGTTTGGCAAAATTCTTCATTCTAGACTTCGTTAGATCGATGTCTCGATTACCATCGATTTCGACCATGATCTTAGTTTCACCTCCTGGTACTGGAAAGCATTTTAGTCAACTTTGGGTTCGTGTTTACCTTAAAACACTTCGTATCACTTTCAAACTAGATAGACTATTCAGGAGAACCACTCATATCCGAAAGTTTTGGCCAGAACCATCAGTCGTTCAATCACCCATTAACATCCTATTGAGCAAAGCATTACCATCGGTGATTGATAGGATTATATTTATGCGACTTAGTTAGCTTGTTTCTTCATATTTACTTAGTTATTTTTTGCTTATTAGAGTGTTTTAAGTTATTTTCGTGTGTTTGTAGGTCCAATTGGCGAAGTTGGCAAGAAAGTGCATTTTGGAGCATTTTAGAGCGATTTTGGGCTGGAATGGATTGCATGCATGTGGACCATAAAGAATGGACGTTTTTGAAGATCAAATGAGGCTAGTAATGTGCCAAAGAGATGGAGAAATTAATTCAAGTCTTGGAAGATGAGTAATCAGCTAGAAGGAAGGAGCATTATCCAAAATCTTATTTGATTTCTAGAAGGCCTTTCTAGAAGCATCCATTCTAGAAAGCTTATCCCTGCCCTAAACTTATGCCGCACCACTCTTTCTAGAACCCTTATAAAGGTGGCGCCTCTTCCCTCTTCTAGAAGCTTAGGAACCTGCCACAACACATTCTTTCTAGAATCCCTAAATAAGTGCCGCACCCTCTTCTTCTAGAAGTCCTAAAATATGCCAGAACCCTAATCCTTTTCCCTATTAGATTGGGACGTGCCCAATCCTTGTCCTCCAAGGAATTGGTGCCTCAAACCCTAGCATATATATACATATTTTCTGCTGCATAAGAACACACAGACAAAAGAGCCTAAAATAAAAAATTCATACCTTGTGCCGCAGCCTTAGAGGAGAGAAGACTTTGCCATGGCTTCCATTGGAGAAGATGAGGGTTGTGCCGCAAGCCACCTGCAACCATTAGAGACTTTCAGATTTCTTTCTTCCCTCGTTTCGTTTCCATGTTTATTTTAGTTTGCTTTTCAATTATTATGAACATGAGGAACTAATTCCTTTTTAGTTAGAGGTGAATTCGAAGCCATGGACATATGTTTTATATGAATTGATTACCTTCAGTTATTGTTTCATAAAGCATGAATGTGAGTTACTTATCTGCGTTATTGAGAACTTATTCTTGTGTGTTTATTAGGGATGCATGCTTAGTTTGCATGCAGGGATTTGATGCTAAAATATAAGAGAATTTCACCTAATCGTTATGAACTTATATTTATAAGTAGTGGAGATTGCTAGTCATAATCGTGTTAAGTAAATTATTGGCAGGAGTATCATGCAGTTCATAGTTACGAATGTCTTGTCAATGCTTATGATTTTCATAGAACTTAATGATCTTTGATATGTATCTCTATCATGTTGTTCATATAGGGAACTTGAGAAGAATAACTTGGTTGCGATGCGTTGTCCATTCAATTCAATGAACCTAGGAAAATCTGAAAGTTAATTAGTGCATTCACAATTAATTTGGGTCATTGTCATTCGTGGTTTAAAGAAACAATACTAGAAATCAATTTGTGTGCATATGTTTCATGTGTGGAGAATGACCATCTAGCTAGTTTTTCACCCTTGAATTCAACCTAATTTCGTTTTTATTTACTTTGTTTCTGCTAAGTTATTTGTTTAAGTCTAAATTCGTCAAAAAACCCCTTTAGTATTTTGAGTCAAGTTTAGTTTAATTTTCGTCCAAATCAGTCTTTAGTTCTTATTTTGAGTCAATTTCACTTAGTTGTGCTGTTTTAAGTCAGTTTGTTCAATTTTGAGTCATAAAAGTCTTATTTTGTGTTTTTAAGTTTAGTTTAGTGATTTAGAGTTTAAATTGTGTAGATTAGCGGCCCTTCTAATCCCTGGCCTAAAACGATCCCTACTTTCATATACTACAATCATAGGGTTTTAATTTGAGTGTTAGAATATTTCACATCAAATTTTGGCGTCGTTCATGGGGATTAGCAAAATTGCTAATCTTCCCCTAGTTATTGCCATGTGTTTCCCCTTTGTTTCTATTTTTGTTTTTCTTGTGTTTCTGATTTTATTTTGTTTTGTTTCTTTGTTTTAGATACTAGTTTATAACTCGTAATTCTCAACCTGTTCGTGAGCATATATTGGAGTTTGACGACGATTTTGAATGAACGTTGAGAAGAAAGAGGAGACATCCAAAACCCAGTCCACCTAATTCTAGTTCTGAATCCGAATTTGAAGAAGAGGAGGAACAAGACATGGCTGTGGACAAGTGAACAATCAAAGAACTTTCAACCTCAGGATTGGACAATGCCGTGCCTCTATGCATTCAATATCCTAGGGTAGTTCAAGGAAAAACTGATGAGTTCGAGTTGAAGTCAAGCTTTCTGCATCATATTCCCAAATACCACGGGCTGTCCATGGAAGATCCAAACAAGCATTTGAAGGAATTTGAAGTAGTATGCTCAAGTATGACACCAATCAATGTGGATGGGAATATTCTGAAGATGAAAGCCTTTCCATTCTCTCTTATGGACAAGGCTAAAGATTGGCTCTATGAACTAGCACTTGGAACCATTACTTCTTGGGAAAGCATGAAGAGAGCATTCCTAGAGAAATTTTTCCCAACTTCAAGAGTCATTCTTTTGAGGAAAATGGTTAGTGGCATTCAAAAAAACCAAGGAGAATCGTTTCCAGCATATTATGAGCGTTTCAAGACGTTAGTTGCATCCTACGCACAACATTAGATGAAGAATGAGCTTTTAATTCAATATTTCTACGAAGGACTTCTTCCAATTGAGAGATAAATGCTTGATGCTTTAGTGGGAGGTGCTTTGGTTGACAAGACCCCAGTTGCTGCAAATATCTTAATTACAAATCGAGCCATGAATGCACAAAAATATGAAGGAGTTGGAGGAAGAGACCCCCCCACGGTAGCAACAACAAGTGAATGAGGTAAGTGCAATTTCTGAAATTCAATCTCAATTGGCTAATCTCACTGTTCTTGTATCACAGGTTGTCGATGGATCCAAAGTGCAAGGTGTGGCAATTTGTGGTGTGTGCTCTAGGCAAGGTCATTTCAATGATCAATGCCCTCAATTGATAGAGAATGGAGTATGGGAAAGTGCCAATGCCGTGGGCTATCAAGGTCAAAATCATCCACGGAATGATCCATACTCTAACACCTATAATCCGAGCTAGAGAGATCACCCAAACTTCAAGTGGAGGAAGCCTCAACAACAAGGAGGATGTAGACAGCCACCTCTCGGGCTCTATCAAAGGCCATTCATATCACCACAACTTCCAACATAATCTGCCCAATCAAATTCAGGTTCGTCTTTGGACAATGATAAAGTTCTTCAAATACTAACTTCTTTGACTCAGGGATTACAAAGTCAAGCTAAGGAGATGGGTGAAGTAAAGAAGCAAATTGGGCAGATGGCAGAATTCATGGGGCAGTTTCGAGAAGAAGGTAAATTACTTAGCTCAACCATTGTCAATCCAAAAGAAGGTTTTGAAACTGCCAAGGCTATCACTTTGAGAAGTGGTAAAGAAATTGGACCCCAGCCAAACATGTCCACATCAAGTCAAAAAGATGACAAAAAACTGCTGCTCGAAGAAGATGAAGTGGACAAAGCCACGACAAAGGTGGAACAAACCTTGCCACAGCCTTTCAAGGCTTTTAAACCGTCACTTTCAGGTAAGGTTGTTCCAAATTCAACCCATTCTAACCTAATTCCACCAACTGTGCCTTTCCATCACAGGTTTATGCAATCTAAGAATGAAGAGAATGAAAAAGACATCTTAGAGACTCTCAGGAAGGTACAAGTCAATATCCCACTCCTTGATGCAATAAAGCAAGTTTCAAGGTATGCTAAGTTTTTAAAAGAGCTTTGTACAACAAGGAGGAGGATTATGAACAAAGAAGTGGTTCAGGTAAGTGAAAATGTCTCTGCTGTTTTGCAAAGAAAACTACCACCTAAATGCAAAGATCTAGGTAGTTTTACAATCCCTTGTGTTATTGGAAATACCAAGTTTGAACATGCCATGTTGGATTTAGGTGCTTCCATTAATGTCATGCCATACTTTATTTATGCATCTATGAACTTAGGAGAGCTTAAAAACGATGGTGTTATAATTCAATTAGTCGATCGTTCTAATGCATATCCAAAAGGAGTTTTGGAAGATGTTTTGGTGCAGGTTAACAACTTAATATTTCCAACAGACTTCTATGTGCTTGAGATGGAGGATTTAGCCCATTCTACACCCTTGCTGATCCTACTTGGAAGACCTTTCATGAAAACAGCCCGCACCAAGATAGATGTGTTCAAAGGGACATTAACAATGGAATTTGATGGTGAGATTATTGATTTTCATATTTCTGAAACTATAAGGTATCCTAAAGATGATCATTCTTGTTTGTCTATTGATGTATTTGATTCTTTGGCGCATGATTATCTTGATTCCTTGAATGAGGATGCCCTTGAAACAACCATTGCACAAGGAATTGGGCTTAAATGCAATATAGCCGAGCCTATCCCTGCAGCAAATGCCAAGATGGTTGTTGCCCTTGAGTCATTGCCATAACATATTGGTAAGCCTTTAATCCCAATTCTAATTCCCGTATCTACTACAAAGTTGTTACCTTCAGTGATTCAGGCACCCATCCTTGAGCTTAAACCATTGCCGGATCATTTAAAATATGTCTTTTTGGGAGATAAAGAGATTTTGCCCGTCATAGTCTCTTTATCACTCACGGTAATGAAGGAGGAGAAACTGATTCGGGTGTTGAAAGAGCACAAAACAGCCATTGGATGGACGTTGGCTGACATTAAGGGAATTAGCCCTACAACTTGCATGAATCACATTCTTCTAGAGGAGGGGGCTAAACCAACTCAAAAGGTGACTCAACCTTCCAATGATGGACGTTGTGAAAAAGGAGATTATCAAGCTTCTTGATTGTGGAGTCATCTACCCGATTTCGGATAGCTGTTGGGTTTCACCTATTCAAGTTGTTCCAAAGAAATCTAGAGTCACAATGGAGAAGAATGCAGAGAATGAACTTGTGCCCACTCATATCCAAATAAGTTGGAGAGTTTGCATTGACTATAGGAAGCTCAATGCCACAGCAAGGAAAAAATCACTTCCCTTTGCCGTTCATTGATTAAATGCTTGAAAGGTTAGCTGGTCATTCTTTTTATTGCTTTCTTGATGGTTATTCGGGATATAATCAGATTGTTATAGCTCCATATGATCAAGAAAATATTACTTTTACTTGTCTATTTGGTACTTTTGCTTATCGTCGAATGCCATTCAGTTTATGTAATGCACCAGCCATGTTTCAAGGATGCATGGTGAGTATCTTTTTAGATTTTATTGAGAAGATCATTGAAGTTTTCATGGATGATTTTAGTGTCTTTGGTGATTCGTTTGATGGTTGTTTAGATAATCTCACATTAATCTTGAAACGATGCATCGAAACTAACCTTGTTTTGAATTGGGAAAAATGTCACTTTATGGTAAAACAAGGCATAGTTTTAGGTCACATAGTTTCAGAAAAGGGAATTGAGGTTGATAAATAAAAAATAGATCGTGTACGCTACTTACCCTCTCCTACTTCAGTGAAAGAGGTTTGTTCTTTTCTTGGACATGCAGGATTCTATAGGCGATTCATCAAAGATTTTTAAAAGATTTCCCAACCTCTATGCTGACTCCTACAGAAGAATGTGTCATTCAAGTTTGATGATGAGTGTGAGAAGGCGTTCAATCACCTCAAAGAGATGCTAACTTCGGCCCCTATCATAGTCCCACCAGATTGGAGCCTTCCCTTTAAGCTTATGTGCGATGCTTCAGATTATGCATTAGGGGCTGTTTTGGGACAAAGAAAAGACAAGAAGCCGCATGTCATCTATTACGCTTCTCGAACCTTGAATGATGCTCAATTGAACTACTCTACCACTGAAAAAGAACTTCTTGCTATTATGTTTGCTTTAGATAAGTTTTGTTCTTATTTACTTGGAACTAAAGTTATAATTTACACTAATCATGCAACTTTGAAGTATTTGCTCACGAAGAAGGAAGTCAAGCCAAGGCTTATTCACTAGATGGTACTTCTCCAAGAGTTTGACGCGAAAATCTGAGACAAGAAAGGAAGTGAAAACGTGATGGCTGACCACTTGAGTCGTTTGGTGCATGATGAAGATCCATTACCTATTCCATAAGCATTCCCAGACGAGCAGCTGTTGTCCATTAAGGTAAGTGAGCCATGGTATGCTGATTTGGTGAATTATTTAGTGTCTAAACAAGTTCCAAACACCCTAAACAAGCACCAATGTGATAAACTTAAAAAGGATGCATAGTTTTATGTTTGGGATGACCCTTATTTGTGGAAATATTAGCCTAATCAGATTCTTCGTAGGTGTGTGCATGATTCGGAGTTTCATTCAATTTTAACTTTTTGTCACACTTATGCATGTGGTGGTCATTTTGGCAGACAACACACATCACTTAAGGTTTTAGAATGTGGATTTTATTGGCCTACTATCTTTAAGGATGCTAGAACTTTTTGTATGACTTGTGATCGTTGTCAAAGAACGGGCAATATAAGTGCAAAATATCAAATGCCACATAATCCTATCTATTCTGTCGAAATCTTTGATGTTTGGGGTATTGATTTCATGGGTCCTTTTCCTTCCTCACATGGTTTCCTTTGTATTTTGCTTGTTGTGGATTATGTGTCGAAATGGGTGGAAGCAAAAACCACCAGTACTAATGATTCTAAAGTGGTTGCAGATTTTGTTAAAACTAATATATTTGCAAAGTTTGGAATGCCAAGAGTACTTATAAGTGATGGGGGTTCCCATTTTTGCAATCGAACCATTAAGGCGCTGTTCAAGAAGTACAATGTCACGCATAAGGTTTCAACACCTTATCATACATAAACAAGTGGGCAAGTCGAGGTTTCTAAGAGGGAAATCAAGCATATTTTGGAAAAGACGGTTAGACCAACTCGGAAGGACTGGAGCTTGCGTTTGAATGATGCATTGTGAGCGTATCGTACAGCCTACAAAACACCAATTGGGATGTCACCATTCTAGCTCATCTATGGGAAACCATGTCATCTTCTCGTTGAGTTAGAGCATCGTGCACATTGGGCAGTCAAGACATTCAATATGGACATTGATGCCGCTGGAATTTATAGGAAGCTTCAATTGAATGAGCTTGAAGAGATTCAGAATAAGGCTTATGAAAATACTCATATTTACAATGAGAAAACAAAGGCGGCCCATGACAAGATGATTCGTGGCTATACATTCTCTATAGGGCAGAAAGTGTTACTCTTCAACTCCCGCCTTCATTTGTTTCTAGGTAAGTTGCGTTCTAAATGGATTGGCCCTTTTGTTGTTACTAATGTTTTTCCTTATGGTGCAGTCCAAATTCAAAGTTTGAAGACAGGACATGAATTCAAAGTCAATGGACACCGTTTAAAGCCCTACTACGAGACTTTTGAGGAGCATGCTGTGGAGGACATACCCCTCCATGCCATTGGCCCTATTGAAGCTTAAATGGAGGTATCGTCTGGCTGGAAGACGTTAAAGCAAGCGCTTCTTGGGAGGCAACCCATGTGTTCACATAAGGGCATGATGGAATTCTAGCTCCAGCAACCAGATTTGCGTTCCTAACCCCTTCTCTTTATTGCTTTTACTTTGCCATGATTGTCGTGTTTGTTAGTTGTTTTGATTGTTTGTGTGTGAGTTTATGTTTGAAACATTGAGGACAATGTTTGGTTTAAGTGTGGGGGGGTAAACAAGCTATTTTTGCATGATTTTCGTGGGATTTTACCACCTAGCACCACTGGAGTTGTTTTTCACTGTTTTGAAGTGTTTTTAGTGTGTTTTGAATTGTTTTAATGTGTTTTGAAAGAAAAATACAAAATTTGAAAAAAAAAGTTAGAAAAAGTTTTGAAAAAACCCAAAAAGAGTAGTTTTTGTGTGTTTGTATCTTAGAGTACCTTCCAACACAATGATGAGGATTTGGTTTTTAATTGCATGATTGGTAAAGAAAGCTACAAACATTGATGGAAGTTTGATATGCTCTTTGGTTTATGCTTGGTTGTAGTTGACGTTTACGAATTCACATGTAATCACAAAGGAAAAAAATCAGTTTTTGTAACATGCTTGAAGGAAGGAACTCAAACTAACGCTACAACCCTAAGAGACTTGAGCCTAAGCGTTAGTTGGAGAGTTATTAATCTGTGATTTCTTGTTTACTAAAGTCGTTACATGATCTCATTATTCTTTGCTTGGTTGCTACTTAGAATGCGTTTTCATCATTATAGTTCCAAATACTAGAACTCATGCCCGTTTCATTCAAAGCTTAAAATTGAGTGCATAACATATAACAAGCGGAAGTTGTTTAGTAGTTACCACCAGAGCCAAAAAGCCTTAATCCCATGCATATGTTTTGTAGGTTTAACCCCTTTGAGCCTTATTTAGCCTATTTTCTTTGTTAGCCACATTGTCCCTACCTAGCCTAGAATAGGACTATCCATACCCTTGTTCTTAAAGTATTGTGGAGCATGACTTAGAGGGAATTCCTTTTTGATCGAACATATTGCAGAAAATAAGTGTGGGGGAAGGTTATTTCCAACGAAAAAAAAGAGAAAAAAAACGAAAAAAAAAAAAGAAAGAAGAAAAAGTGGAAAAAGAAAGGAAAAGAATGAGAAATAAGTAAGAATGAACTCACAAGTACTAGTTGTTGAAGAAAGGGTCCAAAAGTTTGAATCTGGCCCTAAAAGTTGTATGAATTCCTTTGTGTTTAAAGTTAGTTGCTGCATTGAAAAGTGAATTCTAAGTGTCAATTTCATTATTTTTTCTTACTATTGTGTTAAGAACCTTTGTTTATCCTTAACCTTTCTTTGTTAGCCCATACCTTAGCCCTGTTACAACTCTTAGACTTTTATCTTGATTGTTATGTGTTCAATAATGTGGAGTTTAGGATTGGTATGAGCATATGGTATCCCTGGTTTTCGCTTCTAAGTAGTGACATTCCGTTCATGAGATCATATATATACATGTATTAATAATTCCAGAAAGTGTCTTCTTTGATTATAACGTATGTTAGTGGCTAGTCTACATGTTTACATTAATCTTCTCACATATACCTAGTATAGGGAGTGTAGTCAGAAAATCTGTGTGAAAACCTATGGGAGTAGTGATTTTTAACATGTCATTTTCCATTGGAAATCCCTGAGGCAATTGTTAGAAGGTTTAGGTTGTGTTCTGTTTTCTTTGTTTTGCTCGAGGACTAGCAAAAGCTAAGTGTGGGGGAATTTGATAGGAGCATATTTATGCAACTTAGTTAGCTTGTTTCTTCGCATTTACTTAGTTATTTTCTGCTTATTAGAGTGTTTTAAGTTATTTTCCTGTGTTTGTAGGTCTAATTGGTGAAGTTGGCAAGAAAGTGCATTTTGGAGCATTTTAGAGCGATTTTGGGTTGGAATGGATTGCATGCATGTGTAGCATAAGGAATGGATGTTTTTGAAGATCAGATGAGGCTAGGAATGTGCCAAAGAGATGGAGAAATTAATTCAAGACTTGGAAGATGAGTAATCAACTAGAAGGAATGAGCATTATCCACAATCTTATCTGATTTCTAGAAGGCCTTTCTAGAAGCATCCCTTCTAGAAAGCTTATCCCTGCCCAAAACTTATACCACACCACCCTTTCTAGAACCCTTAGAAAGGTGGCGCCTCTTCCCTCTTCTAGAAGCTTAGGAACCTGCCAAAACACATTCTTTCTAGAATCCCTAAATAAGTGCCGCACCCTCTTCTTCTAGAAGTCCTAAAATCTGCCAGAACCCTAATCATTTTCCCTCTTGGATTAGGCCGTGCCCTATCCTTATCCTCCAAGGAGTTGGTGCCGCAAACCCTAGCATATATATACATATTTTCTGTCGCATAAGAACACACAGAGAAAAGAGCCTAAAATAAAAAATTCATACCTTTTGCTGCAGCCTTGGAGGAGAGAAGAATTTGCCATGGCTTCCATTGGAGAAGATGAGGGTTGTGCCGCAAGCCACCTGCAACCATTGGAGACTTTCAGAGTTATTTCTTCCCTCGTTTCGTTTCCATGTTTATTTTACTTTGCTTTTCAATTATTATGAGCATGAGGAACTAATTCCTTTTTAGTTAGAGGTGAATTCGAAGCCATGGGCATATGTTTTATATGAATTGATTACCTTCAGTTATTGTTTCGTAAAGCATGAATGTGAGTTACTTATCTGTGTTATTGAGAACTTATTCTTGTGTATCTCTATCATCCTGTTCATATAGGGAACTTGAGAAAAATAATTTGGTTGCGATGCGCTGTCCATTCAATTCAATGAACCTAGGAAAATCTAAAAGTTAATTAGTGCATTCACAATTAATTTGGGGCATTGTCATTCGTGGTTTAAAGAAACAATACTGGAAATCAATTTGTGTGCATATGTTTCATGTGTGGAGAAGGACCCTCTAGCTAGTTTTTCACCATTGAATTCACCCTAATTTCGTTTTTATTTACCTTGTTTCTGCAAGTTATTTGTTCAAGTCTAAATTCGTCGAAACAACCCCCTTTAGTATTTTGAGTCAAGTTTAGTTTAATTTTCGTCCAAATCAGTCTTTAGTTTTTGTTTTAAGTCAATTTCACTTAGTTGTGTAGTTTTAAGTCAGTTTGTTCAATTTCGAGTCATAAGAGGCTAATTTTGTGTTTTTGAGTTTGGTTTAGTGATTTAGAGTTTAAATTGTGTAGATTAGCAGCCCTTCTAATCCCCAGCCTAAAACGATCCTTACTTTCATATACTACAATCATAGGGTTTTAATTTGAGTGTTAGAATATTTCACATCAGTGATTGAATATCCCTAAGATTATCATCCTTGAGTTATCGTTGTAACATAATGTTGTGAAAGTTGGAACGGGGAAAAAGTTTGAGTTCCTGTCTTTCATATTACTTTTGACTACCACCTGAGTCGAGTCCACACTCAACTATCTCGACTTGCCACCACATAATCAAGTTAAGTACTTACACGTATTCTTGCATCATAGCTACTCATTCACTCCAGTTATCATATACTTTAGATTTGTTGGACTTGTTTTAACCCTTAAATTCATGGGTGTTCACCTAGCCTTCTAGGCATTGCTGTTCGCTAAATCCAAGAGAAATTTTCAATGAATCAGTTTGTTTAGGCGTTGTGAATCATATGTTTCTGGTTCTCAGTGTATCATCACTTTTGTACCTCATCGTGATGCACATTTCATTTCTAAGTTTTGTGAAGTTTTTGTGAAGGTCTTGAGTATTAAATGTTTGTCCTGTATCGCATTTTTATTTGCAGACTATTGAACAGTCTTGAACGAACTATCTAGATCTTGAAAGACGTGTTGAGTTCTTTTGATTTGTGGTTTCTGAATGATTAGATCTTGCACCGATCTCTTTTGGAGTAGTTACGACGATAGTTTTATTTTCAACTTGTGTATGGCATTATTTGATACTTGGTATGTTAGATTCTGGTGGCTGCACTGGTTAGACAATAGAGTTTTGCGAATTGGTTTTCAGATGTTTGTTTTACAATTTGAAAAACTATGTGCTTGTGTTGTTGTTGACTTGGGATTGGACAAATTGGTATGTTGTACCATTAGAAAATTACTACTTGCTTATCGAGACAACATTGTGCTGTCGATATCACGGGCGGCTGACTGTAATATTGATGGCATATTCGTTGGGTTAGTTAAGCAAGTGGGCAAGTAGACCCATCTACGATAGTTGTTACTATTTAGTCATTGATGGGGCTCGACCAAAAGACACATTTGTTCTTGGAGTATGTAACATTGCGAATGCTTAGGCGAGACCCACTTCCATTTTCGATTTTGATTTTCAGTACAAGTATTTTGTTTTACCTTATATTAGTTATATATATATATATATATATATATATATATATATATATATATATATATATATATTGTATTTTGACATTACAAATGTTTGGTCGAGTCATTTCCATTTTCACTATTAAGTTCAGTATGAGTTTTTTGACCTCTATGTTAGTACATATATATTTTGATGTTATCATATTACACGTTCATACTTTCGACCTTACAATATTATATATTTTTGACTTTTTATCTTTATGAAGTATGTTTTTACTTTTACACTGATAGGGGAAGAAAGTATGAGCTTGCAGGCATAAAAGAGGATTTGGCAACCCGCTCGCGACGGTATGGTATATTCTCTTTCATGCAACCACTTTGACTTGATTTCTTCTTTACATATATGTATATTCTTTTTCCTATCTTAAGGTATTTTTGTATAGCAAGTTATTTCAAATTTTAGGACGAAATTTTCTTAACGGGGTTAGATTGTAACAACCTGTCCTGATTTTTAGCGAATCGAAAGGGTAAAATGGTAATCTTACTTTGTTTATGGGATATTTGTTTTAAATGTTACTATTGGGTCTTAATTGGTGTGCGTAAGGGGGGCCCATCATCTAATTTTGTCCTCGGGCCCAACTTCACTTTCTCTCTGTCTCTGTCTCTCTTTCTTCCCTCTTCTCTCTCCCGTGGACTTTTACTCTCACTTTTCTCCCTTCTCTCTTGGCAAGCACCGAATGGTGCCATGGGGGAAAACCCCACTTGAAAAACCACCACATTCACCCTCTAGACCCTATGAGCTAAAACCCAAGCTCTGTTACGTAGAATAATGGAGCCTAAAGTCTCTAACTCGAAGCTCCAACGAAAACAACTTCCCCAACGTAACTTTGAATGATTTTGTAACTTTTCCGACTTGGGTAAGCCTCAAAACACTCCAAATACTTCTCTTTTCGTCCCTATAGTTCATTTTTGACCATATTGGTGTGTTTTGGACATCAAGCTACGAAGAAACACCTTGTATGAGCTAAACCCAGATTCCGACGAGTACCTGTGGCTTCCAGGCCATTTTCGGCCAACTCCGGCCACCACACATCTTGAAATTGGTATGAATCTCTTTCTTGTTCCTTGGGCTTCATTTTGGTATATTACATGATAGGTTTTAGTTAGGTTTTGAGGTTGAATGGAGCTGGGAGAGCTCCGACCTTCTTCTTCGACGAGATCAGCCAACTCGGCTTAGATTTAGGCCAAACTCGTTAGGCCATGTTAACCCAAACCCAACCCAAGCTTTAGCCCAAACCTATACTTGAACCCCAAGCCCGACCCAATAATCTCAGGCCTAACCTTGTGGCCCAAAACCTTCGGCCTAATCTAGAACCCAGGCCATATGTGGGCTTGCGCGTGAGCGTGCGTAAGCATATGTCTTGGCTAACACGTGGAGCACATGCGCCTTCACCAGAAGTATTGTGCTCCACTGCCGTCCGCAGCGGCGCCGGCGACTTTTCCAGTAACCCAAAACAGCACGTGTGTTGGCGCGTGGTCGTCGAGGCCACCACCCCATAGTGGCGTGTGAGGGGGCGTGGGGGTACTTGAGGTCCCTTCTTATGTTTTTCAACATCCTAGATCCGTTTATGATGTCCGTTTCTTGAAATTCAATTGGTATGATAGAATTTTATTAATTGGACCCTTTATGTGCTTTTAGGTGCAATTGTTTGTGGCATTTTCATCCTCTCTAGTTTGCACGGCTCTTCGACGGTGAAGTATATATGAGTGGACCCCTTCCAAAATGCATGTTTTAATTGCTAGAAATGGATACACGAAAAAACATGATTTAATGGTTACGTTTTATGAAACGTTTATAAGTAAATTGGATTTACGCTTATTGATATTTCATGATTTACTGGATTTACTTTCACTGAGATATTTATGAACATAATTTATGATATGTTGTTTAAGCTATTGAGCTCCAATGAGATATATTTTGGAAAGATTATGTTTAATGAGTTTTGTGTGTATATAATGGTCACTATATGCGTACAGGCAAATGTTATCTATATATGGCTTTGGTGGGGTGATGCCTACAGGTCGAATGATATTTATATATGGCTTCGGTTGGGTGATGTAGGGGCCTACAAGTCAAATGAAGGCCTTCAAGCAAATGAAGAGTTCTATATGCCTTTGGGCAATACTAATACCACTATTTATGATATATGTTTTACGAAGGTTTGATGGCATGCTAGAGTTTTCGGAAAACCTATTACATATTATACTATTGAGTTTTCATAAACTTTGGGGGTTAGTATGTTGATGAATAACTGTTTCAGTATTACTTATATATCAACTTGGTCCACTCATATTTTGTTTTGCGCCCCCTCAGGACTTAGAATCGAGGTGTACAATCCCGGCGTTAAGGTACTCCCGCATCTGCATCTTCGAGTCCTCTCGGTGTAGGACCCATCTCTTTGTTCATTCAATTTTATATTATTCCTATTTAGTGTCTCGGATTAGTTGTATGCTCTGAACACGTTCCACAATTGCATATTCATTAAAATTAAATTTAAAAGTTGTATTTATGTTAGTTATTTCTTTCTAGTTCTCATGCATTTTAATATGGCTTCGTCATCTTCGGGTGTCGGTCAGCACGTGCCTGCCCTGGTGTTTGGAGGATATCAAGGTCGGGTGTGTCACAGCTTGTGAAGACTTCTATTAGGCATCATAGGTTTGGTCATCCAACTAATGAGGTTCAATCCAAAATGCTTAAGGATTCTGCTATTTCGGCTTGTTTAGATGTACATCCACATATATGCTCAACATGTATTAGGGGCAAAATGTTTAGACTTCCATTTACTTCTAGTAGTACTAAGTCAACTATTTCATTTGAAAAAGTGCATATTGATGAATGGGGACCTTCACCCACTATCTCTGTTGAAGGTTACAATTACTATGTAATCTTTGTTGATGAATGCACTAGGTTTACTTGGATTTTCCCACTTGTGAATAAATATGATGTATATGTTGTGTTTCTTAAATTTCATGCTCTTATTGAGAATTAATTTAAGACAACCATTAAGTCTTTACAATCAGATAGGGGAGGTGAATATATGAGTGATTTATTTAAGAAATTTCTATGTTTACATGGTATTTTGCACCTTGTTTCATGTCCATATACACCCTAACGAAATAGGTTATCAAAAAGGAAGAAGAAACATATTATTGAGACTGTTGTGACTTTGCTTAGTGCTACTTCTTTACCTCAGCAATTTTGGTACCATGCTTGTAGTCATGCTGTGTTTCTGATCAATAGAATGTCATGCTAAAATCATCTCCTTATGCTAAGTTGTTTGGACAGTCTCCTTCTTTAGCAAATCTTAAGGTTTTTGGTACCACTGTCTATCCTTACTTAAGACCTTGTAGTGCTAATAAGTTGCAAGCTAGAAGTGATGAAAGTGTATTTTTAGGATACTTAGTTGGTTATAAAGGGGTGTTGTGTTACAATAAGACTACAATGAAGTTAGTGTTATCTAGGCAAGTGATACATGATGAAAGTAGATTTCCTTTTAAAGTTCCTTGTTCTCCAACCATCAGTTCATCTAGTTCTTCTCTAGTTGATTTTGATTCCCAGAGATTATCAACTAAAATAGTGCTTATTGTCTTACCAAGGCATTCGAATGAATTTGAGGAGCAGTTTTCAGTGAATCAAGTGTGTGGTCAGAATATGGAAGTGCCATCTTTATCTTCTCCAAGTTCCAGTGTTTTTGCCAGTTTAGATAGTATCTTAGCACAAGCTACTACTCCACTATCAATTCATTCTTCATCTTACATGTTACATGTCCATGCTCATTCCCAAACTCAAGTATCTTCTTCTCTAGAGCTATCTCATACTTCTGCTTAGTTTGATACTCAACTAACTCATTCAGAAAATGAACATGATGTGTCAACAACTGCTATGCCTAGTACTGCAGTATATGTTTCTTCCGAACGTAATATGGTTACAATGTTGAAAAGTGGTGCAATACAAAGAAGGAATTATGCAGCTTATCATGCATCTTTACCTAATATACAGTTATCTTCTCCTTCACATACTGATGATGTAGTATTTTGTGGTCTCACATATGTGTTAGACATTCATGATTCTTTTGAGCCTTCTCATTATAAAACAAGTAGTTTTATCTAAGCTCTAGAGAAATGCTATGACAGAAGAGTTCAATGCTCTTAAAAAACAAGGTAATTGGGAGTTTGTACCTTATCTAGAAAATAGAAATGTTATAGGCAGCAAATGAGTGTATAAAATTAAAAAAAAAAATCAAGAAGGGAAGATTTCTAGGTACAAGTCTCGACTTGTTGCACAAGAGTATAGTTAAGAACAAGGCTTGGACTATGAAGAAACTTTTAGTCCAGTTGTTCGGCATACTACAGTAAGACTTGTTTTATCTCTTGTTGCTATGAATAAATGGGAATTAAGGCAATTAGATGTAAAAAAAAATGCCTTTTTGCATGGTGAATTACAAGAAGAGGTGTTTATGAAACATCCTCAAGATTTTCAAGATCCCAGATATCCTAATCATGTGTGCAAGCTTCTCAAGTCTTTATGTGGTCTGAAATAGGCACCACGAGCCTAGAATGCAAAGTTTACTAGTTATCTTCCTGCTTTGGAGTTTCAGTCTGCTCACTCAGACCCAAGCTTATTTGTAAAGTTCGGTGGTAATGATGTAGTGAGTCTTCTTTTATATGTCAATGACATTATTATTACTGGTTCATGTTCCAAGTTAGTGTAGCAAGTAATTGATGATTTAGCCTCTGTGTTTGACATGAAGGACATGAGAAAACTTACTTATTTTCTGGGACTTCAAGTTACTTACAGGGAAAATGGAGATATTTTTCTTAATCAGTAAGTATGTCATTGATCCTCTTAATAAGGTAGGTATGGAGCATTGTAGATCTAGTTCCAATCTTCTTAATAAGGCAAGTATGGTGCATTGTTGACCTTGTTCTACTCCTAATAAACCTCATACACAGTTATTGAAGGATGAAGGAGAACCATTAACTGATCCCACATTTTATAGAAGTTTGGTTGGTGCTTTGCAATATCTGACATTTACTAGGCTATGTTGGAAGTATGCCCACAAAGCCAATCATTTGATGTAATAGCTTTTGGAATACTTATTGTATTAAACTTTTATATGTTTAATGAAGGACAAAGCTTATTGTTAATCACTATTTATTGTATCATGTGTTTAAGCAATAAGGGAATCCAAGGAATGTATTTGATCTAAGAGACAAGTGATTTAAGTAAGTTAGATTAACGAGACCTTTCTCTTATGTTCATTCCTAAAACGTTCCTAGCCATAGGATTGCCAATTGGGCATTGACAATCCGCTAAGGTTAGTATGTGTTATGTCGACTCAAGCGTGAGTATGACTAGTCTCAAGTCATTTGGTGTTGGACACTAAGACAAACACATAGGTGCTCGAAAGAGTAATCGAGTACACTGAACTACGATCAAAAGAGAGTTCGAACATACATGTCATGTAAGAACTCGATAGTTGCAATATGCAAAGTAGTCCTTTAACCTGAGGCGTCATAGATGTCTAATGGTTAGGTCCTTGACCTTTGATCATGTCAAAGGCATTCCATTGGAGTGTCCACGGCATTGTTGGGGTCAAGCTATCTAGTCATGTAGGCATATGAATGCACGACAAGGGATCTCTAACCTTCCATGGTGGAAGGAGAATACTCTAAGATATGATTCGAGAGTCTTTGGCCAAAGCATATGAATATGACTTAAGAAGTTTGTTCCAAATCTTATTCAATAGAATCATATGGAGAAGTATCACATTGGATAGTAGACATGAAACAAACTATCACTTAAACAATGTGATTAAGAGTATTGTATTAGAGAATGACCGTATTGCATTGTAGTTGTAACTGGATAGGTTCTCCAACCAATTCTACTTAGCTTGGGTAACCATGACATGCTGCTAGGTGTCACTCATGGTTTGTGGAAGCCCTAATGATTAGCAAACACTAATTTTAAGGGAGAATTGAAATGTGGTTTCAATTCACAATCGATCGTTAAGAGTAACAATCGCCCACTACCTCGCTAAATGGAACCTAATGGATCGTACACCGAGTAAGGATGAAAGTGAAGAAATTAAATGAAATGGATATGCAATTAAATGGTTTAATTGAAGAATGGTCAAAGTTAATTAATTAGTTAATTAATTATACGAAATGTTTGTATTGGGCTTTTAAGTTGGTTTTGGGCTTCGGGGCCCAAAAGCGTTTTGGTCCACAAGGCCCATTATGTTTAAGTTGTATGATAACTAAAACAAAATGGGCAATTAGCCCAATAACATCAACATGGCCGGCCATAGGGTGAGTGGATGCAAACTTGGATTAATTACAAGTTTGCCACTCACATGTGATGAAGTATAAATTCAACTTTATAGCTTTATTTTCATTTAGGGTTTTCTTGATGAAAAGAGGTGAAACATTTTCTCTCTTTTTCTCTATAGAGGCCGGCCACTTAGAGAAGTTTTAGCTAGCAATCTATTCTTCTCTAAGTCATCCATTTCTTCTTCACAATATATCCTTGGTGAAGAGACTTAGAGACATCAAGCTTTTGGTGTTTTGGAGAACATATCCTCAAATCCTCAAAGAAGCAAAGGAGCACTAAAAGGAAGAAAATCACAAGGAAGATCCAAGGAGCAAGGAGGTGACTTGAAGGCCCTCCACTTGGGTGAATCCCTTGTGTAATCAAGGATGAGCTTCAAGGGTAAAGAATCTCTAAATCCTTTATTCTCTTTAATGTTGCTAAAGAGTTTATTGGTTCACCATTCACTAGGCTTTGAAAGTCATGGGTTTTATGAATCGTTTTTGAATGCATGCCTACTTTAATGTGTTAATAGTTTGCATATGTATTCAAATATTCTCACATGTTCTTAGCTAGGACAAAAAATTTCCTTCAGGCTAGATATTGCATATGCAGTCAATTATGCTTATCAATTTATGAACACTCCTATTGAAGCTCATTTCTGTTTAGTGAAGCTCATACTCATATATTTGAAGGGTACCTTGACTTGTGGGATTATTTATTATCTTGCTACCAAATTGGAATTGCTTGCCTGTAGTGATGCTGACTAGGCAGCTAACATAAATACTAGAAGGTCAACAACTAGATATGTTGTTTTTCTAGGAACTAATCCCATTTCTTAGTCATCCAAGAAGCAAGGAAGTGTGTCTCAAAGTTCATCAGAGGTTGAATATAAAGCCTTTGTAAATACAGTTGTTGACATTGCTTGGATTCGATTGGTTATTAAGGATCTTCATATGTTTGTTCCTTCTGCTTCTTTATTGCATTGTGATAATCTTTCCACATTAGCATTGTGTTCTAATCCAGTGTTTCACACTCGGATTAAACACTTAGACACTGATTTTCATTTTCTTCATGAAATAGTGCAAAAATGAGATATGGAGGTTCAATACATTCCTACAGAAGCTCAGGTTGCAGATGTTTTAACAAAAAGGTTACACAGTCATTTTTTTGTTCGTCATTGTTCCAATCTCAGGCTAGGACATCCCAGCTAAGATTGAGGGGGAGTATTAACAGAATATACACCTCAACATTTGGTTAAGTTGTACACCTCAACATTTGGTTAGCTTAGTTGTTAAGTTTTCTAAATATAACAGCTGTAATTTTAAATCTATATATAGTTGGATAACCACTTGTATTTGTAAGCATTCATTACAGTGAAATACAACTTGCTCTCTAAGATTCTCATTCTCTCTTTTGTTCTTCGTTTTCTGCCTTTCATTGTTGAATTTGTGAGTTATTGAGATCATGATTTTTCTTTAGTTATCAGATGCATGCATGGTATGTTGATTACTATTAGACCTATTTTTGTTTAGATTTCACACATATTAAGCAATTACATGAATGACGAATAACAAATGCTTCTTTATTCTTGGAAGTAGAGTTCCTCAACCATTTAGTATACTATAGTAGTTGAAGCATTTTCTTGCAAAGTGTTTTAAACCAAACCGAACTAGGTTGTAATTTTCTTGTTTTGTAATATCAATAGGGAGACTAACTTTTTCGGATGTTTATATCAGAGAGTTTCTTCATGCTTAGTGTCATCATCTCTTTGAAATCACCCTTGAGGACAATGACATGTGTTTCCAATCCCAAAGCTTAGTTTAGAGCTAAGTTGACTGCATGTTGTCTATTAACCTAAGAATTCATGAAGAAGTGAAGCCACTGGATTGGTAAAATAAACCTAATTAATGATTAGGGAAATAAATTGCAGGTTTAATTTAATACGAGAGAGTTCTCGTGATATGAAAAATGAAGATTAGGAGAGTATGAATCATGTGATTCTTTACGTCCCGATTCCTCACATTTATGTTGAGAGCTATTAAAAGATATTAGTCTTAAATTTCAGGTAGACGGGCTATGGGCTCACTCCAACAATACCGATATTGTCCCTACTTGGTCATCTACTCAATCCATCAGGTGTGGGGTTTTAATACAAAAGGCCTCGGTGTTAGTTAGAGTGGGGTAATTCTATTTAAAGGGCTTATTCTCAAGCCTTATGGCCGATGTGGGACAGAGGAATTCTAACACTTCCCCGCACGTGAGACTCCATTTTATGAGTCACATGTGAAATTCCACGCATCGACAACCATTTAGAGCCAAGCCGGAGCTGACCTATTCGAGTAGGGCCAATGGGGACCCACTTATTCACATGGCATCTCTTGGCCTACGTGGAGCCAAGTCGGGGCATTCACACGGGGTCAAAGAGGACCCACCCCGTTCACGTGGTAGTACGGGCCCGTCTCTTGGCTTTGATACCATCTTAATTTTCAGGTAGACGGGCCATGGGCCCACTTCAACAACACTGATACTGTCCTCACCTGTCTGGTGCTAGTTGGGTAGCCGTATTGACATTCTTTTAGCCATTAGGGTCTCCAGTGAAAGATGTACCAAATAAGCCAGTTCTTAGTGGGAGACCATTGGCCCCATTCACAGTTGAAATGGCACTGTTGGCATTAGGGATAGCCACCCTACCATTTGGAGGAAGGAACCCTATCGACTTTGCAAAGGGAACTTGACCGCTGTATATGTTGCCAAGCAACCCAAAGATTGGCCTAGCCATGGGGCTACTGCCTCTAAGATTGTCATGCATGTATATTTCCAGAACTGGTTCACTAACAACAGCTGCAGGTTCAACCGCAGCCACAAGTAGTATTGTTGCGTGCATATTTGCAATCAGCAATATGATGAAAATAGATGAAAAATGCCAGCTTGAACATCCTGAAATTTGGTATCTGCTAGATTTAGAATCGATTGCTGAATTTTTGTGCTAAAGTACGATGATTTGGGAACAAGTGTTAGTCTTGATATAGGGGAGATTTTCACATGGAGTGGTTGAAACTGCTCCAAACTCAGGAGGTGAAGTTGTTGGATTATCTTATTTGTAGGGAAAATATGAATATTGGTTATAGGGGTGAATTGGTTGTTGGTCACATATCACATAGAGAAGTGGGTTTGTTGTATCATTGATGTAGATGATAATAATCTCCATTCTTTTATGCTACGAGTTTTCTCCTTTAGAACTGGTTTTTGGACTTTTTAACAGTGTATAATTTTCTCGTTTTCGGTTTCAAAGAAAATCTCTCTTTTCCGAATGTGGCTCATAACAACGTTTGAGACTATTTTTGGCAAAATTTCGTTGTGTTGAAATTAGGTTTTTTTGGCTTGAAAACGAAATTAATAAAAACAGGTTATCCAAGTACAGTAGTTGAACCTTTACATAAGGGAATAAATATCTGTCAACAGTAAGAGTGGCAATGGACTCGCAACACTTGAGTTAAATTCGAGGAAATTGAACGTTAGACCTGTTTTAATCCTAACTTATTATCCACCGTCTTTCACCACTTGGGCTAATCTATGACTTTGGCATTGAATGAATATGACTTCATAGGTGTATGGATAAAAGTGGAATAAGCATGTTCTAAATACTAATGGAATGACAGGGAGTGAAACCAATTAGCAATATGAAGAGTAATCAAATTCCTTCTAAGCACACGTGTTAATCATGTTTTACATAACAAATCAAGTTAGACAACTACGTCTAGCTCCAGCTACTTCCAATGCTAAGCCTAAGCCGATATAAGAAGGAAACAAGTATTGTATATGCTCATAAAAAGCATTCACTATCCAACTTTTTATTATGTATACAACACTTGAAACAACACTGCTTATTCCTTATTAGCTGGTATATCGCCAGGTGATGATTTTGCACAATGGGAATTTCAACTAGTTTACAAGCCAACATTCCAGTTTCAGAGAGAAGATCAAGAACATACTTCTGCTGAGACAAGTAAATACCATCACGAGAACGAGAAACTTCAATGCCCAAGAAGTATTTCAAGCCTCCTAGATCCTTCATCTCAAATTTTGATGAAAGATACCCCTGCAACCTTTTTATCTCTTATGTGTCATCACCAGTAACTACCATATCATTCACATAGATAATTAACAAAGTAACTTTACCTCCCATGCGTTTAATGAATAGGGTGTGGTCCGCATTTCCCTGTCTATAGTCGTACTTTTTCATTGCTTCAGTGAACCTTCTAAACCATGCTCTGGGTGATTGTTTAAGTCCATAGAGAGCCTTTCGAAGTCTACATATTTTCCTTTCTTCATTCAGTGTTTCATATCCTGGTGGAAGATCCATGTATACTTTTTCTTCTAGATCTCCATGTAAGAAAGCATTCTTCACATCAAATTGTTTCAAAGACCAGTCCAAGTTAGCTACTAAAGATAAAAGTACTCGAATAACATTCATTTTTGCGATCGGAGCAAATGTTTCTTGGTAGTCAACTCCAAATGTCTGTGTGTACCCTTTAGCTACCAATATTGCCTTGTATCTATCAATGGATCCATCCGCCTTGTGCTTTATGGTGAACACCCATTTACATCCCATTGGTCTCTTCCCTTGTGGTAGTGACACTACATTCCACGTTCCGTTTCTTTGTAAGGCTTCCATTTCTACTCCCATGGCTTCTACCCAACGGGGGTCTTGCAAAGCCTCTTCCACTTTTGTTGGAATTTTAATCCCAACTATTTGATTCACAATGGCTTGGTACTTGGGGTGATAGTCGATGAGTGGACACATACTGTGCAATTGCATATCTCACTTTTCCTTTCGGAGAAAACTAGTCAGGTGGTTTCCCACAATTTTGCCTAGAAGGTAAAATATAAGAATTTTCAACAATATCTGGAGTATGAGAACGTACCTCCTGGATATCCGCAGGGACATGAGCATGTACCAGTGGAGGAGAATGAGGGTTATTTTCTGTTTACACAGTCTCGGTATCACTCGTAGACCTATTACCTTTTACTGAATCCATAAATGGTGTAGGCCTATTATTCGATGTTGCATGAGCTATCTCTCGGTTAAGGGCTTCACAGTCAAGATCCACTGAGCTTTGGCTTGTTATGTTGTTGGCCACTACCAGGTTTTGAACTGCTATGTCGTGGCCTACTGTTAGGCTTTGAATTGATGTGTCGCGATCCTCTGGTAAGACGCAGTCATGTGGGTTGCTCATAACACCTAAGTCTTCAATCTCGGTCTCACCTGTACTGCTGGGACCATGCCAACTATCTCGTTCATGTGGAACATCAAACCAACTATAGTCTTCGTATTTACTATTCAGCTCCCCTTGAAGAGTACAGTAGGCTTTATCAGAAATGAAAAACATCTCGGTTTCGTAAAACGTGACATCCATGGTGATATGAAATGTTTAGTAGGTGGATGGCAACATCGATATCCCTTTTGTTGGCAATTAAATCCTAGAAATACACAACGAACATCACACAAATCCAATTTACTCCGTTGATTCTTGTGAAGATGCACATATACCACACATCCAAATATGCGAGGTGATAATTAAAAAGAAGATGGTAGAATGACATAATCTGTCAAGACTTCCATGGGAGTTCGGAAGTTGTGAACTCGAGAGGGCATTCGATTAAGAAGATAAATGGAATATGTAACTGCATCCGCCCAATAGGCATGAGGAGCATGAGCCCTAATTAGAAAAGCCCGTGTAGTTTCGAAGATATGTCTGTTCTTACGTTCTGCCACACCATTTTGTTAAGGAATTTAAAGACAAGTAATCTCATGAAGTATGCCGCCCTCTGTGAAAAATTGTGATAGTTCAGAATTAAAAATATTCCCCACCATTATCAAATCTCAAAACTTTGATAGGAAGGGAAAATTGATTTCCAATCATTCGATAAAATTGTTGGAAAATTTGCCCAACGTCACTATTCTGTTTCATGGTATAGAGCTAAGTCATTCTGGTGCAATCATTTATAAAGGTAACAAACCACCGAATACCGTGGTACGTCGCTATTGGTGAGGGATTGGAGTGAATTAACTCAAAAGGAACTGATTTTTTATTGAGACTCAAGTGGTAAGAAGTACAATGACTTTTTGCAAGAATGCAATCTTGACACTGAAAATCAGAGTCTGAAACGCCATTAAATAAAGACAGAAGTAATTTTCTTAAATAACCAAAAGATGTATGTCCTAGTCGACGATGCCATAACCAGATTCTCTTAACCTTGTTGTTGTGATCACTGCTCACTTGGTTGACTCGGCCCAATACAACATCATCCACATAATATAACCCTCTCCTCTTAGTACCACGCCCAACGATCACCCGTGTTTGGATATCCTGTAGTAGGCAAAGAATGGGAAAAATGAGTACAATACAATCTAATTGTTCCTTAACTTGACCAACAGAAAGTAAATGATTCGATAGTGAAGGAACAAAAAGAGTGTTATGCAGAGATAGAGAGGGAGTAAGGGCGATGGAACCCTCCTGTAACTAGAGCAATTTCACATTTTGCTGTGATAACATTCTCCTTGGGTGGCATGGTTAAGTAGTGAAACAAGGATTCATCATATGTCATATGGTCTATAATCCCATAGTCAATTATCTAGCCATAATCTCGGTTAGCGGATGCTGTGAATGAAGTGCCAATTTTACTTGGATTATTGAATTGTTCTTAGGACGAAATCAAATTCAATAATGAAAGTTGCTAGCCCATACTATCTGGGTCCAAACTGTTTTCCAGAAGGCTGTCTCCTGATGGGCTCGGTATGCCCACATGGTTGTTCCTGTACGCAACGAATTGCTACTCAGTTAGAATCACACTAAATTTGTTGCTTCTGTCCGTGCTTGATTGATGCATTGTTGGACATTGGGCTCTAGGCTCTGCAAGCCCAACCCGCTGGAGATCACTGCCACAAGGAATCATGCCTTGGTGCTTGTCAGCCATGGAAGTAATGGTCTATTTGTGATTTAGATTTCTAGGTTTTTTCGGTGGGTGGTTCTCTTGCTTTGAGACCATGCTGGGGTTTTGTAATTTTGGTTTCTAGGTTTATTTCTTTTTTTTATTCTCGTAAGTGGTTCTCTTGCTTCGAGACCACGCTAGGATTTTTTTGGGTTTTAAGGGACAAGTAGCTAGGGTAAAAGGTTAGGGGAAAGAGACAGGCTGAAACCTGCTCTGATGCCAAGATAAAAATGTTTAGGGTTTGAATTGTAAGTTTATTCTTCTCTCTAGGAGGTAAATATATAGTTGTTCAATATCACACATAACGAGAAATAAGAATCTCAATTATACAAGGAATAAATTATAGGATTACATTCCTAAACTAAATGGTTGACTCACGCCAACAGCTACAATGAACATGGCAAAGCACTTCATCCACAAATAGTTTTGCACACTATGTAACAAAAATGCCAAACCATACTTGTCCGAGTTAACCAATGGTGCACGTCACATTCTTGCCTGCATGTTAGTTGCATAACTTTTATTCTGCGAAGAGCATATGGTTGGACTAACAAAGAGTGTTCAAGAAGATGGTTTGATGTACGTGATGTGAGCCATTAGGCTGCCATGAAGAAGTATTTTCGACTGTACACGGTGGCAATTATGGGTTACATATGGTATGTCCGCTAAGGTCTCTCTGTCACCTGGTCGCTATCATCCAACAATTGTCATAGTATTTGATCAGGTACTTGGGGCTTTCAACCTAAATTGCAATTATGGGTTACATATGGTATGACCTCATTTTGAAGGAAAATAAATCTACCATGTTAACGTCGAAGGATTTTCTCTCTTTTCTTGAAAAAAAGCATGGCAAAACTGATATGGTTACTAGTTGTGAGGCTTAAGAAATTTTGTTTTGTGTTTAGTTTACTATATTGCTCATAATTTTTATTTTGGTTAGTTTATATTATTTTGGTTGTTAAAATTTTGACATTTTTGCTCTCTTTTAGTTGACAAAGAAAATTTGTTCAAAGATTCTTTAGATTGTGATAAAATTAAATTTATTGTGGCCTACTTTCACCAGGGAGAGAGAGAGGATGTGAGAGAGAGAAGAAAGAGTTGAGAAATTTCTGAGATGTGCATTTGTCATTATTTGTGACACACCCCGACTTAGATCGAGGCACGCTGGCTGTCACATGAGGGTGACGTAACCATGTGCACAATGCGGAAGCAATATTAATATAGGAATTGCGAATAAATAAGAACCAAACCAACCAGAGTACTAGATGAGATAGGGAGCAAGTGCGACAGTAAGTGTGAGTTCACAATCAGAGCATAAGTAGCCTAAGTGCAGTCCAGCACAACGAATACTAATTATACAACACTAAAGATAATCCTACATTGGTGATAATCTGTCAAAGCTACCGTGAATTCCTCATAAGCCACTGACAATTACTCATAACTAAAACCTGAAGGGGCACAAAACAGAAAGTGTGAGTGGGCAAAAACAAAGCTTTTCAAAACCATTTCATTTAACAAAAGTTCTAATCCCTCACCGTAAAACCTGTATAATTTCCCAGAAAATAGAATGCATATATATATATACACACACACACACACACACACATCTCAAAACCATGCTCAGAAACGATATTCATAAGTATGCTATGCCAAATATCTCAAAATAACATAATAAGTAACTCAGGTGAAATAACATATCAGCCGGATCCACCTAAAGTGGCATGTATGGCTGAATCTATAGCTCAACAAGTATGCCTTCACACAAGTCGGAACCACCTAAAGTGGTTTGTACGACAGGACTGAGTGTAAATAAATAAATACGCTTTAGTGCTACGATCACTTGAAGACTGTGCGAATAATCGCAGGTCACCTACGAGTCAGAACCACCTATAGTGGTCTGTACAACAAGATTGTGCACCTAACTTGGATCTAAGGTGATCGTATGGTGCGAGAGGTGAACATCACGTGAAGGCCTGTGCCTTGGCCACGGGCGGGAGCATTAACACCGGGGTGCAGGTTATAAATTCTCAACACATCTCACATCATCATCAAATCACATATAAACAATCTACAACTTACCTGGTACTTACCTAAGCATCCACAGCGTCAAATCACTTTTATGCATACTATACTAATTCATACTCTAAGTATAAATCAACATGCATGGCATTTCAAAACATAATTTCATTTAAATGCATTTTTTGGGAAAAATACCAAGTATATAAGTATATATTGAAAACCAAAAGCCCACTCACTGATATGCGGAAGGGTCGTAACCCCCGAGCCTTGCTTGATTGCCCTCGTCCTCAGGATAGGTCTCACCTATATGCGAAACAACTATATAACCGTTATTTAAAGCACATACACAAAATTAGGAAATAACTACTCACACATTGCTCAAATGGTGTATTTGAATATACCACTAAGACCTACTCAACCTCAGGAACACCCCCATATTTTTAGAAAAATTTTCTGAGCACCCACGCGTCCTCACACGTCGGGCAGACGCGCAGCCTACGTGCAGGCATATGCGTAGCACGCCAAACGGATTCCCTAACAGCGTTAGGGAATATTTCGTTAAAAATCAGCATATACCATTATAATTACCTGACGACGTTAGCATATTCGGTCAACTTTGACGGAATATTCTCCTCATTCAACCTTGGTTCGCCAGAGTCTTGCACCGGTGCCGCTGCTATTGCCGGAAACTGGAAAAGTCTTTAATACTTCATATATTCTTCGATTCTCAACCAAAATTCATGAATTATATACCAAAATGAAGCTTAGGATGTGATGAACAAAACCTTACCACTTTTAGGTCCTAAAATCCACGAAATTTCGTCGGAAAAGACACGATAATCCGGCCACCTTTGCAACTCACCAAAATAGGGCTTCTCGACGTCCAAATCACTTCAAATTTCTTCCCTGAGCTTCGTGAAGATGTTCTAAAGCTTTCTAGGGTCATAAAACTCACTGGAAGATCCATAATCAAGATCGAATGAACAGTGCTCCAAAACTAGGTTCTCTGGTTCTCGGGAAAACGAGGTTTTCACGTCGAACTAGGAACATGAATGAACTCTGGAGCTGGCAAGGAACACAAAACCAACCTTCAAAGCCTCGATCCATGATTAGTGAGCTAGGTTCGAAGTGGTCCGTATGGTTGTACGGAATATGGATGGAAGCTGAGAGAGAAGGAGGGAGAGAGAGAGAGAGTCTTCATGTGTGTGTGGGTGTATGTGTGGTCCAGATTGGTCCCCAACCAAACACAAGAAAATAACTTAAGTTCCAAACACTTAGGAATAAAAGAAATGGGTCCAAATCCTAAGCTTAGACCCCACAACAACACCAAATGTTCAAGGGCACCTTAATCATTTCACCATCGATAAAATATATTTCGAGACGGACTATCACAATTTGTGCCTTTATTTATAGTAAAAATAAAATTACTTGCCTTTGTTGAGGCCCAAAAATGTTACATGTAAGCCCAATTAAGTCTTAAGGGAAAATTATTATACGAACCTCGAGCCAAGCCTAACCACATGCAAAGGTGCAGAATCCATAAGGGATTATATTCACAATCATGCCATGTTACATTAATTAAGCCATGCACTGGTGTAAATTACACCATGCTTATGCAAACCCATGTGTATTCGTCACACACAACTTTATCATGCTAAATTAAGCTCAAGTCACATGTCAGGGGCTTATTAAGTGAATTGTGATGTTGATGGTAAGTTTATCGGGCTTGTGTGGAATTAAGATTATGGAAGACTTTGGGCTGCTTGACAGCCCAAAGATCCAAGCCCATAGCCTTTGAAGTCCACATAGGTAAGTTTAAGAGAGAGCAGACTTAATTTCTCATTTCTCTAGCAAGCTAACCAACTTAGTTAGGAAGGAATCCACTCCGAAGCCTTAAAGTCTTTTGAAACCCAGCAAAGCATGCATTTAATGAAGAAAGAAACTGACTTTCCCTTCCTAGCTCACATAGAGGAACAATGCGCGAAAGCTAAGAGATACATTACCAGAAGTAACGCTTAAGGAAGCTGACCTGGGAAAGTAGTGCCTCGGGAAGAAGGCATAGTGCAGACTTCACGAGCCCAACGTCGCCTGTTTGTCTTGCACCAATATGGAAGTGGTAGAATATTACCGTCTGATGTTGCACTGCTATATGCTGAATCAAGCGGTCCTGGAAATAAGTGTGTTAGGAAAACTAATGAAAATGGCTTGAAAACTTTGAGTTTTAATGAAAATGACAAAAGGTGTTGTAAGTGAATAGTACCAGGATTGACTTTTAGAGTAAAAATATGGTTTTTCGTTAAAATGAACAGTACCAAGAGCTTTTCGTTAAAGTTGCTTAGAATTTTCCCTAATCTTCCTTCAACGCTTTCATCGAGGAGAAGCCTTGTTACTATCCTAGCAACTCAAATTACTGGTAGGATTAAAAGCACACCACAAAGTAGCCCACAATAATCCTATTGATTTTCCTTATTACCACTAAAATTTGTCGATTGTAGCATATGAAAATAAGGGTCTTTCCCGCAGAAGATTGTTTTATCCAAATACTTAAAATGTCACAAAAACAGGGTGGCTGTCTCCACTGACCAGCCACCGAACAATAATTATTAGACTAACTTACACTTATCCAAATGCAACGAAATTTTATACACATAAACTAGACACACCAAGCTATGCTCACACAAATATTTGGGATTTTTGGAGTTGATTAGCTATTTAAATTAAATCGGACAAAACAGGACCTCAACAAGTTTTAAATAATACCAATAGATTTTAATTCACAAGTTAAGAAAACGAGTTAGGGGAAATGCTATCCACCACCAAATAATCATGCAAACATGTTATGTTTCATTCAAATTCCTTTTATTTCCGGATGAAGATGCTCAAGTTGGCTCAATGTTAGAACACAACCTATTACTCTTTCTTACGTAGTACGTTAAGAGAATGGCGTTTTCAACTTAACGTAGTCCCTAACATGCAATCTAGAATGGCGTGTTCATAGATTTAACAAGTAGAAATCATTAAGAACGAAAAGAGTTTGAGTCATCACAAGGCATGGTAAGTACTGGCGTTGTCTTACTTATCCTAGAAATCGGTTCACATGTTAACCACAATTAACAAGTGCTACTCTAGAACATATGTAGGTCCTCATTCAACAAGGGCAGGTAAACATATATTCATAGCATTAAAATCCTAGATATGCTCACTATGTATGCATCCATAGAAACATATAAAGAATTTATCAATGACATAAGTAGTGGAACAATTTTCATCCTTTCATAAAAGTCATTCAAACAAAATATCACAACAAACTTACAATCATATTCGGGGCTTCAAAACAGCCCCTAACTACTAAAAATTAGTTACACATTATTCTCAAATTAAACCAAAAGTAAAACATGGGTTTGAGAAGATAAAACCAAGAAAAATAGAGTGAAGCCTTGCTCTCTGCCGTGCTTCTTTCTTCTCTGCGCCCTGCCTCTCAAGTCAGTCTCTCCACTCTTGCCCTCCGCTTCTGTGCGCCTGCTGCGCCTGCTCTCCTCTCTCTCTGCGCCTCATGTCTGTTTTTTTTGTTTTTCCTTTTGCTGTTCTTTATATCTCTGTCTGTCTGTGTGCCTTTAACAAATCATGCTGTTTGTACCATACTTGACCAATCCCGAAACTACCGAGCACCGGCCAACGCTATACTGTCAAGGAAGAGTTCCCCTCCGACCAGGAGGCCAATCACTACTCGACACGTGTCAAGATTAGAAGCCAATCAGAGCGCAGCACGTGTCGACATCAAGAACCAATCACAACATGACACATGTCAATGTGACAAAGCTACAAGTTTTTCTATAAATAGGGGTCATTCCCCCACAATATTGCCTAATGCCATTTTGTGTTAAATCATTCACAAGAACTCACTAAATTGAGAGCTTGATCCTTTGTACTTGTGTAAGCCCTTCACTACTAATAAGAACTCCTCTACTCCGTGGACGTAGCCAATCTGGGTGAACCACGTACATCCTGTGTTTGCTTCTCTGTCTCTATTCATTTACGTACTTATCCTCACTAGTGACCGAAGCAACCAAGCGAAGGTCACAAAACCTGACACTTTCTGTTGTACCAAAGTCTTCGCTGATTTTGTGCATCAACATTTGGCGCCGTCTGTGGGAAACGACACTTATTCCTACTCTCTTCAGCTGTGTCAAGCTGGTTTCTATCATTCGTACACTTTCTTTTGACCAGGCATCCCTCTCCAACATGGGAAGCGAAGGAAGCCACAGCACACAGAATGACACCTCCCTTGCACATAGTGCGAAACAACGAAAGAAGGAAGGAAAACGAGTTCTTCTTCAAGCTAAAGTCGATGAGTTGGAAGCTCAGAACAACAAGACAGCAATGAGGAATGAGGTCCTCTAGGAGCAATATGAGAAGCTCTTCGAGACACTCCACGAAGCTAGGCAAGCTCAGACACGCGAGCTTGTTGCCCCCGTGGAAGTCAACCATCAACTGGGTGCCCTCCAACATGGAGGGTCACATGCATTCGACATAGATATCCCTGATAGGGAACAGATTACCCCTCGACTTGATAATCAACATGAGGCTTCTCTTAACCCAGTTGCTTCGACCCGAACCATGAGAAGTGGAGGGAGACACCTCTTTGCTGAAGGGGCAGAAGGATCGAAAGCCGTCTTTCGCGATTGTCGGGATTTCCTGAAGCAACGTCGAGAGAATTCCATCCATATAAGCTCAAAGATTAATGACCCAAGGATTTCTGAGAGACTCGGTCCCCTGGCACGGCCCAAGCCGGCCACCAATTTGGGGAAGGGGCAACAAGTCCTAGAGAGACATGAGGGTACAGGGGACTCAGAGGTGTTCCGACAGACATACCCTGGAAGCCAGTACAGCGAGTCCAGGGAAAAATCACATGCCCTTGATCAAACCTTCCTAATTCCAAGAGGAGATGGAGATTTACGAAAGAAAGCTCCAGTGACACATAACTCCGCTCAGGACCCCCTTGTCCTACAACTTCTTGAGGAAGTAAACAAGTTGAAGGCTGAACGTCAGGCTGAAATACCTGACTGGAACCAACCCAGGCCTGGCCCTCTTACAAGGAGGATCCTCAACACCCCCCTTCAAGCAAAGACAAAGCAAAAGCTTGGCTTGCAACTTTATACTGGAAAAGAGGACCCGATTGAGCACCTTAACCTCTTTGAGTCCACCATGGCATACCGGATGCACACCGACGAAGAGCGATGTCTTCTCTTCCCCTCCACCCTCTCTGGTTGAGCTCTAAATTGGTATTGTCGTCTTACACCTGAGACGGTAGACTCATTTGAGGAATTGAGGAAACTATTTGTTTCCCAACACATTTTCCAAACCGATCGCTTGCACTCTGCAGATGACTTGTACACTATCCGCCAGAAGCCAGACGAGTCATTACGTATGTATGCTGGCCGCTTCAGCCATGAATACTCCCGGTGTGCCGAGGCAGACGACAAGACTGCCCTCAAAGCCTTCACGGCAGGCCTACGTGATTGTTTCTTTAAATACATGATCAATGCCAATACTTGGAAGACTTACTCTGAGGTGATGGCGCAGGCTTATAACCATGCCTCCGCCGAGGCAAAGACATATCAGGAGAAACCCCCTACAACCATCCTTTATCAACAAGTGGGAGGTGGAAGCCAGACTCACCTAAATGAGAAGACCTCGACTTTCCAAACAGCAGTGGCACCTCCCCATGCCTTGCATAATACTTCACCGAATCAACAGACATATCAATTTCAAGGCAAGAGGAAGGATTTCCATCCTCACCACTCTCCTTTCAGTAAAAAGAGTAAGGGACACTATCCCGATAACCAAGGGTATCGCCACAATAACGCTCGCCCCCAGGCAGTCAATGCAGTGGGTCAAACCCGCGTCAAGATACCCCCTACCCCAAGGTATGAGACATACACGCCCTTGAATGCCACATGCGCGGCCATTTACCCCAGCATAGCTCACCTGATACCAAAGCCAAAGCCGAGGCACCCAGATTACACGCCCCCGAATAACGCGGGCATGTTTTGTTGCTACCATGAGCATAACGGCCATGATAGCGAGAAATGTATCATCCTCCGTGATCGTATTGAAGCTTTGGCACGAGAAGGAAAAATTGATCAATTCCTTCTTCACCCTCAAAGGGATAACCGTAACCAACGCCAGGTGAATGTCATATATTCCATAAGCGGCGGCACACCCATATCTGAATCTTCCAATAGGGCCATGAAAAACAGTGAACGAAGTCTGAGGCCTGGTCACCAAGTGTTTCACGTGGAAGACATCAGGGGAGGGAAGTATCAAAAACTTAACTGGGATCCGATATGTTTCTACCCTGAGGAAGAAAGAGGCATCATCTACCCTCATAACGACCCATTGATCGTGGAGGCTCACATAGCCAACTTTGATGTTCGACGAATCCTCGTAGACACAGGGGCTTCGGTCAATATCATGTTTGCCGAAGCTTTCAGGGCACTCAGTGTAGCTGAACACTTGCTCGATCGCTCGATTTCTCTTCTGATAAGCTTCTCCGGTGATATCGTGCAACCCTTAGGGAGCATACATTTACCCTTTACTATTGGTACAGGCCCTTACACAGCTACCATTACCACTAACTTCCTAGTGGTTGACTGCCCAACGGCATACAATGTCATCTTTGGGCGCACAGGCATCAATGATCTCAAGGCTATGGTATCCACGCATATGCTGTTGATGAAATTTCCAACCCCCCATGGCAACGGCTACATCAGAGGAGATCAGCTTAGTGCACGATCATGTTACAACACTTCAGTTAAGCAACAACACTTGCCCGGACCCAAGGAAACCCTGTCTGTACATGACCAAGTCACAAAGACCAGCCTAGATGAAGCGACCTTGGATCTTCCTGATAGCAACAATCAACCCGATGATCCTCGAGATGACTCTTTCACCCAGCAAGCCCAACCTGCTGAAGAGTTGGAGAAGGTACCTATCTCAAGAGATCATCCAGACCGCATGGTGAATATTGGCACCACATTGTCACCACCCCTTCGGTTAGCATTGATATCTTTTTTGAAAGAGAACACTGAAGTCTTCGCCTGGTCATACGAGGACATGCCAGGCATCTCTCCCAATGTCATCTGTCATCGTTTGAGTATTGACCCCAAGATCAAGCCGGTGAGACAGAAGCAAAGATCTTATGACGCTGAACGATACGAGGCAATGAAAGCAGAAGTTGAAAAACTCAAAGGCATAGGCTTTGTCCGCGAAGTCAATTACCCGACATGGGTAGCAAATGTGGTCCTTGTTAGGAAAAATCCGACCAAAGAAAGTCTTTCGCTTCAAAAGGTCTTGTGGAGGATGTGTGTTGACTACACCGACCTAAACAAAGGGTGTCCGAAAGATAGTTTCCCTCTTCCTCTTATTGACAGGCTTATAGACTCTACGGCAGGGTGTGAGCTCTTGAGCTTTATGGACGCTTATTCAGGATACAACCAAATCCTCATGAACCCATCAGACCAAGAACACACGGCCTTCACTACTGACAGGGGACTATATTGCTATAAAGTCATGCCTTTCGGCCTAAAGAATGCAGGAGCAACTTATCAGGGACTGGTCAATTCAATGTTCGCCGAACAAATTGGGAAGAACATGGAAGTTTACGTTGATGATATGCTAGTCAAAAGCAAACATGCTGACCAACACATCACCGACCTATCTGAAACTTTCACCATTCTAAAGAGGTATCGAATGAGGTTGAACCCCAACAAATGTGCCTTCGGCGTGGGCTCTGGCAAATTCTTAGGCTTCATGATTAGCCAACGAGGCATTGAAGCTAACCCTGAAAAGATCAAAGCAATCCTCGACATGAAAGAGCCAATAACTTCAAAAGACATCCAAAGCCTTACTGGCAAGGTGGCAGCCTTAACCAGATTCATCTCTAAGGCCACAGACAGATGTGCTCCTTTCTTCAAAGCACTCAAGGGAAATAAGAAGTACATTACATGGACGGAGGAATGTGCCAAGGCATTCAAGAACCTCAAAGAGTACATGAGTAAAGCCCCTCTGCTCTCCAAACCAGAAGTTGGTGACACTCTCATCATCTATCTATCGGTTTCGGCTTCAGCAGTCAGTTCTGTTCTTATTCGAATGGACAGTGATGTCGAACGGCCCGTCTACTACGCTAGCAAGGCCCTACAAGATGCGGAGACACGATACTCCAACATTGAGAAATTAGCTCTAGCATTGGTCATGTCTGCTCGGAAACTTCGCCCTTATTTCCAAGCACACGCCATCATCGTGCTTACCAATCACCCTCTTCGACAGATACTCCAGAGTCCTGACACGTCTGGGCGAATGATCAAATGGGCGATAGCATTGGGTGAGTTTGACATCTCCTACCAACCAAAACCAGCCGAAAAAGGTCAAGCAGTAGCAGATTTCATTGCCGACTTCACATATCCGGTTGACATTGCTTCTACACCTGAAGCAGTGGCTTCATTACCCCCGGAAGCTCAGAAGGTAGAATCAACGACCTCAGCTTGGAGTCTGTATGTTGATGGCTCATCCAACCAACAGGGCTGTGGAGCGGGACTAGTCTTGACTACGCCCGACAAAGTAGCAATGGAGTATGCTCTTCGTTTCAAATTCAAGGCATCAAACAATGAGGCCGAGTATGAAGCCCTTCTGGCAGGATTACGTTTGGCCAAACACCTCGGGGTTAAACAAATTAATATTTTCAGTGACTCCCAATTAGTGGTCAACCAGGTTACCAACAACTTTGATGCTAAGGACAGCTCCATGGCAGCATATCTTGCGCAAACACAACTTTTGCTCAAGCACTTCCACTACCAGATCACCCAAGTTCCTCAAGCGGCAAACAGTCATGCAGACGCCCTGGCTCGCCTCGCCTCAGCTGTGGAAGACAAGATTGGAAGAAAAATTCATGTCGAACTGTTGGCAACACCAAGCACCATGGCCGCAGAAGTATGCAACTTACAACAGGGGGATAGTTGGATCACCCCGATCTATAATTTCCTTGCTCATGGCACCCTCCCAAATGATAAAGTCCAGGCTAAGCAAATTCGATACAAGTCTACCCGCTACCTGATCATCAATGATCAACTCTATAAGCGAGGTTTTAGCCTGCCATACTTAAGGTGTCTTACGCCTGCCGAGGCGGAAATCGTCCTTCAGGAAATACATGAGGGAGTCTGTGGAGATCATGCTGGATCTCGGTCCCTAGCACACAAGACTTTTCGCCAAGGATATTACTGGCCAACACTCCACCAGGATGCCATCAAAGTATCCCGCTCATGTGACAAATGTCAACGATATGCAACTATTCCTCATTCCCCTCCAGAGCCTCTTACTCCTATGATCAGCCCTTGGCCCTTCGCCCAGTGGGGACTTGATTTGATCGGCCCAATGCCGGCAGGGAAGGGCAAAGTCTGTTACGCAGTCGTTGCAGTGGACTACTTCACAAAGTGGGCCGAAGTAGAACCCTTGGCAACCATTACTGAGGCAAAGATAGAAGACTTCGTGTGGAAGAACATCCTTTGTAGATTCGGCATTCCCAATGCGATAGTCACTGACAATGGGCGACAGTTTGACAACAAGAAGTTCAGGTTGTTCTGCTCTAAGTTCAACATCAACTTATGATTTGCCTCTCCAGCTCATCCCCAGTCTAATGGACAAGTTGAGGCCATCAACAAAATAATCAAGCGCACTTTGAAAACCAGCTTGGACAAAGCTAAAGGCTGTTGGCCAGAATTTGTACCCCAAGTTCTTTGGTCATATCGCACTTCATATCGGACTTCAACAGGAGAAACTCCATTCTCACTTGCCTTTGGCACAGAGGCGGTTGTCCCTGTTGAGCTCGAGCAAGCAACATTCCGAGTCCAGAACTACATTCAAAGTGAAAATGACAAACAACTCACCCTCAACTTGGATTTAGTCGAGGAACACAGAAACCAAGCTCACTTGAGGAATGTCGCCTACAAGCAGCGCATCTCCAACTATTATGACTCTAGGGTCAAGCTTCGTTCTTTCAAAATAGGAGACTGGGTCTTAAAGAAAAGATTACTCTGCGACAGAGTCCCGAGTGAAGGCACACTTAGTCCAAACTGGGATGGACCGTATGAAGTCATTGGCATCAGTCGCCCTGGCTCTTACACACTTAGAAGCTCCGATGGCAAGACCCTTGGCCATCCATGGAACGCTGATCACTTGAAGTACTACTACAAATAGACTCACGATGTACAAGTGTTGAGCTATAGCCGTTCGGCATCCTATGTAATGAAGGCCATTTGGCAATGAATTCAATAAAGAGGTAATTTAGCCAACTCAGCCCTCACTCTTTTACATTCCTAGCAAGGGAACACTCAAGTGTTGAAACCTCAAAGCAGATATATCCAACACGAAACAAAATCTAAGTATGTGTCGACAAGACTATACAAAGAAAGGAACAACCAAACAATGGCTTATATCCAAACAATAGATCTATTCATACATAGCCAAACATGCATTAATAATAGTGCAAACACTCATAAACACCTAAAATCCAAAACTCTCAAGCTTATAACATGGGCACATGTTATACACACATCAGACTACTACATCCAGAATACATGCAGATAGTAAAGACACTGCTATTCATTCTCATCTGAAGCCGAACCCCTGGCAGTATCATTCCGCGTCCTACCATCATCCTCTGCATCCCCAAGATCCTCTTCACCATGCTGAGTCTGTGCATCAGCACTACCTTCATTATCAGACTCATCTTCGCTGCTAGGATCAACAGCAAGGACAAATGTCTCGTCCTTTCGATGATGCTCATCTATATCTTCGTGGTATTTTCGAAGAATGCTCCCATCATCATAACGATCAAGGACGGCCATCCATTTCCTTTTTTCAAAGCGAGCTTCTTGAGCACAGTAGGGTTTAATAGCAAGATGAAAGGTCGAAGAACTTAAGTATTCTTGCACAGCAGCCTCCCTTTCAGTTGGAATGCTCTTCTCCAGTTCAGAAATCTCAACTAAGGCACCATCCAATTCTCCCCTAACCTTGGATACTTCCAAGGTAGCCACCTCTAACTGTTTTTTAGTTGCCTCAAACAATTTCTTAAGCCTTAGGTTCTCACCATTTCGCCTTTTCAAGCTCTCCATGGTTTCGTCCTTCAGTTGGAGAGCCTGAGTCAAAAGTCCCTTATTCCTTCGGGCCTCGTCCACAAGCTGCTTATTCTCCTTCAGTTTTGCCTTGTACCGCTCAACCTCTTGCAGTCTGTCGTGATACTCGGCCATGACCTGCATGGCAAGACGATCATCACTACCTAAATAATGATAATAAAGAGGAAAAAGTAAGGAAATGACAAAGTAACACTCACATATGAAGACAGCTTCAACATCCGGTCGCAATCCGATTCATCCTTAGCTAAGGGCTCTCCGAGCTCATCGAAGGCGAATCGACGCCCTGCCAAGCAATTGTTGATATCCCCAAAATCCTTTGGCCGCGTGGCAACCCTCAAGTCCTTCCACGGGACACTGCCAGCTCTTTCCTTGCCTTTCCCCTCATGGCGGGAACCAGGATCACTTTCCTGGACAGTGTGCTCCATAGTAAGAGGATGAGGCAACAGTCGGCTCCCTTCTCCTGCAACTACGGCAGCAGCATTATCAACGGCCTCGACTCCAGTCTTCCTAAAGGCAGGCCCCTTAAGGACCCCATCTTGGGACTTAGGTCTAACGGATGGTTCCCCTCGGAACTTATGAATTTTCTTATGCGGTAGGATGTCTTCCGAAGGAACTAACACTGGTGCTTTCCTTTTATGGGTGCTAGTCCCTGTTTTCTTGCTTACCTTCTCCACTGCATAAGGAAAATCAAAATAAGAAATACAACTTTCCAAATAAAGTAAGGAATTGAGCTAAGTTTACATGAAGGATACAACTTACTCGATCGTCCCTGGCTCTCGGAAACTAAGGGTTGGAAACCGTACCGACGAAATAAGGGTCGTAGCTTGCTTAAGTGTCTATCCTCTTTGGGCACCCTCAACACCTTCTCTATGTCAGATAGCTCCTGCCCAAACAGTTGGATGGTGCCCCGCGTCACTACATGAAGCAAAGTGTTAGAAGCAAGAAAAGACCACAACAAATAGCAAATAGTACGAACGGTTGATACGTTACAACCTACAGTCTGGAAGTGAGTAAGCACACGTCGCTCAGGCGTGACACCCTTATCATACTCCCAATCATTATACAGAAAGCACCAACGGTTTTTCCATGTGTAGTATGCCTTTTTCTTACCATACACAATACGCTCTCTCTCACTCCGACATGCACACTCGGCATAACCAGTGCATGATTTTGCTGGGCGCATCTTGTAACAGTAACGCCACTGATGGAAGGAAGGCTCACACAACCCACACTCCATCCAAATGATATAAAATCCAATCAAAGTATCCCAGAAACCAGGATTGAGTTGCCCAGGTGCATATCCGATCAAAGATAACATCTTTTGCAACCACGGATGTAAAGGTAGTCTCACCCCTAAAGTCAGTAATATCTGGGTGTAGAACATAACATGACCCTGGGGAGGCTCAGAAGGCCATTCTTCATCATGTACCAAACGTATCCCTACACTACGAGGGATATTACATGACTGCCTTAGCGCCTCAACCTGCTTCTCATTATCTAACAAGTTATTCTTTAGATGGTCTGCTGTGAACTCAGAGCGAACTATGGGTATGGCATAAAAAACAACCCCCTCACCCAACGCCATGGAGGAAGAACTAGCAATAGCTAAAGTTTGACGGTTGGGAAGATCATCCAATGTTTCTCTAGTACCGGACTCTAACAAAGACCCTGAAGACTCCGACATTGCAGACTCAGACTTAGAGCTAAAGCTAGAAGAGCCCTCATCACTAGAATTTCCAGGCTCTGACATCTACAATAAGAAGAAACAAATTCTATCACTACATGCATGATCAAAACATAAGGAAGTTCCTATATTACCCACATGAAGATGGTGCAAAGCGATGCCGGAACCCTTCTCAATCAGAAAGCAATCCGTCTTCCACAGTCACTACAAAACAAGCAAATGAAGACCGTGTCAAGCGCCAAAAAAAAAAAAAAAAAAAAAAAAAAAAAAAAAAAACAGCTTCATCCAAAAAGCTTCACCCGAAAAGCTTCACCTCCAAAGCTTCACCCACAAAGCTTCACCTAAAAAGCTTCACCCACAAAGCTTCACCCAAAAAAGCTTCACCCGAAAAGCTTCACCTCCAAAGCTTCACCCACAAAGCTTCACCTAAAAAGCTTCACCCACAAAGCTTCACCCAAAAAAGCTTCACCCGAAAAGCTTCACCTCCAAAGCTTCACCCACAAAGCTTCACCTCAAAAGCTTCACCCACAAAGCTTCACCCAAAAAAGCTTCACCCGAAAAGCTTCACCTCCAAAGCTTCACAAGGGCCCAAAGCTTCACTTAAAAAAGCTTCACCTACAAAGCTTCACCTAAAAAAGCTTCACCTAGAAAGCTTCATCTACATACTTTCACCATCAAAGCTTCACCATCAAAGCTTCACCTAGAAAGCTTCATCTACAAAGCTTCACCATCAAAGCTTCACCTAGAAAGCTTCAACACCAAAGCTTCACCTACAAAGCTTCAACACAAAACCTTGCTCCAAATAAACAAATTTTGTTCACACAACCTAAACATTTTTTGTTTTACACCCACAAGGGCCCAAAATCTTCCTTCTTATTTATTCACTTATATATGTTCCCAAACATATTATGATAGATCAAATAATAATTCAAAGTCCAAAATTTAGTTATGGACAAAAATACAAGCAATTCACCAGTACTGAAGTTGCTACAAAAACTGGAATCTTCCCCAGCCTAGAAATCCAACAAAGCTTCGCCTCCTTTTCTCTATCAAATTTTTGCAGCTGCTGCTTCTCTCCAATGGAGCTGAATTTTGGACACCCTCTAGTTCTTGAGCAGATGAACAACTTTCAAGAAGGAACCATTTCTGTTTGAGCCACGGAAATTAAAGTGTTGAAGCTCCAAGCATGACAGTCGGATTCTTGCAGATTTCGAAGCTGCTGTGATGTTTCGAAGATCTGGAAATATTTAACCATTAGTTCATTCTGAATGTTTGATATGTTATGAAAGAGACGATGAGGAACAACTTCAATGAAGAAAGCATGCTGATCTGAACAATAGAAAATAGAGTTTCAAAGCTCACAACAAATCTGACGGGTTGACAGAAAAATAATAACCAGTCATTCATCATACCTGGATTTCTGGAGTTATACTTCTCCGAGGGATCTCAAATTTGGATATGTTGAATTTCACAAGCTGAGGAACAACTTCAATGAAGAAAGCATGCTGATCTGAGCAAGAGAAAATAGAGTTTCAAAGCTCACAACAAATCTGACGGGTTGACAGAAAAATAATAACCAGTCATTCATCATACCTGAATTTCTGGAGTTATACAGCTCCGAGGGATCTCAAATTTGGATATGTTGTAGTTCACAAGCTGAGGAACAACTTCAATGAAGAAAGCATGCTGATCTGAGCAAGAGAAAATAGAGTTTCAAAGCTCACAACAAATCTGACGGGTTGACAGAAAAATAATAACCAGTCATTCATCATACCTGAATTTCTTGAGTTATACAGCTCTGAGGGATCTCAAATTTGGATATGTTGTAGTTCACAAGCTGAGGAACAACTTCAATGAAGAAAGCATGCTTATTTGAGCAAGAGAAAATAGAGTTTCAAAGCTCACAACAAATCTGACGGGTTGACAGACAAATGATAAACAGTCACTCATCATACCTGGATTTCTGGAGTTATACTGCTCCGAGGGACCTCAAATTTGGATATGTTGTAGTTCACAAGTTAAGGAACAACTTCGATGAAGAAAGTATGTTGATCTGAGCAAGAGAAAATGGAGTTTTTGAAGCTCACAACAAGTCTGACGCGTTGATATACAAATGACGAACAATCACTCATCATACCTGAATTTCTGGAGTTGTACTGCTCCGATGGATCTCCAATTCGGATATGTTGTAGTTCACGAGCTAAGGAACAACTTTCATGAAGATGGTTTTACGATCTGAGCCACAGAAAATGGTGTTATATTGAAGAAAAGCTAAAGGAAGACTAAAGCAAAGCAAAAGAGAAGCTAAAGGAAGACAAAATCATGGCACATGATAATGAGTCATACCCTACCCCTCATTCAGCTACATTCGAATACACCCATGTAAATGACACAAGAAAAAGGGAGGGAGTAAAAAAAAAAAAAAAAAAAAAAAAAAAAAAAAAAAAAATCCTAGGCCTCCACTTCTTTGGGCCTAACACATCTTCATAACAAAAAAACAATATATGAAGAAAGAGCCCTGGGTTACCACTTCGAAAAGAAACAAGTGAAGTTTTCCTACTCATGACATTGACTACTAGCTAGACACCTCATTCGGCAACTCTCTTCGCCTGAAGACTTGGGGGACTCCCACCATATGCTACTGCACCTTGATACTCGGCAGTCTCACAACCACTCAGTGACTTGGATTTTTCAAGTCTCCAACCGAGAAGTTTTCCTCACTCGGGAAATTAAGGGAACACTACCTCAAACTACATGCTCCACTCACAAAGCTTCAACAATACAGGTTTCAACAAAAGCAAAAAATTCAAAGAACTTTATGAAGAAGGCTTTGGTGTATTTAACACAATATGTTGAAATGAAGCAAAGCTTATTTATTAATATTTTCGATAAGCCACAAATATGTACATATACATGAGTCAAAATAAACAAACAAAAGGGAGCCTTCACAAAGGTTGCTTAGGGGAAGTCTCAGCAGTCGGTAGAGCCCCAGAAAGAGAAAGCACCGGAGGGTGGTTATCCGGAGCCTCAGTACTTGACAAAACCCCAGAAGGAGGAGGCATTGGAGGTTCATCATTTGAAGCTTCATTACCAGGTACAGCCCCAGAGGACGAAGGCAATAAATGCCTTTGGAACAAACCCACAAACCGCTGATGATCAAGTAAAACCTTACCATCAGATTCCTTCATCTGGTCAAGCTTCCTCTTCATGTTTGTAGCATAGTCATGGGCGAGCCGGTGCAACTGCTTATTCTCATGCTTGAGCCCTCTAATCTCCTGTTTGAGACTCATCACTTCAGCAGCCAATGATTCAACTTGGCGGGTTCTAGCAAATAGGCGTTGGGCCATATTAGACACAGAACCTGCACACTGAACACTAAGAGCCAGAGAGTCCTTAACAACCAACTCATCAGACCGTTTGGAAAGTAGTCTGTTATCTTTGGGAGTGAGAAGGTTCCTGGCCACCACTGCAGCGGTCATATCATTCTTCATCACAGAATCCCCAACGGTAAGAGGACCAGTAGGGGATATGAAGGATGGGCGCCATATGTTGTCTGGAGAAGGCGTGGCTGTCTCTTCTCCAAGGTTCAAGTCAAAACGACGGTCGGAGGGTCCAGACATTTTCAAATGTGTTGAAGAAGGAAGAGGTCAGACAAATCAAGATCTTAGAAGTGCAAGAAATGAGCTTCTACTGGTAGAGATTCAAGTGTGCTGTGGAACTTAATGCCAGCCTCTATAAAAATCTGCACTCGACGGAGCTTCAGAAATCGAAGAGGCGTTTGCTTTCTCAAAAGCTGGGCTGCTCAGAGACCACGAGGGCCGATCTCAGAAATCGAAGAGGCGTTTGCTTTCTCAAAAGCTGGGCTGCTCAGAGACCACGAGGGCCGATCTCAGAAATCGAATAAGCATCTGCTTTTTCAGCCTCGTCAGCACCTGTCACATGCACAATCAGCTTTGCGGAAATTACGGGCACTCTGTCGAAGATTTCTGGTGAAGTAAAAAGCACGTGAATCTTACTGTTCAATCACCGTTCTCCATATGCACCATCAACTCCTCGGGTACCACATATAACTTAGTCAAAGATCTCTGACAAAGTTTAGGCACGAGAATTTCGAAGTTCCAGCTACCCTACTATTACCCATAAGGGTAAAGGAACAGCACCACTGCTTGACAACTGGAAAGTCCCTATGTGTGTCGACCTCCGTGTTTTGCGGCAAGACAGGTTGGCAAGAACGTCCAACCTTTACTCACATTCGAGAAAAGACTCCCAACATAATTACTTTCTCAAAAACCGGAGTAGCACCGCTTTCCGAATCTCGAGAGTCAGATCCTCGACGGGATTGCTTCTTCGAAAGCCGAAGAGGCACAACTCTCAGAACTTCGAGAGCCAGATTTCCTTAGATAAAGCTTGTCTGTAATCTTCACACGTAATATCAGCTTTCCAGATACCACATACCACTTTTTCAAAGTGCTCTGACAAAATTAAAACACGTGAAGCTGGCAGCTCCCACTACATTGCTGTGACCAAGAAGGGTAAAGGAATAGCATTACTACTTGTTATTGGGAAATCCCTATATACATTGACCTCCCTCCTCAACGGACAGGCAAACCTGCAAAAATGCTCAACCCTTTCTCGCATTCGAAAAGGCACCCTCAACATAACCTCTCGAAATACTCAGCTTTATTTCCCCCCAATAATACCTCAGCAAATAAGCCACACCAAGAACAAGAGTATCTCATATCATCAGGGTCGAAAGCAAGAGTATCCCATATCATGCTTTCTCCCTGTCTTTGTCTTTGTCCTTGTCCACACCTGCAGGACAAGGAGAAAGAGAGCAGTCAGTCGGAACCTGAAATCAAACCTCCAATTTGGAACTGACTGCCTGGAGCCTTTGCCTGGTTGCTTACTTAGCATTGCTCTCGAGTACTCATCCTCAACTGCTGTCAAGGTCACGAATTCCACCGGCAAATACCTCATGACAGTTGATCAGATATTGGCTCTTTACACTGAAGCTGCCAAGCGGGGATGAGTCACTATGAAGGAATGTTCTGAAGGACCATTTAAATGCAAAGGTTGCACACCACTTCTGCCATGCAAAAGATTGAAGCAGAAGGTTCAACGGTGGGCTGAAACAGATCACTACAGCACGACACCTTTCCAGACCACATTCATTATTCCGTCAACAGCAAAAGTATCCCATATCATCAAGGTCGAACGTACTCTAGATTTGATGGACTTGTTTTGACCCTCAAATTTTTGAGTCGGCCTTATACTCTGAAGGGCACCAGAAAACCCTCCAGCACAGTTCAAGAATAAGCCTGTGGAAAGTTACTTCTTCCAAAGCAAAAGTATCTCATATCATCTCTTATCCATTTGCTTCTCCTTATCCTGACAGTTGAATGAGAGACAAGGAGAAGAAGAACAATCAACCGGAAGCCGAAGTCAAATCTCTGATCCTGGGTTGCTTACTTGGAAGTTTGACTGCTTACCTTGTCTGTCACCTCTTTCGGCAGATCTCCTAGCTCGGCGACTTGGGGGACTCCTACTATAGGGTTTGTATCACACTTGACTAAGCCCGAAACTACAACTAAGCTTCAAGTGAAATTGATACATTACCTTGTGCGTCAACATCAGCTAAATACACCATTCCCGGATGGAGGAAAGGTACTTCCAGAGAAGGGCAGATGAAGATCAGACCACACTTCGGTACTTAGAAGTTTCGTGATTACTCAAGGGATCGGATCTTGCAAGTCCCCAACCGAGGAGTTTCCCTCACTCGGGAACTTAGGGGAGCACTGTTTATACCATACTTGACCAATCCCGAAACTACCGAGCACCGGCCAACGCTATACTGTCAAGGAAGAGTTCCCCTCCGACCAGGAGGCCAATCACTACTCGACACGTGTCAAGATTAGAAGCCAATCAGAGCGCAGCACGTGTCGACATCAAGAACCAATCACAACATGACACATGTCAATGTGACAAAGCTACAAGTTTTTCTATAAATAGGGGTCATTCCCCCACAATATTGCCTAATGCCATTTTGTGTTAAATCATTCACAAGAACTCACTAAATTGAGAGCTTGATCCTTTGTACTTGTGTAAGCCCTTCACTACTAATAAGAACTCCTCTACTCCGTGGACGTAGCCAATCTGGGTGAACCACGTACATCCTGTGTTTGCTTCTCTGTCTCTATTCATTTACGTACTTATCCTCACTAGTGACCGAAGCAACCAAGCGAAGGTCACAAAACCTGACACTTTCTGTTGTACCAAAGTCTTCGCTGATTTTGTGCATCAACACATGCCATCCTCCTCTTCTTCTTCCACTGCCGTGTGTAGATGACAAAGTCAAGCACAAAGGCCACAAGTGGAAGGCCATCTCATCCCACTTTGCTTTCTGATTTCTCTCTTTATTTTTTTTATTTGACTTTTCTTCCAATTCCAACCTGTCCGCATGCATTTGCTGCTGTACGTTAATCATTCATCATGATTTTATGCTTTCTGCTTTCTTTGTTTTTTTATGTTGTATCTGAAGTGCCCCTTGGCTTTTCTCTTCTTTGTCCGTTGCCTTTAGCCAAAGGGCAATGACAATTCAAAGCACCAAGCCCATCATTCCTTTTGTTTCTGTCGGTCTCTCCTTCTCTGCGCCCTCTGCACACTCCTTATTCCCCCTATTTTATTTCTTTTTTTTTCTGTTGTACCTACCGCACTTGTCTCTCCACTCCTTCTTATTCTTCTTTTCTTCATTTTGCTTGAAATTGATCCTAAAACAAAATTAACTGCACATTAACACAAGGTAAGGTAAAATGCCACAATTTTAACACAAAAACATCACAAAGACTTTAGAAATTGATGATATAAATGCATGAAATATATGAGTGATCAATTACCCAACCTACAACACCATGTAACCATGCAAACTCCTTCTTTCATGCTAAACTGATAAATTTCTAGCTTCCACACCACGCCTCACTTGAGCAAACCATTATTTGCTTAATCACGTTATATTCGACTCGTTGATCCAACTAGAGTAATTCTTAAGATGAGCTAATTCTTTTGACATATTCCAGACTTGGTACAAAACCGAACAAAGGGAGACAAGATGACATTATCAAAGTCTAAGTTCACTCTAACCCAAAAGACCAACGGTTTTCCAAGTAAAACGTTCTTAAACAAATAATATTTTCCATTATCCTAAGAGCATCCCTAGTGGAGGGCTCTATATGGGGATGGAAAAAAGTGGTGGATATAGTCCATTCTAGAGCTCTGAGGAATCTTTGGGGCTTTAAAAAAGAATCTCTTCCAATGCTATATCTTTCGGACTCTATATGGGACTATATATATTTATTTATGTATTAATTTGATTAAGCGGTTTTTTTTTTTATTTTTTTTTATTTTTTTGTGTTAGCTTTTCTTAAGTTGATTTTTAGACATGCTATCTTAATTTTTTTTATGAACCCTTCAACCTAAAAAGTTCAAATTGTGACAAAGTTAGATTTCACCACTTATGAATCATTCGTTGGATTAGATTCCCTTATCTCAATCTCATCTGTTGAAAGAAACAAACCCACACTTCGCCCTATGAAATAATTTGATTTTTACGTATAACACAACAATTTATCTAGTACCAATTAATATATTAGTATCATGATTTTGAAAAAAATTATTTGAAAATTTCACCCATCAATGCCCATGAACTTTAAATCAATTTGAAATTTTAATTCTTATGAAATTTAAAACTATCATTAATTAACCAAATTGCAAGAAAAATAAGTAAGAAAAAAGAATTAAAATAATAATAAAATGAGAGTATAAGTGTATTCGTAAGTAGAGGGAGAATGATAGAATTTTGCTCACATTGGTTGCTACTTTTTTTGTGAGACCCACTGTTTTTTGGGGGCTAAATGTAGCTCGATTTTATGCTACTCAAGAAAAAAAGTTGCTAGCCCTACTAGTGGATTTAGCTTCATTTTCTGGCTCATTAAGGATGAAATTTCTTGCTAAGGTTGAAAATATTGTAGCCTCAAGATGATAAAGCCCCATTGGATGCTCTAAGGGGGCGTTTGTTGCGCCGGACTGTCTCGGACTGGACTAGCTGCAGGGACTAAGCTGGACTGGCTTAGACTAGACTAAGCTGGACTAACTTAGTGAAGCGTTTGGTGCAGTGTCGGACTAAGAAGCAGGATAATAAAAACAGTATTGTTCATCAGATTTGTGTTTGCTTACACTAGGACTACAAATTTTTGCCATTGTGTAATAAAGTAATGCTACAAATGTCATGAGAAGATACTTGTGTAATAGAGTAATCCTAAACTTTATGCAATAAAATCGAACATTAACTAATGATAGTTTTCTTGGATTATAGAGTTTAAGAAAACGGAACTCATATTAGATATTTGTCTGAAGCAAGTAAAATTGCCATGGAAAATGTCACTTAAGTTCTTCACGTGCATGATATATGGTGTTCTGGTTCTCTGTTGGGTGAAGATGACTAGGATCCAATGGTGGTAGGGTTTTGAAGGAAGGGGAAACGTGAGTACTAATACTTTGGTTTCAAGAATCCTCCAAGTGTACCCAACAAACCTTGCTCAAAAGAAAAGAAGATAGAAAAGCATGGTAATTAAACAGGCTATAAGGGGCCGTCTCTTTTTCCATGTGGCATAATTCATAGCTGACTAGATTAACAAGCAAGAGCAAGTACATAAGAAGATCTCCATAATTTACAAAATACCAGTGAACTATAGTATACCATTCAAAAGTAGATCTCCATAATTTACAAACTCCTAGTTAACATTAGCCAAAATACTTCATAGTGGAAAGCTAAGTTATAAGTCATAACCTAAGATTGTACGATTAATAAAATACATCCATATCAAAACACACCACATAATATACTCATCCGCTTGCTTTGTCGCTTAAAAGCATTTGGACAAACACTTTCTTGAGTTCCGGTTTGATTGCCCTAAACACTCCCACATTTTTTGGTTTATCCAAAATAAGAGACAATGCATCAATTTGATCCATAGGAGAAAGACCCATTTCTTCAAGTTCGTTAGCTATGTCACTATCATCTGCAGTACCTTGAACTAAAGCTTCAGTTACCATTTGCATCCTCTTCCCACTTTCAACATAAAATTCTTTCAATCCACTGATAATTGCCTCGGTTCCATCACTTGAACTTCCCACACCTCTTTTCCTCTTTCGTTGGCTATTTTCAGATGGGATGCTTTGTTGGCTTTGTTCGTTCATTGAAGAAACAAAATTTTCACCTCCAATATCACTTGCACCAACTTGATCATGACTTTGTTCCTCCATCATTTCAGCAGGGGTTTCGGCTACATTACCCGTAGCCCGATCTTTTCCAAATATATATGCGAATCGATCATACAGTGGAAAAGGTTTGCTTCTCCATCCATCGGCTTCTTTATTTTTCTAAGATTATATCAACATAGCAAAACTAAAATTGAGCATGTGTAACAAATAAAGCAGCAAGAACAAAACTAATGTATAAATAAAATAGGATATGAACCTGCACATAAGTTTGCCATGCGTCATCACTATCAACTTCAACGCACTTTTTGACATCATTCCATGCAAATCCACTTGTGTTTATCATGTCAACGACCATACTATATGTTTTTTTCCATTTCTTCAACTTTGACTCAATATGTGGAGTTGCCTTTATATTGGAATGAGGACATAAAACATTGACAGCTTTCGCTATTTCAATCAAAGTACCTTGTTTGAAAGCACCGGTGTCACACCGTTGCTTCCGAGCAACAAAATACTCAAGAACGGATAGTAATACTTCGTCCTCAAATGCTTCCCATTTACGCCTTCTTCCTTTTGGCTCTTGAGTAGCATTCAAAATATTGTCTTTATCCATACCTAAACAAAAAATATTTGAATGTACTAAAATACAATACAAATAATCAATTTGCATAATATCCAATTAATTTGCATAATATCCAAATAATTTGCATACCATCCAATCAATAAAAAAGTTTTAACATTCACTGATGAGCAATCTAATAATTATGCTAATATCCAACAAATGCATGATAAAAAGGAATACTAAAATAAAATGTTATCATTAACACATATAGCTAGTTCGGTTGCTGGTTCCTAATTGCTCTCCACTCATTATTCATTTCCTGAGCCATGGCATTCCTCTTTGCAGTCCACTAGTCAGATGTTTCAACACTACCAACATATTCACCTTCTTCTGTATTTTGTCTATCTTGTATTATTGGCAAATTTTCCAGTGGATCTACAGACATCTCTTGCCTAATAAGATTGTGTAGTAGGCAACAAGCGGTAATTATTCGACCTTGTGTCCTTATCGGATAGAAAGATGGACTTCTTAGTATCGACCACCTTCCTTTTAGCAAGCCAAAACAACGTTCAATTACATTCCTTGCCTTAGAATGCTTCATGTTAAAATACTCTTCCTTATTAGAAGGCGTTCGTCCCTCCCATTCAGATAAATGATAAGGTATTCCTCTATAGGGTGCAATGAATCCTTCACCATTTGTATAACCACCATCTACAAGGTAATAATAACCTAATAAAAAAAAAAACGTTATTAGTGTTTTGTAGTTGACAAACAAAACTAGACCTAACTTACAAAGTTGAGACTAACTAATACTCTTACCCGTTGGTACCTTAAAACCATTAGGCCTAGTAATTGCATCATGTAGCACTCTAGAGTCTGATGCGGAACCCTCCCACCCCGGAAACACATATATGAACTGCATATCGCCTGAACACACACCTAACACATTAGTTGCGACTCGACCCTTTCTTGTTCAGTATCTTGGTTTGTCAATTTCATGTACATGCACATCAATGTGTGTTCCATCTATTGCTCCCAAGCAATTCTAAAAAAAAAATAAAAATTAAGCTTTTGTTAATTTATACAAAGGGAATGAAGAGTTAAAGCTTAGGGAAAATGAAAAAAAATTATCATACCTTAAAACATCGCCACCTAGGATCTGTAGAATCAATAGGCACAGGCTGAGGGACTTTTAGTAGGATACCTTGTAATCGCAAAATTCCTTGCAATACGCTATTGAAATACCTACTTATAGTCTCTCCCGACCTATAAAATCTACCGCCAATACTACGATTCTTAGTATGATGTGCTAGTATTTGTAAAGTCATACACACCTGCTCCTCTATAGACACCAAACCATCAGTTTTTACCCTCCCATCTTGACGAAGTAAGTCACATAATATGGCAAAAGTCCTTCTATCCATTCTCAATTCGTTGACACATTCAATATCAGTATTCCCTATTATACCATTCAGATAACACAAACTAATCTCTCATCTAACAAGTGAACGATTAGTCAAAGTGGGTCGTTCAACATGTCTCTGTTTGGCCCTTACCATCATCACCACAAGAATCGTACAAATGCAAATTGTCTCTAAATGAGACATCTCTAACAATAAGATCAATACAAGCTTCCTTCGATCCATATCTATCCAAACAAAAAAAAAAGGAAAATTAAATAAGGACATTATATATGTAATATTTACTGTTATTAAGGGTGATGGAAATGAAGTGATTATGATACGAAATGAACTAGATCAAAATAAACGGTATACAAAGAATTCTGAAACAAGTAACTGCATTAACAGCCCAAAAAATAACCAGCCAAGTCACAATTAATGTTGGATCAACAAAAAAAAAAAAAAACCAGTCAAGTCACAATTGCTAGGCATTGCATGTTAAAAGGGAAATTAAAGGACACCTGTAATGCAGTAGTCTTAGCCTTATCCTTCCGTTTATGCTCCTCTTCTCTGCAACCAACAACCACAGAATATTGCAGTTCAGCATACAAAACATTCACATTGTAATATCATGGTTATAAACTAAATACACACACACACTTACAGAGCACACACACACACTTCCAGTGCAGAATACACACACACACACCCACAGAGACACCAACTAAAGATACACACACACACACACACACACACACACACACACACACTCACATACCAACTAAAGATACACACACACAGAAACACACCAACTAAACTCACAGACCAAAAAAAAAAACATCTGTTCTAGTTCAAGATCAAAAGATGAGCAATTAAGTAATGACAAACAAAATAGTTCAAACCGGACACTAATCTTTTGAGTGAAACTCAACCGCAACATTAAAATATAAGCAGAGAGATTGTTGCAGGGAGAACTTCCAGTTGGAACAAAAATTCTAGACCAACCCTACCCCCTTCCCTACCTCACCCTCTCTCGCTCCCCCCCCCCCCCACGTTAATGAGTACACACATACACACACACACATAGTACACAAACACACACACACAGAGTAATGAGTACACACAAACACACACACACACACACAGAAATTACACACACACACAGTACACACACACACACATACACAGAAATTAGACACACACACACAGTACACACACACACAGGCAGTACACAAACACACACACAGAAATTACACACACACAGTACACACACACACACACATACACAGAAATTACACACACACACACAGTACACACACACACAGGCAGTACACAAACACACACACCCCCCCCCCCACGTTAATGAGTACACACAAACACACACACACACACAGAAATTACACACACACACACACAGAGAGAAATTACACACACACACACAGTACATACACACACACTTCCAGTGCAGTACACAAACACACACACACAGAAATTACACACACACAGTACACACACACACACATACACAGAAATTACACACACACACAGAGTACACACACACAGGCAGTACACAAACACACACACACACACCCCCCACGTTAATGAGTACACACAAACACACACACACACACACAGAAATTACACACATACACACACAGTACACACACACACACTTCCAGTGCAGAATACACACACACACACATTCACAGAAATTACACACAAATACACACACACAGAAACACACCAACTAAACACACCAACTAAACTCACAGACCACAAAAAAACCATCCATTCTAGTTCAAGATCAAAAGATGAGCAATTAAGTAAAGACAAAAATAGTTCAAACCGGACACTAATCTTTTGAATGAAACTTAACCGCAACATTAGAATATAAGCAGAGAGATTGTTGCAGGGAGGACTTCCAGTTGGAACAAAAATTCTAGACCAACCCTACCCCCTTCCCTGCCTCACCCTCTCTCGCTCCCCCCCCCACATTAATGAGTACACACATACACACACACACACAGAGAGTACACAAACACACACACACAGTAATGAGTACACACAAACACACACACCCCCCCCCCCACGTTAATGAGTACACAACCACACACACACACACAGAAATTACACAAACACAGAGTACACACACACACACAGAGTACACAAACACACACACAAAGTACACAAACACACACACACACCCCCTACGTTAATGAGTACACACAAACACACACACACACACAGAAATTACACACACACACAAGTACACAAACACACACACACACACACAGAGTAATGAGTACACACACACACACACACACACTTCTGCACTAACTCATCAATTCATCCTAATTTGGCAGATAAAAACATACAGTGAAAAAGGTGTTTGGAGAGAGTATGCTTGGAGACGAGGATTTTTGGTAATGACATACACATAAATTACACACACACACACACACAGAGTACACTAACACACACACACACACACGCACAGAGTACTCCCATTGTTGAAACCCCAATTTTTAAAAATCGAAAACAACATGTGGGTAGGACTTCCAAGTTTTACAACTTTGACATCCTAAATTCCCAAGTTCCATCTCATCTTATGAAAAGCCCAAATTCTAATTTCAATTTCACCTAAATATCAAAACCCTAATTTATTCAAGTGCAGATCTCTATGATTAAAAAATTATCAAACCCAAAACAACAAAATCAAATAAAGCTCAGTAAAATTACCATCTGCAACACAAATACATGAAATTAATAGAAGAATCGAAGTTTACCATACAAATGAGGGCGAGCAGATGCAGAGATCGGAAGACGCAGAGATGAGGGTGAGGAGGACGAAGATGAGGGAGCACGGCAAGGATGACGTTGAGGGAACGTAGAGATGAGGACGAAGGACTTGGACTGGACGAAGGGACGACGCAGAAAATCTCTCGGTTTTCTCTGGCTTACGAATCCGCTCAATTTTGGGGTTGCTCGTTAAGAACGGCTAAGGAGGCAGTTAGTCCAAGCGAGTCCGGGTTAAGCTCATTAAAGCTAATCCGGATGCACACCAAACGTCGGACTATAGTCTAGTCCAGTCCAAGCCCTCTTAATCCTGTCAAACAAACGTGCCCTAATAGAATTGGACTCGCAACAATATTCTGTTTCTAATAACAAAAAAACGAAAACGAAAGCCAAAATGAGTTTGAAACGTAAGCCGTAGTAGAGGCGCAGGGAAAACAAAACAGGCCGACTGAAAGCCGCTGAACTGCTCAACTCAAGCTCGGTCCAGAGATCTCTCCGTTTGGCTCCAATCGGCGGCGACAGTCGTATCGCTAAGACGGACTATCCAGATCGCGTTTCCTCTCCGTTTGGGATCGTGCCATCCGGAATGCAGCCCCGCCCTGATTCATTAGCCGATAATATGCAGAATATGAATCTTAATCGGCCGCCTTCCATGCCTAATTCTGCCCCTCCTAGACCATCCCCTTTCGGCCAACAGCCCCCTTTTACTTCAACAGCCCCTCCTGCCGGTGCCGGGGCTCCTTCGGCACCACCTCCTTTTTCTCGGCCCGGCCCTCCCCCGGCTGCCTTTGCAAGACCCGCAGCACCAGCACCGCGATCGGGACCCCCGCAACCAACACTATCCCCAGTCACCACCCCAGTAAGACCCGCCGGGCCGCCGGTTGGCCAGCCTTCATCTTTCCCGTCTCGACCGCCTCCTGGGTCGTTTCCCCCTGTGGGCGGGGTAGCTCCTGCTTCTGGGCCACCACCAATTGGTCCAATTGGTCCGGCATCAGGTCCTCCCCCAGGTCTTCAGAGCATGCCGCCTACGACTGCACCGGGTAGAATGTTGAGTAATGGGCCACCAATGTTTGGTTACGGTGCTATGCCGGGTGGACCTCGTTTCCCTCCCAGTGGAAATGCACCTCAACCACCTGTTGGACATCCACCAGCAATGGCACCAGCACCATCCGCGGGTCCACCACGAACCCCATCCATGCACTCCGTGCTGGGTGGTTCGGCAGTTAGTTCTCCACCAGGTCCTACTGTTCAGCAGCCACCACCATTGTCGGCAGCCCCGCCATTTTCAGCTCCACCTCAAAGCATGCGGCCACCAGCTTCAGGCTCTCCATATGGCTCACAGACATGGCCAGTGCAACAAGGGCAGGTTAGGGACTTACATTGTTTTGAAATTCTTATGGTTATATCAAATTTCATATTACTTTTGAGTTAACTGATAAAATCCAGTGTGGAAACATACTATAAAGGCTAGTATATTTCATATCAAAAAAATGCCAACATGTACTGGCAATTATTATTTATTTTATGAGTAGTGTGATTGAAAGTTAAAACTTGTTTTCGTGCAAGAACAACATAAACCAATATAAGTTGACTGAAACTAGATAGATGTCTATCCGCCTTCAGTACACATGATATAAACTATCGCTTATTAGCTGGCCAAAGAAAAACGTGCCTTAGTGGCCTACAAGTGTGAGCTTATCAATGCACACTAGTTTGCACCACTGTGTGCACTATTCGTCGCAATCTTCCGCCCTCTATTTAAATGAATCACCATCTTTCTAGCGGATGCTTTCAAGTTTTTGTTGACAGCTTGTATAAAACAAAAGTATAATCACAATCCTCCTAAAATGATATTTTTTGAAATTCATTGTAAGCATCATATTAGATATTTCCTACATTGTTCTTTTAAAAATTTATGATTTTGTGTGTTCAAGCATGGTGTTGTAATATAAGTTATAACCTTGAATACTATTGTTTTCTTCTCTTTTGCTTTTCCTTTTATTTATTAGGAAATGCAATTAGCAATTTCTTTTCTTTCCACCAATGCTTATGCAAATGCGCTAGAATGTAGCATTCTGATAGAGGAAAAAGATGAATGCATGAATTCATTTCTTCTTACCTTGATTTGGCTTCTGAAATGTTCTGAACGTCGTTAGGTGGCTCCACCTTTGCAATTTCCTGGTTCTGCTCAACCACCTAGAATGTTTGGAATGCCACCCCCACCACTACCAAATCAGTCCATGACTACCATCTCACCTGCTGGTCAAACTGGTACTCCTTTGGCTGGGTCATCCAAGATTGATCCCACTCAAATTCCTCGGCCTATACCAAGTTCATCGATGCTCATTCATGAAACTCGTCAGGGCAATCAGGCAAATCCACCTCCGGTATTTATTTATCCATAACTTGAAGAATTTTTGTTGATTACAGTATTTGCTTTAGCTGTATATCCTTATACTTTTTGACTTCTCTTACTCTCTCCTCTTTCTCTGTATGTAATTTCACTCCATTGTAATTGCACATATTAATGCTGCAAAGTATGTTTAAACGTGGTGAAAAACTGTCCTCTTTCTGTGTATGTAATTTCACTCTATTGTAATTGCCCATATCAATGCTGCAAAAATATGTGTAAACATGGTGAAAAACTGTCCTCTTTCTGTGTATGTAATTTCACTCCATTGTAATGCTGCAAAGTATGTTTAAGCATGATAAAAAACTGGATATTGTCTATCATTTATTCTTCTGATTGCTCTTAATATTTTGAAGCCTGCTACAACTGATTATATTGTCAGAGACACTGGGAATTGCAGTCCACGTTACATGAGGTGCACCATCAATCAGGTTTGGGTTTAACTTTCATGAATTGACCGTTAGTTATGGTGTTTGTTCCCTTTTAATAAAAGTGTAGTAATGGTATTATGTTTTTGTCAATTTACCAGATACCATGCACTGCAGATCTTTTAACGACGTCAGGAATGCCATTAGCTTTGTTGGTTGAACCTTTTGCCCTTCCTCATCCAAATGAGGAACCAATCCAAGTACTTAATGATTCCTCTTTTCCTATTACAGTATTTATATGTATATAATATACTATTTTGATGCAAACTAGGCAATAAAGCAACATAAAGTGGTCAAGAACCACTGATAAGAGAGAAGAAAATGAAACCATAAAAGCCAAACAAAAAATGTCACTCCCAACTCCCAAGCAAAACTAAAGCACCGCACCTACTATTCTAGCCCACTATTTGTCAAAAAAAGTTATGTCTAAACTCTGGTCAGCTCTAGCCTATATAATCTTCAAATTCCTTGACTCCTCAATCCCACTCCGACGTAATCTTCATATACCCTTTATTTCTTTACATGAGACCACCATGAGCACAGTAAGAACGATACAACCTCACACAACTCTAGCCATTTTGCCCTTGAAAAACATCATATAGCTCTCTCATGGAAAAGAAAAGCTGGCCTAGGAACAACCCAGCTTAGATCAGCCTTCTTATACAGTTTGAACCAAAGACCCATTATGGCAGTTGGGGAAGGTGATCCACCAGTGCATAATTTTCTTGCACAAAATGCACCAACGAGGTGATAAAGAGCTGATTGGTTTCCTTTTGAACCATATCATTAGTTTCACCTTACCCTGAGCTACCAGCCTGGACAGAACCTTCACGTTAGAGGAAGCTCTGGATTTCCAAATCAGACCATGGCCAACTTTAGTTGTTTCTTCTAACGATGGGATAATTTATCAATCACTTTGTGAATCATGAATTCATTTCTGTTCTAAAAATACACAAATGCTTTATTAGAATAGAATTAGTAAGGTTCAATATCATTCTACAGAAATGAACATTAGTCCACCAATAAAACAAAAAAGAAAAAAGCTGTCCTGTCCTTCTAATTACTGTTGATTATGCAGAAAATGCACCTCCCTTATCTGCAATGGAGAGTGAAATTGAATATCCTGTACATATTGAGACCCACGAAGAAACCCAAAATACTCTTCTCACAATAGATCTGCCTCATCTCCCAAGTCACTTTGTAAATTCAAGTATTTCTTTCTACCTGAAAAAAAAAAAAAGAAGCTAATACACAAACCTTCCACAATTCTTTTTCCTCTACTAAAGGCACAATGTCTCTCTATAAATATAAATGACCAAAACCTTGAACAATTAAACAATCAGAATTTTCATCGAGCTATAAATTTTACTCCTGAATCGTTTTGTTTTAGGTTGTGGATTTCGGTGAAAGTGGTCCTGTTCGATGCTCTCGTTGCAAAGGCTACATAAATCCTTTCATGAAGTTCATTGACCAGGGCAGGAAATTCATCTGTAATCTTTGTGGTGAGGAAGATTTCTCTCAGTTTGGCGTTGTGTATGAGACCTTTTCTTTCAGTTCATGTAGAAGGACAAATTTGGTGGTCTCAAAACTTGTTTAAAGCAGTGCTTTTGTTTCTTTTGCTTCTTCAAAGTGGTCCTGTTATTTGTTTTTCTTTTTTCATCTTTTCAAGTTTCTGGAATATTTTATTAGGCCATAAGCTAATAGTAATACCTTGTTGAGAGTATGTTTACCATTCCTATCTTGACGGTTTGTACTATGGTCTATGGATTAAGGTGTAATCTGCACGGTGTTTGTATGCAAAAGCAGTGACCCTACAGAGTATGCCATTTCTTGTGCAGGATTTACCGATGAGACTCCCCGTGACTACCACTGCAATCTTGGTCCAGATGGTAGACGCAGAGATGCTGATGAGAGGCCTGAGCTATGTAGAGGAACAGTTGAATTTGTTGCTTCAAAAGAATACATGGTTAGTTGATTGTAATATCTGCAGTATAACTTAAGTAAGATCACCATGTTTTGTTGCTGAGAAATACATCCTTTCCTTTCTATTTTAACAAAAGAATGCAAGACCTTCCTGGCATGGTTGGCACTTGCCAATAATGGTTGCGTATATTTCCAACACATTCATGGACTTTTTAAAGTCCATAAAAGCCACACTTTCACCCTCTCTCTCTCTTTCTCTCTCACTTTATTTTTCATTTTTATTCAGGTTTTTTTCATAACAGAAGTTTTTCTGTATTGGCTCGTTGACAGTATCACTATATTAAAATGTCTTTTGAACCCCAATTAGAAGAGTTTGTTCCCATTTTTATTTTGGTAAAGGATTTTAAACAACTGAATTAATTTTGCATAAGTGACTGAAGTTACAGTTCTTTAATTATTTGGCTTTTGTAACTCAGGTACGTGATCCCATGCCAGCTGTGTACTTCTTCCTCATTGATGTATCCATGAATGCCATTCAAACTGGTGCAACAGCTGCAGCTTGCAGTGCACTCAGTCAAGTTATTGCTGATCTCCCGGTGAGTTATTTTGTCTATAGGCATAATGTTCCTGCTTTACTATTCTTACAGCATGTGATTGTGCTGTGGCATTAATTTTTTTTTTTTTTTTTTTTTTTTTTGAAAAATGGGGCGTACGCAGTGAAGTTCATTATATTTAAGTCTAAGCGGAGAAAGAGACGCATCAGAACAATATAAAGTTTTCTTAATTTTGTGAGTGTCATATATTTATGAAATTTTAGACAGGATCCATGATGCCAAACCCGACATTTGTGAATAAGGCTGAATTGAGCAAATAGAACATTGATGAGTATGATGGAAAGCATGAATCCTTTCTAACTATAGAATGAGAAAACTTAAAACTTTTCCTGCCTATTTAGTCTCATTGTTAAGCTTGTGAGAAGGTTTGCAGCTTTGCAATTCTTGAACTTTAATGATTACAAATTTTCTTCCATTCTCTTCTGAAATTCTGAAAGGATAAGACTAAACATGTCTAATAAGATCGTGCAAGAGTTTATTATGAGCAGTGCATTTACGTATCTCATATCTGTTTTTGCTAGAAATTCCAAAGAGATATCCTCCCTAGTAGCTTTTGTTGTCCTTGAGTTTCGAATTATATTGTTTCGTTGTTTATTAAGTCACATTTTTTATTGATGGGCTGTGCACTAAATTAGCAAAAATTTTGGTTTACCTCAATAGCTATTTACTAATATGTTCCTAATATTGATGAGAATTCATGTGCCCAACCAATCTCATTAGACTATGGAAAAGGCAAAGGATATAATGGTGATGAGTAAATATTAGCTAGAGTTCATTTACTTATGTCCTCATTTGCATGCACATTTTCATTCTTAATGACCTCAGCCTTGTTTTTGTTGGGTTTTATGGCTCAAAATTAGGATGATGCAAAAAATTAGGTTTGTGTTACCTATTTGGTTTTGGTGTCCCATTTGGGTTTGGATTTTGACTTCTTAGTTGGTTTCCTTGGTGGAGAGATTTTGTTAATTACTTATTTGATTAGGATTTGGATTTACTTCCTATTAGGAATCTTATTGTAACCTAAGTCCTATGCACTATAAATAGGACCTTAGGGTTGGTGTATTTTGATGTGGCTCATTTGTGTGGCAATTTGGTGAGAGTCAATTTGTGAATGTGTGAGTTAGAGAGCAATTTGGGAGAATCTTCTCCGTTTGTTTGAGTTCTCGACTTGTTTGGTTTAAGGTTTGTAATTTGTGGGATTTGGGTTGTGAGAGTTTAAACACTCTTGCAATCTCTGTTTGTTTAGTGAAATTCCTCGCCATGCTTTGCTTGTGGACGTAGGCTTTACGCCGAACCACGTAAATGTCTTGTGTTAGTTTGAGATTGTATGTTTTAGCTTTCACCTACGACGTTGATATTGGTACTTTATTAGAATTTGCTTCCGTTTGGGCATAAAAGTACAGCAGTTTTAACAAGCTATATGTATCTTTGTGTCTGCTGCATAGTGGCTCAGTTCATTTTCTCAAGGCCTGCATTCATTGGTCATACATTTATTGAAACAATATCAGTGAGAAATTTAGATGAGTCAGGGGTTGATGTATTTGTTATTGCAGGAAGGTCCTCGGACAATGGTGGGAATTGCAACATTTGACTCAACGATCCATTTTTACAATTTGAAACGTGCACTGCAGCAGGTCAATATAAGTTGTCTTTTTGTCGTTGTTTCTTTTAGTTATTCATTTATTATATATAGAATGAATTCTGATACATATGCAGTCTTGTGAAACCGACAAATTATTTGCATAAAAATTAAAAATCTGCGTGCTTCTTACTTCTCTGTGTATGAAATTAAATGTGACTTTTGATGCCTTCATTTTCGACATGTTGCCTTTGTGACGAATAAATGACACTGTAATTTGGAATGTCCACTATACTATGCACTATAGGTGATACATGAAAATAGAAATTTATAGTTTTATACCACAGAGGTGCCGGACCTTGATGTTGGTTTTATGCTTTTAGACAGGTTGGGTTTTTGAACTTGTTGCATTCATGAGTAGACTATAGGAATTGACGGGGTTTTTCCAATGAATGAATTTGAATACTTTGGGGATGTATCTATTCTTTCTTTTTTGGTTGAGTGAATATTGTACTTATTGCCAGTTTCATCTCAGAGTGCCTATGTATATAGGTGAAAATATTAAAAGAACCAGCATGTGTATGAACTAGTAGATTTTTAATCAAAAGTGAACCACGCATCAACAGAAGCACATACACTATCGACCAAAGATTTGGTAGGATGGAAGGTGCTCAAGGAGAAAATTGAAACATGGTCAAATTCTAAGGTAGAAAAATCAGAGCGAAAGAAGAGTGATGAGAAAACTATAGATTTTCTTGTGAGTAATACTCGGATGCTTTCTTTACAATAAATGATGTGTTGCTTTACACCTATCATATTCTGTGTAGTTGGAATTCTCTGTCTTAGAATCAATTTTCTTATGCCTAGAGAAAGTTGATGACAAGTTCTAGGTATACTGGTCATAGAGCTTGCCTTTTAAAGTTTCAGTGAGTAGATGAAAGGGTGGGACAATTTCTGCTAATATACTCAATCATCACTTTAATTTTTCCATTTCTGATTTGTAGCCAAATTGTTTTCCTTTTCTTCTTTTTCTAACCATCTGAGTTTAATTGTTTGAATTATATTCCTTTTGCTATAAGCTTTGGCTATATAACCATTAATTTTTATGGCCCTGATTTCTATTTTTGTCAAACAATTATTTTAAAAGGTTTCACACTGAGATCCAATATGTGTTTGCAGCCTTTGATGCTTATTGTTCCTGATGTGCAAGATGTTTACACTCCTCTGGAGACTGATGTAGTGGTCCAGCTTTCCGAGGTCAGCAGCTGTTATTTTTTTCCTTTCGTGAAATGTATTGAATAGTTGTGCAAAGTCTTTGAAGTGTTGATTTAACAACAATTAGCCATATGACATTTTGGCATCTTAATTATTAAATTTCTACACGCCTCTTATTAAATTTAGATTGTTTTGTTGTTGTGAATTCTTAGTGCCGCCAACATTTGGAGCAATTGTTGGAAAGTATTCCAACCATGTTTCAAAACAGTAAAACTGCTGAATCAGCCTTTGGTGCGGCAATCAAGGTATGCTGTATAGTGTGACACTGCTATATGTACTGAACTATTTATGGGGGTTGCGGTTTGCTACTCCATTTGAAAATACAGAACATCAGGTGCAAATGGATATGAATTCATGAAACATGCATTGAGTAGATGGTGCTGTACATAATATGCTTGATGTTGACACTATGAAGCTTTATACAACTACTATGAGTGGATTGAGCATGTCATTTTTGTTCATCTGGCTCTTCTTAGGTTCTTTTGTCTGAAGCTGAGTATAATGAGAAAGGAAAGAAGATATTTGATGCTTGTATAGTACTATAGTTGAATAACTTAAGGCAAAGAATATACTCATAAGAATTAATATGATGAGCCAAAAAATCCTGATAATTAATCTAAACTCATTCTTTTGCATGTAAAGTCTAAGAGATTTTTGGAATAATATTTATTAAATAAAAGTAGTCGAAAATCCTATAGGTGTAGACGCTTCCATGACCTTGAAAGCTGACTGGATCAAAGTTTTGTTCTTGCCAAATACTGATCAACTTTCTCATTGTTCCTCATTTTGTGGTGAATATGCCAATCAATATGTTGTAATGCATGACAAGCTTTGAGGAGAGATGAATGGAGCTGGTGTCATATGTCCTTCTGACTGGTTTGGCTATCAATTGGCTTTACTTCCTGTCTAAACACCCTTCTTAGATTGATTTCAGTCAAAACGTAGTTTGGAGTCTTGACTGTTTGAATAATTGTCAAACCAACATGTGTAGTTAACCTGTTATTTGAGCTGTTAAACCTGTCATTAGTGTTAAAAATGACAACTCTCTTTTCTGCCGGTCATTGAACACTAGACCTAAAGGCATTAATCCGCCATGCTGCATTTATATTGGTGGTCAAACTCTCGGCTTTCTCTACTAGCTACCACTGTGTGAGTAAAATGCATCAAGCCTATAACATGGTTAATAATATTATTTGTATTTTGAGTTGTTTATGGAAGAATTGTATTATAACATAAATAGATCTAAATCCCTCCATGATTCTGAAATTATTGTATACGTAACACTTCAATGAACAGAATCAATAATCTCTGCTCATTTGTTGCTTTTGCGGCATAGTCTAGCAACAGAATCAATAATCTCTATGATTTGCACTATTTTTCTTTTTATACATATTGATGTTTAAATTTATCGCTTCATTATTCATTTTTGTTTTCTTCCTTGCCTAGGCTGCTTTCTTGGCAATTAAGAGTACTGGAGGGAAACTTTTGGTGTTTCAGTCAGGCAAGCTGTTATCCATTTATCTACTGATGGTGCATCCTCTATGTTTTCCTTTTCCTTTATAAACACTTTCACATATTATTGCAAGCAAAGAATGAAAAACAACGTGCTTGAGGCTGCATGGCTTCATAGCATAGACAAAACAAAGGACTGAGATCTGTTAAAGGATCTTAAGAGACAGTTGAGAATCGCATAAACATTAGTAGTTTCATAAGAGAAGTTTTGGAAAATGCATATTTGTTTAGTGTAGTTTCAGTCACTGTTATTGCCTTATTCTTATTTTATAAAGATAAACAACCTATCTAGTCAGGAATGAAAAAAGTAACCCAGAACAGATATTTTGTTGATGTTCCCAGTTATCATGTAAGATTTTTCGTTGGGATAATTTATTGATTTCATGTTATCAGTTTTCAGTCAACTTGAATTCCAGCTAAATGACTAAGAGATATTTTCACTTGTATCATTAATTTATCCTGGATACCTTTTATAGACATTTTTTTTGTGAAATCTGGTAAAGAATTTGTATGCATATTCATTTTCACATTTGGCATCTTCTTTTACTTTTACAGGACATACCTGGTTTATTGCCATCTCAGAGTATACTAATGTTTATGTTGTCTGCAGTGTTGGCATCAACTGGAATTGGAGCACTCTCTGCTAGAGAGGCCGAAGGAAGAGCAAATATATCCTCAGCTGAGAAGGTACGAATACCCTCTTTGTGTCATTGTATGCCGTTTGTGTGCTTTAGAGCTGTCGTCCTGTAATGCAGTTACTATTAAGAAAAAAGCTCATCACATCCTTGAGGTCACAAAAAAAAGAAATTATATAGGAATTGAAGTCATGGTTATGAAAAGCCCAATAGCCAAATGCCTACTACCTTATGAAAGTCCACGCTGGTCTTTTCTTTTAGGACACGGTTATCTCTTAAGTGAATTCTTGCTCCATTATCTCTCATTATGAAATACGTTACAATAATTTGAAAAGGAAAGTTGAAAGGAAAGTTAATTCATAATTCTGTATCTAAAAAGATGAGAAACACAATAAACGATTATTTACAAAAATTATTTTTGTAATTCATGTTGGCATATTAAAATAGGAAGCCCTCATGTGCAACTTTTGCCTTAGGTCTCAGCTTCTTTTGATATTGTTCCCGCTTATATGATCTTGCTTTTTGATTACATATATTCCGTTAATAGGAATAAGAACTTATCTCAAATTTTTGAACCCTCTTGAAGATTTGGCAAACTAGGTGGCCATGTAGATGGACTTAGGATAATTATTACAAAAGAAATTGACATCAGGCCTTTGTGTACTGTGCTAGAGTTGATTTGCATATGCTAGGTGTCCATATCTATCATCCATTGAATCATACTATCTGATGAGCAGTCGGTTCATTGGATTGTCTTGGTAGGCTTGGTATTATGTTTTTATTTGTTTAACTTTAAATGCATTCCAGGAGGCTCATAAATTACTCCAACCAGCTGACAAAACTTTAAAGACGATGGCAATTGAGTTTGCTGAATATCAAGTAAGCCTTTTACTAATTTCTTTCCCTCTAATGATCAGTTAACATATTTATGTGATTTCTATACTGACTGAGATTATTAGTGGTAATTAACAAGTTGAGCATAATTTATTGTACACTTTTTTTTTCCATGAAATGTTCCAGGTTTGTGTTGACTTGTTTATCACTACTCAGTCATACATAGACATTGCTTCTATCTCTGTTATCCCAAGAACAACTGGAGGGCAGGTACTAATGAACATTCTTCTATCACTTCACATACATCTGCCGTCAAATTTCTACCTGTTATGATCTTTGTTGAGGATTTTCTCTTATGACTTTTCTATTTTTTTTCATCTTTTTGTTATTTCTTAATTTACATATCCACCATTTATAATAAATTCATGATATCAGATTTGAGAAGCATCTACCACTTGTAACTATAGATAATTTATGCATAGACATCTAACCATATTGGTTATCGTTCCAGCTTTACTATTACTACCCCTTCTCAGCTGTCTCTGATCCTGCAAAGCTCTACAACGATCTTAGATGGAATGTCACAAGGCCTCAAGGTTTTGAGGCGGTGATGCGTGTAAGATGCAGCCAGGTAAGTTTCATTGAACACCTCTTTCTCTTGTATTAGCTGATGATTGGTTATCGTTCTTTCAATTGATTATTCTTGTAGGATAAGTTTATGTTCATCATTTTCAGGGTATTCAAGTTCAAGAGTACCATGGAAGCTTTTGCAAACGTATTCCTACGGATGTTGACCTACCCGGGGTCTGTACATATTCTATGAAATCCCTTATTACCAACACATCAGACTATTTTTTCTGACTTATCATATATCTTCCATGGAAGTAAAAATCCCCCCAACCCCTGGTTGTGTTGACCGACAATGACAGTAAATAAAGATTTTGGTATATGAAAGAAAATTAGTCTTGCTGCTTAATCATAGCTCCTTTGTCTGTTTTCAGTTTTCTGGTTTCGTTCTCCTCAGTCTCTCTACATCTCCTTTTCCTTTTTTTTTTATTTTTTATTATGCCTTGAAAAGAGTGACAGTGGCTCTTATATTTTTTGTTGAAATCATGACCAATCCTTTCTATCATGCAGATTGACTGTGACAAAACTATTATGGTGACCTTAAAACATGATGATAAATTACAGGATGGCTCAGAATGTGGTTTCCAGGTAAATTTTAATTTTTCTGCTCCCTTACCAAATGCAGTAGTGGTGAATAATATATTGAGCTGTTTCTTGAATCTTTACAGCTTAAGTTATGACGCCACCTATCTCTGCAGCTGAATGTTTCATTGTTTAGTCATTTATATATTTATATACTTCATTATAAATTAATTTTAATATTTTCATTATCCAGTGTGCCGTTTTATACACAACTGTGTATGGCCAACGGAGAATTCGAGTTGCAACTTTATCTCTGCCATGCACTAGTATGCTAAGTAATCTGTTCCGTGCTGCTGATTTGGACACTCAATTTGCATGTTTCATGAAGCAAGGTATTCAATTATATGCTGTTCTTCTTTGTTGCTTTCTTTTCTTCATGCTCATTTTCCCAATTGTAATTATTTTTTTTTTGAGAAGAAACAATTTTATTAAAGAATAGTGAAAAACATAGAAGTGGATAAGAAGTCCACCAACAAATTAGAAAGGAAAATCCCAATAGGATTTGGCTACAGTAGCCAATTCTAGACTTAGCTCACTTAACTGCTGCTAACAAATCCCACAGTATTTGAGATAGAGAGCAATTATTAAACTCTTTAGTAACCGAAGCCCAAAAAGATGCCCAATATTTTACTCTCCCCCAAAGTACTTCTGCCCCCACTCCAGTATAGTCTTCAAAAATCCTTCTGTTGCGTTCCAGCCATATATTCCAAAAAATTGCCGATACCAGGCAACCCCACAAAGCTTTGGATTTTTTCCCTTTTCCAAGTGCCTTAAAATTGGTGCTTAGTAGCTCAAAACACCCTTTAGGAATGACCCAACTTACTTTAACCTCCTGAAACAGTTTCCACCATAGTTGGATCGAGTAGGAGCAATGAAGAAAGATGTGATTTACACTCTCCTCCTTAGCTTTACATAAACTACACCAATGTGGGGATAAACACATCAGAGGGTTTCTCCTTTGAATTTTGTCGCAAGTGTTGAGACTCCCAGTGGCCACAAGCCATACAAGTATTTTAACCTTCGGAGGAGCTTTTGATTTCCAAATCTGAGAGTAGGGTGGATAATAGTGCACAATCCCAATTGTAATTATAGGTTTCTCAATTAAATGCAGGCGCTTAAATTTGTGAATTTTATTATGAAAACACTGTCTTTAACTTCTCTCTTTCATTATTCACATCTGGTAATTTGAAATGCAGATGTATAATTCTCTTTCTTCTCATTCCTTTTCACTTGCTGCATTCTGCCAATATATTGTCCATCAGGATTGCAGTTTGTTAGTACATTCTTTCTAATTGAATTTCGATGAATTCTGACAATAAGGCCTTTTTAAAATTGTGTATAGCGGCAAATGAAATTCCTTCAAGTCACCTCTTGCATGTACGGGAACAAGTGACAAATCTGTGCATTAGTAGTCTGCTTTCATATCGTAAATTTTGTGCTACTGTATCATCTTCTGGACAGCTTATTTTACCGGAGGCACTGAAGCTACTGCCTCTATACACCCTTGGTATATTATTTTCTGCTTATTTATTAATTACTAGCTAATATGAATTTGTTCTGTTGCTTAAATATATCTAAAATGAATTATAATAATGTATTTTGCCTTTATACACCCTTGGTATGATAAAATGTTATAAAAATGCCTCTTCCATTGGAATATATCACACAGAATCATCACTCAGCTTCTTAGAGATTTTGTACATATATTGATAAATAAGTTCCTTTTTCAGCATTAATCAAAAGTGTGGGGCTACGAACTGATGGAAAAATAGATGAGCGATCCTTCTGGATCAACTATGTTTCTTCCCTTTCGGTTCCTTTGGCTGTTCCACTAGTGTACCCGAGAATGATGGCTATTCATGACCTTGAATCCAAAAGGGTGTGTCATTTAACTTCTTGTTCAACTCTTTGTGATATGCGTTTTATATTCACTGGTAGCTTTCATTAATGTACAGGAGGGAGATGATTCTCTAATACCTCCAGTGATTCCGCTTTCTAGTGAACACGTGCGTAACGAGGGAATTTATCTTCTCGAGAATGGTGACGACTGTTTAATATATATTGGGAATTTGGTGGATTCTGGAATTTTGCAACAACTGTTTGGAATCACCTCTGCTGATGAACTTCCCACACAGGTAGCCTTATCATTTACCCTTTTGGTTTCTTATTTTCTGCCTGACTTAATTTTAAATTATAATTCTGAACTTTTTCTCTTGGGACCTGTTTCGGTTCACTAGAACGAGAGGGCTGGGTGCTTAATTCATTTTCTTTATGAGCCTTAATTCATTGTTGATCAATTTTTATTCTTTTTATAACTTAAATTGTATGGCATTTGATCTTTTGAGATTTTGATATTTGAGGGTGCATGAGTTGAATTCTTTCTCTTGGACTCTTTCTCGCAGTTTGTGCTACAGCAGTATGATAATCCATTATCAAAGAAGCTGAATGATGCGGTAAATGAAATACGGCGCCAGAGATGTTCCTACCTTCGGTACGACTGATATTGTTTTTCGTTAGTGATTCCTTGTTCGTAAGGAAGAAATAAATTGCAGCATTTGAATTCAGTTTTTGATGTTTTCGTCCAAAGAAATGATTCCTAATTCATCTCTTTCTTTGTGCAGCTTAAAATTATGTAAGAAAGGAGATCCATCAGGTGAGTGTCTTAGACTTCTACTAGGATATAATATTACATATATAACTGAATTTAGTATTTAAGTAACGCTTCAGAAATCAGATGTAGAGAACTAAGGTTAAACTTGTTTTTGAAAAAGAACCCGGCCGGATATCTGAATACTTGGTTTTGATTGAGTACTGAATTATCTTTCCTCACAGGAACACTGTTTTTCTCATATATGGTCGAAGACCAGAGTCCGAATGGCCCCTCCTACGTTGAATTTCTGGTGCATGTCCATCGGCAAATACAGATAAAAATGGCATCATAACTGCTTACGCTTCTTTGGTTTAAATTATAAGTTTTGAGCAACTTCTTGATAGAGTACCCATGGATTCAACAGATAGAAGATAAATTAGATGCTTGCTATACACATGTACTCGGGGATCATCCCGCAACGTATGTAATGTATGCTTGAAGAGCAAGCAGAGCCGAGTTTTGTTATGATAGGTTTGTTAAAATTGCAGCTGACAATCCATAGTAGACACTACTGCCAATAAATACAGAGTATTGCGAAGCGTATTACTGTATTTAAGTCGCCCTAACTCAATTCTTTTCTCTTCTCCTTCGATATCTCCCTTTTCAATTTATTGGTGTACTGTGAGAATAAACTTTGTAAGTTACGGTGGGAGAAAGAAAAATGTATAAACAGGTTGGTTCTACAAAATGTTTGAGCTTCTTCTTGTTTGGTTGGTGTTTTTTTGAACAAAGCTTCTAGTTTTGTGGTTGAACTGGTTACTATATTTATAAAATAAAATTAGTATGTGCAGTTTCGAAGATTTTAACTCGAAAAATTTCGAAAGTTAAAATCTAAAATCTATAAGTGAGTGCACGCGAGTAGACCGGTAAAAAAAGAAATAATTGAATAAGAAGTCTATAGGTAAATAAAACCGAAAAAAAAAAAAAAAACAACCATAAGACACTCCAACCTCGATAACTAGAGGTAGAGATGTGTTGGCCATCACCAAAATGATGACGAAGCTATAGGTACTAAATTAAAGATGTGAATGAATTTGAACTAAAAAGCTCAGTTTTATTAAGTACTGAAATTATCTTGCAAAATCCCACTTCAATCTTCTCACTTGGGGACGCATTAGGGTTCAACCCTATTATTATCACATCATGTTGAGGGCATTGCAGTAGTGCTTGCAACAATCACCACAAAATAGAATGTGATGTGCATTGTATAATCTACAGTCTGATTATGCATTATTATTACAAGTAGATAAAAGAAGTTTGATCACCCTGCGAGGTAGGAGGAATGCACTATTGCCAAGCCCACTCGTCCACAAACACCGCCTTGGTCTCACAAGGTCCTGATGAGGTAAAAAACAAAATGTGAGTGGATCATAATCATTTATCTAGTTACAAAATTCAACATAGATTGAAAACTGCATAGTAGTATCTATTACAATATATAGTTTAGAAAAAAATAGCACAATCAGTTCCAAATAAGAAATCATACCTATAGAACACCAGTAAATACTAGCATCTACTAGTACAAGCACAATCATGTACACAGACATCTATATAGTTATTCACACCTTTAGAAATCACTTTTAGCTTATCATGCTTTGCCTAAGATGCCTTGATTGATATTTCACCTTCAAATGTGCTAGCATTAGAACCCTTCCTCTACTTCTTCACAATTGTATGGTAATTTCTCATACTGACCAATCAACAATTACAACATAACCGCCTACTCACGAAGCTACCTTCCAACAACTACTAACAAACTAACCGAATCAGCTAATAATCTGCCATCTTGACCGTCCATTTGCATATTGCGATGATGCCACTTGGCATCCTAACAATCCCCCCGCTTGAAAGCCCACTTATTACAATGAAGCAACAGAAAACAAAAGAAACTGTTTACTGGTATGAAAAATAAATGAAGGTTAACACTATCACATACTAGCTACTTCTGGAAACTTAGTCTTCAAACCTTGATAGAGCTCCCAAGTAGCATCCTCCTTAGCATGATGTTGCCATTGCACCAACACTTATGTAGCAGCAGCATGACCCTTTTTAACTAGTCTGCGGTCCAAAATAGCAACTGGAACCTCTTGTAAAACCCCTGAATCCGTGATAACTGGCAAAGGCATAGTTGGTTGAATTTGAATACCCAAATGTTTATTTAAACAAGAGACATGGAAAACTGGATGCAGTTTACATGTCTCTGGAAGCTTCAACTTATAAGCTACTAGTCCTACTTTTGCCAAAACTTCAAATGGACCATAAAATCGAGGTTGGAGCTTGTGGAAAGAATGTGAAGCCAAGGACATATACTGATAAAGGACTAACCTCAAATAAACCCAATGTCCTACTTCAAAAGTTCCTTCTTTCCTTTTCTTATCATATTGGACTTTCATTCGACACTGAGCAACTTCCAAGTTTGATTTCAATAAAGATAACATCTTGGTTCTTTCCTGCAAACGCTGGTCCACAAATTCTACCTTGGTTGTACCAGGTTCATAAGAAGAGACAATTTGGAGGTGGTTGACCACACACTATCTCATATGGTGTAAGTTTAGTGGCAGTATGATAACTTGTATTATAGCTCCATTCAGCCCATGGCAGCCATAAACCCCATTTCTTAGGTTGCAAGCTAAAAAAACACTTAAGATAGGTTTCCAAACATCGATTCAAGACTTCAATTTGCCCTTCTGTTTGTGGGTGATGACCAGAACTGTAGCGTAAGGTGGATCCTTGTAATGCAAAGAACTCCTTCCAAAACTTGCTCAAAAATAGGATCCCTATCATTGACAATGGAGTTTGGCATTCCATGTAGCTTGAAAATATTGTCAACAAAGAGTTGAGCAATCATAGAAGCTGTAAAAGGATGGGATAATGCCAAGAAATGTGCATACTTCGGATAGTCGATCCACAACCACCCAAATAACAGTTTTGCCCTTGTATGGAGGAAGTCCAACAATGAAATCCATTGATATATGAATCCAAACCTGAGAAGGAATAGGTAAAGGCTGCAGATAACCAGAGGGAGAAAGTATCTCATACTTGTGTTGCTGACAAATTGTGCAAGAAGCTACCATATCTTTAATGTCCTTTTTCATACCTTCCGAGTAGAAAGATTTGGAAATTCTTTTATAAGTTTTCAAGAATCCCTCATGTCCAGCAGTTGGGGAAGCATGATGCTCCTTAAATACTTTTGCTCTCCAAGAACTGAGTGGACTAAGAACAATTCAACCCTTTTACTTCAAAAACCCATTGTCAACCTGAAATCTGAGATTTCCAATGGGTGCTAACTCAGATGAAGTTGCCATCACCTTCTAAGTCTTCTCTATAATCCAAGTATTTTTTTCAATGTTTCTCCTAGGATCAACAATCCAAGTTGAATAAGGATATGATATGGCTAAACACTCCACTGTACTACAATCCTGAATTAATGAGAGATCAGTCACTAATGGACTTCGAGACAAGGCATCAGCAGCTTGATTTTCACACCCTTGTTTGTATTGAATTTCATAATCGAATTCCATGAGCATAGTCACCCATTTCTGTTGGAAAGAGGTATGAGCTCTTCCTTGAAAAAAATATTTCAAACTGTGATGATCAGTTTGAATTATGAAATGATTACCCACCAGATAAGAATGATATTTTTGAATTGCATGAATGATAGCTAGCATCTCTATTTCATAGGTTGAGAGAGCTTGATTCCGGACACAAAGCCTTGCTTGTAAAAGCAATAGGCTTGCCACCTTGTTGCAATACTGCACCTATTCCTTGCCCAGAAGCATCATTTTCAATAATGAAATGCTTGCTAAAATCAGGTAAAGCCAAAACTTGTGGAAACAATATAGCCTCTTTAAGAGTATGAAATGCCCTTGTAGTTTCATCATTCCATTTAAAACTATCCTTCTTGGTTAAAGTAGTCAATGGACCAATGATCTTGCCAAATTGAGGAATAAACTTTCTGTAATGCCCAGTTAAACCCAAAAATTCTCTTAGAGCTTTAATAGAATTGGGAATAGGCCACTTAGCAATAGACTCTAGTTTGGTAGGATCTGCAGCTACACCTTCCTTGGACACAATGTGATACTCCACCTTATCTCTACCAAATGCACATTTGGATTTCTTGACAAATAAAATGTGACTTTGCAGAATTTCAAACACTAATCTCAAGTGATGCAAATGAGATTCCCAAGTGGAACTATACACCAATACATCATCAAAAAAAGACTAATATGAACTTTCTGAGATAGGGTTCAAAGACTTCATTCATCAAACATTGGAATGTAGCAGGTGCATTAGTTAAACCAAATGACATTACCAAAATTCATAGTGACCATCATGTGTTCTAAAAGTTGTTTTCTCCAAATCATTAGGATGCATCCTTATTTGATGGTAACCAACCCTTAAATCCAACTTAGAAAAGTAACGAGCACTAAACAGTTCATCCAAAAGTTCATCAATAAGAGGAAATGGGAATTTATCCTTTATAGTGATCCAATTAAGACCGTTATAGTCCATACACATCCTCCAAGTTCCCTCTTTCTTTCTTACTAAAATGATAGGAGATGAATAAGGGCTATTACTAACTTGTATAAAACCTGCTTGTAACAATTCTTGGACACATTTTTCAATTTCAGTTTTTTGCACAGGGCCATATCTATAAGGTTTACTATTTGGAGGTTTGCTGCCCTCCATTAAGGGAATTTTGTGATCATGAATTCTACTTGGAGGTAAGGTGCTAGGGGTTGAAAACAGTACCTCAAATTCCTCCAATAGTGCATGCAATTCCAGCTGTTGCAGCTTAGTGAGGTGCTGAGATTGTTGATCTCCCTTAGTGTTTTGATCCACTATAAGGTGTTCCACAATATGCAATTAGGAGATTTCAATATCCATATTGTAAAGAAATATCCCAACTGTACTTTTTTGTAGCAGAAGTTTCTGCATTTGCAAGGCTGATATGTTTTCAATTTGAGTGAGAGAAGACCCTGGAGTGGTGATGCAAAATATCCAAGACCTCTTTGAGAACTGCATATAGAGATTACCAAAATCCCATAGAATTGGACCAAGTGTTTGAAGCCATTAAACTCCAAACACTACCTCACAGCCACCAAGAGGTATTGCATAAAGATTTGTAGTGCAGCTAAATTCTTGAATCTTTACGATAGTCAAAGCCAAGGTACCTTTTGTAGCCACTCTCCCACCATTTGCAATTTTTTGAAAGTGTGTCCAGTATCCACGTGCCCTCTTAATCTTTTGACTAAGCCAATATCAGCAAAATTTTGAGAACTGCCTGAATTGATGAGAATTGTAACCGGACAGTTTTTTATGAAACCAGAAACTCTCATGGTATTGATTATAGGGGGTTCAGGAGAACCAAATAGAGCATACGCAGTAATTTCTGGCTCCTCCATTTCCCACTTCTGTTTCTGTAATTTCAAGATCTTGAACATCGATAACAACAGCTTCTTCTCACATGACACGCCCGACCCTGATATTCATCGAATACAAGGGTAGGCACGTGCTGACCGACACCCGAAGGTGACGAAGCGATATTAGGATGCATGAGAACTAAGAACAATTAACCAACATAAATAAAACTTGTAAATTTAATTATAATGAAGATGCAATTGTGGAACGTGCTCAGAGCAAACAACTAGTCCGAGACACTAAAAAGGAATAATATAAAATTGAATAAACAAAGAGATGTGTCCTACATGGAGAGGACTTGAAGATGCCGATCCTGAGGGGGCTCAAAACAAAACATGAGTGGACCAAGTTGATATATAAGTAATACTAAAATAGTTAATCTTTAACGTACTAACCCTCAGGTTTAGAAAACTCATTGTAAAATATGTAATAGGTTTTCCAAAAACCCTAGCATGCCATTAAACTTTTCATAAAATATATATCATATATAATGTGTTTAGTAGTAGTAGTAGTACAAGGTATATATATATATATATCTTCATTCACCCGAAGGTACTACATCTCTCGATCGAAGCCAATATAAATATCTTCTAGCAGAAGCTATCTACAAATGCCTAGCTGAAGCTAATATAAGTATCTTCTGGCCGAAGTCATCTACAAATGCCCGTCCGAAGCCAAAATAATTATCTTCCACCCGTAGGCACCAACCAAATGCCCAGTTGAAGCCGTATCTTGTACCTCTCGGCTGAAGCCACCAACCTACGTCCTGCCAAAGCCAATATAAATATCTTCCCGCCGAAGCCACCAATCTATGCCCGGCTGAAGCCAATATAAATGTATCATTCGCCCGTAGGCAGTATTAATCGCCCGTAGGCAGGACCATTCGCTCGTAAGTAGTAACATACGCCTGTAGAAAGGACATTCGCCCTTAGGCAGATCATTTGAATAGCCACTAAGTAAGTACATAAAAATATTAACATAATAATTCTAATATATATATATATATATATATATATATATATCTAAATCGGAATTCAATAGCTAAAACGTCATATCGTAAAACCACATTCACAAGTATGCATATAGTCATCAATCATTTATACCACAAGGAACGTAAAGTCGATAAAACATTCATAAAGCATGAAACCAATTTACTCATAAACGTTTCATAAAACATAACTAATAAATCATACTTTTCATGTATGCATTTCTAATAGTAAAATCATGTATTTTAGAAAGGGGTCCACTCACCTTACAACGTTGGCAAAGAGCTGTGCAAATAAGGGTGGACGGAAATGCCACAAACAATTGCACCTCAGCACATAAAGGTACCGATTAATAAAACTATACTAAAACAGTAGGATTTCAAGAAACAAATGTCATAAATGGATTCAGGAACTCAAAAAACATAATAGGGGACCTCAGGTAGCCCCACGCGCCGCCACGGGGTGGTGGCTCTGATGGCCACGCGCCATTTTAAGTCACCGGAAAGTTCACCAGAAAAGTCACTGGTGCCGTCGTGGACAGTGGTGGAGCACAGTACCTCCGGTGGAGGCACGTGTGCTCCACACGCTAGCCAGGACAGACGCCCACGTGTATGCCTATGTGCTGGCCAGGTCTCTGGGATTCGACTGGGTTTGGGTCCGATCCGGGTCGAGTTTGGTTCCATTTCGGTTGGGCATAGGTTCTCTGAGTTGGGCCTCAAGGTTGGGCCTGAGGTACTTGGGTCTAGGCTTAGAGTATTAGGCCAAGTTCCAAGGCCCAAAGGCCGGGGTTTTAGGTTTCTGGGTTATTAGAACTGGGCTTGGGTTCAATGGGCTTGGGCCTAGCTTAATAGGCCAGGTTCCATGGCCCAACGAGTTGGACCATCTCAAGTATGTGGATCAAGTTTGGCTCAATTCCAGGCCAAGTTGGCCGATCTCGCCGGAGAAGAAGGCCGAAGCATTCCTAGCTCTGATCAACTTCAAAATTCGACCAATACAAGTCATGCAATACATGGATTTAAAGCTATAGAGGAGGGGAAGATGACTATACCAAAATTTGGTCCAACTGTGGCCAGAGTTGGTTGGAAAACTGCTTGGAAGGTGACGGTTCCAGTCGAAATTTGGGAAGGTTTCCTCCGAGTAGTTTTCTGCATCTAGCAAGTGAAGACAATGTAAAACTTACCTCCATTTAACCCTAAAACTCAAACCAAAGGTTTCAAAGGGCCTACCTATGTCGAGGATAAAAGAAACTTGTTGGATTTTAACGAGAAAAGGAAAGAACAGTGGTCTCCGCCACTGTGGTTTATAACGGGACTGTCCTGGGTTCGAGATCTTGCCTGGAAGATCCCAGGGCGGTAGTGGTTTGTGGTGTCGTCGTTGTTGTGGTCGTTTTGGGGTGTTTGTGGCTCGGAGAGGAGATGTGAGTGAAAATATAGACTTGCGAAAGAGAGAGATGAGAGAGAGGTCAGAGAAAGAGAGAGAGCTGTGAGGTTTTGCAAAGAGGGACACAGGGAGAAAGAGAAGAGAAGAGAGAGTGGGCCGGGGAACCAAAAAGGAAAGTGGGCCCCACCAGACACACCAAATAAGATCCAAAAACAACCCAATTCAAAATATCTTAAACCCAAAGTGAAAATTACAAAAATACCCTTCCATTTCGTAAATTTCGGGACGGGTCATCATAATCTACCTCGTTAAGAAAATTTCATCTCGAAATTTGAAATAATGTACTATACATAAATACTCGAAGATAGAAAAGAATATATGTATAAAGAAGAAATCAAGTCAGAGTGTTTGCATTAGAGAGTATGCCACACCGTCTTGAGCAGGTTGCCAAATCCCCTTTCATGCCTCCAAGCTCCTACTTTCTTCCCCTTTAGCAATATAGTAGAAACATACTTTAAAAATATATGAAGTCGTAATATATAATAATGTAAGATTAAAAGTATGTATGTATAATACGATAATGTCAAAATAGATATGTACTAATACAGAGGTCGAAAAACTCGCACTGAACTTAAAACTGAAAGTGGAAAAGATTCAATTGAGCATTTGTAACATCAGAAATAAAAATAGATTATTATATTAAGGTAAGTTAAAATACTTGTACTGAAAATTAAAATCGAAAATGAAAGTGGGCCTCGCCCAAGCATTTGAAATGTCACATACTCCGAGAATAGATGTGTGTTTTTGGGTCAAGCCCCAACTATAACTAAACAGTACCAACTATCGTGGAGACGTCTACCTATCCACTTGCTTGACAAACCCAATGAATAAGCTATTTATATCACAGTCGGCCGCTCGCGATATCGACAACACATTGTTGTCTCGATAAGCAAGTAGTAACTTCCTAAGGGTGCAAACACACAATTTTTCAAACCATAAAATCAAACATCCTAAAACCAATTCGTAAAACTCCACTGTCCAACCAATGCTGCTAAAGGAATCTATCAAACCAAGTCTCAAATAGTGCCATACACAAATTGAAAATAAAAACTATCATCGTAATTACTTCAAAAGAGATTGGTGCAAATTCTAATAATTTAGAACCATAAATCAAAAGAACACAACACGTCTTCCAAGATCTCGGTAGTCCATTCAAGATTGTCTAACAGTCTACAAATAAAAACAATGCAATACAGGGTAACCTACTTAGTACTCAAGTCCTTCAAGGAAACTTCACAAAACTTAGAAGTGAAACGCGCATCACGATGAGGTACAAAGGTGAAGATACACCGAGAGCCAGAGCAATGTGATTCACAATGCCTAAGCAAGCTGATTCATTGAAAATTTCTATTGGATTTAGTATACAGCTATACCGAGAAGGCTAAATGAACACTCACAAATTGAAGGATCAAAACAAATCCATCAAAGCTAGGAAACAAGATAACCAGAATGAATACGTAGCTTAGATGCAAGAATACATGTAAGTACCCAACTTGATTTTGTGGTGGTGAGTCGAGATGGTTGAGTGTGGACTCGACTCTGTGGTAGTCTAAAGTAATCTGATGGATAGGAACTCAAACTTTTTCCCCATTCCAATTTTCACAACAACTTGTTACAACAATAAACTCAGGGATATTTAAACACCAGTGGTAATGATTCGCTCGATAAGATGTCAAAGGGTGATTGAGTGACTAATGGTTTTAGCGAAAACTTTCGGATCTGAGTGGTTTTCTAGAACAGTCTGTCTACTTTAGGAATGATACAAAGGAAATGATATGCTGTGTCGTATGGTAAGTACGAATCCAAGGTTGACAAGAATGCTTTCTAGGACCAGGAGGTGTATTTGGGATTATGGTCGTAATTGATGTCAATCAAAACGTCAGTTAAACAAAGTCTAGGATGAAGAATTCTACCAAGTGGTCAAAAGTATAGTCCTTACAGACTAGTAAATAATACGACGAGTCGGTTGATCAACAAATATCAAAATGTCATCATAGTCTCCACATGTACAAGGTGGTTTGTACTGGAAATCTATGGTGACATTCACCCATTTCCATTTGTATCCTTAGTAGGTCCCCGACAACCCAAGAAGACAGCCATGGGAATTTCTTCCCATCTCCGAACAGGAATGTAAAGAAATTGAGATAAGCCCAATGGCTTCCATCTCACCATTTCCATTTCAAACTCCACCATTTCTATGTGAAACACACTACAACCTCTTTGGCAAAAAAGGATGTAACATTTCTCGTTATAGAGAAAACATCACCAGATTTTACAGCAAGGAATATCGTTATCAGCTCTAGGTCAAAGATAGGATGGTTCACATCATGCGGTTCCAATCATCAAGAGGCACACGTGTGACTCGATTCTGTTGCATCAACGTGCAGCCAAACATTTAACAATACACCACCACAGAATTTGAAAAGTGTAAGAACTACGATCAAATGAGACAATACCCAGTCGTCAGAAACTTTATTCACCGTCAGCATCGCACTAAAGTTGACTGGTTTCTTAGCAAAAAAGGAAGTAGGTCTAAGCCCAAAGAATAGTTAAAAACTACTGATAGGATTTGACAAGACCAAAGACGTTTTGTATTTCATAACATCTTGTGAGGTTTTCAATTTCTGACGGTCGTAACCCTTTTTGGAAATTGATGAGAATAATGTCTGCTACCAAAAAATCTCTCAAGAACAGTGCCTACTCTAAACAAAAACAACGTTCGAAAAATTTGACGTACAACTGACTGCCAGTGTTTAGTGAACTTGACCTCATGGTTGGAGTAAACAAAAAGGTTATTGATAGAACAATCGCCGAGAATAGTTCTAAGGATCCACACGAATTTCCTCAGCGGGAACAAGTCCGAGGACATTGATTCGATCTCACCAAGCTACCACTTCCTAAACTTCGTAACAACTAGCGTTTACTCGCTTTCTCCAACAAGAACTTCGAGTGTTTCAATTAATTTCCATAAAGATATGACTCTGCCTGCCATTCTAGGGAACGTATGTTGCAGAGTGACATCACCGATTCAGGTCTTCCAAATTCAAATCACTTAGATTTTTCCGTTTCACCACATTCCTGTGTAGATACTACTATGCCCATAATTCCTAAGGACACATGTTGCAGAGTAGCACCACTGTTTCGGATATCTAGTTGGTCTTCACCAACCTATACCATATAGATTTTTCTGTTTCCCTACACTCTTATGTAGATCTAACTCTGCCCGCAATTCCTAGGGAACACATGTTGCAAAGTGGCATTGCCATCTTGGATCTCCAGCTGGTCTTAACCAAACTTCCCCTTACTGGGATTTCTAATTCACATCTCTTCAATGTAAAACCGACTCTGCCCGTAATTCCTAAGGGACGCATGTTGCAGAGTATCGGTCTGATGTCGAAAGTTGTCCAACAATCCATCACTTCACCGCTGAGGCACAATCCCGACACGAAATTTCTTATTTTTCAATAAGATATGACTATTCATGCAGAATGAGGGTTGTATAACCATGTCGAATGACAACAAATTCGGAAGTCGTGACATCCAAATGATGTCATGACCGACACACTACTACAGTAATAGAAGATCCTAAGTATGCTCTGAACAAACGACGCTCTGATACCAAATTGACTTGCCTGACCCTAATATTCACCAAACACCAGGGTAGGCACATGCTGGCCGACACCTGAAGGTGATGAAGCCATACTAGGATGCATGAGAACTAAGAACAATTAACAAACATAAATAAAACTTCTAAATTTAATTATAATGAATACACAATTGTGGAACGTGTTCAGAGCATACAACTAGTCTGAGACACTAAAAAGGAATAATATAAAATTAAATGAACAAAGAGATGGGTCTTACATCGAGAGGACTCAAAGTTGCCGATGTGGGAGTACCTTGACCCCGAGATTGTATGCCTCGAATCTAAGTCCTGAGTGGGTGCAAAACAAAACATGAGTGGACTAAGTTGATATAAAAGTAATACTAAAACAGTTAATCTTTAACGTACTAACTCCCAAATTTAGAAAACTCATTGTATAATATGTAATAGGTTTTCCAAAAACCCTAGCATGCCATAACCTTTCATAAAACATATATCGTATATAATGTGTTTAGTAGTAGTACTACAGGGTATATATATAAACAAATATCTTCATTCGCCCGAAGGCACTACATCTCCCGATTGAAGCCAATATAAATATCTTCTGGTCGAAGCCATCTACAAATGCCTGATCGAAGCCAATATAAAAATCTTCCACCCGTAAGAACCAACAAAACGCTTGGCCGAAGCCATATCTTATATCTCTCGGCTGAAGCCACCATCCTACACCTGGCTGAAGCCACCAATCTACGCTTGGGCAAAGCCAATATAAATGTATCATTCGCCCGTAAGCAGTATCATTCGCCAGTAGGCAGTATCAATCGCCCGTAGGAAGGACCATACGCTCGTAGGTAGTAAAATACGCTCGTATGCATGACATTCGCTCGTAGGTAGATCATTTGAATAGCCACTAAGTAAGTACATAAAAGCATTAACATAACATTTCTAATATATATATATATATATCTAAATCGAAGTTCAATAGCTAAAACATCATATCGTAAAACCACGTTCACAAGTATGTATATAGTTATCAATCATATATACCACAAGGAACGTAAAGTTGATAAAACATGATAATTCGTAAAGCATGAAACCAATTTACTCATAAATGTTTCATAAAACGTAACCAATAAATCATGCTTTTCATGTATGCATTTCTAATAGTAAAATCATGCATTTTAGAAGGGGTTTACTCACCTTACACCGTTGGCGAAGAGCCGTGCAAACAAGGGTGGAGGAAAACGCCACAAACAATTGCACCTAAGTACATATAGGTACCAATTAATACAACTATACTAAAACAGTTGAATTTCAGGAAACGGATGTCATAAACGGATTCAGGACGTCGAAAAACATAAGTGGGAACCTCGGGTACCCCCATGTGTTGTTGCACGCGTCGTCATAGGGTGGCGGCCCTGACTGCTACGCACCATTTTGGGTCGCCTGAAAGTTCACCGGAAATGTCGTCAGCGTTGTGGCCGATGATGGCGGAGCACAATACCTACGGTGGAGACGCTTGTGCTCTATGCGCTAGCCAGGACATACGCCCACGCGCAAGCCCACGCACCACCCAAACATTGGCTAAGGCTCTGGGATCCGATTGGGTCTAGACCAGATTCGGGTCGGGTTTGGTTCCATTTGGGTTGGCCTTGGGTTCTCTGAGTTGGGCCTGGGGTACTTAGGTCTGAGCCTAGCGTATTAGGTCGGGTTCCATGGCCCAAAGGCCGGGGTTTTAGTTTTCTGGGTTATTAGAACTGGGCTTGGGCCTAGCTTAATGGGCTTGGTTCCATAGCCCAAGGAGTTGGGCTGTCTCAGTTATGTGGATTGAGTTTGGCCTAATTACAAGCCGGGTTGGCCAATCTCGTTAGAGAAGAAGGTCAGAACATTCCCAGCTCTGATCAACTCCAAAATTCTGCCAACACAAGTCATGCAATACATAGATTTTAAGCTATGGAGGAAGGGAAGAGGACTATACCAAAATTTGGTCCAGCCGTGGCCGGAGTTGGCCGAAAAAGGTCTAGAAGGCGACGGTTCCCATCGAAATTTGGGAAGGTTTCCTCTGAGTAGTTTTCTACATCTGGCAAGTGATGACAATGCAAAACTTACCTCCATTTAACCCTAAAACTCAAACCAAAGGTTTTAAAGGGCCTACCTATGTCAAGGATAAAAGAAACTCGTCGGAGTTCAACAAGAGAGGGAAAAAACAGTGGTCTCCGCCACTGTGGTGTACTACGGGACAATCCTGGGTTCGAGATCTTGCCTGGAAGATCCCAGGGTGGTAGTGGTTTGTGGTGTCGCCACTGTTGAGGTCGTTCTGGGATGTTTGTGGCTTGGAGATGAAGGGTGAGTGAAGAGAGGAACTTGCGAGAAGGAGAGATGAAAGAGAGGTATGAAAGAGAAAGCCTGTGAGGTTTTCCAAAGAGGGAAATGAGGAGAAGGAGAAGAGTAGTAGGCCCCACCAGGCACACCAAACATGATCCAAAAACATCCCAATTCAAAATATCTTAAACCCAAAGTGAAAATTACGAAAATACTCTTCAGTTTCGTAAATTATGGGACGGGCCGTCACATCACAAGTGTGACCCCTCACATACTTTTCCTTACAGTGAAAGCGCAAACCATTTTTTTAAGTCTACTTCCTCATGAGTTAATCTTTGAACATTGTTAAACTTGGGACGAATATCAACCACTACTCTATTAGTGACATTTTGCAAGATTGGAGATAAAAAAATTTGGTTGAATCAAGGGTGATTTGTGCCAAGATTTTACCTTCAAATTTGATAGTTTGGCATCAATTTGTTGAGCAAATGCAGAAGCCTCAAACACTTCTTTTGAGAAGCTTCACATCATGTCTTAATTCTTCTTTTAACCCCCCAATGAAACAAGATTTGATAAGGGTAGGACTTATATCTCTCGTGCGGTTGGATAACCAATGAAAATCCATGATATAATCTTGAAGAGTTCCAGTCTGTTTCAGCTTAAACAAATTCTCTGCAGAATCTTCGAACTCAGAGGGTCTGAATTCTTGACAAAGGATCTTCGTGAATTCTTATCAAGTTTGAAAGGCACTATGCCCATTGGAACCATTGGAGAGCTTCTCCCTCCATGTGGAAAGACACAATTTTAACCTTTCTTAGAGTCTTCAATATTAAAGAACTCGAAGTAATGCTCAGCTTTATAAACCCATCCTAAAGGATCATCACCTTCCATGAACCTTGGAAAATCCATCTTCAAGAACGACGCTCGACCTTGCCGGCTAGAATTTTGACCAAAATCTTGACGACCATTATTGGGGCCAAAATTAGGGTGTGCTCCATCCTGCAGGTTCGGGTTCACCGGCGTAGCTTTCGAAGGCTCACTGCAAGAACCACTGCTACCTTTAGCTGCCAACGACTGCAGTTGCAACAAAATCATGTCTTAATTGTTCTTGAGCTTAGTTTTGAGGTTGGCGATCATGGTTTCCAAATTAGAAACTCGGGATTCCATGGTTTTTTGGGAAGCTTCGAGAGTAATACAATGTCGAAGGATTGAGAGGAATCGTGAACTGGCTGATACCAATATTAGAACCCTTACTCTACTTCTTCACAATTGTATAGTAATTTCTCATATTAACCAATCCACAATTACAACATAACCACCTAATTATTACATCAGTTTCCTTATATAGAAACTTCCTTAGCTTACTCACTAAACTACCTTCCAACAACTACTAACAAACTAACCATATCAGCTAATAATTTGCCATCTTGACCGTCCATTTGGCATATTGCAATGATGCCACTTGGCATCCTAATAGCTAGAATATGAGCCCCTTTTAGGGTTTTTTAGCCTGTTATATCATGTTTAGATGTAAATTAATTGAAAGGAATAATTATTTGTCATGGCACGATTGATGCTCATATTTTTGTTGGCTTTGGTATGGTTGTTAGTATACTTCACGTAAACGACTTAACTTTTGTTGTGTAAAAGTTAAATATTTTATACTTTAAATGCATGTTCGTTGTGTTCACTAAGACTTTTCCTTCATCAGCTTTGGTAAATGATTTCAAAGACCTTGGCGGAGGAAGCTGCTTGGAAGTTTGCAATAGTTACAATAAATCCAGGATTGGTGATTAATCATTTCTCACAGCCAACTCTGAACACAAGCATGGAGCCTGTTCTGAAACTTGTAAATGGAACTCATGAGCAAGTATCTATAAAGTTTCATTACTCATTAATATATTACATGATTTTGTCAAGTAATCACTCTTACAGGAGAACCTATTTTGAGGGGCAGGATCCATCATGATTAAAAGCTTAGGATTTGGATGGTGGATAATTGTTAAGCTTTAGACGGAGAGACCAAAGCTCTTCGGCCAAAACGAATATGAAAAATCCAGACTACATAAGGGTTACATATTTTTAAAATCATTGGTGCAACTAGAGCATAGTGGGTTGATCAATTTACAAAAAATACATGAATCAAGTAGCAACTATGACACTTGTTTGGCTTGTCCGTACATCGTAGTAGGTTGGTACTGATGAAAAGAATTGAAACCCAAATACTCATCTTCTGAACTCTAAAAAATTGAAATCAAACGAACAAAAAATTCATAAATCGAGTTATAACTTAGTTCGAGGATTTTCCATCAATTAAAAAACTTGTTTTTATCTATACGAACTATTAGGGTTTTAGCCGGAATGAACGTAGGATAAACAAGGAGTGATGGTAGGGTTTAATTATAGTGTGTGGGTTTATTGATAAATTTGAGTTTCATTATTAATTTTATTTTGTACTTAATAGTGATTATGCAATAGGATAAAAAAGACAATTAACATTTAAAATTTAAGTTAGGTGTAGAAAGAGGTTACATGAGTTTAAAATAAAATTTCCCAAATCTAAAACATGTAAATATCATACGTCTGCAAATAACGCTATTCTCTATTTAAATTAGACCATGTGGTGAAAAGAAAGGGAAATTTAGATAACTAGCCATATTTGTACCATGAAATGATTTTTTGCCTCCTTTTTCAATTCTTACAAATTTAACTAGAAATCAAGGTAAAAACCCTAAATTTCCCCATGCCTTCTCCCTTTTCTCTTCCTCATCTCAACCCCACCTTCCTCACCCCTCTCCTCTCCCAAATGCACCACCACCATCGCCGCACCCATTACGACTGACGCCACCACCATATCTTGCTCTGTTATTCAATTTGAAAATCATTCAAGTGTAATTTTCATTTCAATTACTCCCTATGCATATGTGGGTGTGGCCGTGTGAGCATGTGCATGTTCCGTTTATTACACTTGCATTTTAATGGTAGAATGTTGAGTTCAATTTTGATGGTGGCATCATCGTCGTAGTTCGTATGGCGATGCTCGTGGTGGTGCATTTGAGAGAAAGAGAGGGTGGGATGAGGTGAGATAGGGCTATGTTGCACTGGTGGGAGTCAAAGTGAGAGGGGGAAAGGGGGGGGGGGAATTTAGAATTTTTGCATGGACTTTTGGTTAAAATTGTTACAAATGCAAAATATGGCTAATTATCAAAATTTCCCAAAAAGAAACCACAATAGTAAGATGAAACTTTTCTAGTATCATCTAATCAATTCAGTCTAACTAGTCTAATCCAGGACTAATATCAAAAGCATGAAAGTTAATCAGGAAATACTTTTGAAATGATTCATTCACAGAAAATTTAAGCGTGTCTCCTCGACAAGCGCCTTGCCTTTGTCTAGTTTAGTTGTGCTTGCACTTGTAAAATACATTTAGTACTTTTAAAACCAAATTCACAAAACAAGTTCAAATTAGCAAAAATGGAGTGCACCATGGGTCTAGAATCTTAGGGTAGGCCTTAGGTCCCCACACATGCCGCCGTACAGACGGTCATGCGCCGCCACGTGTCCTCTGGTCGCCGATGGATGCGCCGTCATCGTCACTGCGTCGGCAGATAAGCCGGCGGTAACTGCGCCATCCTATATAATCACCGTTGTAGGTGGCCTTGCATCGGGGACGTGTGTGTGATTTGAGGGGCTTCAGGCTTTTGTGTGTGTGATCTGAGGGGCACCAGGCGTGTGTGTGTGACATGAGGGTATCCGTCGTTGGTGCATTGGTGCACTCGTTAGGGATGGCAGATGTCTTCTAGTAGAATTGTCTCCTGACATTTTCATCTACTTTATGGGGGTTGTTAAGTAAAGTGTTGTCTCTAATGTATATGAACAGATATCCAGAGACAAACTGCGAACAAGAAATTGAGGATATAAAACGTGAAATTAGGCCTGGGAATATTAAACCTAATACTTCCCTTAATAGATTCTCAGATGATCTTGATCAGCAGAAGCACAACATTGGGATTGTAGACGAAAAGGTTCTGTTGGCTGTTCGGGCATATGATCTGGTTCATTGAGTGCCATCTTGCCCTATACATATGGTTACTGTTGTTTGAGTGGATATTTAATGTTGGGCTTAATGACAGTGGAGACCCAAGAACACAAAAAGTAAAGGGAGAATTGGGCTCGAACAAGTTGACAGCCCAGGAGGAATTAAAAATCATTTCTTAGCCAGGAATAGGCAATAAGCCTATGCAAGAAGTGACACTCAGAAGGGCAGCTCACCCCCAACAAAAAGTACTTTTCAAGGGCATGGATATGTAAGTAAATGGTGACTCATCATGTTTTGAAAGCCATCACTAAAAGGCAAGGTTTGGGTAGTCAGGTTAAAAAGTCTATAAAAGCAACAAGGGACACCAAAGATAAGGACACTTAACCAATCAATCAAAAGACATCCCACTTTGCTCTCAGACAAGCAAGAAACCAGAAAGCTTTAGTTTATCTAGACGCTGTTCTCTTAGCCATAGATTCACCATAGAAAGACATCTTTTGTCAAGATTTAGAAGTTCTACTACTTTTCCCCAATGCTATAGTATCGAATCCCTTTAGTAAAATTTGTTTTACCTTTCATTCTCGAAAGATTACAACCCTTGTAAAACACAAAGAGAAGTGGGTGGCTGCAAGAAGATGAACCTTGCCTAACAAGGTTATAATCTTGCCTAAGTTTCTTTTATTTGTATTTATGTAAAGTAGATCTGTTCTTTAATGCATTTCGTTCAAAGTTCTTTAATAACAAGGATTTTTACGTAAGGTTATACTCATTTCAACTACTTTTCATTCAAAGTTTTATTTTGATGATTAATCGGGTTAGACTAATTAACCTTGCTTCTTTAATTTTAACTGTAATCAAAGAAACAGTTGGAAGTAGGGGTGGGTTCGGTTTAAATCAGTTCGGTTTTTTGCCAAAACCGAAACCAAACCGAAATTTCGGTTCAGTTCGGTTCGGTTCAATTTTTTTTTCGGTTTTTTTTCGGTTCGGTTTCGGTTTTTTTTTTAATTTTTTTTCAAAAAATGAAAAACATTGAAATTTTAAATTTTAACATATCCAACACAATCATAACATAAACATTCTAACTAGAATCAAAGACAATGAAAATAAACATTTAAAGTTGAACTAAAATCATCAATCAAGTCTTCCAAAGTCCAAACTAACAACCTCACAACACAAAAATCACACAAAAATTGTACAAATGAATTAGAAAAGTTAAATTGTATGATGTTGTTCAAAGATCAAGTTTGTTTGCTTGTAACTGCATGTTGACAACTTAATTAGTAAAGGTAATACGTGGGTGGATTTATTTAATGTGTGTTGGATTCTTTTCCATCACAAATTACCCAAGTAATCTACCCGAAATAAATGTTTATGGATTATGTTACATGTTATATGAGAGTAGATTTGGAAAAGAAAGCTGGCGCAGAAGTAGACAGTGCTATGAAGATGGATGTAGGTACTTCGGGAAGAGGTTTGGTTCCGGAACCTTATATGGGGGAGAAATAATAGGTTAGGGTTTAGAGTTTTTATAGGCCTTTTTTTAATATTTTGAGCTTAAAGTTTGGCAACACATTGGGTTTAGCACATTTTAACTTACAAATTGGGTTTAGAAAATAATACCCAAAACAAATAATTAAATAAAAAAAATTAATTTAATTAATTCGGTTCCGTTCGGTTTCTAGATCACTAAAAACGAACCGAACCAAAAGAATTCGGTTCGGTTCGGTTTTTTCAATTCGGTTCGATTTTTTTGTTCGGTTCGGTTTTTTCGATTTTCGGTTTTTTGAACCCACCCCTAGTTGGAAGGGCCCTGAACTCCCTTTATCTGGACATATAATATTATGAGTAAAAGACCTTGTTTACAAGGCAAGAAAAAGAACCTAATACAGACTTAACCTATCTGTAACAATCCAGTAAGATCAAGAAGTCTAAATAACTTGTGGCGCAAGTGATCAACCCAGTTAATAACCAAAAAGAACAATCTGTTATATGTAGATAACATTGGCATGCTCAGATCCATATTAGTTTTGATTGTGAGCCTCAAGGCCTAATAAAAAGCCCACAAAGGCACCATTCAAACTAATAGCAAACTCATATTGCAACACACTAAGCAGCAAAATCTTGCCCGACAGGTAAAACCCTGGGGAGTTGTGTGAAGGACAGATCTAGTTAGAAGTTTTGGCACGCCCAGTGGGACCCATTTTGTGATATTGTATGCCAAGATGAAGGAAGGATCAAACGTTTAAGTGGAAAATGGAATTTGGGCAACTTCTTTGTCCAATAGAAGCATGCAAGATAGATCACTCAGAAGAGTTTCCTTCACTACACAACCCCACAATCCTAGAGAGCCTAACTTCTTGGGAGAAGTCGGGTGGAAAGGTCACCAATGAAGATTTGCAAGCCACCATGGTACAAGTACTGAGGAGTTGGAGAAGAGCTCTCTGAAGGTTAGCAGGTTATGTTCCTTAACAGGAACTTTACAAAGAAAGTTGGAGTTAAAGTACTCCACATTGAATGATGGTTACACAAGGGAAAGAATCATAAAGGCACGCCCAGAAAAGGAACCAGTAATTCCTTTATTCCCCTTACTTGATGAAAAGAAGAACAAGGGGAAAAGGAAAGAAGAGGCTGAAACCAGTCAGTGAGAAGAAAAAGAGTTTTAAGAAACAGGCTTACCCGATCTTTTTTCGCCACCACTAGATGCTAAAAGGTAGGTTGGGTAGGAAGGGATAAAGGTTGGTACGTCTAACTCAATAGGAGAAACAAGCGAAAATGGCTTATCCATAGCTGGGGGCAAGCCTCTTCCTTATAGGCTACCATTATTGGCTAATAAGGGAGGAAAAGAAGCTAGATGGAAACAGCCAGACCCACAAAGAGAAGCTTTCTCGGGCATTGATCATAGCCCGAAGTGGGGGATTTCTTATCCCCCACACAATAATATGTCTAACCATTAACTCAGGAATGAATTGGCAGAATTGAGAAGGATGGTGGTACAAAATGCTCAATCACAAGCCCGCTCGATGTTTAGGATGACATATTAGAAGCCTTATCTTGAGTAGATCGATGAGCAAAATAATTTTCCTCTCAATTTCAAGATGCCTACTTTCCCAACTTTTAGTGGGTAAGATTGCAATTTGTCTAGAGATCACATCTTCAAGTTGTCAAATTACTATGTGGCATTTGAGGGCAACCCGAACAACAAACTAAGACTATTTGGAAACTCACTGGTAGGCTTGGCTTCCTAATGGTACTCTCTGTTACCCCCTAATTCCATTGCCAACTGGGGGCAGATGGAGATGGCCTTTCATGAGCAATTTTATAAGGTGGAACCCGAAATGACCATTACTGATCTGGTGGAAGTGAAGCAATATGAACATGAGTCTAAAAAGGATTTTATGATGAGGTTCAGGAAGACCAAGATGAGATGCCAGTTCCTAATCAACCATACTCAACTCATAGCTATCGCCCAGAAGGCTCTAAAACTACCCATGAGGAAGAAGTTCTATGAAGTACAGTTCAACGAGCTTCAAGAACTTGTGATTAAGGCCACTAAGTATGAGAAGCTGTTGGTAGAGGAGTAGCAAGTGGAACACTCGTCCAAAGTGCCCCCGTTTTATAAAAGCAAGGTGCCAATACATCAGCTAGAGTTTAAAGGCCTAGAGGCGGGAGAAAATGATAACAACTTTGGAGAAAGGATATAGTTGTGTGTTGCAGAGATGACCATTCTTTTCAAGCCTTTGATGGTGAAGGGATTGGTTCAACCTATCAAAGATCAAAAAGATCGTGATGAACAATAGAGGCTTTGTACCCATGAAGCCTCCAAAGTATTAGTCATATTCCTTTGACTTAACCAAGGCCGCAGACATCTACGAGGAACTGGTGAGTGCTCGAGTAATCTTGCCTGACAGCACCAAGAAGATGCATGCTCAAACCTGAAGAATTCAAAAGGAAGAAGTATTGCAAACTCGACTATACCTTCAACCACTCCATTGTGAAGTGTGCACAATTCAAAGATTGGATCCAAGACCTTATAGTCAAGGGAAAATTATTGTTGGAGAAACCCCAGACCGACATGATGATTGACACAGATCCATTCCTTGAAGCCCCAATCAACATGATAAATCTTAATTGGGTTGAGAGAGGAAAAGGAAAAGTTACCTTGGATGAAAAAGGAGAAAGAAAGACAATATTGTGTAGTAGATGTCAGTGTGAGTATGAGCTCGAGGTACCAGCATCAGGTTCTATCATCGATCGAGAGTTGGTCAGAATGAGAGAGATAGAAAAACAGGATGCCCATAAAAGTATTCTTTGAGCTATTGAAGCAAACAATGAGACTACTAAGAAAGTCTTCCAGAGGTTGGGAAGAGATTCAGAGCCTAAGGGTCTCTTTGAAATGTTTAGAAATTTTGAAGCTTTTGAAGAAATAGAAGATAAAGAGGCAAGGTTACCACGTTGGGTGGATGTTAAGGCTCCCCAACCAACCAACTACAACAGAATGAGACAAGGAAGGCTTGAAAGAACCATGAGCCTAATACCACCAGTTACAAAGGTAAATTCAGCTCGATTGGGCTGAAAGACGGAAGGTCTGTTCGAGAAATGGGGGCATCCATGATAAGAAGGATTCAGAGGCAACACAAATCTTATATGAACTTACTAAAAATGCCTGTTATCTCATAAGCTTTTTAAAATGTTAAGTTAGAGAAGTTTACCCAAGAAGGAGAGAGACGACTCAGTTAGAAGAGTAAGAAAGAAGTAGAGGGGGCTAATAGAAAAACTGAAGGCGTAGGGGATCATGTTCCTCAAAACCCTTATCCAGAAAAGTACAAAATATTAAGAAGAGCCCAAGAAAGCATAGTGATGATACCTACACCAGGTTGGAATCCAAAGCCCATTTGTTTTGGAACCATTTCTCATGAAAGAGTGATGCCTCCACTACCACGGAGGATATTCTCTTTGGAACTCCAAGGTAGCTGCATGATTTTAATGCCATAGGAGATAAGGAAGTGCCCAAGTTGATGTTAACCAAAAATGCTTAAGCATGGATGGATCAGTTTCTGTGTCAGATGGGCAGAAAAAGGAAGGAACGCCTGGACTTGCAACTTTCAAGTGAACATGACCTATGTACTATCAGCCATGTTTTGTGCATAACCAAATCAACCAAGCGTAATGAAGGATGATTATGTCGCATATGAGCCAATGATGGCACTTGTAAACATGGAAAAAGTTAGCAAGGAGGAATCAAGCCTGGCAGACTTACTCGATCCCACACAAAAAAAGCCCAAAAGGGTTTATTCTGACAAGATGGTGTTCAAAAAGCCAAGTTTGGCCTTAGCAAACCATCTAAAGCCCATATATATGATAGCTCATTTGGAAGGAATTCCCTTCAAAAGGGTGTTGATAGATGGAGGGGCAACAATTAATGTGCTACCACTTAAACAGATAAAGAGAATTTGTAATGGTGAAGAAGACCTTATACCTACTGATCTCACAATGTCTAGTTTTTTTTAAGCCATCACCTAAACTCATGGGATACTGCCTTTAGAGGTAAACTTAGGATCCAAGAAGATTATGTTGACATTTTTTGTGATAGATAGTAGCTCTACTTATGGGGTATTGATGGGAAGAGATTGGATACACAAGAGTCTATTTGTACCATCTACTTTGCACCAACAAGTTGATGTCTATCATGAACCCACCACTGCAAAACAAGGATTTTGGGAAATAGTGGAGGCTGAGTCACGACCATTTCTCCCCACATCTAATGTTGCTAAGGCTAATTTCTACAATCACAATGTTGAGATCCTATACTGTCTAGGTGCTAATCAGAACGACCACCCTACCAAGGTGATGGCCCAAAAGCTCTTAGAACAAGGACTTTTTCTCACTTAAGAGGAATGGGACATGCCTCATATTGTCCCTGCCTGCCAACACCAATGATGACAGACCAAAAGAGAAAAGACCAAGTAATAGCAGTCATGTCCTTAATTAAGAGATTGTTGGACAATGGGAGAGAACAAAGAAAGATCAAGGAGAACTTAACCAAAGAAATGGCAAAGTTGGGAGAAAGAACTTCAGGCACCAAAGATGACCAAGGGAGGGAAATTTTGGAAGAAAAAATGAAGGTAGCCATTCACATGGCAAAATGTATATATGACTTGGATTAGTCGGAGGAAGAGCCCGAGGCTCCAAAGTCAGTAGAATTTTTGTCTACAGAGCCCGATAAACCAGCACCCAAAGTTCAAAACCCCTTAGAAACCATTAACTTGTGAACTGAGGAGGATCCGAGGCCAATACAACTCAATGGCCTGTTGGAAGGAGGAGGTCGGGCAAAGATAGTTCATCTTTTACACGAATTCAAAGATTGTTTTGCATGGCATTACACAAAGATGCTTGGATTAGACTCTAGTTTAGTGGAGCACGGAATGCCCATTAAATAAGGGTACAAACCTGTAAAGCAAGCACTGAGGAAGATGTCGAAAGAAATAGAAAAAAAAGTCAAAGAGAAAATTGAGAGGCTAGTAAAGTTAGGCTTTATTAGGCCTGCAAAATATGTAGAGTGGTTGGCCAACATTGTACCTATACTGAAAGTTCTAACTAATGCCATTCGATGTTGTATCGATTATAGAAATATTAATGAAGTAACTCCCAAGGACAAATACAATATGCCTATGACTTACCTATCCATTGATGCAATTGTAAAACACAAAGTATTATCTTTCATGAATGGAAATGTTGGATATAATCAGATAAAAATGGCTAAAGAAGACATACATAAGACATCATTCAGGTGCCCAGGGCATGTAGAAGCTTATGAATACATTGTCATGCCTTTTGGGCTGAAAAGTGCTGGTGCTACTTACCAAAGGGCAATGAACGTTATTTTCCATGATTTGATCGGGCATAGCATGAAGGTATACATTGATGAGATCATGGTAAAATCTAGATCTGAAGATCAGTACCTAGAAGACCTCAGACAATCCTTGTTGAGAATGAGAACCCACAAGTTGAAGATGAATCCTAGAAAGTGTGCCTTTGGGGTTAAATTGGGCATCTTTTTAGGGTTCCTGGTCCACCAAAGAGGTTTGGAAGTGGACAAAAACTTGGCTAGGTTAGCAGTGTGAGAAGGCTGATAAAACATCTTTTTGGCAAATGGAATGAAGCCCACGAAGGAAGTCTCATAGCTCTTGAATGTGTTGGGGGTTGTACTCCAAGCTAGTAATAACTGAGAGGCCTCTGAACCTTCAACAGCACAGGACGAGAGGTGGACAACCAATCATGTGTAATGTCTACACACGTGCCCGATGGCCTCAAACCAAAGACCTAAGCCATATCCAGAGTGGTTGGAGTCATAGGACCCACTATGAAGTCAAAAGTGTTGGTCCCCGTGTTCCAGAAGAGAAGAGCTATTGAGAGAAGCTCATGCTTAATGGGGATGGTGATCTTAGACATCACAAGCTCACAAATGCCATTTGCCATCCATTTCTGCTTCCATATAGGCTCTAGTTCATCCACCCACTTAGACCAGGCTTCATCATTCATTAAGGGGAAACCCCTCTTGAAATTGGACCATTTTGGGGTAGAAATTCCAACCTCGATCGTATAAGGATTAGGAGTGAACCAGTTGGCAGTAGACATGTTGTTTTTCACTATAACAGGAACTTGAACAGTCCAGGCAGGCCCTAGGGAATGTACTCCTTCTTCCTCGAAGAAAATAAATTGATTAAGGCCAGCCCGAGGTCAATGAAGGCCATTGAGCCGATGACGTGGAGTGACAATTCCTTCTCCAGACTTCCATGCAGGGCTCGATTTGGGGGTTATTGTGGAATTTGAGAGAAAATAATGAAAAAGTGGCTGGAAATTAAGTCAAGAAAGGGCTGAAAAATCGAGAGATTTAGGAGCTCAGAAAGACAAGTTTGTTGAAGAAGATGGCCGAAAAGTGAAATGGATTTAATGGGCAAACAGTTAACTTCGGAAATTGTGGGTTAGTGCAAAGGCTTGTTTAAAATGTCTAATTTAGTGGCACTAATACCCAGTTTCATTATGCAATTTATTTTAATCATTATCAATATCTTGATTAGCAGGCTTGACAATGATTAAAGGGGGCACTGTTTGAGTGGATATTTAATGCTGGGCTTAGTGACAGTGGAAGCCTAAGAACACAAAAAGCAAAGGGAAAATTAGGCTCAGACAAGTCGACAGCCCAGGAGAAATTAAAAATCATTTCTTAACAATGAATATGCAATAAGCTTATGCAAGAAGTGACACTCAGAAGAGCAGCTCACCTTTAGCAAAAAGGACTTTTCGATGGCATGGATAGGTAAATAAGTGGTGACTCACCATGTTCTGGAGGCCATCACCAAAAGGCAAGGCTTGGACAGTTGAGCCAAAAAGTCTATAAACACAGCATGGGACACCAAAGACAATGACACTTAACCAATCAATCAAAAGACATCTCACTTTACTCTCAGACAAGCAAGAAACCAGAAAGCTTTAGTTTGTCTAGACTTTGTTCTCTTAGCCATAAATTCACCATAGAAAGACATCTTTTGTCAAGATTTAGAAGCTCTGCTACTTTTCCCCAACTTTGTAGTATCGAATCCCTTTAGTAAAAGGCGTTTTACCTTTCATTCTCCAAAGATTACAACCCTTGTAAAACACAAAGAGAAGTGGCTGCAAGAGGATGAACCTTGCCTTACAGCTTGACAATGAACATTCAGGTTGGTGTTTTGAGCTAAGTCGTTAAAAACGGTCATCCGATAATCAGCCATTGAGCTGCAGATGGATAATGAGAGCAGAAAAAGGAAAAAGACTGCTAAGGTGATTCATGTTGATAGGTTTCAGAACTTTGATGGAGATGCTTAATCAGATGGTTATTGATATGTTTTCATGCTTTAGTTTCCTTTAAATAGAAAAGCTGGGTGAGATAAACCAATTAAGATGGTAACTGTTTTGTGTTGGACTTCCCTCAATAAGTGGAGGTATTTGGACTTCCAAGGCTTCGTTCATGCATTGACATAGGTTGATTAGAGTTTATTCATGCATTTTGACGACGAAAAAAAAAAAAAGAGTTTATTTATGCATTATGATTAATTCCAGGGTATGGTTTAATGCTTGTAGGTATTGTATTGGTTGGTGTTTTCATGCATGGTATTTTTTTATGTAATGGTACACGGTAATGGTGGTGTAATATCATTATCTTACTAGTACTACATTTACGGTTTAGTGGTAATTTTCTTAATGGTGGTTTAATTATCATTATTTTACCAGTACAACGGTTATGGTATAGTGGTAATTTTTTTCACTTGCATGTGAGAGATTTCAAATTAAACTTACATAGATGATGAGAACATATTATTTTGTTAAATTTTTTAAGGAATTTTTTTTGTGTGGCCCTTCATCATCGGTTCATTTGTTTAACCGTACAATAAATGATAAGGTTGCGGTCCAATTGCCACTGTTTACCAAACTATGTGATGTCATGTTTTAAACTTCCGGTGAGCCTATGTAAGGAACTGGAGTCTGCTATTGCAAAGTTTTGGTGGCGGGGAAGTAAGGACAAAAATGGCATGCATTGGATCTCTTAGGAGAAAATTAAAAGAAGGAAGAAGATGGGAGGGCTTGGGTTTAGGGACTTATTGTCTTTTAACCTAGCTTATTTAGTGAAGATTGGGTGGCGACTATTGCATAATCCTAGTACGTTGTTAGGACAAATTCTTAAAGCAAAATATTTCCCGGATCGGTCATTTATGGAGGCTAAGCTGGGTAGAAGGTCTTTATAGGGGTGGAAGGGCATCATTCAGGGGCGGAGGATACTGGAGAGAGGTATGAGATGCCGGTGATGGTGAGGGAGTTGATTGATTCAAAGGTGGGGGCTTGGAAAGTAGACTTGATTCGGCAGTGTTTTGAGGAGGAAGAGGGCAATCTTATTCTTGGTTTACCAATAAGTTTAGCGGGGTGTAAGGATAGAGTCATATGGCACTATTCTAGAAACGGGGATTATACCATTCGTACAAGGTATAGAGTTGCCATGGAGATGCAGGAAAATGGGGAACTCGGTAGGAAAGGGACGGGGGGTAGTAGTCGGCGGGACGTGGTTGACCGTTATTGGCAAGATGTTTGGAGGTTGGTAGTGCCAAATAAAATGAAGTTTTTTATTTGGCGTTGTTGCAACAAATCCTTAGCAGTGCGGGTTAATCTTCTCCGACGACGGATGTGAGTAGATAGTTCATGTGTTATGTGTGGAGCAGCGGAGGAGACGGAGCAACATTTGTTTTTTGAATGCGAGTTTAGCCACGTGTTCTGGTACTATTACTCTTTGCAACTAGACATGAAGTCTATCATGGGGCAGGATTTTTGTGAGTCTTGGCAGGGGTTATGTGCTCGATTACGTGACGAAGATAGACAAGAAAAGCTTTCGCAGGAGTGTGTTTTTATTATGAGGAGAATTTGGAAGAGTCGAAATGAGATGGTGTTTAAAGGAGTGTTGACTAATCCCAAGGAGGGGTTAATTTGGTGAGGCATCAACTTATTGAATTCAGAGCATGCCATAATTCTAAAAAGCAAGTTGTTGTCCGTTGTAAGGATGGTGATAGAGCTATCTTTGCTAGACAATCAGTTTGATGGAGGTGGCCTAATTATGGTGTGCTTAAGATTAATTGTGATGGTTCTTGGTATGGGAAGACACTCAAAGGAGGATATGGGTGGGTTATGAGGGACTTTGCCGGATTGCTGCAAGCGGTAGGTGGGGAAGGAGGCCTATTTTTCAATAATGCGGCGATGGCAGAAGCTGCTGCAATTCGTGTAGTGTTAATGGTATGTATTGAGATGGGTTGTTATGAAGTGGAGATTGAGTTTGACTCTCAAGTGATAATTAGTATGCTTAATGGGGAGTATGTGGTAGATGTAAAGTTGTGAATGACAATGAATGATGTGTTGGATTACTTGTGTTGTAAGCCACTTGTTTATTGAGTTGTTAACAACATAAGTAATCTGATAGTCCTAGTAAAATAAGGATTATGGAGTCTTAACCTTCGCAATTGACCTCAAAGAAATCTAATAGGTTTCTCTACAAAGATATAGAATCATGGTAGGACTCAATCACTTAAGTGTTAGGGTTTGATTTTTGTAGCTGTTAATAGGCCGGCTAATAAGGAACCCCAATGGTATATAAATACTAGGTTAAGTCCCTACTTCCATACGTTGAATTCCTTAGAATACTAAAACCTATTCATATAGTAGAGGGATATTTTGGAGTATTGGAAGGAGAAGGCAACCTTGTGAACTCATCTTTTGTCATCCAAAAGAACCACGCCTTTCGTATTCTACAGATAAGTTCAATATATTTAGTTCATCTCTATTTTATATTGATTTGATATGTTCGTGATCCTAATGTCTTATTGTTGTGATTTCAAAATATGTCTTACAGTAGATGCTACTTTGGAGTGTTTTATCCATGATATTGGTCATGTGGCGTCTCAATTAGAAGGGGTGAGGTTTGTGTTTGTCAAGCGGAATGGAAATGCCGCTGCTCATGTTGTAGCCTCATATGTTGCCTCAAATGGAGGTGCTTTCTGTTGAGATAATTTGGTCCGGAGTTTTTATCTAATATTCTTGTTGAAGATGTAAACGTTTCTATTAGAATTTAATAAGAGTTATCATTTGACAAAAAAAGATAAAATTTTGCCACTGTTTAGAAACAGAAATCTTCCATCCTTTTGAATGCGCGACTGCCTCTTACTGAGAGCAACAAATTTGGATCCACTGCAGACGTTACAATCAGGGTCGGCCCTGAGGGAAGCCCAATTAGGCACCCGCCTAGGGCCCCCACTTTGAAGGGGCCCTCAAAATTTTTTTATCATGTGAATAACATATAAAAAAGTAAGAGATAACATAATTCATTTGTTGGCGTAGTGGAAATGTTCGGCTTTCTTTTTCTTTGGGGTGTTGAGTTCAAAACACGGAGATGCCTTTTTTAGTCATTAATTTTTTCTTGGTTTTCAAATTTATTGCCAATTCATCTGTTCAACTCCTAATTCATCTCTCCAAATGCATATAAAGTTATAAAACTCAAGTCCCTTTGCAGTATTTTTTTCTTTCAACTTCCCAATCTCTCCATTGCTATCGAATTTTTAAACCAACTATCACATTGTCTTGAAGATTGTACTTTAAGGTAATCAAAACTTTGAATCTATATTTTTCTTTTCAATAATTTTTTATTCAATGGATTGTTTTAGTATTCGATTCGTTAGTGTGATTTTGATTTTATGAAAAAAACACAAGAGAAACAATTGGCGTTGTTGAATTTATTATACTCATCAATCAAGTTTTATTGTTCTTTACTCCCTTGATCATCAAGTTTTATCGTTCTTCACTCTCAATCTTAGACTCTTGACTACAAACATTTAGTATATTTGCGTCTAAAAACATGAGCCGTGTAATATTTGTGTATTTATCTTTTTTTATATTAATTTTTAATGATATTGGATGTGGAAATAGAATTTTTATGTATTTAGCAAATTCTTTTTTATACATATCAATGTACAAAGAACCGGAAGTTAGAGAATTTTAGGGCCCCATTTCGAAAACTCGTCTAGAGCCCCCAAATTCTCAGAACCGACCCTGGTTACAATTAGGAATTACTTTGAAGATTTGAACTGTTAGAAATGTCAGAGGTGATGAAGCATCTGCATCCATCACTCTTCGTCAATCTCGAAACTACGTTATGGCGCTGCAGTACGAATGAGGGGGTTGTGGTTTTTTTCTTGGATTTGGATTGAATATAATGATCTCATATGCTTACGGAAAGCTTATTTGACATGGTTTTTGTTTTTCATGATATATTTAAGAATTATTATGCAATTCGACCTGATTTGTATATCTGGTTTGGTTTGTTATTGATCCCCAATTTCTGTTTTGTTCAGTTGTTTAGGGTTTTGGTGTGGGTGTGCGTTGATGAACCTTATGCATGCATAGGTTCCCTAAACCTCCTAGCTATTGGGTTATTGTATTGAAGTAGGTTCATTGGACAATATGTCAAAATAGACATTCATTTATATTCGATTTATAGAACTTGCGAACCTAAGACTGTGGAATGTACCAAAGTAGTGTACTAACTAAACTTTTTGCTGTATAATTTCAGAAACAAAAGAGATGGAAACTATGCTTAACTCGACACCAATTTGAACCACAATTGAGTTTTGTTGTATAATTTGGAACATATAATAGGATAAATAATTACTCAAAAACCTAAGAAAGAAAGAAAAAGAAATTGTGTCGCCTCATGCAATATAAGATGGGGTGTGATATCCACACACCCCATTTTACTTCTCACACACCCTTCTAATTTTCGGCCGTCGGATCGGATGAATTGAAGAAGATCAACGGATAGAAATTAACAAGGGTGTGTGAGAAGTAATTTGGGGTGTGTGGATAGCACACCCCTATAAGATTATACAAATAATGACAAAAAAAAATAAAAAATAAAAAAATAAAAACTAAATAAGAAAATGAAAAATCAAATGTACTATAACGTAACTGGTATCAATATAATAAAAATCTTTTGACAGTCATCCCATTAATGCATATATTTGAACACCTAAAAATAGACTAATGGTATAAAAGGCATTAAAAAAAATTATTGCAAATAACGAACTTTAAAATTATGTTGACTCATCATTACACAAAAGGAAACATCTTTTTGAGAGGCAAGGTTATCTTGACCCAATCAGATGATCATCTTTATTTCTCGAACTTAATTTCTCAGTCCGGCCACGTAAATTGCAACTCCAACCTCTTATTTATGGCTTTCAATGGAGACATACAAGCTGTCCTATTACCCAATTATGAAACTAATGTTAGTGGCTAATCCCATATTTTCTTGTAGAGTGCATATAAGTTATAGGATAATGCTTGTGTCCCCATTTACATTGCGAAGTCATCCATATGCATAAGACAGGTGGTCAATCATTGCCAATTGGTTTTTAAACGACCCAACTTCAAAAATATAAACAGACCCGTTGAAATGCATTGTGAGATAGCCTAAAGAATTATATATGGATGTCCACAACATAGAAAGCACAATTGAGTAATAAGGAACATAAAAGGTTTTGGCCGAATGATTTTTTAGATCCCAGCACAAATATATGTGATGACCTTCTCAAAAGAAATCATTAACATCATGTAACATGGATAAGTAACAAAATAACAAAATTAGAAGATCATCTTTATTTCTCAACTTAATTTATTTCTCAATGTGGCCATGTAAACTGCAACTCCAACCTCCTATGCGCCTCGATGAAGAGATACAAGCCGTCCTGTTTTACACGCCAAGCGCACCAGTTTCTAGCACATCTAGTTGCATCTCTTTTAGCATCAAAGATGTCGAAATGTCCCTTTACGCTAGCCCAACTCATGTCACAAGATAACACAGGAGTTGTGTTAATGTTGATGGTCCAGCTGAAGTCTTGCAAAAATAGGATCGAGTGAGTGCTCGGATCTACACCTGCAGCTTGACAATGAACATTCAGGTTGGTGTTTTGAGCCAAGTCGTTAAAAACGGTCACCCGGTAATCAGCCATTGAGCTGCAGATGGGCAGCGAGAGCAGAAGAAGGAAAAAGCCTGTCACGTTGTTCATCTCGGTTATACTGTTGCAGAACCCTAGCTTGATAAAGATGCTTGATCAGATGGTTATTGAAATGATTCGATGCATAGTCCTCTTTAAATAGAGTAGCTTTGTTAAAGAAACCAATGAAGTGTGAACGTCCCTTATTAAGTGGAAGCCTTTGGACTTTCAAGGCTTCATTCATGCATTGGAGTTTATTCATGCATTATGATTACTTTCATGATACGGTTTGATGCTTGTGGTTATTGCGTGTTGGCCATTGTATTCATGCATGGCATTGATCTGTGCATTTGTACATGGTACTGGTGAGTGAATGGTTTAATTATCATACTCTGGAGGTTTACACAGGTGGCTATAAAAGGATATGCTTTGGCAACATTTTGGGAGGGTTCAGCTGGGATTTAGTTGGGTACAACGGTTACAAGAGATTACGTATCTCTTTGATGCGAGCTACAAAAGTGGGTTTACTCTTTGGGTTATTAGAGAGGGTATTTCCCTGAAGTGAGAGAGTGATCTTCATTAGTTGAGAGAGTGTACAAGGGGTGTATCCTATTGAATACGGACTCTGTAAAGTCCAGGTTTAAGTGTTTGCCTTTCCTTATCAAATATTATAATTGAATCATTGCACATGCTCAATTTAGCTTTAGAATATACTCAGATTATAGGCTATTGCTGCTAGAGTAAATGTTCAAGAAGTGGCACATTTCAACTTAAATGTTTGTTCATGCATGTGCATTTTATATCTCTATTTGTGTTGCATTCTATGTAGTATGATTGTCTAGTCAGTTTTGTGCGCTGACTTCCAGATGTCTTGACACACAGATTAAGACAGCTCACATGGGCTGACTGACACCTTTCTGATGGTAGTCAATTTCTAGCCATTGATCTGCCTAGATCTCTTTTGCAGCTGACAAGTGTCCTTGGGACAAGTTAGCTGATGGAAATTTTGATTTCCTTGGGTATATTTGTTCCCTAGGAGGATTCAATTTGTTCTTGGGGGTTTAGAACTTAGTTTTAGAGAGAGAGAGAGAGTTGCCTTAAAGGCTTGAAACTTGAATCTCCTCCATTTATGAACCCTAACTGCCAAACCTTCCTCATGCATTAAACACCCAATCATTGTCTATTAGGGTTGCATTGTTTTAAGGTTTTGCATTTAAGTCTTGGTCTAGTTTTGAGTTTTAAATTCGGTTTTAGACCAAACTTTTGGATTCAAGTTAGATTCTTCCTTCAATTGTTTGACTAGAGAATCTGACTAGTCATTTGAATCTAGATTTCATGTGCATATATCATAAAATCATATCACATCATTGATCGTGTTGATCTTGGTGCCCCAAGGTGATGAGCTCATGAGGAGCTGCTACTTTGTGAAGACCGAAGGAGTTCATCTCGTGTAAGGCAAGGTTGCACAAAGGTAAAGCTGCTACGTAGATATGGATCTAGGAATTGAGCTTATGTGGTCTTTGTATGAACTTTTGTTTACACTAGTGAATTGGACTCAGTGGAGGTGAGTTTTTCTGGCCAAAAGTCTCTAGTGTTCAAGTTATGTTTATTGTGTCACACATCATATATACACATACATGGTACATATATCTGTTCAACATTTAAATGGTATGTACTCACTTGACACATTAATAACTTACAACAATCTATAGCCTTGCTGAGTAGGATAGTTTATCGACTAACAAATCTACCTTAGTTGACTAGTAGGCTTTACTAGTCAGTCTAGTAGATTATAATTTTTATATACAGGATATTCCATTTGATACCAATTTCAAACTAATTTGGATTTGGATATTTAACTCTGGAGCGGTTTTTACATGTAAGGTCAAATTTTTTGTTATTGTTATGAAACTGGAAGCACTCTTCGCCAACCACGTAAATTCTTGTTGTGTGCTCTTATTAACTTTACTTAGTGTCATGCATTGAAAGAATTTATTTCTTTCAATGGACTTGTTTGTCATGATGAGAGGGGTTAATTTTGACTTAGAACAAAATTGAATATTTTTGCTATAAAATTAATAGAATAAGTGGTCATGAAAATTGAATGGAAAAATGTTAATCTATGACTTCAAAGATTATTCTTTGTTGTTTGCGTAACTTTAGGCATTTTCGTAATATCCAGACAGTCCCTGCTTTCTTATATGTTTAGGATAATGCTAGGGAGATCAAAATTTTAAACTAAGTTTGCAAATCAAATGTTGTGTCACTTATGGGAAATAAACATGTTAATTAACACTTAAGTAATAATCCAATTCTCAACAATCACATCATTTGGTTTGCGAATTTAGTTTAAAATTTTGATCTTCCTAACATTATCCATTTATTTTTATTTATGTTACTGTATATGTGAGGTGTGGATTCCGTTATGGACTATGTGGTTCCATTTTGATATTTTTCGCACATACCTAGTTTTCCATATAAATACATGCCGGGTTGGCATGCATGTATATACATGTGATGTAGATGAGAACAACTCATGATCTTGGCTTGCTAATTAGACATGTACATGCATATGACAGTTTGGTTATCATTGTATGTAGACATAATTAATACGTAACGACCATAACCTGAAATGCTAATCAATTAATTAAGCAAACAAATATGAAAGTTGAAACAAAGAAGCATTCTATTCAAACAATGAAAAAGCATTTGTTTTCCTATAAAAGCATATACCTAGATTGCCCATATACTGAACCAAACTATATATTGAGCAGCATTGGAAATAATGAAGGCGTTCATCTATTTCGTGCTCTTCCTTACTCTGGCATTTGGCCCGATTAGCTACTATGGTTACATTCTTAGAAAAAAGCAACACCCTTATTACAACTTTCAAAATAACAACAAATTCTCAAATAATTAAAATACAAAACCTTTGTTATTCCAAAGCATATTAATAGTTTCAAATTGTTTTCTTCAAGGACTGCCTCCTGCATCACAACTAGACAAACACTAGCACAACTAAAGAAGGAGACTAAGATAAAGAGCCAAGCTTTGTTCATAAATTCATTCAAATACATCCTTCCCCCCCCCCCCCCCCCCCCCAAAAAAAACCTCCATAATTCTAGCATTTTAAAAGGCCTAGCCAACTGCTTAATTAAATGCTAACACAACTTCCTAGTCCACTAAAACTTCATAAATGATAATCAAGTCCCAACTCAAATACATAATTGAAACACAACTTACCAAAATACAAATTAGTAAAATATAAATTAGCCATTTAAATATGAGAGCTTAATGAATTTCTTTTTCATGCACTGCATCAGACTCTCCAGGTGAGAAAGAACTCACCCACGAGTTCACTGATTCAAAATCGATCCATAACCCAAAGTGCTGTAACCAACTTTTCTTCGCATGCTTAGTTTTCTTTTTCAAGCTAACAAACAACTTCTTTGCATAATAGAAAAAAATGGTGGTTATTTCCATAAGCTGCAATAGTTTATAAAGATTTCTTGAGGATGTATCAACTTCCAAATATTGCAATAACTCTTTTCGCTCTCCCATTTTTTTGGTTACGTCAGTGTGCATGAAGTCATACCAAACCGGATCATGAAACTCAATTGTAGGAGTAACTTCCACAACTTTAGGTTGCTCATGTGTGGCAATGTGTTGTGGCGTGCATCCATTTTTGAATCCTAACACCATATCTCTATTACCAGAAACCATCAATATGTTGCTGCTTGTTTGATCAACGTACAAGACTTCACATCTAAAGCACAAGTAGAGGCCAAAATATCCCTTGTAGAATCTGATTTGCAAACCCCTTCTTGGCATAGACTTGTTGAGTTCTTTAGTGATACAAATTCAATTGTTTTGTCCTGAAAAGTGTCGCGGTTGACATTCTTCAAGTTCACTTCTTCATTGTCAACATATTCATAAAAAATAGGTGGTACAATCCAATCAAAAGCACTAACCATTTGATCAAACTTGGGTTCTTTATCGCAATCAAATTTCATTTCACCGTATTGAGTTTCTTCTTCAAGAGAAATGCCAAGTTTATCTTCCTTACACCTAATTTCCAAATAAGAAGGCAAAGAAAATTGACTTACGTCCAGGTTTGAAACTTTGTTGATTTCAATTGGTGCTTCAACCTCAAACGCTAATCCTTCAGCATCATTTGGTTTGTAATCTTCCACACAATCCCTTGCAACCTTAAGCCAATTATGAAATCTTGTCAGCCCAAGCTTCCATAATTGATTTTTATTCCCTTGAGACGAACGGTGTTGTGGATTGTAAAACCACCTCAATTCTGCCTCATGATCAGAATTACTGCGTCTTGACCCACCAAGCTTCATACGAGCTTCTTGGTGTTCGATTCGCCTACTGAGTTGCTCAACTTGTCTTCGAAGTGCTTGAAGTTCTTTGTCTCTTTCATCCCTAGATTCCACGATGCTCATATGGTGCTCATGCTTTCCTCTACCTCTTTGTCCCACCATTTTACATAAACGGTGCGGAAACGACCCAAAGAACGTAGCAAAGCTCTGGTACCAAATGATGCAAGAGAAGCCAAGGATTCTTGAGGAGAGGAGGGATAGATGACCTGGGATTTGCTCAACTAGGGGCAATGGAGTTTGCACACGTCACTAATCGTGGATTCGCTCACACAACCAAGCCAAATGCTTGATTTTAGAAGGAAAAATCACTAATGATGCTGGAGGCAGGCCTTGAAGAAAACAATTTGAAACCATTAATATGCTTTGGAATAACAAAGGTTTTGTATTTTAATCATTTCACCTCCTTGAGTGTTAAGGTGGCATCATATTTTTTATTTTTTTTTTAGAAAGCGAGTAAATTGTTAGGCCCTGAACCTGAAGTCAATAGAAAAAATTTAACACCGCACTTGATGCGCGAATAAAAAGTAATGTAATAAGAACATATACATCTCTTAGTTTACATCATAATGTCTCACAACCAAACATTCACACTCTACTTATGTTACAAAATTTTTGTCTATACTTCCCATGAAAGTCTACTTTTCAGGTCTCGAAGTCAACAATTGTCAAATTATTCATAAGGGGCGAGCTTCTGGCTCATCAGGGCAAAAACCACAATGCATATAATACATCGGAATCAATGACGATGCATCAATGTAGTATTTCCTCTTCAGTCTATTATGTTAACCCAGTTAACAAATAACCCTGTTTCTCTTTTCATTAGTCATCTCGTCAAATTCCCAATCCCGAACCCAAACCCGAATAGATCGTTTTATCGGACTCTAACACAAGGGGCTTCGCTCCCTTATTTCTTGCATTTTGGGCTGAACATAGGTCTTTTTACCCCGAGAGTGGACTAAACTACTTTTAGTTTCATATTTCCACAAATCTCATACCTTCTCAATTTGGGACTAGTGCATGATCTTTTGTTATTCAATTCCATGGATCCTTCCCCACTGAATCCACAATACATGACATAGTTATCGTTCATGATAACTATGAAACAATATTCAAATGACATTCAAACCAATAATATTCTTCAAGAAACATCAGCCAAAGACAAGCTCAAGCATTTGAATCATGATATCATGTAGTCATAAAATTGAACCAATTAACATACACAATTGTGTGTATGAAACCGATTAATATACGAAGGTTCCCCGAGAATTTTCCTAGCTTGATTCCAAAGTTTAGCATGCTCCCACAATTTATGACGTCACCTTCACAGTGTGTCAATGTTTTTTTCATGAGTAACGTACTAGAGTTCCTAATCCAATAAAAATACAAAAGGTTAGTATATAATCCTTATATAGTAACCAGGTTATATTCCTTTTTATTTTGTTAGGGTCAAATACATTTCTTGTAGTCTAATTTGGTACCCTACTATATGATACTTGCACTCTTGTCCTAAATAATTTTCTGAGTTTACAAAACGCCCTTAAACTTTTGGGTATATACACCTTGGCCCCTTTATAAGAAATATATAATTGCCCCCAAAACTGAAACTATTTTTATAGTTCAGTCCTGTTATGAAACCAGCGGGTTTCATAAATGTTTTTTTCCCACAATATTGAATTCAACTTTCAAGCCAAAATACAATCCATAATGGTACAAACTAAGAACAATACTTGGCTACTAAAAGATGAGCAGGAAGTAACCTAATGTTAAGCGCCTATCATCACTCAAACTAGCCCAGTCAACATCTGTATAACCATCAATACTAAAATGACCATTCTTCTTGAATAAAATCCCTTTCCTCAAACTTGCTTTCAAATAAGTCAATATCCTCATAATTGCATTCATGTGTTGTTCTCCTGGATCATGCATGTATTGACTAACGACACTCAAGACAAAGCACAAATACATTAATCTTCCCATTAACCGTTGATACCTCCCTTTACCTACCGGTACTTGGTTTAAATCAATGCTTAGTTTCATTCCCTCTGCCAATGGAGTAGTCACAAATTTGAATGCTGATATGCCAGTTTCTTTTAACAGGTCAAGAATATACTTTCTTTGTGACCAAAAGATTCCTAGCTTGATCCTTGATACCTCAATCCTGAGAAAATATTTCAGAGACCCAAAATCCTTCATCTCGAATTCTGTACTTAAATATTTCTGCACACTCATCCGGATCATTACCGGTAACTACGATGTCATCCACATATACAATGAGTGATGTAAGCTTTCCATTCCGACATTTCAAGAACAACGTGTGATCACAATTACTTTCCTTATATCCAAATGCTCTCATAGACTTGGTAAATCTACCGAACCACGCTCTTGGGGATTGCTTCAACCCATACAATGATTTTCGAAGCCTGCACACCTTTTATCTATGCATATTTGGAACGTTACTCCCTGGTAGGAGCTCCATGTAAATCTCTTCTATCAAATAGGTATAATATACAATCCTAAGCCTAAATAAATAGGGAAGAATAATTACAAGAGATTACAAAGATGTTTTTCCTACATTACACGGGATCCATCCTAAACTAGAAAATCCTAAATTATAGGAAACTATAAAAGTCAACACACACTAGATGAACTTTGAATCAAACATCAAAATTTCTCTAAATCTCATCCATTTTAAATATGCAGAAATTCTAGCAACCAAAACACAAGTATTCTTTACCTTAATGCCTTCAGTTAAGCTCCAAAATGCTCAAATCATTCATGAACAAGTTTGAAATCAAAGATTTGAGTCTAATTAGTCAAAACCCCTAAATGAATTACTCAAAACTAATTAATAATCCTCAAAATTTACCTTAGAAAGTTGGGTTTGGTTTACAGATCATGCAGGTGAAAACTGTTCGTTATTCAGACGTCAAGATTACTAGTTAGGAATTTCGAGAGTTGAGAAACCCTTCTATTTTTCTTTTTTGTTCGTACCAGCTATAAGGAAGAACAAGAATATGGGGTTTATCACATATGTTTGCCGGCTCATCTCTTCCCCTTAGACTTTAGAGGCCTATTTCGAATTGTCATCGTACCACATGACAAAAATCCAAATCCAAATTCATTTTTCTTGTTTTCTTTTTGTCTTCTCACTTTTTGTCTTCTCTTGTTTCAACAGCGCTCATATGCTGGGTTTTCCAGCTGCTGACCCGTGGAAAGCCAGGCTCTCATCTACTACCCCCTTAAAATGCTATGAATTCTTCATACTGTACACTATCTTTATCGTGTCTCACAAAAACTCACCCACCTCTTTCAATCATTCACTGTCGGAGGACTCACCCGCTTGGCCGTCACCCCATTAACCTCTTTAGAGATCTCCTCTTCAAAGTAAGAGATAAAACAGTCATACTCATAGGCCATCCTAGGGAACACTTATGTTCATGTATAATGCAATGGCAATGTCATTTGCACTAACATTGCCAACGGTAATGCTAAATACCTTCTCTATGCCCCAATCATTCAAGCATACTTCTAGACACTACCCAATGTCATCACCCTTGTGATAAACTTGGACAAAGTTTAGGATTCTCTTATGCAATCTCCAATTATTGTTCGAAAAATGGCTAGTGACAACCTTGTAATTTATATTTTGGATCAACGTCCAAGTATCAGTAATGTTACTTACCCAAAATCCCTAAATCACACTTTTCATTTTTGCCTTATCCATTAAAAATAAGTCCAAAACCACCACTACCATCTTATGCCTTTAGGAAGTTTTTAATTTGGATTCAAGTCATGGATTCAATCCCTTAAGTCTTCTTGATCAACCACCCTAAATGTCATCTCGGCCATGCCATTGTAATCCACTTCATTTATTTGAAATTAAGTAATAATGTTCAGGTGGATACACACATTCAACAACTTGATCAGTACTTGAAAACTTTTGAGGAAGAGCTGCGTGGTACTGTACTTTTACTCCATTTCCATCTTGTCAAGTCTTTGAATTGTATGCAGTTTATACCACCCGGTTCAAGTCTTTCATTTTTACACTTAAGATTACCTGCGAGGACATAATTACTTCTTCCTTGCGTTATGTATTTTACCAAATTTGGGTATGTATTTTCCCTAATTTTGGTAAAGGGGCATTGTTTGGGCCCAAAATACTGGCTTGGGCCGAGTTTAGAATTGTTCTCAGCCCGAAAGCTTTGCTCAAGGACGGCCGTGTCCTATCAGGATGTGGTAGTTGAATCCTGATACAATAAGGAGTCTCGGCAGGATGAGGATGTTGAAACTTAGGAATGAATGCGACCTGATAAGGGATTGAGTACAAAGTCCTAATAGGAATAGGACTAGCAGAGATAAGATTGGATCGGGGTAAGGAGTCCTAATTTGAGTATAGTTTTGATTCGATTAGGAGCAGGTTTGCTACTATAAATAGAGGGAGGAAGGCATCATTCAAGGCCCCCTCCAATTCAACACACAAATTGCCCTGCGCAAACTCTTTCAATAACCTTGAGATTTTTTTTTTTTTCTGTCAACACATATTCAGTTTGGATAAACAACACTGTGAAGGCAACCGGTGATACCTTCAGTTTGGATAAACAACATTATCGCCGTAGAACCAGCCGACCGCGGAACACATTCAGTTTGGATAAACAACATTGCGTCGAAGCCGACTGGTTATTTATCCAAGTCTCGGTCGAGAGAGACTTTCGGGTCTTTATTGGCAAAGGTCAGTGTTACAGTTTATTCGGGCTCGGCACATTGAACGCCAAGTTGTTTTATAATTGGATACTCACAAGTAAGCATTAGAGTTCGGCATTCTGACGGCCGAACCACATTTACCATCAAGTCATATATCTGTTTTGAGTATCTGTGCCCCTATACTCTGGTGTCGATTCGGCGTGCTTATACCCTTACAAATATAATCATTGTGACCGAATCCGGTGCCGACGGTTTGTGAACTTCGCAAAATTAGCAGCCTTGTCTTCAGGCTCTAGAACCCAAAGGTCGAGACGTGTTCCTTCCTCGGCCGTAATCGTAAGATCGAGAAGTCAACCATGCGCTCAACGCAACATCAACACATTTTACTCCTTGGTCGAGCTTGACCGATGAGTTGGCACACCCCTCATCAACCGAAGGACGTAGTTAGCTCATTAGTTACTCGGCCTGCGCGCCACGTAGGCTTGGTAGTTTTTAGGTAAACATTTTGGCACGTCCGGTGGGACCAAGTGCTAAAACTACGAAGTTCATGACCATCGAGACACGATCGGTTAAAAAGAAAATAATCATGGGAAAGTAAATGATCGATCTACCAGTTCAGAGTCCTAGACAAAAAGTGTCACATGCGCGAAATCCCCCCGTTGTTGTGACCCTTAAGGCTGCAAGTGTGACACGCTGAGAAAAGGAAGTTTGTCTCGGTACCCAGTCCTGAAACACAGAAGTACCCAACTGAACTGCAGGCGTTTTCATTGAAGGAATAGTGGAGGACTGCGACGAAGACGGTGGTAAAGGCTCTGACCCTCCAACTAGGTCATTTCTTCGAAGATAACTTGACGAGCAATCTCGGCAGGTTGAACAAACAGTTATCCAAAAAATGAACTGTTTGCTCGAGGTAATACGAAATAATGGTAAGACACACACTCAATTGCTTAAATTATTAATTAGCAGAGTTTTCATATGGGGATTTGTTGATCAGTCTCGACAATTTCCACTCAAAAGTAATCCGCTACAGGCCGAAGTAGGATCCACTCGGCTCAAAACAATTGACTTGGAAAAATATGGAGGATCAAGTAGTAGGTCAGATGGATCCGACCAGAGAGTGGAAGTAGCATCCGTCGATATGATCGTGGTTCAAAGGATGATTGATTCGGCCATGAAAAAGGGGCTGAAGTTTCCGAAATTCATCCATCCATATCCAGCTTATGTGGAAAAATTCGAATATCCTAAAGGCTTCAAGATCCCAGATTTCAACCTTTTGGCTGGAGAATCATCCTTGTCCTCGTTTAAACATGTGGCCGGTTCACTGCGTAATGCGAAGATGTCAATAGTGATTTCCATAAACTGCAACTATTCCACTTTTTGTTGACGGGCTCAACATTCGCATGGTATATCAACCTCCCACCTAATTCCATCCAAAGTTGGGAGGAGTTGGTCGAGAAATTTCATGAACAATTTTATCGGTTGGGGATGGAAATGTCAGTTTCTTCATTGGCTAGGATGGCTCAAGCATCTGATGAGTCACCAATGGACTATCTTACAAGGTTGAAATCAGCCAGGAATTGGTGCCGAGTACCTCTACCTGAAGTCGAATTTGTTAGGCTTGCTCTGAATGGGCTAGACGTGGAGTACATAAGAAATTCCTGGGGGCAAACTTTCGAGATATATATGAATTAGCCCAACATGTCGAGCAATATGATTATTTGCTCTGAGAGGAAAAGATCTCGAAGTCCCCATCCTGGGGAACGATTTACAAAAATCCCACTGTCAGCTACACATCGGCCGAAGGCGAAGATTCCTAATACGTCAGTGTGGACGCGGCCGAGATAGTAATAGATAAACCATATGTTTGCAAGGCATTGACTCAAATTAATTCCAAGGATGCCAAAACCCTCTTGGCCACTGAAGAGACGGGGAAAACATCAAAAGTTTACACTTTTGATATCACCAAGGCCGATGCAATTTTCAACCAATTGTTGTTAGCAAAGATTATCAAACTTCGGCCAGGACATAACATTCCCAAGGCCAAAGAGCTTAAAGGAAAGACATTTGCAAGTACCATAACTCGACTAAGCATACCATGAACAACTGCGTCGTGTTCCGTGATGATATTCAAAGCTGGATTAATAAAGGCAAGCTAAAGTTTCCTGAAAAACAAATGGCGGTCGATGTTGATCCATTCCCTTTGGCAACAGTTGGCATGGTAGACTCCCATTTTTCCAAGAGCAAAGGGAAAGGGAAGGCCGAGTTTGTCCCAACACAACACGTCCCAAAGAAAAACTCTTAGCCACGACTCAAAATTGATCTATTTTCCAATGAACTGCCCACCGAGTTTTCGGGACCGACCGTAGTCGAATCTATGTCAGACTCCAATGCAGAAGAAACTGACAGGCTGATGGTTTTGTGCAGCAATTGTAAAGCACGTATTGTATTAACCGAACTGAATGAGAGACTACCTCAGACTCAACACCACAAAAACCATCTAAGGCCGTGACGACACCTCCAAAGAAACTTGGCGGAGGCCAGCACCAGAAAGTGTTCGATAGGCTCGGCCCTAAAAAACAGACAGATGGCCCTACCTCGGCTAGATGGTGTCTTGATTTCAACACGTCGTTTTATAACGAGGATTATTACTCGTGTAATTCCAGCAGTTCAAGTTTATCGACGAATAAAAAAACCTTCAAGCAGTCTGAGCCATGCGACCAACGTTGTTACAGTTACAACTCTCCCACTAAGATGTATACTGCACTATCCAAATCTCAAAAACGTCGACGCCAGCGGATAAATTGCATGGCTCGACGACAAGCAGCCCAGATCGTTTCGGCCACTAAATGGCAGCCAAAAGAAGCGGATATGATCAACAAACCCCAACAATCATAGCTAAATTACAAGGGCGAAAGGGAACCGATCGTGACTTCAAAACCACTATTGAAGAGTCCGAGAAGCGCATCAAACTCCTCATTTGGCCTAGGGAGATGAAAGTTCATTTCGAACAGTTTGGGAAAGACACCGAAGGCAAACTTCCCCCGTTACCCCCGCAAAAGCCATTAATAAGAGTTCGACAAAATCTACACCCTTAATTCCTCAGCGAATCCTTGGAGTACATGAGAGAGTTTCATAAGAAATATTATGCCAATGATTTGTATGGCCTACCCAAGACATGTCAAGAAGCTCTCGACCTGGCATTAACTTGTCTTGATGCTTCTCAAATTATCCAAAAAACCACCAATCCAACAATGAAGGCCAGGTTCCAGCACATACAAGAAGTTAAGGTCATTGGCTTCGAGGTTGATCTATACACGGACATTGATATGGCCAATCTTCCTTTTTCTCTTGAAGACCTTCAATACTTACGACACCACTTTGAACTCTCTTCGGTGTTACGACCGATGAAAAAGATCGGGTGGCACATCTGGACGCCTACCTAGACACAAGGGATGCCCGGATTGCCTATGAAGAACAAGCCCGTAAAGCATTGCAGAGGCAAAGTCAGACACCATAAATGAACGGGCTCGAAGACGATAGTCAGAACGAAGCAAGGTCGGGTTACATATCACAAGAGCAAGTACCTATTAAGGCATACGATGATCAGGCCGACGATGCTCTAACGCACAATGTTGTAGTCCTCGATAACCCGGAATACGACGACCAAGATCCGATAGGCCCTTCAGTCTTTGAGAACATGGAAATCAGCATGGTTCATGTTCTACCTGCTGAATTCCAGCCAACTGCACACCAACCAAATTTCTTGGATGGTGATGTGGTTGCCGAAGAAGCAACACAAGTTGATTTCGTTGTCACCGCCGAAGATGGACAAGCAAATAACGACGACAAACTTAAAGTAGCTTTGGCCATATTGTTTCCCCACTCATCCTTGGTTAATCTTCAACATTTAAAGTCGTTGTATGTCACGGCTCACATTGAAGGTTATCTAATCTCTAAAATTTTCGTCGATTATGGGGTGACGGTTAATATCATGCCCATATTCGTCACGAAAGCATTACAACGATCCAACGACAAACTCATCCCATCAGGAATAACCATGAGCAGCTTCGTCGGTGACAAATCCCAAACCAAATGAGTGCTCCCTTTAGAGGTAAACATTGCAAGTCATAATCACATGACAATATTTTTTATCATCGACTCCAAGACCGAGTATAATGCATTGCTCAGTTAGGATTGGATTCATCAAACGAATTGCATTCCCTCTTCTTTATATCAAGTTCTCATCTTTTGGGACAGAAAATCAGTTGTGGTTCATCCGGCCGACAATCAGCCATTCGAAGCCAATATGATTCAGGCACAGTATTACGATGACCATGTCAGATATATTACCCTTCAGGGTTTGAACGAGGAAGGGTGACCAACTTGAATTTCGGTCCAGAAAGCGATCGAGGTAGGTGTCGGCGAGAGTTAGGTTGGCCGATCTAATCGCCGACATTGATGCATGAAGAAAGACAGGACAGACGCCAAGCCACGATTTCATCTACCATGGAACGAGACTGTTGGCCCACTAGTATGCTATTTCCCAACACCCAAATTCAGGCGTCAACTTAGTCGAATTTTTTGCCGAATGAGACAACGGCCCCATACTATCACTAGACAAAGTTCAGGCTGTACCGCCCGAGCTCGAGGATAGTCAACCTCAAGTTAAAGATCCATTAGAGGAAATAAATGTTGGAACGACCGAAGAGCCACGACCTTTGTTCATTAGTGCTTTGTTACCCCAACATGTAAAAATTAAGCTTTGTAATTTGCTTAAAGAATTGAAGGATTATTTTGCTTAGAGTTACCATGAGATGCTTGGTCTAGATCGCACACTAGTTGAACATGAATTGTACATCAAACCTGGGTGTAAACCATTCCGCCAACCACCTCAACGATTCTCGACCGAAGTACAACTCGACATAAAAGACGAACTCCAAGCATTGACACTCTCCCAACCTCCATTCTCAATTAATTGATTATGTTGATCAGTTTTATATCCTTGCCCATAAGACACACCAAATGTAGGGACACTTTGCATTGTGGACCTTTTAATATACTGCGACATAAGAAAAGTAAGATTCGCCATTTGAGCTTGAAGATTAGCAATTGCCATGTCTTGCTTCTCTAGTACCTAAAATCAAAGATATAAAACTAAATCAAATATCAACAATAAAAAAGAAAAAAGAAAAAAAAAACAGAGTGATTAGCAATTTTACTAGTCCCCGGCAACGATGCCAAAATTTGATGTGGTAGAAACTAACACACAAATTAAACCCTATAAATTATGCAATCGTAGTACGAGGTAAGGATCGTTCTATTTCGGGGATTAGAAGGGATGCTAATCATATGCATACAAATTGATTTCCAGTTATTTTTTCTATAAACCATGAAAGACAATGCCCCAAATTAACTGTGAACAACACTAATTAACTCTCAGAGTTTCCTAAGTTCATTGAATTGGACTCAGCAACGCAACCAAATTATTCATCTCGAGTTCCCTAACTATGAAAAGCATGATAGAGATACATCTCAAAGATCATTAAGTTTTGTGAAAATCATACTCCTGCGAAGAATTTACTTAATTCAATCATGACTAGTGACTTTTACTACTTGCAAATATCAGTTCATAACGATTAGGTGAAATTCCCTTATATTCTAGCATCAAATCCCTGCATGCAAACTAAGTGTGCACCCTAATAAACATACAAGAATAAGTTTTCTATATAGCAGATAAGTAAATCGCATTCATGTTTTATGAAACAATAACTGGATGTAATCAATTTATATAAAATATATGATCATGGCTTTGAATTCACCTCTAGCTAAAAGGAAACTTAGTTACACATGTTCATCATAACTGAAAAGCAATCTAAAATAAACATTGAAACTTAAAGCAAGTATAGAAAGAACTCTGAAAATTCCAGCAACTTCAATAGACGAATGGTAGGCGCGGCACCTCCTAAATCTCTGCAGGAATTTCATATATATAGAGGAAAATGGCTGAATCCAAGGAGGAAAGGGTTTTGACATTTTTGAAATATTTTAGGACTCTAAAAATTAGGTAGAAAGTGTTGGAATGTGATTAGGATTCCTCCTTGCAGCTAGAGATAAGATAAGATAATGTTGGATAAGATAGGATAAGATAAGATAAGATAGGATAGGATAAGATAATGTTTCTCTCCAATTAGGATTCCTCTTTTTTGTCTAATTCCTTGCCTTCCAAGCCTCAACTTTAATTTCTCCAGATTTTAGCACATGTCTAGCACCATTTAAACACCAACAACGTTCAACCCATATGCTATCCACGCATGCTATCCAATCAAAGTACAAGATTGCTCGAAATTGCTCCATTGAGCTATTTATTGTCATCTTTACCATCTCGACCTACAATAATACGAAAATAGCATAAATTACCAAAATAAATGGAAATTAACTAAGTAAATGCAAAGAAATAAGATAACAAAGTCGCATAAATATGCTCCTATCACAATCCAAGTCCAAAACTGCTCCAAATTGCTCTATTTTCCCATTTATTGTCATCTTTACCAACTGGACCTACAATAATACGAAAATAACTTAAATTACCAAAATAAATGGAAATTAACTAAGTAATTGCAAAGAAATAAGATAACAAAGTTGCATAAATATGCTCCCATCAAATTCCCCCACACTTAACTTTTGCTAGTCCTCGAGCAAAACAAAGAAAACAAAACAAAACATAAACCTTCCAACAAGAACCTTAGGGATTTCCAATGAAACATGACATGTTAGAAATCATTACTTACATAGATTTTAGCCATCCTTACTCTTGAGCTTTTACTTAATTGCAGTAACGAGTTACTAGCTCGCATTTAAGCAATTAAAACAACATTTGAAAGTAGTATCATGCCTTAGAGAATTCACTCAATTCCTCACCTGATATAATCTCTATTTGAAAGTGGTAACTGCAATAACGACTTACCAGCATTCACATATGTTATAACAAAGAAGGCACTTTCTGAATTTTATTAATACAAACATGTATATACTCATACCAGGGATTCCATATGCTTGTACCAATTTCAAACTCCACATATTGAATCACATAATAATCAAGATAAAATTCTAAGGGTTGTAATGGGGCTAAGGTATCAGCTAACAAAGAAAGGTTAAGGATAAACAAAGGTGCTTAAAGTAATAGTAAGTAAAGTAATGAAATCAACACTTAAAATTCAACTTTTGATTGCAGCACCCAACTATAAACACAAAAGGGAGATTCGTACAACTTGAGGGTTAAATTCACTTTTTTGGACCCTTTTTCAACAACCAACACTTATGAACTCATTCTCACTTCTTTTCAACCTTTTTTTTTCTATTCTTAACTTTTTTTTTTCAACATTTTTCTTCTTTTTTTTTTCTTTTTTTTTCCTTTTTTTTTTTTTTTTCTGTTTTCTTTGAAACATTAAACATAAGAACTAATTCACCGAATTCAAAAGAACAAATCCTTTCCCCACACTTATTTTTCTACAAATCGTAAATCAAAAGGAATTCCCAACAAGACATGCATCACTATTCTTTAAGAACAAGGGTATGGATATTCCTGTACTAGGCTACGTAGGGATAATGCAAGCTAACAAAGAAAATAAGCTAAATAAGGCTCAAGGGGGTTAAACCTACAATACATATGCAAGTGATAAGGCTTTTTGGCTCTGGTGGTAACTAAACAACTTCATCTTGTTATTTGTTATGCAATTAATTTTATGCTTTAAGCAAAACTAGCAAGAGTTCTAGTATTTGGAACTAAAATGATGAAAAAACATTCCAAGTAGCAACCAAGCAAAGAAATAATGAGATCATGCAACGACTTTAGAAAACAACAATATCACAGATTAATAACTCTCTAACCAAAGAATAGGCTCTCACAGGGTTGTAGCGTTAGTTTGAGTTTCTTCCTTCAAGCATGTTACAAAAGCTGATTTTTTTTCCTTTGTGATTACATGTGATTCGTAAATGACAACTACAACTAAGTATTAACCAAAGAGAATATCAAACTTCCACCCATGTTTATAACTTTCTGCAACTTTGCAGCTCGATACGTTGAATGGCTAGCGAACATCGTCCCTGTTTTAAAGAAAGTGGTGCCCTGCGCATCTATATTGATTTTTGAAATTTGAACTTGGCAACGCCTAAAGACGAGTATCCAATGCCAATTTCAGATTTGTTAATCGACGCAGTGGCACACCACAAGATCTTATCCTTTATGGATGGACATGATGGTTATAACCAAATTTTCATCGTCGAAGCTGATATCCATAAAATCGCTTTTCGTTGCCCTGAGGCATTCGGCACATACAAATGGGTCGTCATGCCATTCGGCCTCAAGAACGCCGGTGCCACATACCAACGAGCCATGAACACTATTTTCCATGATTTGTTTGGTACCATCGTCGAAGTCTACATCAACGATGTTGTAATCAAATCAGAACGTCGGCATACACATTTGGATGACCTCCATCAGGCTTTCTTGTGTATGCACTGGTACAATCTTAAGATGAATCCCACCAAATGTGCTTTTGGCATATCAGCTAGCAAGTTTTTAGGATTCCTTGTACATCATCATGGTATTGAGGTATACGACAACAAGGCTCGCGCAATCATCAAATCTCCATCCCCAATGACTAAGAAACAACTACAATCATTGCTCGGCAAGATTAACTTTCTTCATCAATTTATTGCTAATTCAACCAGGAAAATGAAAGCCTCCTTCACGCTTTTGAAACTTAAGGATTCTGACATCTTCAAATGGTGTGCAAAACACCAAGAGGCATTTACGCAGATCAAGGTCTCCCTAACAAAACTCCGCCTATGTAATTTACATTGCCGATCCCAAGCCCGGATAAAGGAGGAGGGGGAGGGCGTCAGGTAGTCGACAGCCGGCACTCCATGATCACGTCGAATCCTTATGAAAATGAATCCAGAACAAAATCGCGCTAAAGCTAGGGCGTCACCCGTAAGTGGCGCGTTGTGTGGCCCGAGCACAGTGATAAGTGAGCAAGGGTTGCTGTATCTCCATCGGCACCCGGATGCAGTGTTAAATGAGTAAGGGGGCCGTAGAAACTTCTTTTCGAACGACTCCACTCAAAGTTGTTTGGGAGCATATGCTCCTATCAACTTTACACGGGACACACAAAAGAAGTACTTTGATCCTATTAGACGGGGGAGGGTGAAGAAGCTAGGACAGAAGGGTAGAGTTCAAGAGAGCAAAATGCGTTTAGGAACGTGTAATATAGGAACCTTAACGGGAAAATCTATGGAAGTAGTGGAAGTTATGGTGAGGAGAAGGATAAATATTATGTGCCTACAAGAAACTAAGTGGGTTGGTAGTAAGGCAAAGGATCTAGAAAACTCAGGGTTTAAACTTTGGTATTCGGGCACAAATAGAACAAGAAACGGTGTTGGCATCATCGTGGACAAGACCTTGACACAAGATGTTGTAGATGTCAAGAGGGTAGGAGATAGAATCATGGCAATCAAGATTGTAATAGGACAAGAACTTATCAATGTGATTAGTGCGTACGCACCTCAAGTAGGGTTGGATACGAGTTCGAAGGAGAAATTTTGGGAAGACCTTGGAGACTTGGTGCAAGGAATTGCTCAGACGGAGAAGTTATTTATAGGAGGAGATTTAAATGGACACGTGGGCAGGGAGACAGGCAACTATGGAGGTTTTCATGGTGGCCATGGTTTTGGGGAGAGAAACGAGGATGGGGAAGCTATCTTGGATTTTGCAATGGCATATGATCTCTTCTTAGCCAACACCTTCTTTAAGAAGAGAGAAGAACATGTGATCACCTACAAGAGTGGGTCGTCAAAAACACAAATAGATTTTCTTCTAATGAGGAAAGGGGATCGTATAACTTGTAAGGATTGCAAAGTTATACCAGGAGAGAGCGTGGCTAATCAACATCGCTTGTTGGTGATGGATGTACATATCAAAAGAGTGAGACAAAAGAACAAGACTTTGAAGTGCCCAAGGACTAGATGGTGGAATCTAAAAGAAGAAAAACAAGCCATTTTCAAAGAGAAGGTAATCACCCAATGTGTGTGGGATAGAGAGGGGGAAGCTAACCAAATGTGGGATTCCATGGCTAGTTGTATCCGAAAAGTAGCAAAAGAGGTATTAGGAGAGTCCAAGGGCTTGGCCCCACACCAAAAGGAATCTTGGTGGTGGAATGAGGAGGTACAAACAAAGGTGAAGGCTAAGAAGGAATGTTGTAAAGCCTTATACAAGGAGAGGACCGATGAAAATGGTGAAAGGTATAGAAAAGCGAAGCAAGAGGCGAAGAAAGCTGTCAGAGAAGCTAAGTTAGCGGCTTACGACGATATGTATAAACGACTAGATACCAAAGAATGAGAGTTTGATATCTATAAACTAGCTAGAGCAAGGGAAAAGAAGACAAGGGACCTAAACCAAGTGAGGTGCATCAAGGATGAGGATGGAAAGGTTCTTGCTACAGAGAACGCGGTTAAAGACAGATGAAGAGGTTATTTTCATAATCTTTTCAATGAAGGACATGAAAGGAGTGCTTCTTTAGGGGAGTTGAGTAACTCAGAAGAGTGTAGAAACTACTCCTTTTATCGTCGAATCAGGAAGGAAGAAGTGGTTGTAGCTTTGAAAAAGATGAAGCATAGAAAAGCAATAGGCCCAGACGATATACCAATCGAAGTGTGGAAAGTTTTGGGAGAGACAGGTATAACATGGCTCACTGACCTTTTCAATAGGATTTTGAAAACAAAGAAGATGCCAAATGAGTGGCGAACGAGCACTTTGGTGCCTATCTACAAGAATAAGGACGACGTACAAAATTGCATGAACTATAGGGGTATTAAGTTAATGAGTCATACAATGAAGCTCTGGGAGAGAGTCATTGAGCATAGATTGAGGCAAGAGACACGGGTTTCGGACAACCAATTCGGGTTCATGCCAGGGCGCTCAACCATGGAGGCAATCTATCTCTTACGAAGATTGATGGAAAGATATAGAGATGGGAAAAAGGATTTACACATGGTCTTTATAGATTTGGAAAAAGCGTATGATAGGGTCCCAAGAGACATTCTTTGGAGGATTTTAGAGAAGAAAGGAGTACGAGTAGCATATATCCAAGCTATAAAGGATATGTATGAAGGAGCAAAGACTGCCGTAAGAACTCATGAAGGACAAACCGAAAGCTTTCCCATAACTGTAGGATTACATCAAGGCTCATCCTTAAGTCCTTACCTTTTTGCGTTGGTAATGGATGAGTTAACAGGACATATTCAAGATGATATTCCTTGGTGTATGCTTTTCGCAGACGATATAGTGTTGATAGATGAAACTCAGGAAGGGGTAAATGCAAAGCTTAACCTTTGGAGAGAAGTGTTGGAATCTAAAGGTCTTCGCCTAAGCCGATCAAAGACAGAATATATGGAGTGCAAGTTTAGTGCAAATGGAGGCCAAAACGAGTTAGGGGTGAGGATCAGAGATCAAGAAATACCAAAGAGCGACCGTTTTCGTTACCTAGGATCTATCTTGCAAAAGAACAGAGAATTAGATGGAGATCTCAACCATAGAATACAAGCTGGATGGATGAAGTGGAAGAGTGCATCTGGTGTGTTGTGTGACCGCCGTATGCCACTGAAGCTCAAGGGAAAATTTTATAGGACGGCAATAAGGCCGGCGATGCTGTATGGCACAGAATGTTGGGCGGTGAAGCATCAATACGTACACAAAATGGGTGTAGCGGAGATGAAGATGCTTCGTTGGATGTGTGGGCACACGAGAAAGGATAAGATTAGGAATGAGGATATCCGGGGTAAAGTAGGAGTAGCCGAAATTGAAGGAAAGATGAGAGAAAATCGGTTACGGTGGTTTGGACATGTGCAAAGAAGGCCTACTGACGCTCCGATTAGAAGATGCGACTATGGGACAGAGGTTCAGGGCCGAAGGGGTAGAGGAAGACCTAGGAAAACTTTGGAAGAGACTCTAAGAAAAGACTTAGAGTACTTGGATCTAACGAAGGACATGACACAGGACCGAGCACATTGGCGTTCTAAGATTCATATAGCCGATCCTACTCAGTGACTTGGATTTTCCAAGTCTCCAACCGAGAAGTTTTCCTCACTCGGAAAATTAAGGGAACACTACCCCAACCTACATGCTCCACTCAGAAAGCTTCAACATACAAGCTTCAACAAAAGAAAATTCAAAGGACTTAGCGAAGAAGGTTTTGGTGTATTTAACACAATACGTTGAAATGAAGGAAAACTTATTTATTGATATCCCCGATAAGCTACAAATATGTACATATACATGAGTCAAAATAAATAAACAAGATGGAGCCTTCACAAAGGTTGCTTAGGAGAAGTCTCAGCAGTCGGTAGAGCCCCAGAAGACGAAGGCAATAAATGCCTTTGGAACAAACCCACAAATCTCTGATGATCAAGTAAAACCTGACCATCAGTTTCCTTCATCTGGTCAAGCTTCCTCTTCATGTTTGTAGCATAGTCATGTGCGAGCCGGTGCAACTGTTTATTTTCATGCTTGAGCCCTCTAATCTCATGTTTGAGACTCATCACTTCGGCCGCCAATGATTCAACTTGGCGGGTTCGAGCAAATAGGCGTTGGGCCATATTAGACACAGAACCTGCACACTGAACACTGAGAGCCAGCGAATCCTTAACAGCTAACTCATCAGACCGTTTGGAAAGTAGTCTGTTATCTTTGGGAGTGAGAAGGTTCCTGGCCACCACCGCAGCGGTCATATCATTCTTCATCACGGAATCCCCAACGGTAAGAGGACCAGTAGGGGAGACGAAGGATGGGCGCCATATGTTGTCTGGAGAAGGCGGGGCTGCCTCTTCAACAAGGTTCAAGTCAAAACGACGGTCGGAGGGGCCAGACATTTTCAAAGGTGTTGAAGAGAGAAGAAGTCGGACAAATCAAGATCTTAGAAGTGCAAGAATGGAGCTTCTACTGGTGGAGATTCAAGTGTGCTTTGGAACTTAATGCCAGCCCCTATAAAAAGCTGCACTCGACGGAGCTTCAGACATCGAAGAGGCGCCTGCTCAGAAATCGAAGAGGCGTTTGCTTTCTCAAAAGCTGGGCTGCTTAGAGACCACGAGGGTGATCTCATAAATCGAAGAGGTGTTTGCTTTCTCAAAAGTTGGGCTGCTCAACCATGAAAGCCGATCTCAGAAATCGAAGAGGCGCTCGCTTTCCCAAAAGCTGGGCTCCTCAGAGACCATGAGGGCCGATCTCAGAAATCGAAGAGGCACCTACTTTTCCAGCCTTGTCAGCACCTGTCACACGCACACTCAGCTTTGCGGAAATTATGGGTATTCTGTCGAAGACTTCTGGGGAAGTAGAAAACACATGAATCTTACTGTCCAATCACCCACTTCCCACACGCAACAATAGCTCATGGGTACCACAGATAACTTTGCCAAAGTTCTCTGCCAAAGTTGAGCACGTGAAGCTTGCAGCTCCCACTACATCGCTCTGACCAAGAAGGGTAAAAGAATAGCAAAGAAACAGCACTAACAAAGTTTAGACCCATAAATTTTGAAGGTCTAGCTACCATATTATTACCCACAAGGGTAAAGGAACAGTACCACTGCTGGATAATTGGAAAGTCCCTGTGTGTCAACCTCTGTGCCTCGTGGCAAGGTAGACTAGCAAACATGCCCAACCTTTACTCACATTTGAGAAAACACTCCCAATAAGATTGCTTGCTCCAAAATCGAAGAGGCACTGTCCTCCGAATCTCGAGAGCCAGACTCCCAACATGACTACTTTCTCAAAAATCGAAGAGAGGGTAAAGGAACAGTACCATTGCTGGATAATTGGAAAGTCCTTGTGTGTCAACCTCTGTGCTTCGTGGCAAGGTAGACTAGCAAACATGCCCAACCTTTACTCACATTCGAGAAAACACTTCCAATAAGATTGCTTGCTCCAAAATCGAAGAGGCACCGCCCTCCGAATCTCGAGAGCCAGACTCCCAACATGATTACTTTCTCAAAAATCGAAGAGACACTGCTCCCCGAATCTCGAGAGCCAGACCCCCAGCATGATTGTTTTCTCAAAAATCGAAGAGGCATCGTTCTCCGAATCAATCGAAGAGGCGCTCGCTTTCTCAAAAGCTGGGCTGCTCAGAGATCACGAGGGCCGATCTCAGAAATCGAAAAGGCACCTACTTTTCTAGCCTTGTCAGCACCTGTCACACGCACACTCAGCTTTGCGGAAATTATGGGCATTCTGTCGAAGACTTCTGGTGAAGTCGAAAGCACATGAATCTTACAGTTCAATCACCCACTTCCCACACGCAACAATAGCTCATGGGTACCACAGATAACTTTGCCAAAGTCTCTGCCAAAGTTGAGCACGTGAAGCTTGCAGCTCCCACTACATCGCTCTGACCAAGAAAGGTAAAAGAATAGCAAAGAAACAGCACTAACAAAGTTTAGACACATAAATTTTGAAGGTCTAGCTACCATATTATTACCCACAAGGGTAAAGGAACAGTACCACTGCTGGATAATTGGAAAGTCCCTGTGTGTCAACCTCTGTGCCTCGTGGCAAGGTAGACTAGCAAACATGCCCAACCTTTACTCACATCCGAGAAAACACTCCCAACAAGATTGCTTACTAAAAAAAATCGAAGAGGCACCGCCCTCCGAATCTCGAGAGCCAAACTCCCAACATGATTACTTTCTCAAAAATCGAAGAGACACTGCTCCCCGAATCTCGAGAGCCAGACCCCCAGCATGATTGCTTTCTCAAAAATCGAAGAAGCATCGTTCTCCGAATCTCGAGAGCCAGATACCACATACCACTTTTTCAAAGTGCTCTGACAGAGTTAAAACATGTGAAGCTGGCAGCTCCTACTACCGTGCTATGACCAAGCAGGGTAAAGGAATAGCATTACTACTTGTTGTTAGGGAGACTCCTATATATATCGACCTCCATCCCCAACGAACAGGCAGACCTGAAAAAATGCTTAACCCTTCCTCATATCTGAGAGGGCACTCCCAACGAAGCCTTTCGAAATATTCAGCTTTCTTTCCCCCCAATAATACCTCTGCAAACAAGCTATACTAGAGCAAGAATATCTCATATCATCAGGGTTAAAAGCAAAAGTATCCCATATCATGCTTTTTCCCTGTCTTTTCCTTTGGCCTTGTTTTTACCTGCAAGACAAGGAGAAAGAGAGCAATCAGTCAGCACTTGAAATCAAGCTCCCAACCAGGAACTGACTGCCTGGAAGCCCTTACCTGATTACTTACCTGGCATTGCTCTCGAGTACTCATCTTCAACATCTTATGTTTCCAGGGAAGATACCGCATCTGCTTGAGGAACAGATAGGGCAAGTGAGAAGGATACAAGGAAGCATGTGGAGACAAGCGTAATAGCACACGTGCCTATACATCCATTACTCTGTCAAAAGCAAAAGTATCTCATATCAGCAGGGTCGAACGTACTCTAGATTTGATGGACTTGTTTTGACCCTCAAATTCTTCAGTCGGCCTTATACTCTAGAGGAAACCAGAAAACCCTCCAGCTCAGTTCAAGAATAAGCCTGTGGAAAGTTACTTCTTCAAAAGCAAAAGTATCCCATATCATATCTTCTCATTTTTCTTCTCTTTATCCTTCATGCTGCTGCAAGATGGGGAGAAGGTGAACAATCAGCCGGAGCTCTGATTGCTTACCTTGTCTGTCACCTCTTTCAGCAGATCCCCTAGCTCGGCGACTTGGGGGACTCCTACTACATGGTTTGTATCGCGCTTGACCAAGCCTGAAACTACAAGTAAGCTTCAAGTGAAATTGATACATTACCTTGTGCATCTCCACCAGTTAAAGATACCACCCCTGGATGGAGGAAGAGTACTTCCAGAGAAGCTGCCACATCTACCTATGAGACAGATAAGGCAAGTCAAGATGATACCACACTCCGATACTTAGAAGTTTCGTGATTACGATATCATTCTCCCACAATATTTCCTAATGTCATTTGTACTCTAATGTCATTTGTACTAAATCATTCACTTGTACTCACTAAAGGAGAGCTTAAACCTATGTACTTGTGTAAACCCTTCACAATTAATGAGAACTCTTCTATTCCGTGGACGTAGCCAATCTGGGTGAACCACGTACATCTTGTGTTTGCTTTCCTATCTCTATCCATTTATATACTTATCCACACTAATGACCGGAGCAATCTATCGAAGATCACAAAAAGCGACCGTTTTCGCTACCTAGGATCTATCTTGCAAGAGAACGGAGAATTAGATGGAGATCTCAACTATAGAATACGAGTTGGATGGATGAAGTGTAAGAGTGCATCCGGCGTGTTGTGTGACTGTCGTAGGCCACTGAAGCTCAAGGGAAAATTTTATAGGACGGCAATAAGGCCAGCGATATTGTATGGCACAGAATGTTGGGCGGTGAAACATCAACACGTACACAAAATGGGTGTAGCGGAGATGAGGATGCTCCGTGGGATGTGTGGGCACACGAGAAATGATAAGATTGAGAATGAGGATATCCGAGGTAAAGTAGGAGTAGCCGAAATTGAAGGAAAGATGAGAGAAAATCGGTTCCGGTGATTTGGACATGTGCAAAGAAGGCCGACTGACGCTCCGGTTCGAAGATGTGACTACGGGACAGAGGTTCAGGGCCGAAGGGGTAGAGGAAGACCTAGGAAAACTTTGGAAGAGACTCTAAGAAAAGGCTTAGAGTACTTGGATCTAACGGAGGACATGACACAAAACCGAGCGCAATGGCGTTCTAGGATTCATATAGCCGACCCCACTTAGTGGGAAAAGGCTTTGTTGTTGTTGTAAGGTCTCCCTAACAACTCCACCCATCCTCGTCCCACTACGACGTGGTAGACCTCTTAAGCTATATATCTCGGCTACCGAAGAATCCATCGGATACCTTCTTGCACAAAACAATAACGTTGGGCGAGAACAAGCCATTTTTTACCTTAGCCGAAATCTTAACCCACCAGAGATTAATTACTCCACTGTCGAGAAGCTTTGTCTCACCTTATTTTTCGCTGCATCAAAACTCAGACATTACATGCTCTCGTCAGTCACTCAGGTCATCACCCACACCGATGTCATTCGTTACATGCTCACTCGGTCGATCGTAAAGGGCCAAATCGGCAAGTGAATGATGGCCCTCTCTGAGTTCAGCTTGCAATATGTGCCCTAGAAAGTTGTAAAAGGCCAAGTGTTGGCCGATTTCTTGGCCCAACACCCTTCCCCGTATGAGTTCGGGGGCAATGACATTGAAATCGGCATGGTAGAAACATGTGATAATTATTGGACGATGTACTTTGATGGTTCTAGTACTTCAGTCTCGCTAGCGTTGGGATTGTTATTCAATCACCTACTCATAACCTCTGGTATTTTTCTCTCAAGCTCGATTTCGATTGTACGAATAATCAGGCCGAATACGAAGCCCTAATCATCGGCCTCGGTGTACTACATAATTTGTGGGTGACTCATGTCCTTGTTCTTAGTGACTCCGAACTTGTAATTAATCAACTCAATGGGACTTTTAATTGCATGAGTTATACTCTGGCGCCCTACCACATGATTGCCAGCTATTTGGCCGAGTCTTTTGACGGCATTACTTTCAAACACATTTCATGAGTTCATAACACTGATGCCGATGAATTAGCTCAAATAGCCTATAGAGTATAACTTATGGGGGGCAAATTAGGCCGAGAAATACTTGTCTCACAATAAGCACACTCGATTAATCAGTAAGTTCTCCAAAACGATTGCATGATCCGTACACAGGTCATGTCCTTACCTTCGTTGTTAGAACGGAAGGACAATATTGAGGTTTGTGTTGTCGAGGCATAACCAGATGATCGGAGAAGGGTAATTATGCGATATATCGAAAAACACGACCGACGGACAAGGGTCCATGCCACAAACTAAGTATTATACCAAAATGAATTATACTGAAAAGGTGAGGACGATTTATTACTGTTATGCCTCAAACCGCAAGAGGTTGCCCAAGTAATCGCAGAAGTTCATGAAAGAATTTGCGAGGCTCATCAGTCTGGCTGAAAGATGCGATGGTTGCTTCGCCGACACAGCTATTTCTGGTCAAGTATACTGAAGGATTGTATTGACTTCGCATGAGGATGTGTACAGTGCCAAATTCATGGTCTTATGATGCGAGAATTATAAGCACACAAATTAAACCCTCTTTTGACAATTGTAGCAAAGTATGTAAGTAGGGATCGTTCTAAACCGGGGATTAAGAGGGCTTGCTAAAACCTCTAAACTGACTAAAAAACAAAAAGAAACAAAGTTAAAAATGTAAACAAAAGATTTTAAAACAAGAAAGTAAAAGGGGGATTTGAGTTTGGTGAAGTTGAAAGTAAAAACGAATAAACTAAAAACTTAAATAGATTTTAAACAATTTTGGGTTGAATGGATAATGGAAGGCTAACTAAGGGGTTCTTCTCCACACATGTCTTGCTTGCATACAAAATGATTTCCAATTGCTCTTCGATAAGTTATGAATACTCAACGCCCCAAATTAACCGTGAATTGCACTAATTAACTCTCAGTTTTTCAACAAGTTATTAGATTGGATGATTGCATACGACAACCCAAAACACTCCCTACAAGTTCCCTACATGAATTGCATAATAGAGATACAAGCAAGAATCATTAAGTTCTATGAAAAACATAAGCATTGACGAGGCACTCGTTACTATGATTTGCATGAAACTTATGCCAAGAATTTACTTAACGTGATTGTGACTAGCAACCTTCACTACTTGTGAATATAAGTTCATAACGATTAGGTGAAACTCCCTTATATTCTAGCGTCAAATTCATGCATGAAAATTAAGTGTGCACTCTCAACCAACATACACAAATTAGTTTTTATACGAACGGATAAGTAAATTGAATTCACAATTCAAGAAACGCAATTGGAAGTAATCAAATCATATAGCAAGCATAAACATGGTTTTGAATCCCCCCCTAGCCAAGGGGGGTTTAGTTCCTCATTATTACAAAACAAAGATAAACAAATTTAACCATTGAAAAACAAAGGGAAGAAAGCACCTAAACGTTCCAACGATCCATGTTGGATAGCAAGCGCGTCCAAGGACTTTTCTCCTTCTCCTTGCCGCCACAACAAGGTTGGAATGATGTTGAAGGGTTGGTTATTTGGAGGAATGGATGGGAAGGGGTTTAGATATGTAGGAGAGGCAAGGAAAGGCTTGGAGAATGGTTAATTTCTGGATGATTTGAATGAGGTTGCTGCCATGGTATTTATAGGAAGAGGATGGACATGTTTAATGCAAAAATCTGGTGGAATGAAGTAGGTAAGGCATGGCAAGGTGGAGAATTGTTGGTGAGGGTAGGTTTTGAGTCATCCACTCACATGTCATGGTGAGTTAAGCATTGCATCATCCACTCAAATGTCATGGTGAGTTAAGCATTACATCATCCACTCAAATGTCATAGTGAGATAGGCATTGCATCATCACTAAAAAATCTGGTGGAAGTAAAACAAAGGGAAGGCCACGGCATTGATGAATTTTATGGGGTATGCATGGTTTTGAGTGAAGTTTTGGCCAATCCTTCTAGAAATTTATCCCTTCTTGCAACTTGTATTTGTTTCACCAGATTTTTAGCATGTTCCTAGCCTCTTTTTTCTTCAAATTCGTCCATCCATCTTGCTCATATCATAAGTAATCCATTCCAAGCTCAAAACTGCTCCAAAATGCACCAAAATGCACTTTCTTGCTACTTTAACCCTTTGGACCTACAAACACACGAAAATGGCTTAAAGTACTAAAATAACTAAGAACTAATAACGTAAATGCAAGAAAACTAGTTAACTAAGTCGCATAAATATGCGTCTATCAAATTCCCCCACACTTAGCTTTTGCTAGTCCTCGAGCAAAATAAAACAAACAAAACATAACCTAACCTTCCAACATTTGCTACAGGGATTTCCAACGATACATAACATGCCAAAGATCATTATTCCCACAAATTTTAGTCATCCCTACTCTTGAGCATATACTTAATCATAGTTACCATTCACTAGCTCACATTTAATCGTTTAAAACAACATTATGGACGTAGTAACATGCCTTAGAGAATCCACTCAATTCCTTACTGGATACACTCTTATTTTCACACAGATTTTCTAAATACACTCCCTATACTAAGTATATGTGAGAAGATTGATGTAAACATGGAAACGAACACTCACACATGTTATAAAAGAAGCACTTTTCTGGAATGATTAAGCATTTATAGATATGATCTCATGAATGGAACGCTACTACTTAGATGCGAGAACCAGGGACACCATATGCTCAAACCAATCCCAAACTCCACATATTGAAATACATAACACTCAAGATAGAAGTTAAGGGTTGTAACGGGGCTTGGGGAATGGTTAACAAAGAAAGGATAGGGAAAACAAACGTTCTTCAAGCATTAGTAAGCAAAGTAGTAAAATTGAGACTTAGAATTCACTTAGATTGCAGAAATTAACTTTAAAACACAAGGGGAAGATTTAAACAACTTCTTAGGGCCGAATTCATTGTTTTGGACCCTTATTTCAACAAACAATATTTTGGAACTCTTTTTTTTTTTTTTTTTTTTTTTTTTACTGGTGCCTATGGCACACAAACTCACATGATAAACACTTCCCCCACACTTATTTTCTGCCCACATTAATCAAAAGGAATTCAATTTGAATCATGCTTACTATACTTTAAGAACGAGGGTATGGATAGTCCTAATCTAAGCTAGGTGAGGATGATGTGGGTTAACAAAGAAAAGGCTAAACAAGGTTCAATGGAGTTAAACTTAAACACATAATGAAATAAGATACACGACAATTTGGCTTTGGTGGTGGTCACTACACAACTTCATCTTGAATATGTGTTATGCAGATCAATAGCATGCTTTGAATGAAATGGGCATGAGTTCTAGCATTTGGAACTACATGATAAAACGCCTTCTAAGTAGTAACCAATCAAAGAATAATGAGATCATGCAACGACTTTAGAAGACAACAAATGCACAGATTATTAACTCTCCAAAGAACGTTAAAAGCTCAAGTCTCTCAGGGTTGTAGCGTTAGTTTGAGTTTCTTCCTTCAAGCATGTTACAAAAACTAATTTTTCTTTTGACTACATGTGAATTCATGAACTATAATTACAACTAAGCATAAACCAAAGAGCATGTCAAACTTTCATCCATGTTTGTAACTTACTTCAACAGTTATGCAATTACAAACCGAATCCTCAATATTGTGTTGGAAGGTATCCTAAGACGCAAACAAACACACAAAAACAACCCTTTTTGGGTTTTTAAAACAAATTTTTCAAATTTTTATGTGATTTTCGGATTTTTACTTCAAAACACACTAAAACACATCAAAACAACTTAAAAACACTTAAAAAAAAAGCAAGGAACAAGTCTTTAAGTTAAGGGTGATAAAATCCCACGAATTTGCATCAAAACACTTTGGTTACCCCCCCACACTTAAATCAAACATTGTCCTCAATGTTTCAAGCATAGACTAACACAAATAACAAACAAACAAACAAAATAGCAACTAAGCAATTTAACATGGCATAAATGAAAACAACAACAAAGAGAAGGGTTTAGGAACGCAAATCTGGAATTTGGACTGTTCTCTAGGTTTTCCTTTGTTACATGCATGGGTTGCCTCCCAAGTAGCGCTTGCTTTAACGTCGTACAGCCGGACGAAGAACCCATTCACTCCTCAATGGAGTCCACGGCATGCAAGGGAATGTCATCCACGGTATGCTCCTCAAAGTTCTCGTAGTACGGCTTCAAACGATGCCCGTTCACCTTGAATTCGTGTCCCGTTTTCAAGCTTTGGATTTGGACTGCACCATGAACAAAAACATTAGTAATAACAAAAGGTCCAATCCACTTGGAACGTAACTTACCGGGAAACAAACGTAAACGGGAATTGAACAATAGCACTTTCTGCCCAATTGCTAATGTTTTGCCTCTAATCATCTTATCATGGAACGCCTTGGTCTTTTCCTTGTAAATGCATGCGTTCTCGTATGCCTCGTGCCGTATCTCATCAAGCTCATTCAATTGGAACTTCCGGTGACTTCCCGCTTCATCGAGGTTCATGTTAAACTTCTTGACGGCCCAATGAGCTTTGTGCTCCAACTCAACGGGGAGATGGCACGGTTTGCCATAGACAAGCCGAAAGGGGGACATTCCAATGGGTGTCTTGTACGCCGTACGATACGCCCAAAGTGCATCATCTAACCGTAAACTCCAATCCTTCCTTGTTGGCCCAACGGTCTTTTCTAAGATTTGCTTGATCTCACGGTTGGAAACCTCGGCTTGGCCATTAGTTTGAGGATGATAAGGTGTAGAAACCTTATGATTGACATTGTATTTCCTCAATAACGCCTCAATGGTCCGGTTGCAAAAGTGTGACCCTCCATCACTAATGATCACTCGTGGCATGCCAAACCTTGCAAAAATGTTAGTTCTAATAAAATCTGCAACCACTTTAGAATCATTAGTCCGGGTGGTCTTTGCTTCCACCCACTTTGACACATAATCAACCGCAAGCAAAATATATATAAAACCATACGAAGAAGGAAAGGGACCCATGAAATCAATACCCCAAACATCGAAAATTTCAACATTTAGTATAGAAACCTGCGGCATTTGGTCCCTAGCACCAATGTTACCCATTCGTTGGCATTTATCACATGTTAAGCAAAAAGTTCTAGCATCCTTAAAAATACTAGGCCAATAAAATCCACATTGTAATACCTTAAGGGCAGTTCTTTGTGTGCCAAAGTGCCCACCACATGCATATGTGTGACAAAAACTTAAAATTGAACGAAATTCAGAATCAAGCACACAACGACGAACAATTTGATCCGGGCAAAATTTCCACAAATATGGATCATCCCAAACATAAAACCGTGCATCATGCCTAAGTTTATCACGTTGGTGCCTAGTGTAAGTGCTTGGAATTCGTTTTGTCACCAAAAAGTTCACCAAATCAGCATACCAAGGCTCACTAACCTTTATGGACATCAATTGTTCATCGGGGAATGTCTCCAAAATCGGCAAAGCCTCCTCATTATGCACCATTCGGCTCAAGTGGTCAGCCACTACGTTCTCACTTCCCTTCTTGTCACGAATCTCTATGTCGAACTCTTGAAGTAGCAACATCCACCGAATTAGCCGTGGCTTGGCCTCCTTTTTGGTGAGCAAGTACTTCAATGCTGCATGGTCAGTGAAAACAATTATTTTAGTACCAATTAGATATGATCTAAACTTATCTAAAGCAAAAACAACGGCAAGAAGTTCTTTTTCTGTAGTGGAATAGTTCAATTGTGCATCATTCAACGTCCGTGAGGCATAGTAGATGACGTGTGGCTTTTTGTCCTTCCTTTGTCCCAAAACAGCCCCTAAAGCGTAGTCGGACGCATCGCACATAAGCTCGAAAGGTAGGCTCCAATCTGGTGGAACAATGATGGGTGCCGTGGTTAACAACTCCTTGAGTTGATTGAATGATGCCGTGCACTCCTTGGTGAATTCAAACGCCACTTCTTTTTGTAGGAGACGGCAAAGAGGTTGTGCTATCTTCAAAAAATCTTTGATAAACCTACGATAAAATCCTGCATAACCAAGAAACGAACGAACCTCTCTAACCGAAGTCGGAGAGGGTAAGTGACGTACTAGATCTATTTTGGATTTATCCACCTCAATGCCGTTTTCAGAGATAATATGCCCTAAAACTATGCCTTGTTTTACCATAAAGTGACACTTTTCCCAATTTAAAACGAGGTTAGTTTCCATGCATCGTTTTAAGATTAATGTGAGATTTTCCAAACAACCATCAAACGAATCGCCAAAGACACTAAAATCATCCATGAATACCTCAATAATCTTCTCAATAAAATCTGAAAAAATACTTACCATGCATCGTTGGAACGTGGTCGGTGCATTGCATAAACCGAATGGCATGCGGCGGTAAGCAAAAGTACCAAATGGGCATGTGAAGGTGGTCTTTTCTTGGTCTTCCAGAGCTATGACAATTTGATTATATCCCGAATAACCGTCAAGAAAACAATAAAAAGAATGACCGGCTAACCTTTCTAGCATTTGATCGATGAATGGTAGTGGAAAGTGGTCCTTCCTTGTGGTGTTGTTGAGCTTCCTATAATCAATGCATACTCTCCAACCTGTTTGAATACGGGTTGGTACAAGCTCGTCCTCGGCATTCTTCACCACAGTGACTCCGGACTTCTTTGGGACAACTTGAACCGGTGAGACCCAACGGCTATCCGAAATTGGATAAATCACCCCACAATCGAGAAGCTTTATAATCTCCTTTTTCACGACTTCCATCATTGGAGGGTTGAGTCGGCGTTGAGCCTCTCGAGTTGGTTTAGCCCCCTCCTCTAGAAAGATGCGATGCATGCACGTTGTAGGGCTAATTCCCTTAATATCGGCCAATGTCCATCCGATGGCTGTTTTGTGCTCTTTCAACACTCGAATCAACTTTTCTTCCTCTAATGCCGTGAGTGATGAAGAGACAATGATGGGCAACGTCTCTTCCTCTCCCAAGAATGCATACTTTAAATGATCCGGCAACGGTTTAAGCTCAAGAACGGGGGCCTGAATCACAGAAGGTAACAACGTATTAGTGGAAACGGGAATTGGAATTGGGTTAGACGGCTTACCATGATGTTTTGGCAATGATTCCAAGGCAGCCACAAGCTCGGCATGTTCATCATTTGGTACGGCCATGTTGGGTTTTGTGCCAAATCCTTGTGCAATTGTTGTTTCGAGTGGATCGTCTTCCAACATATCAAGATAATCTTGCGCCAATTCATCCAATATATCAATAGAAAAACAAGAATGATCATCTTTAGGAAATTTCATAGCTTCAGAAATGTTAAAGTTAATAATCTCCCCATCAAATTCCATTGTCAACGTCCCTTTGAACACATCGATCTTGGTGCGTGCTGTTTTCATGAATGGCCTCCCAAGTAGAATCGGCAATGGGGTGACATTTGGTGAGTCTTCCATCTCTAAAACGTAGAAATCCGCTGGAAATATCAAGTTATCCACCTGCACCAATACATCCTCCAAAACTCCTTTCGGATATGCATTAGAACGATCGGCTAATTGAATTATAACACCATCGTTTTTAAGCTCTCCTAAGTTCATGGATGCATATATTGAGTATGTCATGACATTAATTGAAGCTCCTAGATCTAACATAGCATGTTCAAATTTAGTATTGCCTATAACACATGGAATTGTAAAACTTCCCGGATCTTTGCATTTAGGAGGTAATTTTCTTTGCAAAACAGCGGAAACATTCTCACTTACCTGAACAACCTCTTTGTTTGAAATTCTCTTTCTTGTTGTACATAGTTCCTTCAAAAACTTGGCGTACCTAGGTACTTGCTTAATTGCGTCAAGGAGAGGTATATTGACTTGCACTTTCCGGAACGTCTCTAGAATGTCCTTTTCAGCTTCTTCTTTCTTTGTTTGCTTGAACCTACTAGGAAAGGGGACATTCAAAGGAAAATCATTAGTTGGAATGGAATTGGACACGGTTGTACCTTTATTTGGCAGATTGGATGGCTTAGGAGCCATGGAGACTTGCGGCAAAGGAACCTCTTTCCTTGCCGTGGCCAACCCTTGTTCCTCCTCTTCAATTATCACTTCCTCCACCTTGTTTGGGGCTGATTTGGATGGTGGTGGGGCTGTTCCAACTTGTTTTCCGCTTCTTAACATGATTGCCTTGGCAGATTCAAAGCCTCCTTTTGGATTTGCAATGGTTGAGCTAGGCAACCTGCCTTGCTCTCGAAACTGCCCCATGAACTCGGCAATTTGCCCTACTTGTTTCTCCAACTCGTCCACCTTTTTGTCCTTATTTTGCATTCCCTGCGCCATAGAAGTTAGTAAATTAAAAATTTGATCATTATCAATAGACGAACCTGATTTTTGGGCAGGTTGTGCTTGGGGTTGAGTTGGTGCAAACGGCTTTTGATAGAAACCCGGGGGTTGTTGCCTAAATCCGCTTTGTTGTTGGCCTTGTTGGGGTTCTCGCCATTTGAAATTTGGATGATCACGCCAACCGGGATTGTAAGTATTGGAAAAGGGGTCATTCCTTGGTTGGTATTGGTTGCCAAATCCCACGGCATTGAGGGTCTCCCACCCTCCATTTTCTATCAACTGTGGGCACTTGTCCGTAAGGTGGCCTTGCATGGAACACACGCCACAAGCTGCCACGTTTTGCACTTTTGGACCTTCCACTACCTGAGAAAGCAAAGTAGTAAGGTTAGCCATTTGATTTTGAAGTTCGGTTATGGCACTTACCTCATTGACTTGATGTGGTTGTGGGTTACTCCTTTGTCCAACGCCTTCGTATTGTTGAGCATTCAACGCACGGTTGGAAATTAAAGTCTTTGCTGCCGTGGGGGTCTTGTCCACCAAGGCTCCACCTGCCAAGGCATCTAGCATTTGACGTTCGATAGGTAGTAGCCCCTCGTAGAAGTATTGCAAAAGAAGTTCCTCCTTCATCTGATGCTGTGGACAAGAAGCAACAAGAGATTTAAAACGTTCATAATAAGTAGGAAAAGATTCACCTTCCTCTTGTTGAATTCCACTTATCCTTTGCCGTAAGAGGATGACTCGAGAAGTTGGGAAAAACTTCTCCAAGAAGGCCCGTTTCATGCTTTCCCATGATGTGACGGTTCCGGGCGCCAATTCGTACAACCAATCCTTCGCCTTTTCCAAGAGAGAAAAAGGGAAGGCTTTCATCTTCAAAATACTCCCATCGACATTGACGGGGGTCATGCTCGAACACACTACCTCGAATTCTTTCAAGTGTTTGTTAGGATCTTCCATGGACAACCCATGGTACTTCGGAATGTGGTGTAACAAGCTTGACTTCAATTCAAATTCTTCTGTCTTTCCTCAGGCTGCTGCGGGGTATTGGATACATAGAGGCGCGGCATTGTCCAATCCCGAGGCTGAAAGTTCTTTGATTGTTCGATTGTCCACCTCCATGTCTTTTTCTGCCTCCTCCTTTTCTTCAAATTCGGATTCAGAACTAGAACTAGGTGGATTAGGTTCTGGTACATTCCTTTTCCTTCTCAAAGTTCGTTCAAAATTGCCGTCAAACTCCGATATATGTGCACGAACTGGTTGAGAACTACGAGTCATAAACTAGTACCTGAAATAAACAAAATCAAATAAAATTAAAACTAAAATTAAAACACACAAAAAAGAAATAAAAAGAAACAATGGGGATTTAGCAAAGTTGCTAATCCCCGGCAACGGCGCCAAAATTTGATGCGAGAATTATAAGCACACAAATTAAACCCTCTTTTGACAATTGTAGCAAAGTATGTAAGTAGGGATCATTCTAAACCGGGGATTAGGAGGGCTTGCTAAAACCTCTAAACTGACTAAAAAACAAAAAGAAACAAAGTTAAAAATGTAAACAAAAGATTTTAAAACAAGAAAGTAAAAGGGGGATTTGAGTTTGGTGAAGTTGAAAGTAAAAACGAATAAACTAAAAACTTAAATAGATTTTAAACAATTTTGGGTTGAATGGATAATGGAAGGCTAGCTAAGGGGTTCTTCTCCACACATGTCTTGCTTGCATACAAAATGATTTCCAATTGCTCTTCGATAAGTTATGAATACTCAACGCCCCAAATTAACCGTGAATTGCACTAATTAACTCTCAGTTTTTCAACAAGTGATTAGATTGGATGATTGCATACGACAACCCAAAACACTCCCTACAAGTTCCCTACATGAATTGCATAATAGAGATACAAGCAAGAATCATTAAGTTCTATGAAAAACATAAGCATTGACGAGACACTCGTTACTATGATTTGCATGAAACTTATGCCAAGAATTTACTTAACGTGATTGTGACTAGCAACCTTCACTACTTGTGAATATAAGTTCATAACGATTAGGTGAAACTCCCTTATATTCTAGCGTCAAATTCATGCATGAAAATTAAGCGTGCACTCTCAACCAACATACACAAATTAGTTTTTATACGAACGGATAAGTAAATTGAATTCACAATTCAAGAAACGCAATTGGAAGTAATCAAATCATATAGCAAGCATAAACATGGTTTTGAATCCCCCCCTAGCCAAGGGGGGTTTAGTTCCTCATTATTACAAAACAAAGATAAACAAATTTAACCATTGAAAAACAAAGGGAAGAAAGCACCTAAACGTTCCAACGATCCATGTTGGATAGCAAGCGCGTCCAAGGACTTTTCTCCTTCTCCTTGCCGCCACAACAAGGTTGGAATGATGTTGAAGGGTTGGTTATTTGGAGGAATGGATGGGAAGGGGTTTAGATATGTAGGAGAGGCAAGGAAAGGCTTGGAGAATGGTTAATTTCTGGATGATTTGAATGAGGTTGCTGCCATGGTATTTATAGGAAGAGGATGGACATGTTTAATGCAAAAATCTGGTGGAATGAAGTAGGTAAGGCATGGCAAGGTGGAGAATTGTTGGTGAGGGTAGGTTTTGAGTCATCCACTCACATGTCATGGTGAGTTAAGCATTGCATCATCCACTCAAATGTCATGGTGAGTTAAGCATTACATCATCCACTCAAATGTCATAGTGAGATAGGCATTGCATCATCACTAAAAAATCTGGTGGAAGTAAAACAAAGGGAAGGCCACGGCATTGATGAATTTTATGGGGTATGCATGGTTTTGAGTGAAGTTTTGGCCAATCCTTCTAGAAATTTATCCCTTCTTGCAACTTGTATTTGTTTCACCAGATTTTTAGCATGTTCCTAGCCTCTTTTTTCTTCAAATTCGTCCATCCATCTTGCTCATATCATAAGTAATCCATTCCAAGCTCAAAACTGCTCCAAAATGCACCAAAATGCACTTTCTTGCTACCTTAACCCTTTGGACCTACAAACACACGAAAATGGCTTAAAGTACTAAAATAACTAAGAACTAATAACGTAAATGCAAGAAAACTAGTTAACTAAGTCGCATAAATATGCGTCTATCATCTTATACAGAGGGTCCCGACTGAATCACTAAATTCGGTCACTAAACCATAGTCGTTCAGATGATAGGCCATGGATGTAATCAGCAAAATTATGTCATATTTCGGGTCCGCAAAGCATGCATGGATACTTGTCACAACGGACTACTTCACCAAATGGGTCAAAGCGAAGTCAGATGCTGAGTTAACGTCTAAAGAAGTTTGTAAGTTCGTAGAAGAAAACAACGTGACTAGATTCGGCATACCAGAAATAATCATAACAGATAATGGTATGATCTTCACATCTGACCGGTTTAGGGGGTATACGGTGAATTTGAAAATTCGACTTTAGCAGTCTACGCCATATTACCTGCAGGTAAACGGGCAAGCCGAAGAAAGTAATAAATTTTTTATTTGTATTCTTGAAAAAATGGTGAGAGAAAGGCCTGGTATGTGGAATCTAAAGCTAAACGAAGGGTTATGGGCCTATCGAACTTCTTTCCTGTCAGCCACTGGAACGACTCCATATGCGTTAACTTATGGACACGACGTAATGTTACCGGTAGAGCTAAGTATATACTCGTTGCGAGTAATTGAATAAAGTAGTTTGTTTAGTGCCGAGTACATCAGGCCATGAGATAAGAGTTAAAAGATTTAGAAGAAGCTCGGCTTGATGCTTATAACTTATTAGTAGCACAAAAGAAGATTGTCGAGCAAGCTTATAATCAATGAGTCAGACAAAAAATGTTTGGCGAAGGGGAGTTGGTTTGGCAAACCATACTACCCGTAGGAATTAAAGACCTCAGGTTCGGCAAGTGATCGCCTAATTGGGAAGGGCCATTCGTTATTCATAAAGTTCTCGGCAATGGGGAATAAAAGTTGCCAATAAATGAAAAGTTTTTAAATAAATACGATCCAGTCACATGGGAAATGCGGGAATAAAAGTTCATTTCATTAAGTTTTCAAAGAGGTGTACAAATAGAGTTGGTCGATCAGTTTACAACTAAATAATTCTAGGGTGATGAATGAATGAGAGATAGAAGAACGGCTTTCAACTCCAACCACCTCAGCTTGCCCATGGTGACCTCAGCTTGCCGATTCCTCTTATCCATCTTCAGCTGTTCGACCCACTTCACATTAGCCGCGTATTCGGTTAAGCAAGATTTGCCGCTCAATTCAAAATCCTTTGCAAGCTTGGAAGCAACTACAGACCTTTAATTTTGGAGTTCGGCAATTTGACGGTCAAGGTAGGCCAATGTTTCTTTTTTCGCCTTCAAAACTTCGACCTTTGGATGAAGAGCTTCTCGAACGACCATTGCAGCTTTCAAGTCATCTTCAGCCCTAAGAGCTTTCTCGAAAATACCAAAATATTTTGAGGTTCGTTCCAGGGTAAAAGACGCTCAAGTGATAGCTTTAGTGCTCAATTGACCATCAGTTGCGAGATCGTTCAGATATGCACCCACTGAGTTGAGGCCCTAGCGTTCGAGAACTTGTGAAGCTGAGAGAGAAAAGAGTTTCTGCAGCCTAACAAGAGCATTTGATTCAGCCATTAATACGGATGACCCGGTTGTAGCTGCAGAAGGGCCAGCCACTCCCGAAGTATTCAAAAGGAAAGCATCGAACTCGACTTCCCACGAAGGCTGCAGATGAAAAAATTTAGGCAAAAAGAAAACGTAAAAGAATATAGTAGAGAGAATTTGTTTTTAGACCTGTCGAGATGAGACTTCGGCCATGTCTCCTGGTTCATTGCTCGAACCTAGAGAGCTTAATGGCTGAGCCCAGTGTTTTAGACTGCTTCTCAATTCACGAGGCCGATGAAGGTTATCTAAGTTCGATGGCCACTGAGGTGGCCAGGAAATATAGATAACACCATTCGGCGTATAAAATTTTCGGTGAAATGAATAATTGGGCACCTGACATGTAATATTTTTTTCGGTTTAGACTCATTATAGCAAAGTTAACAAGAGAAAATAATCGAATCTTACAAAAGCAGAAGTCGTTTCTTGAGGAGGAATGCCGAGGTCTTAATCCTGCAGGTGAATTGGTGTTTCTGTCGTCGCTTCAGGCTCAACATGAGTCCTTTTTCCATGATCGGATGCAGGAGAATCGACTTGGTCAGTCGTCTCAACCACAGGGGGATGCTCAATGGAAGGAGGTTTGGTTAGTCGAGGGCGACTTGCCAGTGAAATCTCGTCATTCTCGTCATCCTGAAATAAAAAACTGTTAATACTTTTGAATTTAATGAGAGAAGGGAGTTACCAACAACATAATCATAACTCTTCCAAGATGATCGCTGATTGTTTTGGATTTTGGGGAGACTTTTCCCGACCAAAGGGGTTACCTCCTTTAAGACAGATGCAACGGTCGGCCCCGGAGCTGCAGGCTTTTCGACCAACAGTGCAGCAACTTGTTCAACCACAACTTCAGGAACATCAAGGATGGGTTGAATTTGGGGTGCTAGGCTAGTTGAAGTTGGCCGCTTCTCCGTCGAGGCCTGGACAATGGGAACATAAGGAGATGCACTAGGATTGGTCGCTCTGGTGGAGATAACGTGAATATCTCATTCTCATTTCTTCACCAATTTCTTGACGCATTTTTTGGGACGATGAGCTTCACCTATCGTCTCCGTTTCCTGGCGAAGCCTTTTGCTCGACGGGGTTTACGCGGCAGTTTTAGTTTTCTTGGAGGAATGGGGCAATTTTTTCCTGGTCGCAACTGCGGTGATCACGTCTGCTTGCTTTAGTACTCGACTGCCTAAGAAAGCAAAATCAAGTTTGTAAAATCGAGTAAGTGTTTGAAGAATAAAGGTAAAGATAGCCATATACCTTGGGTCGTCTCTTTGGATTGAGGGGTAGGAATTTTTTTGGGTCGGTCGCTAAAAATTTTGTTGACCACGTCTTCGACCGAAAGCCAAAAAAGTCATGAGTGTATCCTTTCCACCAGTCACTGAAGGTGTCAGTGCCGAGAGATTCAGGAACAGTTGGTCAAAGACGAAATTTTTGCACCATTCCTGAAACTCTTTCTCGGTATCTCTGCACTCCCTCTCTGAGGAACTAGAGAGACATCATCGACTTAGGTGGGAGCGGGAAGTAAGTAGAGGCACCGGGCAACCTTGGAGGTAGCCTAACTGTCGAGTAGCAAAGTGGGGGTGGTAGACCTCCCAGCTCGCTACGCAAGCGTCGCAGCTAAGGGGAAGGTCACATGTTATCACGAACAAACCCCAGTTTTGACGAATACCAGCATCTTCAATTTCACTCCATGTTAATTTTGGAAGCTTGATGGAAAAAAGGTATTGTTGATGACAACATATCAAAAATTCGTCGTCAGAGAGGACATCTAGGCGAAAGAAATATTTGAAGACTTCTTTGGCCCTGTGATGAGGCGTCGGTCAAGACGCCAACTGAAGGCCGAGCGCTACAATAGATTGAAAGTTGGGGATATTTGGCCGAAGTGTGGAAAAATAGACTTGCAGTTAGAGTTAGAATACCAGAGAGGTTCGTTCTAATGCGGTTCGATCTTGTTGATGGTCATTTCTGCCAGACAATGCAGGAGGTTGGCGAGGATAGCTGGACTAAACGCCAGGGAGTGACAATTAACCAAGGCTTCAGCCACCGGTATATTTTCAACCAAGCACTTATTTGACTTGGTACAACAGATAAACTTGTTGTACCAGTAAAATAGAAAGGCTTCGTGCTCTCCCTTCCACAAACTCGCCTCTCATCGGCTAACAAAATGGAGGATGAGGTGTTGTAGTTAAAGAAGTTCTTGTGCAACTTCTGAACTTCTTCTTTTAAAGGCTCTTAACCTTCTTAGCTCAGCGTCTCAATGGCCCGTTCATCGAATAATGCTTTAAGGTCGACATTCGACGGGCACCCAAAAGAGGCGACATCTAATAGGATGTCAGAGGAAGAAGTCCCAAGGATAGCTGAGATGTCAATGATGGAGGGGGTGGTAAGGCCAAAGGGAAAGATCATGGTGTTGGTGGCCGAGCACCAGAAGAATCTTTCTATCCGTTTGACCCAGGCCACCCAAGTCACGTTGGTCGAAGGCCAGACGCCTTGGGGCTTCGTTAGGCACCACTTTGACCAATCAAACTCTTGCAGCAAGGGTGTTAGGCAACGGTCTTTGAAGAGGTTGGTGATGAACGATGGCAAGAAGGATTCATGGGTTTTGGAAAGCGTAAAGTACGAATGGAAAGGATTCAGGTATTTATAGGCATTTTGGAAGGAAGGTTAAATGTTTGATTTTCAAAATTGGGGATAGAATCGCGCGGGAAAGTTGCTAATCATTGTGGATATTCAGAGTATCCAGGCGAAAAGACTGAGGTTTTCACGGTTTGAGGATGCACGATTGTGTGTTGCGACGGATTTAATGTACAAGAGACATTTTGGCTGTTGCACGTTTTCGAAAGTCATGATTAAGGGCTTCTAAGTTAACCAAGGGAATGACTCATGGCAGGACGGTTGGGAGAATCGAGCTCGTGAGATCATGTCTAATAAATACGCATGGTGGTATTTCTCGAGAGGGTTCAATGTTTCTTTTAAGTCGGTTTCACTTCTTCAAGGTCGAGGATCGAACCAAGGAATGTAGGTTGACGACCTTAGAAGTGAAGGGGCAATGCTTGGGCCCAAAATACTGGTTTGGGCTGAGTTTAGAATTGTTCTCGTCCCAGAAGTTTTGCTCAGGGACTGGCCGTGTCCGATCAGGATGGGGTAGTTAAATCCTGATACAATAAGGATTCTCGGCAGGATAAAGATGTTGAAACTTGGGAATGAATGCGGCCTGATAAAAGGTTGAGTTCAAAGTCCTAATAGGAGTAGGACTGGCCGAGATAAGATTGGATCAGGGTAAGAAGTCCTAATCCGAGTATAGTTTTCATTCGATCAGAAGTAGGTTTGCTACTATAAATAGAAGAATGAGGGCATCATTCAAGGCCCCCTTCAATTCAACACACAAATTGCCCTGCGCAAACTCTCTCAACAACCTTGAGATTTTTATTTTCTTTTTCTACCAACATATCTTCAGTTTGGATAAACAACACTGTGAAGGCAACCGGTGATACCTTCAGTTTGGATAAACAGCACTATCGCCGTAAAACCAGCCGATCGCGGAACACCTTCAGTTTAGATAAACTACACTACGTCGAGGCCGACTAGTTATTTATCTAAGTCTAGGTCGAGAAAGACTTTCGGGTCTTTATTGGCAAAGGTCATCTCATTAGCCTTTTCAGCGAGGTGAAGTGTTACAGTTTATTAGGGCTCGGCACATTAAATGCCGAGTTGTTTTATGATTGGATACTCATAAGTTAGCTTTAGAGTTCGGCATTCTGACGACCGAACCACATTTACCATCAAGACATATATCTATTTTAAGTATCTATGCCCCTATACTCTGATGTCGATTAGACGTACCTATACCCTTACAAATATAATCACTGTGATCAAATCCAGCGCTGATGGTTTGTGAACTTTGCAAAATTAGCAGCCTTTTCTTCAGGCTCTAGAACCCAAAGGCTGAGACGTGTTCCTTTCTCAGCCGCAGTCGCAAGATCGCGAAGTCAGAAGCATGCTCAACACAACATCAGCATATTTTACTCCTCGGCCAAGCTCGACCGACGAGTTGGCACGCCCTGTATCAACCGTACGATGCAGTTAGCTCATTAATTACTCAGCTTGCGTGCCACGTAGGCTTGGTAGTTTTTAGGATCAACATGTATATTGCCGAAAGAGAGAATGCTACAGCAAGCGCGTTGCCTACTCCAAGTCCCAATAGTGGTGCAAGTCTGGACGGAGTGTTGAAGGTGGTAGAAGAGGGTGAAAAAAGTATCTACCTATTCTTAATGTTTCATTTGTTATATTTTTTTAGTTGATTTTTCTAATTTCACATTTCTACCCTTTTACTATTAACTACGGGGTTTTGAAACTACATTCATACCTTCAATGTTTGAGAATGTTTACGAAGTGAAATGAGTTTGAGCATGTTTGGTTAGCATGAGATGCAAAGTATATATCATCTCAAATTGTGTTCTTTGGGACCTAGTGATGCTTTTTTCTCTCCATATCACAAGACTGGCAACAACCGCAGCAGTAACTGCATCTCTCAATCCTACTACTATGGATTTAGATATACCTGTGGATCCAAATGAACCTACGTACTGTTTATGTAACCAAGTTAGCTATAGGGAGATGGTTGCATGTGAGAACCCCAATGTATACGATTTTCCCCTTTTCTATATTTTCTCTTGTTTAAAATTATTTTCTGTTGTAAAAGTTGTGGGAATGAATACCCAAAAGTTTTTAGCCAAAGGTGAGGAAGACTTTAGAATAGTGGCCATGTTGTTGTTGTATGCGGTTTTTCAAAGAGCACTCATTTCACCTTTGTAAGTTTTCATGGGTGTGGCTCTATTTAAAGAGTACTTTGTGTGTGATCACAACACATAACAACAGAAAAGAACTGAAAGCAATAATATCAGTATCCATCTCTTCCTCTCTTTACCTACAATCCTTTTGTGTTAGAGTTACAAAACTAAACAGTGTGATAAATTGCACCCGCTTCACTCTTGTCCCTAGCAAAGGTTACCTCTGTAACTTTTGCCTATTTATAACACATTATTAGCACGACTCTTTAACCCTAACTAGTTCTCATTCCCTTTGCCGAAACAATGCTTCCTCCAAGGATCTTACTGCGTTTCTTCCTCATCTGCCTCACCTGCTTGATGTACCATCGACAAGATCTACTAGCACCATGCCTGCTCCTAGTTCTTAATATAACAATTACTTATATTTTTGATTTCTTGTTTGGTGTAGCTCCTGATTACTAACCCAATGTTTATTTATTTTAATTTTATTGCGATCAAAGATGGTTTGGTACAATCGCCCATCTTGAACTGCAGATTTAATTTTACTGTAATTTTAGGTGGTGCAATATAATCGCCCACCCTGCTCTGTATATTTAACTTTCCTGCTGCTTGAGTGGTGCGGTATAATCGCCTATCCTACGCTATATTGTTTCAATGTGAGTGGTGCAATATAATTGTCTTCCTCATTAATTATTTAAATCTCAAGCCTGAAGTTTCGAGTGCTTAACATTTTGGCCTAAAGATCAAAATGAAAAATTTGTAAGAACCAGAAGTTCTAACACTACATTCTTCCAGAATACATATTATTGCAAGTTCTTACACCTCATTTTTCTTTCAGAAAAAGAAAATGGTGAACTTGGCAAAACTTTATTTGGTTGCCTTGGATATTGCTGGGAAGAACTGCCTTACCTAGGTAGTGGATACCAAGATCCATCTGGACGTAGGAAATCTTGGAGAAACCATCAAGGAGGGAAATAGATACAAAATTTAGATTAATTTTTTATAATCGTGGCTAACAAGTATTGAAGGCCATAATCTTTATTCGTCCCCACCTTGATGAAGGACTGAAGAGTGAGTACCTAACGGTTGAAGATCTATTAGCCCTCTGGAAGGCATTGAGAAATAGATACAATAACCAGAAAACAATGATTTTTCCAAGGGCTCGTTATAAGTGGACACACCTGATGATCCAGGATTTCAAGTCGGTTGTTGAGTACAACTTTACAATGTTTAGAATTAGCTCCCAGATAAAGCTTTGTGGGGAGACCATCACTGAGGAAGATATGCTGGAAAAAACTTTCAACACTTTTCATTCCTCCAACGTGCTCATGCAGCAGTAGTATAGAGAGCAAGACTTTATTGAGCACAACCAGCTGATATCGGTACTTCTTGGGGCTGAACAAAACAATAAGCTCCTAATAAAAATCATCAATCTCGACTTACTGGATCGGCACCATTCCCAGAAGTGAATACTGCTTCCTTTGAAGTGAACACCACATCCTTTCGTGGCAATAATTACAAACGAGGACAGGGTCATAGGTGAAACCGGTGGAACGGGAAAGGCAAGAATCATGGTGTCCAGTCTTACAACTAGGGTCCAAGGCATAATTCAGGCCCGAACTTCAAAAATATAAATCGCCACAAGGTGTGGTGGCAATGGGCATTGGGCGCCAACCTATCATACCCCAAAACATCTGGTGGATCTGTATCAAGCATCCCTCAAGGAGAAGGGTGTCGAAACCAATTTCCTCGATCAAGCTAAACCAATGAAATTTCTGATTCAGTGTTCGATTTATTAGGGCAATTGAACACAACCCACCTGGATGTCTCAGACTTCATTGTGGAAAGAGGGAATGAAGTGTATCGGTCCAAATAAATCATTTATGTTTGATGTACTCTTATTATCTAAGCTTGTAGTTTAAGCTCGCATTTCAATTCATAATAAAAGTGGCATTTCAATTTCCTTTTATTATGAATAAATTGTTTTTAACTATGATTACTTTACTTAAAACAAGAGCAATGGCTGGGATATTTATCTTGCAGACAGCACAACCACGCATATAATACTTTGAGATCGAAAATATTTCTCAAGCTTGATGCTGACAAAAGTAAAAGTAACAACAATATCAGGCCAATTAGATGTAATTGAAGGCTCAAGAAAAGCCTATATCATGTTGCCAAATGGAACAATATTGTCCATACAAAATGCATTGTACGCTACTCGATGTACTCAAAATTTGTTGAGTTTTAAAGGCATACGTTTAAATGGATACCACAAGTTGACAAATCATGGAGAAAGCATAGAAGCTCTCATCAACATCTAAAGTGGCATAGAGTGGTTGAAGATGATGAAATTTCGACTCAAAGATCATCCTTCCCCATCACGATGCACAATTTCTTCTCTGAAGACTTCTTCAACCAATTAATCAAGACTCATTGCTTTGAAGTTTGCAAGGAACACCACTACAAGATCGCTTGACAAAATCACATCAAATGCTCTTCCCTTGTATGAGCTGAAACTGCAACACGGCACCAAACACTCCTTGCATGCATGAGCTGAAATTGCAAACGGCACCAAATCTACACCAAAATGCTCCTCATCCGCATGAGCCTAAAAGGCAACACCAAAGCTCCTTGTCTGCATAGGCATAAAAGGCGACAACAAATGCTCTTGGCCCATAAGAACCTAAACTGCGTACGGCACCAAAAACAAAAGAAAAACAAACAAACAAACAAGCAAACATATTTGAACTACATTATGACTTGATCTCTTTTTCGGAAGGGTACGTAGGCAGCTCGAAAATGAAAGTCGAGTTCAGTCACTAAAAAATGAAAAAAAACGAAAAGTACATGTTCCAACCTTTAAGATGAAGATGCAAGATCAAGTCATCACTCTGAGACTAAGTCTTCGAAGTTTTGCAACTAAATCATGAGCAAGTCTTCCAATGTCTTCAATGCATCGGTGTCTTCCACGAGCGAGCAAGCAGCAAGACTAATGTGAAGCAGAGAGTCCTGAAGATGGTACAACAACAAACGCAATGTGCATCAGAGACAATGTTGTCCCAGAGGCGATGTGGGCAAAGAATTGACACCTACAGTAGTGGTAACCAGCAGCGGCATCACAACTTGTCGTCATAGCGGCTCATCCTCGTAGGCAACAGTATGTCCTCATCTTTGCAGGAAAAGATAGTGCGTGCAGTCCAGCGATTCCCTTACAACAAGTAGTTTTATTACGGTGAGCAGCACTCCCTTGCAACGATCACACTCCCTTGTGGCGAGCACACTCCCTTACAACATCAACAACGGGGGTCATAGAACCAATGCTGAAGGCTGCAACAAAAGCCTGCAAAAAGTCGCCGCTAACTACAGAAACTTGCAGGAAGCCGCCACTAACTGCATAAACTTGTAAGAAGCCATCACTAGCTGCAAAAACTTATAGGAAGCTGCCACTAATTGCAAAAACTTGCAAAAAGCCGCCACTAACAGTAGAAATTAGTAGAAAACCGCCACTAGATGTTGGGCTAAGTCCTTAAGCTGAGATGATTTTTCTTTCATCTTTGAACTCGTGGATTTAGATGGCTTGGTTCTTTTTAGGGATGATGAAGGACTAATGTTTGATAGAGATTGTTCTGGAATGATTGGCAATGCCATTTTTGGTTGTGCTGAAATAGCTGGAGCTTGAGTTGCTGGGATGACTGGAGCCGAAGTGACGAGAAATTCTAAGATGACTAGATTGATGATCTTCTGATGATTGAACTTATCCCACCACTTGACTGATTTTGATTGGTAGACTTCACTGGTTTCGACTTCATAATTCCACTTCATTATCAATGGGACTTTGTACTTAGCCATGAACAATGGGAGAAGTGTAATCCTGTAATTGAATCGGCTTCTGTTAAATTTTTGCTGGAAACCAGCTTATAAGACTTGCATGAGTTCTTCTAGTAAGAGACTAGCTGTCAGGCCATGAACTGACCACCATTTTGGAAACCATGCTGGGAAATTTAATCTGAAACTTTTGTTAAAATTGATAAACCATGAGTGACTAAAGTCTTCTGTTTGATGGAGGAAAATGTTAGTCCATGCTTGAATGTAATCAAAATAATTATAATGATTGTTAGGGATGAGAACATGCTGGGTATGAAGAGGTTTTGTCTGGTAGAGGATTTTGTTTTCATGGGTTATGTTGTAAATTAGTTTAATTGAAATGGATTTAGTCTCACTTAAAATGGCTAGGTAATATTTGAGAGTTTTATATGATTCAGTAGGTTGATAATGAAAATTAGGAGGAAAAACTGTTTTGGCTAATTTCTCTGGGGCTTGTTCTTGGTGAATATTGAAAGGGATGCTAAAAAGGTATTCCTTTGGGTTTTTCTAGACATAAAGGGATGTTTTAGCATAGCTGGCTGATTGAGTGGTAATTGAATTATTATCTCTTTAATCATCTTTATTGTTCAAATTTCCAGCTTTCAATTCAGTTTATCCTATTTGTTCACCTTCTAAGCTATCTTGTTTAACTCTCAACCCAAACAGTAAGGCGTGTTCCAAACAATAAATCCATAGGATTGGCATGAGCGGATCGCATGAACAGAGAGGGAGTTTAGCAAATACTCGAGGAAGGTAAGCTGATAGGATTTCTGTTTTGTAACTCTGTATTTTGAACAATATAAGTAGATTAATTAGATCTAATTCAATGGCCAGCACTAGCTCTAGATCTAGTATAGGAACAATTCCAGATGTAGTAAATGAATAACAAAAATTAGAATTTCAAACAGATGACAGTGTCGACTTTGGAGATTGGAATGTCCCTAAGGTTTCAAGTAAAAATATTTATAAAAAGAAATGGTCAGCAGCCTGTTTTAGAAGTGAACGTCATGTCAAAACAGTTAAATAGGCATATGCTCTTAGTAAAGAACATGAAACTTGTCAATTATTCACCCCAGATCAAATCAAAACCATAGAAAAGATGGTTACAATTATATTCACATAGGTCTAGTCCAAATAGAAGTCAAACCCTTAACAAGAAGAGGCCTTAATACCTCTATTTTGTTATGTCTCCGAGATGCAAGATTCACTAACTTCAGCGATAGCATTCTTGGAATGATTAAGTCAAGCCTTTACAATGGACCAATTCATTTTGATTGTTTCCCAGATCTCACTACAAGTCTTTCAAACCCCCATATGCTGAAAGCACTCACGTTAAACATCAAAACTTCAGGATACCAAGTCCTTGAAGGAGTCCAACCATTGGCCTTAATTTTTAAAGTCTATTACAAGGTTACAGGAACAAATATGAATTTCCAAGCCTTAGTCAAAAGTCCTAGAGACCTACTCTTAATCCAAACAAACCAAGAAAATGCTAACATCAAAATACCCAGAACCATTAGGTGGTCAGATATTAGTCTACCTTCCGACTGGTGCTTGATCAATGAAAGCAAACTAGTTAGTATCCAAAATAGTTTAGTTAACCTAGACAACATAGAACAATATTTTGATGGAACAATTAAAATCAACTTTGACCGACCAGCTAGAAAATCTAGTGTCAACCTCCATGAGTTATTTTAGCCCCCAGTAGGAATTCTTTTGTCGGATCCACATCTGCCAGCATGGTAGATCAAGATCAAGATCTCATTAATTCTTTAATAAAAAATAATAATTAAAAGCAGTCGAAACAAGTTCAATTGTCACCCAACAAGAATTAATCAATGATTTGATTAATATCAAACTAAAATCAATAGAAACAACCTCTCAAGTCACTCGTCCCGTTTATCAACCCAAGACCCAAAATCAAGGAGAACGAACTTCTCCAACAGCATCTGACTTCGAAGCAGGTCAAGTTAATCACCAATTACTTGTGCTAAATAAGCCATTTAAAATTCAATGGAAGAAACTTAATGTTGACATCGAAGCCATAGAAAGTATTCCCCGTAGAGACATTTTCCGTAATAAGTATACAAAAGAACAAAAATTGGACATTTACAACAAGTGGACCAATTTCATGAAAAAGCACAGGTTTGAAGTATTTTTCTTCGATTTTGTTGAAAAGTATTATGAACCTGAAAACAAATTAGAGATCATCACCAAAGAAAATTGGGTTAAAGAAGACAAAACCTTAGTTTCCTCTAGTCATCCCCCACAAGAAACCATTTTAATTTCCACTGCAAACACACAAGTACCAGCCACTCCTTTTAAACTTCCAAAAGAAGATGCAGGAGTTAAGCCAGTCATTTCACAAAACAATTTCACAAATCAAAAAATATAATAATCGCTTTGAAAAAAAATTCTACAAGTCAAAAAATAGACCAAATGTTAAAAGAGTTAAAGCAAGAAAAAACAGTCAATGTTTTACAACATCCAAATGAGTCTCATGTAGAAACAATTTCTACAATATGGGATTCAGAAAATGAAACTGAAACCAATTCCATTAGGCAAGTAGAACAAGCCTTTCAAAATCTTGAGCTCAAACGTATCACAAATAAAAGAATCAATCCAACATATCTTACCAAAAATTGGTATCCAAGACCAACACCTCCAAATATTCAGTTTGAAGAACGAAACATCCAAAACCAATTCTCAGTCTCGGCTGATAAACTCTATGAATGAAATATAGATGGTTTATCAGAACAAGAACTTTTAAACAAATGACAACACGTCTCTATGGTTGCTAATAATTATATTACCAATCATAATCTTAGTTAAACACAAGTTGTCGACCTCTTGGTCACTAGATTAACAGGAATGCTTCATTCCTGGTGGGAGAAGCATCTCATTGAACAATCAAGAAATGAAATAAAAAATGCAGTTAAAAAGATGAAGAAGGAATCCTTATATTTGATGAGCATATAAGACAAGGAGTCCTAGATGCAGTCAACACCTTACTCTTTATCATCTTTGAACATTTTATAGGAACATCCAGTAATGTCACCTCTAGAATTCATGACCTACTTAGCAATTTAAGATGTCCAACCTTAAGTGATTTTAGGTGGTACAAAGACGTCTTCATGTCCAGAGTCATGCTTAGAGATGATAGTAATCAACCATTTTGGAAAGAAAAATTTATTAATGGATTACCAAACCTTTTTGTCCATAAAATTAGAAATGTTTTAGTTAATGAATAAGGTATCATACCATATCATACCCTTACTTATGGAAATATTATTAATATTATCTAGAAGGAAGGATTGAAAATGTGTATTGATATGAAAATTTCAAAACAAGTCAATAAAGACAAATCCATAGCCAAATACAAATTAGGGACATTCTATGAACAATATGGATTACCTCCCATTACTCCATCCAACAAAAAGAAAAAATCACAAGTCTACAATAAATAACCTAATAGGTATTCAAGTAGACAAAACCCCAGATATAACATATACAAATCCAAATCAAAAACTTTAAAACTAATAAATTTTATGAAAACCCCAGGTCTAATAAATGGAAAAGAAAACCCTCAGAAACATTTCACTCCAAAAAACAAGAACAAAAAGTAAAATGCTACAAGTGTGGCAAATTTGGTCATTATGCAAATAAATGTCATGTCAAGAAAACAGTCAACCAACTGAAGATCTCTAAGGAAGAAAATATTCAATTAATCCAAGTCTTAAAATTAAAGGACACAGACCATAGTCAATCTGAGAATGATTTCATCTTCCTCCAATAATTCTTCAAGTAGTCTTTCATCCCCAAATATTAAGATAGAATGTACTGATACTTGTTGTAACAAGATTTCAGTCCTCAATAAACAAAAAGAACAAGAAGATCTTCTTATAGAATTAATCAGTAAGGTCGATGACCTGGAATTAAAATCATTTTATTTAAAGAAACACAAAAAAACTAGTCTCTCAGGAAGAAACTAGTACTAGTCAACCCCAGTCATCACAAAAAATCAGTCTAAGCACAACTTTGGAACGATTCAACAAATCCAAGAAGGAAATCACAGTGAAAGACTTACAGAGAGAAGTCAATAAAATCAAAGATGAAATTAGGTTTCTCAAATTAGAAAACCTAGAAATTCTTGCACATCTCAATAGAGTTCAAACATAAATGATTGTCAACAACAATGATGAAGAACATAGTAGTTCTTCTTCAAGTCACAATTCAGATTCCCAGTCTGAAGAAACATCATCAAAAAAATTTAATTTTAGGATTATTAGACAAGATAAGAATCTAGAAATGGTATTCTAAAATCAAAATAAATACTGAGGATTTTCACTTAGAAACAATTGCTTTGATTGACTCAGGAGCAGACTTGAATTGTATTCAAGAATGACTAATTCCTACTAAGTATTTTCATAAATCAACAGAAATACTTAGTGTTGCAAACCAGTCGCCAATTCAATTAAAATATGAAATTTCAAAAGCCCATGTTTGTCAAAACAATGTTTGTTTTAAAACCCCTTTTGTTTTAATCAGAAATATCTCAGATCCAGTCATTTTAGGTCTTCCTTTCATAGCCCTTCTATATCCTTTTAAGGTTCACCATAATCGTATAACTACCCAAATGTTTGGACAGAAAATTGTCTTTGAGTTCCGCAAGGAAACAGACCTCAAAAAATTAAGACAATTACAAAAGAATAGCATCTCAAAAACCATCAATTTAGTCAGTAAGAAATCACAACAAATGAATTTCTTAAAAGAAGAAATTAATTACAAAAGAATTGAAGAACAATTAACAAATCAATCTTTGTTACAAAACATTGACAATTTTCAAAATAAACTTGTTAATGAAATATGTTCTGATATTCCCAATGCCTTTTGGCACCGAAAACAACACATTGTTAAACTTCCTTACAATAAGGATTTTGATGAAAAGTAAATCACCATGGTCATGCCCCGTTTTTTATGTTCAGAAGAATGTTGAATTAAAAAGAGGAACTCCCAGGTTAGTCATCAATTATAAACCTCTTAATGAAGTCTTGGAATGGATACAATATGCAATTCCTAACAAAAAAGATTTAATTAAGAGACTAAGTCAAGCTGTAATATTTTCAAAATTTGATATGAAGTCTAGATTTTGGCAAATCCGAATACATGAGGATGATAAATACAAAACATCATTTGTCACTCCTTTCGGTCATTATGAATGGAATGTAATGCCTTTCGGCTTTACAAATGCACCCAGTGAATTCCAAAATATCATGAATGAAATATTCAATCAATACAGTCATTTCTCAATTGTTTTTATTGATGATGTTCTTATTTATTCCAAATCGATAAATGAACATTGGAAACATTTGAATATGTTTGCTAGGATAATTAAGTCAAATGGATTGGTTTTCTCAACAATAAAGATTAAATTATTTCAGACCAAAATTAGGTTTTTCGGATACAATATCCACCAGTCTACCATTCAACCAATAGATAGAGCCATCCAATTTGCAGATAAGTTTCTAGATGAAATCACCGACAAAACCCAATTACAAAGATTTATAGGATCCTTAAATTATGTTGTAGAATTTTATCCCCATCTCAGACAACAATGCAAACCTTTATTTGATCGTCTCAAAGAAAATCCTTCACCTTGGTCTCATACTCATACTTCCATTGTCGAGCAAATCAAATACCATGTTAAAACCTTACCTTGTCTTGGCATTCCAACTCCCAATTCATTAAAAAATTGTTGAAACTAATGCCTCTGAAATTGGTTACAGAGGTATTCCCAAGCAGTCAGTCTCATCCGGATCTCCTAAACAAAATTGTTCGTTTTCATTCAGGAGTATGGAATCCAGCACAGAGTAATTATAGTACTATTAAAAAGAGATGTTGTCTATTGTATTATGCATTAGCAAATTTCAAGATGATTTATTAAATTAAAAATTTCTAGTCAGAGTCGATTGCAAATTTGCAAAACATGTTTTACAAAAAGATGTTCAAAACATTGCATCAAAACAGATTTTTGCACAATGGCAAGCCATATTAAGTATTTTTTATTTTGACATTGAATATATTAAAGGCAGCCAAAATTGCATTCCTGATTTCTTGACCAGAGAATTTGTGCAGGGGAAGAATGACGGACAAAAGAAATAATCAAAGGAGGCTTCCAGCCACCCTACCACCACCACCGCCAGTAAAACAAGAATCAGGCCCAGATTCTTCATCGGCCTTAGCCATTACCAACCGATTCACTTCTTTAGGCTCCACAATAGGAAACCTCAGACCAAACTACCAAACACCACTACCAAATTACCAAACGGCATTAGTCAACCAATATGATCCTTATTCATCTCAGCCATACCATCCCTCATCGTCCCAATCAGCCAGCTATGCTAAAACATCCCTTTATGTCTAGAAAAACTCGAAGGAATACCTTTTTAGCACCCCTTCAATATTCACCAAGAACAAGCCCTTGAAAAAATAGTCAAAACAGTTTTTTCTCCCAATTTTCATTATCAGCCTACTAAATCATATAAAACTCTCAAATATTACAAAGCCATTCTCAGCGAGACTGAATCCATTTCAATTAAACCAATTTACAGCACAACCCATGAAAACAAAATCCTTTACCATTCTTTTTATATTGGAAAATTTTTAACTGAATCAGAATGGGGACTGCCCCTCTACTAGACAAAACCTCTTCATACCTATCATGTTCTTATCCCTAACAATCATTATAGTTATTTTGATTATATTCAAGCATGGACTAACATTTTCCTCAATCAAACAGAAGACTTTAGTCACTCATGGTTTATCAATTTTGACAAAAGTTTCAGATTAAATTTCCCAGCATGGTTTCCAAAATGATGGTCAGTTCATGGCCCGACAATCAGCCTTTTACCAGAAGAATTCATACAAGTCTTATCAGCTGGTTTCCAGCAAAAATTTGACAAAAGCCGATTCAATTACAGGATTACACTTTTCCCATTGTTCATGGCCAAGTACAAAGTCCCGTGGATAATGAAGTGGAATTATAAAGTCGAAACCAGTGAAGTCTACCGATCAAGATCAGTCAAGTGGTGGGATAAGTTCAATCATCAGAAGATCATCAATCTTGCCCTCTCAGAATTTCCCGTCGCTCCGGTTCCAGTCATCCCAGCATCTCAAGCTCCAGCTATTTCAGCACAACCAAAAATGGCATTGCCAATCATTCCAGAACAATCTCTTTCAGACATTAGTCCTTCATCATCCCTCAAATGAACAACCAAGTCATCTAAATCCACGAGTTCGAAGAAGAAAGAAAAATCATCTCAGCTTAAAGACTTAGCCCAACAGCTAATGGCAAAAGCAGCTTTACTCCACGATGAAGATTCAAAGTCTTCAGATGCATCATCACAACAACCAGCTAACTCAGCAAGTCAGAAAGCCAAGTGGGTAGACTATCAGGATTCCCAATACCCGTTTGAATTATAATTTACCCATGTGAATAAACAGTTGCTCAGCATGTGATTCCAATACGAAAAATGTCGACATCAACACTAAAAACAGTAACAATTATCAACCATCATTCTAGAAAAGACACTATTCATGAATAGTAAAATCACTTTTACTGTTCATACATCATGATATTCTCAATTATGTCTGTGTGATTCAACAGTCATCTGCTTTTAACATCTTTCCAACTCATAAGACAGTCGGGTTTCCCGCTTCAATTATCAACCATTTTCATTCTATTTAACAAGCAGCCTTGATCAAAGGAAAGAGGCTGAAACTTCTGTGTATTCTTCAACAACAGAACAGAAGCAAATATTCAGTTTGTAATTTCTCAATTTAAAAATTGTAAACACTTTTAATTTAAAATCAAGGATGCCTGCATGCACTAATATCCTTGTTTTCATTATATTTTGCTGACTTAATCGTCAGTAAATCAATTGTAAGTCGTTGTGTAAGTTTTCAATAAAATTTATTTCCAAGTATATCTGCATCACCACTTTGAATTCATTATTTTCATTATGAAGAATATTTTCATAACAATTGATTTCGAATGGCATAAAATTCTTACTCACAGTCAATTCATCGAGTATCTCAAATTCAAGGTAAACACCGATCAATCATTTGTTCAATTCTTTCTATTTGTTTATAACAGTTGGTTTCATGGCATTTTTAATCCTGATTATTTTCCACATCAAATTCCTCATGATTCAATTAATCATTCATTTTCCAGTTCATTCAATCCTAACCATCATTGTTGTTGGTATAATTGCCCTCATCGTTTTTATTATCACTAGTTCCACTCCATTTGGTATCAGAGCCAAGTGAGTGGTAATTTATTATCACTAGTTCTGCTCATCGTATATAGATATATATATATAAGGAAAGAGATCAGCGTCTTTCCCTGCAAAAAATAAAAAAAAAATTTAAAGCCTCCCAAACCCAGGCATTGCCGAGGAAGCCATGCTTCCCAAACACAGGTCATCAATGCCTATGTACTGAATCCTGATCACTAGAGGCAAGGTCAGCGCAACCAGGTTGCTTGCTCCCAAGATCGGCCCCTCATACTTGCAGAACCTGTCGGCTTTGGCTTCTCCTCCGCCTGCTTATTACTCAATCTGTAGTGTGATGGGGATCCATCATTCTTCCATGCCTTTCATGGCTGTTCACCAAATCCTCACTGACAAACACCCTGGGGAATAATGGTTTGCCGTTCACACCAATCCAAGCAATCAATTTCTAACTCGCAGCCCCAAATTGGTCTGCAACATTCGCATAAAAAAGGGTTTGTCGTTCCAAGACTCATTCTGGAAGAACATGTCTCGGCCCGGTGCTCGGCCTGAAATTGGAGGGGTCGCGCATCCGATTGGATGGCCCACTGCAGAGGCTCTAGAATTCACAGAGGAAGACGACGGTGTTTAAAGCCGTGGGTTTTGTTGTGAAAAAAATTGTTCAAGTTCATGCCCATTATATATTGAAGAAAGAAAATTCTCACAGAAGTCAAATCCTCCAAATTAGGAAAAAAAATATCCGATTCAGGAAAGCTTTTCAAGGGTGGCGTGTTTCCTCACACAAAATCAGGAATGAAGAGCTTAAAAAGCTTGAATTGTTCTTAAAACTAATTTTTAAGAACATTTCTTAGAAACAGTTTTTTTTTAGATTTAAAAAACGTGTTTGGCATTGAACTAAAAAACTATTTTTGAATCTAAAATTTTGAAAACTTGTTTGGTTTAACTCTTAAAAACAGTTTTTTTTTTTCAATTATGTATTTGTTTTAAGATATACAAAACATATAAAATTAAACCGTAAACTTATTATTTTGATATTCATGTGCTAATACAACACATATATGCTCGATAATCAAATTAAACTTCAAATCTCAGACAATAAATATGACATTAAAACATTCTAGAAAACCAATAAACTTTGTGACTAATTGTTATTGACGTAATCAAGCCACATTGATCCGGCTATGTGGTCTCTAACATCATTCATAACATTATAGTCATTCAAATGCATGTTTTCCCCTTCTTGATTTGTCCCCGAGCTTTCTTCATCTACCACATCAACATCATTGTCTTCAAATTGTTGAAACAATGTATCATTCCTTGATTGCATTCTAATGAAATTGTGCACAACACAACATGCAATGGGAATGCATCTTTGCTTCCTAATTGGATAATTTGGCATCAACTTTAGAATGGGAAAACGATTCTTAAGCACTCCAATGCATCGTTCAACAACATTACATAGTGATGAGTGCCTAAAGTTGAACAATTCCATTGCTCCTCTTGGACGTTTACCTCTTCCTCTAAAATCACGCAAGTGATAACACACTTTGTGATATGGTGCAAGAAACCCACTCATGTTGGCATAGCCGGAATCAACAACATAATATTTTCCTATTCCAAGAACAATGCATATAAGTATTTTACTTGAGCCAAATACAATAAGAAAAAAAAAATACAAGTAATTTGATATGTTTCAATGACTTCGTACCTTCTTTAGGCATTGGAAACCTATTCACTTCTCTTGTTATTGCATTCATCAACACTCTCGAGTCATTAGCCGTTCCTTCCTAAATGAACATGCCAACATAATACTTTGTATTACACTAACATTTCTACCTCAGTATGAAATTTGTTTCGATGAAGGAGTCCATGCACTGATATGTGTTCTATCAATAGCACCAATGCAATTCTACCATTTTATAGTTCAAATCATAACATGTTAGTACACAAAATATAGTTTACTTCAACCTAAGTTGTTATTCTAGAGCTTTAAACATGTATCTTTCTAGGTTTTATAGAAAAATAATGATCATGATCTAACTAAATAATAAAATGTACTTTATAAATATATTACCTAAAACCATGGGTCGTACTTCGGATTTCCCAAAATCTCAAAAGGTGTCGCATCTATATTTGGAGGTTGAATTAGATGAGTACCAAGTCGACATATTGCTTTGTGAACTCTGTTAAATTGTCTTGACACAATCTCTTTAGAATGTTGAAACATTTCAGCAATTACCCTATTCTGGATTGTATGACTAATAGTAAACAAGAATATGCATACGGCCTCTTCCACACAAATTGATCTATCATCTTGTAGAAAGTTCAATTCTCTCAATGTCGAGCACAAATTCTTGAACGTGCTTTTATCCATCCTTGAAATATCAAATAACCTATATGGATGTCCATTCAATAATTCTATCACATATTGGCAGCCTGAAAAATGTGAAGTCATGCATGGCTTTTTATTTAAACGTGAGTAATGGTCATAGAATCTTATAACTAAAAGCAACTCTCCAAGCGAATCATCCAAATCAGATGATGAATCACTTTCTGAACTTGAACCATTGTTGTCCACTTCATTTGAATCCATCCTATATAGACAAACAATTAATTATATTCTACAACTATCAAGTAATTAATAGCTAAACAAAGTGACAAGACAATACTATAAGATAATAACATAACATTAATCATATTACCAACACTAGTCATTTCCATACTCATTTAATTATAGTTCATCCTAAAGCAAAAGATCTCAAAACCAAACTCAAAAGCATATCCATAGTCATCTTACTAACCCTTATAATTAATTCTAAGCAAATTCATCATATTACCAACACACTAACTAACAACCAACTTACTAACTAACTATTCATTTTAGACTATTGAGCCATAATTTTTTCCTCAACTCAGACATCATCATAAACATCCTCCACCAATCCAAGCTAGTGAACTTCTCCAAAGCTTTCAAATAAGCAGTATCATCAACATCTTCCATGTTCTCAAGTACTTCCATACAATCTTCAATTGTACTTAACTATCTCAATAGGGAGGATACTTCCCTCTCTGTTTTACGCTTAACCTTTTCCAATGTAGCCTCAATCTTGGCATCAAGTGACTTTGCCCAAGCTGGAATACCTTCGTCCATTTTGGTTGACTTGGATGACTTTAACTTCGAGGAAAGATCATTTGGAGGGAAAAGAGCACAACGCTTGGTGCTGGTTCCTTCATGTCCCTCACTACAAGCCTTTGAACCACTTCCAATACTTTGTCTAATGTGTGCACCAGTGGTAAGAAACCCATCTTCTAACTCTCTCTTAGAATCAGAATTTGGAGGAGAATTGGCTGATGCATATTGCATTTGACCAGTTGCAGTGGTATTATTGAAAATTTGTCCAAGCACCTCATAATGAGAACACCCTTTGCTATAGAAATGGCTAGCAAACTTGTTTTTCTGTAAAATTTTATTATAGGTTGACCACACTTAGTAAATAATATTAAATAATGCATATCTATAAAGAAAATACATTATATAATACAATAAATACCTTAATATAAGCTACCCAAACTTCGTCCAATGCTTGAACAGTGTTTGCAATAGGGTCCCAACCCATCCCAGTATGATTAACAAGCTTGGCAAACTCACAATGAATCTTTCGCAACCGATTATATTTTTGCTTCAATTTTTCACGAGTGTATCTCTCATCATATTTGTCAAACACCTTCTTGTCAATCGCATCCCACTGATTCTTTCATAAAGTGTTGGTTTGCAAGCCTTTTTTTGTCTCTTCATACAACATACTAATAAAGTAGTCTTCAATAGGTTTTGGCCAATTAGCTTTATCATCACGGTCATTTTCAAAGTCCTTGTTTGACATCTCTTAGACACATACTAGAACAATGTAAACGGAAACATCGAAATTAATACAAAGCTAAAAGCTACATTCACTTATGAATGTACAAAACACATATATACTCAGTTCTATGTAGTATGTACTATATACTCAGTTTTCACGAACTAGATGATAAATAAATAGGCATTTTATGCATGCGAGAATATCAAACAAAATGAGAGTAGTGTGACCTAAGAGTAACTCATTTACCTCTTCCAATGACACAGGCATGACAATACGACTTCATGCAAGTTCCCAGTTGAAAAGACAAGAGTTAAAGGAAATCTCAAAAGAAAGGGGACATAGTTTTTGTATTGCAAAAGTCATACAAATTTACCAGAAAAATGAAATAGTTTTTGTATTGCAGAAGTCATACAAATTTACTAGAAAAATAAAAGATCAGAACTTTAAGTAGCATTCAGTTCTAATTAGCTAAATATGTAATTAACAAGAAGAATAAGGGCAATCTTAAGCCAACAAGTCTCCCGCTTTGAGAGGGACATAAACCCCCATGAATACTAGAAAAGATTGGAACTTTGCCTTCCTATTCATTGTTCTTCATTCACCAAATTAACCTTTAATTTGTAACAGATTAACAAATTTAAAAACCCATAATTTGCTTAGTTTTGTCTTAATCCAATATATGCCACCACCCTAAATAAAAATCTACACTAAAACAACATAAATGAAATTCAAATGGCATTTTCACGAACTAGACGATAATGATATCATTAGCAGCGATAAGAGGCTATGACACATTCCCAGTTGGTGACAACCTCTAAATTTCACTGGAATACTGTAAGCACAACTATAAAAATGGTGCCCCAATTTTTCAGATATAACGGTCAACTATAGCATTACCAAGGCAATCTAAGCTGCCAACCAAACTTAACTTCAATTCCCAAGCAATGTAAGATCCAAAGGAACCATGGTCCTTTTTAGAAACAGTTTACTAGCTATGAACCCCAGTTTCAGTGAACCCTCTCTTCTACTAATTTCATATAACGACACCACTACCAGCGGACTTGAACCAAAGCCATATTGGGAAAAATTTCAACATGACTACATTGTTCTTAAGGTACGATAACTTAACTCAATTGCACTTACAAGGCTACATACACACATAATGACCCCTATACCCTATACCTACATACACACATACCAAAACACACCACACCCAGATTTGCATCATATCCTTGTTTCTAACTCGATGGGAAATTTTCACAAACACCTAATACGCAAGCTCTAATAGCTTCACGGAACCAACTTTAATAGAAATATAGGAACCAAATTAACTTGCTAATATGCTATTCTAGACATCAATCCTTAACCTCTCTAAACATCACAACAAATTCTGTTCACAAATCAATCCTCATGGGCACATCAATTAGATTATATACATTGTACACAAATGAATCACACCAATTAGATAGATAAACGCAATTTCTCACAACCCAACAAACAAAACACATAAATCAACTTTCCCATCATTTCCTCCCTTTTCCAAGGAACCAAACAAAGCAGTAAGAGAAAGACCCATTACCTTGATCGTTCCTGGCAGAGAAGAGAATGGCCCAGTTTCATCCCCAATCAAGTACTCAGAGATTTGAGGCTTAAAGCTATTCATCGGAACCTTCAATACAGAGGAAGCTTCAATACAGAGATTTGGCAAAATGGCTTACCAAACAGGTTTTTTAACCTTACCAATTAAATTATTTTTGAGGTAAAAACTTTGGACTCAAACCAAATTTGCGTCTGAAACTTGAATGGAAAAGGAAGGGTCGTTCAATACAGAGGAAGCCAACAAAAAAAATAATAATCAAAAGGTGCCGTGTGTGTATATATGTACATATATGTATATGTTATATATATATACACGTGGATGGCACAAAGTAGTAGCTCAAGTCTAGCTTCAATTGGGTATTTCAAATCAAGCTAAATTCCTTGCCTATAAATATTAGGCACTCATTCAAAGAGAGGAGCAAAAGGAAGTAAGTCGAAACTTCGGACATCCATAACTCTTTCAAACATCCAAACAATCGTGTTCTTCAAGCTCGTGGAGAATCAACAAGCACAAATAATACATGTGTCGATTCATCCCCAACAAAGCCGAAGACCACGCACCACGTGAAACTCCTCGTGGTCCCATTTCATTCAAGATTAAGCCTAAACCACCCTTGAAGAAATGACAAGTCTGATTCAAGATCAAGTGTCAACCACCCTTGGATCAAATTCGACTCCAAAGAAATATAGCAAAGCCAAACCTTTGGAGGAAACCATAAAGCTCTTTGTCCAAAGAAAACACGCATGTTCTTCACCAAGCTCACAAAGAATCAACAAGCACAACTACACGTGTCGATTCAACCCTAACAAAGCCGAAAACCACTCGCCACGTGAAGCTCCTTGTGGTCCATTTCATTCAAGATCAAGCTTTGACGGTCCTTGAAGAAATCACAAGTCTGATTCAAGGTCCAATGTCCATCACCTTTGAATCAAATACGACTCCAGAGATATGAAGTGAATTTGAACCTTTGGATGAAAACTAGAAAGCTCTCTAGCCAAAGAAAATATTCGTGTTCTACATCAAGCTCGTGGAAAATGAACAAGAACAACAAATATGTGCCAGTTCATCCACACAAAAGCTAAAGACCACCCACCACGTGAAGCTCTTTGTGATCCCATTTCATTCAAGATCAAGCCTCAACGACTCTTAAAGAAATCACAAGTCTGATTCAAGATCAAGTGTCCACCACCCTTGAATCAAAGTCGACTCTAGAGAAATGAAGTAAATTAAAACCTTTGTGGCGAACGAAAAAGCTCTCTGGGTAAAGCAAACACTTGTGTTCTTCATCAAGCTTGTGCAAAATCAACAAGCACAACAAATATGTGTCGATTAATTCCCAACAAAGCCAAAGATCATCAACCATGTGACATTACTTGTGGTCATTACTTGTGGTCCTGATTGTTCAAGAACAAGCCTCGACGGCAACCCTTGAAAAAATCACAAATCCGATTCAAGTGCACCACCTTTGATCAAATTTGACTTCAGAAAGCTCTCTGGCCAAAACAAACACTCGTGTTCTTCATCAAGCTTGTGGAGAGTCAACAAGCACAACAAGCACGTGCCGATTCACCCACTAACAAAACCATGTGAAACCGCTCGTGGTCCATTTCATTCAAGACCAGGCCTTGACGGCCTTTGAAGAAACCTCCAGCCCAATTCAAGACCAAGCCTCAACAGCCCTTGAAGAAATTGGCAGCCCAATTCAAGACCAAGCCTCAACGGCCCAATTCAAGACCAAGCCTCGACGGCCCTAGAAAAAATTTCCAACCCAATTCAAAATCAAGCTTCAACGACCCTTAAATTGACATCTACATTGAAGGATTTCAAAGCATAGTGGTTAAAGTACATTCACTATGCAAAGGGACTTCAAAACACATCTTCTACACGTGACAAGCACTTGTATAGGATGCGCCTTGAAGTGGGGGCATTTGTAGACATCAAAATTTCGATGAAATAAATGTTCAATTGTTCACCAACGCATTAAAGCTTTGACAGGCCAGGGCATACACGGCATGCACCATGTGTCTCACAAATCGTATACATGGATGTGACTCGTCAAAATCGGACGAGTCATCAAGAAGGACACGTGTCAACTTTTGGCGGAAATGAATTATTTGATTTTAATTTAATTAAATCAAATATTAATTGATGAAGACAAATCATGAGCCGGCCCATAAATCGAGTCCTAGTTCTTTCATCAATTAATCAAGCCCACAATCAAGGCCAAATCCATCTATGGGCAAGGCTTGAAGAGTCTATAAATAGGAGGCTCTAAGACAAAGAAAAGGGGTCCAAAAATCATTTCACGCCCAGACGCTGAAGCTTTGAAATACTGAAGCTCTCAAGCACTCAAACCTCCCAAACACTCAAACACTCAAGAAGACTTGAGAAATCCTTCGTGTTCTTCGTCAAAACCCGTGAAGAACCACCAAGCATCCCTACACATGGTGGTTCTCCACTGCCAAGAGCCAAAACCTTGCGGCATTCGTTCATCCAAGATCAAGTCATCGCGACCCTTGATTCGACAACACAACACATCTACACATTTCAAAGATTGAATCAGAGGATCAAGTTGTAAAGAGATTGTAGCTCTACAAGTTCATTAATACAAATTTATTTTGTATAAGTGTTCTTGTCTCATTTGTCACAAGATTTTTGTGTTTACAATATTTTCAACTTTATTATCTAATTTTATTGTTTTCCTCCAACAGTAGAAGATAGAATGGTTCCATTTTGCCTGTGTTGGTCTGAAAGATAAACCGAGAGGAAAGTGATATTGCACAGATTGTGCTGCTTTGAAAAATCACCGGAAGGGGAGTTCCGGTCAAATGACCTCTTTAGTCTTCAGTAGTTTGCATATAAGTTATATGACCTTTCTAGTCTCCAGCCATTGCTAATTGGTTTTTAAACGGCCCAACTTCAAAAGTATAAACAGCTCCGCTGAAATGCATGTGAGATAGCCTAAAGGAATATATATGAATGTCCACTACATAGAAAGCACAATGTACGAATAAGGAACATAAAGTGTTTTGACCAAAAGATTTTCTAGATCTCAAAGCAAATATATGTGATGACCTCCACGAAAGAAATCATTAACATCATGAAACATGGATAAATAACAAAATCAGAAGGTCATCTTTATTTCTCAACTTAATTATTTCTCAATGTGGCCACGTAAACTGCAACTCCAACCTCTTATGCACCTCGATGAATAGATACAAGCCATCCCGTTTCACACGCCAAGCGCATTAGTTTCTAGCACATCTAGTGGCATCTCTTTTAGCATTGAAGATGTCGAAATGCCCCTTTATGATACCCCAACTCATATCACAAGATCAAACAGCAGTAGTGTTAATGTAGACGGTCCAGCTGTTGTCATTAAAAAAATGGGATCGAATGAGTGCTCGGATCTATGCCTGCAGCTTGACACTGAACATTCAGGTTGGTGTTTCGAGCCAAGTCATTAAAAACGGTTACCCGATAATCAGCCATTGAGCTGCAGATGGACAATGAGAGCATAAGACGGAAAAAGACTGCTACGATGTTCATGTTGGTATTTTTCAGAACCTTGATGAAGATGGTTGATCAGATGGTGGTTGATATAATTTCATGCTTTAGTTTCCCTTAAATAGAAAAAGTTGGGTGAGATAAACCAATCGAGATGGTATCTGTGTTGTGTTGGACGTCCCTCATTAAAGGCTCGTTTGGATGTGCTTTTAGAATGACTAAAAGTGCTTTTAGAAAAAAATGTTATAGGTTTCAAAAGCACTTAAAGTGCTTTCTGCCAGAAGCACCAGTTATGTGCTTCTTCCAAGAAGCACTTTAAGTGCTTTTTCAGGATTCACTTGCACTTTTACTAAAGATTGGTTCTAAAAGCATTTTCACCAAAAGCGCTTTCAATGATTTTAAAAGCACATCCAAATAAGTTATAAGTGTAGGTATTTGGACCTACAAGGTCTGGCAGTCTCTGCACGACACGAAAATAACAGGTTTCGGGTCAACACGATAACTTATCGGGTTATTATCGGCTGACCCGTTAAGAACCCGTGTATACATGCGGGTAACACGTGGGTCGCTCGTTTCGACCCGTTCAGAAAAAATTTATTTTGATAATTTTAAAGTCTAATTACTAAAAGATCTATTATAAAATACAATAGCCATATTAATATATACAATATATTCTATATATAAATATATAGTTTTGTATTATTATTCTATATAAGTTTTAAAAAAAAAATTTAGTCATTATTTATTTTTATTATGATAGTTCCTTCTTATCATTACTATGCTTAGCTCGACACCAGTATGAACCACATTGAGTTATGTTGCATAATTTGAATATATAATAGGATAAATAATCCTTTATAAAAAAAATAGAGGATAAATAATGACTCAAAGGCCTAAGAATGAAAGAAAAAGAAATTAGTTAGCCTGATGTAATATAGATTATACAAATAATGACCAAAAAAAAAAAACCAAATAAGAAACAAAATAAAAAATAAAATGTATTATAACGTACGTAACTGGTATCAATATAATTAAAATCTTTTGACATTCATCCCATTAATACGTATATTTGAACGCCCAAAAATAGACTAATCGTATAAAGGGCAATAAAAATTTTTTGCAAAGAACAAGCTTTAAAAATATATGTTGGCTCATCATCACACAAAAAAAAAGTTACTTATTTGGATCAAAATGAACTACAATCTATAAACAAAACCTTCAGGACTAAACGTAATAATTGAGTGCGACAATGGTCTTAAATCTAATTAAAACAAAATCTCCTAATTGATGCGACTTACCATAAAAGTTGAGAACTTATACATGCATACTTTTGGCTGGCCATGTGAAAGGGATAACAACACAAGTTCTTGATGGATAATAAAACCATGAAATTCTAGTGTAAAAAAAGGGAATTCTAAACATACGTGAACCTTGTTTTTGTACTGCCAAATATATCTCACTATCTATATGTATCATCCTTGTCTGATTCCTATAAGATCATGAAACTCCATGGATATTGATTCATTAGGCTTCGTTTGCCACAAATGATTGAATTGAAATGGATAAGACATTATCTTTAAGGTACGTTAAAAGAAAGAAATGAAAAAATTCTAATCAACTTAATGGGAGCACAGGAGATGGATTACTAAAGAACAAAATGATGGAGGATTTAAATGATAAGTTTTCTTCATGTCTAATCAACTTAATGGGAGCAGGAAATGGATAAGACATTTCAATCCTTCTCAAAATGATGGAGGATTTAAAGGATAAGTTTTCTTCCTGTTTAATTCTCTCAATCTCTTGTCACTAAGTTTTCTTCATGAATTTGAACTACATTATTGCTAACATATTGTGAGACTTAGCTACACTCTTATACCCCTTTATGTAGATAATATCGTTTGTTAAATAAATAAATAAAATAAAAAGTAAAAATTCTCTCAATCTCTTAAAAATGAAAATTGTCTCCTCAATCTTCAAGATGCGCTGAATGTATTGGACTATTCATTTCAATTCATTCCTCCATACCAAACGAGACCTAAAATACCATATAGGATATACCAAAATTTATTCTTTACGAGAAAAAGATTGCATCCTTTTGCTATAAAAACGGATAGCTAGAATGAAATATACTACATCAAAACACATTGAGAATTAGTGAAATGAAAGGAACAATATTACGCCAGTTCATCTATTCTCTACTCTTTCTTGCCTTCTCCATTTGCCCTAGTACCTCGGATATATTCCCTGGGAAGAAGCACTTTGTGCGCGTTGTCAACGATCTCGATGCTAAACGACTGGACGTGCATTGTTATTCTGCAGACGATGTAATTGATCGCACTCTTTCTACCAAGGGAGAACAGCTTGAATTTGAATTTCGTTCTGTAGTTAACACCTATTGGAATTGTAGCATGAACTCCGTGGTTGGCCATGTCGAAATTGAAGCATATATTTCTGAGGATCCACTTATTGAAGAGTGTGGGGGAGTCCATTGCATATGGAATGTTAGAGAGGATGGAATATACTTGTACAGAATCAAGCATAGCGATTATGTCAAAAAGTACGACTGGATACCAAAGCCGTTGCGCGTCCGTTCTATAAAGAGAAATGTCAGGCCTTGAGCTCCTATTGTAATCCAAAGAAATATAATAAAGTCATGTGCTTTTGTTTAGTTTCTTCTTACTTTCTGTGTTATATATTGTTGATCCTGAAAACGACCAAGCCTACGTGGCACGCAAGTCGAGTAATTAATAAGCTAACTACGTCCTGCAGTTGTGTATAGGGCGTGCCAACTCGACGGTCGAGCTCGGCCGGTGAGTAAAATGTGTTGATGTTGCGTTGGGCGCACTGCTGACTTCTTGATCTTGTGACTGCAACCGAGGAAGGAACACGTCTCGGCCTTCAGGTTCTAGAGCCTAAAGGCAAGGCTGCTAGTTCTGAGAAGTTCACAAATCGTCGGCGCTGAATTCGGTTACAGTGATTATATTCGTAAAAGTATAAGCATGCCGAATCGACACCAAACTATATGGGCACAAGTACTCAAAGAAAATGTGCATCTTAATCGTAAACGTAGTTCGGTTGTTAGAATGTCAAACTCTAAATCCCACTTGTGAGTATCAAATCATAAAACAACTCGGCGTTCGATGCGCCGACCCCAGTAATCCGGAACACCTCACCTCGTCGAGAAGGCTAATGAGATGACCTCTGCCAATAAGGATTCGAAAATCCTTCTAGATCGAGACTTGGATAGATAATCAGTCGTCCTCGACACAGTGCTGTTTATCCAAACTGAAGATGCTTCATGGTCCACTGATTCTACGACAACAGTGCTGTTTATCCAAATTGAAGGTGTTCGCCGGTTGCCTCATAGTGTTGTTTATCCAAACTGAAGATGTGTTGGCGAAAAAGAAAATAAAAATCTCAAGGTTGTTGAGAGGTTTCGTGTAGAGTGAGAGTTTGCGCAGGGCAGTTTGTGTGTTAAGTTAGAGGGCTTAGAATGATGCACCCCTTCCTTATTTATAGCAGCCAACCTTATCATGACCGAACCAGAACTATACTTGGATTAGGATTCTTTATCCTAATCTAACCATGTCTCGGCCAATCCCACCTCCAGTAGGACTTTGAACCAAACTCTTTATCCGACCACATTCACTTCTCAAATCTCAGCATCTTCATTCCATTAAGACTTCTTATCATACTAGGACTCGACCCATTCACTCTTATCCAATCTAAACCTTCTTGCAAAAGGACTCGACCGACCTGACTGGGCTACTTATGACCATTGGACAGCCCATAGTGTTTTTGGAAAAGCATTGGACCGAACATAAACCTTCGCTCGGCCTAATAATATTATTTTGGGTCTAAACATTGCCCTCTCGCTTCTAAGGTTTTCGGCCTAGAACTCCTTAGCCGAGTTTTGACCTTGAAGAAGTGAACCCTAAAGGTATCTTTAAAGGATGATGAAAAGTTTCAAATATTCCATCCATTAGGCGCATTTATGAAGCATGATCGCACGATCTTAATTTTGTCAGACACCCTGCCACGTGGCATCTTCTTGGCATGTTTTTCCTTGACACTGAAACGTCTTCCCAAACCCTAAAACCCTACCACATGTTATCATTATAACCTCAAACAGCGAATTTCTCGGTCTGTTTGAGTCATGCACATAATCAAACGTCTCTTCATCATTGAATCCGCCGTCACATGCCATCGTGTAGCCTCAACCTGCAAGTTTCTTGGTTTCTTCATATGGATTTCGCAAATCTCCATGATGATTGTAAAATTGTCTGACTAGTCTTACCCTTTCGTTTCAAAATCAAACGACTGGCCTTCTTCCAAAACCCCTATAAATACTCAAAATCCTTCATTTTTTCCTTTATGCCTTCAGAACTCTCAAACATTTTACTCTCAGATCATCATTCAAAGCTCTCTTTCTAACTAAAAAAAATCTGTTGAATCCAAAAATTCCTTCGAGGTCCCCACAATAGCTCTCAACACCTTTATCTCCAAGTTTTCCAACGAATGTGCCAAGTGCCGGGACTTTATTGACCGGAGTGCCATCAAAAACCTACGATTCGAAGGTGACTCGATGATAGGAGCATATTTATGCGACTTAGTTAGCTTGTTTTCTTGCATTTTTATAGTTAGTTTGTGTTTATTATAGTGTTTTAAGCTATTTTCGTGTGATTGTAGGTCCAAATGACAAAGTTGGCAAGAAAGTGCAATTTGGAGCATTTTGAGGCAGTTTTGGGCATCAAATGGATAGCTTATGAGTAGAGCAAGATGGATGGACGAATTTGAAGTTCAAGAGGCTAGGAATGTGCTGAAAATATGAAGAAAATAAATCCAAGACAAAGAAGATAAGGAATCAGCTCAAAAAAGGAGTCATTATCCAAAACCTTATCCAACCTTATCTTATCCAAACTAACCTTATCTTATCTTATCCTTTCCTAATCTAGCATTATCCAATCTTATCTTATCCAAATTAGTTTGTGCCTTAATTCTAGCTATTTATAAGGGATAATTATGCATTTAAAATACATATTTAAGATTCTAGAAGCCTTATCTCCTCTCCTTACAAAAGTGGCGCCCCAACCCCTTCTAGAACCCCTTTTCCTAATTGTGCCGCACCCTATATCCTTGTTCCTGATGGTTTTTGATGTGTCATCCTAATTTCCCTTGGTTTCTGATTGTTTTAACCCATTCCACTTGGGTTTTGGAGTGCCAATCCTTTCCCAATGCTACCTAGGCCATACCTTTTCTCCCTATAAATATAATTGATGCAGCCTTTATTCAGATCACCACCCTCTACCACCATTCATTACAAATTCGTGCCATATACACCTATACACATTCATCCTATTGTGCTGCAGATTTGCTAGGAGAAAAGAGAGGAGACCCTTGGAGCCGTGCTTGCCATTCAAGACGTTGGATTGTTGGAGCGTTTCTAGGTGTATTCTATCCATTGTTTTAATGTTTAAATTTAATTGTCTTTGTTTAATTACGAACATGATAAGCTAAACTCGTTTTAGCTAGGGGGAGATTCAAAGTCATGAACTTATTTGCAATATGAATTGATTATTTCCAGTTGTGATTTCATGAATCGTGAATGCAATTTACTTAACTGTTTGATTAAGAACTTATTCTTGTTTGTTGATTGAGGGTGCACATTTAGTTTGCATGCAGGGATTTGATGCTAAAATATAAGGGAGTTTCACCTAATCGTTATGAACTTATATTTATAAGTAATGGAGGTTGCTAGTCACGATCGCGTTAAGTGAATTCCTGACAGGAGTATCATGTTGTTCGTAGTTACGAATGTCTTGTCAATGCTTATGATTTTCACAAAGCTTAATGATCTTTGATTGTATCTCTATTATGTTGTTATGTATGGAACTATTGAAAAATAATTTGGTTGCCGATGCGTTGTCCATCCAATTCAATGACTTAAGGAAAATCTGAGGGTTAAGTAGTGCTTTTCACGGTTAATATGGGGCGTTGAGGTTCATGGTTTATTGGAAAAGCAACTAGAAATCGTTTTGTATGCAAGTGTGTCATGTGTGGAGAAGAACCCTCTAGCTAGCCAATCACCCATATTTCGCCCAAATTCGTGTCTAATTTGTCTAAGTTTTTAATTTAATTGTCTTTACTTTAAATTCGTCAAAAACCCAATCCCCTTTATTTTGTTGTGTCAAGTTAGTTAGAATCTATCCAATTTGTGTTTTTAAGTGTTTTGAGTCAAGTTAAAATCAATTTTTGTCCAATTCACCCTCTAGTGTCTAGTTTGACTCTATTTGATTGTTTTGTGCTATTTTGAGTCTTTTTAGTTTGTTTTGAGTTTTTTGAGTCTAGTTAAGTGTTTTTAAGTCTAGTTTTGTGTTTTTGAGTCATATTTGTGTAGATTAGCAGCCCTAGTTAATCCCCAGCCTAGAACGATCCCTACCGTCATATACTACAACTATCTTAATAGGGTTTAATTTGTGTGTTAGAATATTTCACATCACTCGAGCGCTTCTCACCAGATCCTGGAACCACTTTTCAAAGACAATGTCCTAGCGTCCATTACCAACCTCCTTAAAGATCATTGTTTGGAACCCCTGCTTCAAGGATATAACTGGTCGAAGTGGGAATTGACTAAACCCCAAGGAGTTTGGCCTTCAATTACCGCGGCTTGGGTAGCGTGGGTAGAAAGGATGGAGAAATTATTCAGCAATGAGTGGAAGATTCTCGGCATTTATGATGCCATTAAGCTCTCAACCATCAAGATCGCCATGGACAAAGAACTTCTCATGGCAGCTCTAGGCTTTTGGTGCTCGGTCACCAATCCTATGGTCCTTCCATTGGGCCCTATTGGCCGTACTATTCTCGACATCTCAGCCATCCTCGGGACCTCCCCTTCAGGTCTCCAGATTGGCATCTCCCTCTCTAGGTGCCCATCCAACCTCGACCTCAAGATGCTATTCGATGAACGCGCGGTCGGGTCGCCGAGGAAGAAAAATCAAGAGCCTTTGAAAGAGAAGTTCAGAAGTTGCACAAGAACTTCTTCAACTACAACACCCTCATTTAACACTTCGCTAACCAATGGGAAGAAAACCTCAAAAAGGGAGAACACGAAGCCTTCCTTTTTTACTGGTACAACAAATTCATTTGATGTACTAAGTCAAATAAATGTTTGGTCAAGAACATGCCAGTTGTTGAGGCATTAGCCAGTGGTCATGTCCTGCCTTTTAGCTCGGTTATCCTCGCCAACCTCACATGTTGCCTAGCCGAGACGATTGTCAACAAGATTGACCCCTACCAGACCGACCCATTCTAAGTTCTTCAACTCTGGTTGCAAGTCTATTTTGCCACCCTCAGGCCAAAAGTCCCCAACTTCAGACCTACTGAAGCGTTAGGTCTGCAATTGGGCTCTATACTCGCTTATCCTCACTCGGCCAAATACATTTTTAAATACTTTTTCAATCTAGAAAACCGTTCTCATGACAAGTTTTTGATATACCGTCGTCAAGAATACCCCCTTCCATCAAGCTCCCATCTTCGGCATGGAATGAAGCTAAATACTCTGTCCTTTGAAAGAGCTGGGGATCGTTTGTGTTAATGCGCAACCGTCCTCTAGCCTGCAATGTTAAACGTGCAAGTTGGGAAGTCTACCAACCCCACTTCACCGTGCAGCAACTAGGCTACCTCAAAGGCTGCCCACTGCCTCTACTCACTTCATATTCTCTCCTGAGCCAAGGACGCCTGTCTGGTTCTTCAGAAAAAGAATGCAGGGAGGCCGAGAAAGAATTTCAAGAAAGATGCAAGAAATTCCGCCTTCGGCCAAACATCCCTGAAACACTCAATACTGCCACCTTTATTAACTGGTGGGCCGTATATATTCAAGACATTTTTGGCGCACTGGTCGAAAACGTTATCAAGAAAAATTTTGGCGATCACCCGGAGAAGACTTCTGCCCCGACTGTGCTTTAGACCTCGAAAAGAATTTTGGCGAACTTCAACAGCAATGGTTAGCCATTGCTTCAAACCTCGAAAAGAATTTTGAAGCAAATAAGGCTCGACTAATGGACTTCGCAGCTGGTGCAAGGCAGATCCAGCAACTTTAGCTTAATAGAAGGACAAGGCAAGTCGAAGTCACCATGGGCGAAGTAAGGTGGTTGGAATTGAAGGCCACTTTTGAAGCCTTCCTTCCTTCGACCCCTTAGGATTTTGGTTTTTAAGAATCTTTTGTAACTTCACTTGTACGTCCCTTTGCAAAATCAATGAAATGATATTTTATTCTCGCATCCCCCAAGTAACTGGATAGTACTTCTTTAAAAATTTCCTGTTGATTGGCAACTTATGAATTAAACTAGTCCGATCCTTGAGGTGGTATGCCCCCTTGCCGAGAACTTTGTGAACGACAAACGATCCTTCCCAATTTGGTGACCATTTGCCGAACTTGGGGACTTTAATCCTTACGGGTAGCATAGTTTGCCAAACCAACTTGCCCTCTTCGAATGTTTTTTGTCTGACTCACTTATTACAAGCTCGCTCGACAATCTTCTTCTATGCCACCAATAAATTATAATCGTTAAGCCGAGTGTTGTTGATCCAATGGTCGCAATGACTTGATCTCAGATGAACGATTGAACGATTTGCTTTAAGTTTTGAGCTTGAAATAATGCGTGGATAGTCTTCACCTCTAGGTTTGTGTATGATCCCTGGCAAAGGTGATGTTGATGTGGGATTTTGTTGATTCAAGGGTCTTGACGACTTGATCTTGAATCGAACGTCATTACAAGTTTTAAGTTTGCAACAAAGTTTTGAAGGAATCAACACATGTGCTTGTTGATTCTTCAAGGGAATGCTTCGTCTTTGGTGTACATTTTTCAAAGAAAGCTTTGGCAGCGTATTAGTCTTCAAAGATTTGGCAGAGATTCTCCTTTTGTGAGAATTTTGGCCCTTCAATTTAGAAATTGTCGACCTTTATGCTTGTACCTTGTATTTATAGACTTCTCAAATATTGCCTGTTGATGGATTTGGCTTTGATTTGTGTCTTGATTCGTCTATCGGAGAATTTAGGCATGTTTTGTGTCTTAATTTCAACCATTTTCCCTTGCTTGGTCGAAATCTATAGGACTTTCTTGCCTATTTTGCAAGCAATCTTCAATTCTGGCTTGTTTTGTGAAGATGCTTCAGTTCCACCGTGGTGTATTACCTAGTGGAATAGGGATGGAACAGGGGCAAATAGCCTGAGAGATAAGGTCCAGCGTATGCCAGACCAAGGGACAGGTCCAGCGTTGTTGGAAATGTGCCCTAAAGCCAATCATGTGATGATACTTTACGGACATTTCACATGTTAAACTAATCTAGTTTTACATATAAAGGGCATACATTATTGTTTGAGCCGTCTCATATAAATGTTATATGCTTAAACGATAAAGTCCAAGGAATATGTGATTGGGAGAATGTAATCTAATGAAGTTAGATTCATGAGACCATTCTTTCGTAGACACATCCTAAACGTTCCTAATCATAGGATTGTCAATTGGGCGTTGACAGTCCGTTAAGATCAGTACGTACTATGTCTTCTCTCAGGGAGAGTGATTAGTCTCGAGTCATTGGTGTGTGTGACATCAAGACAAGTACGTAGGTGCTCAATAGAGAATGAGTTCACTGAACGCGATCAACGAAGAGTTCTTATATTCCATGTCACATGAGAACTCATGGTTGGGATAATGCAAAGTAGTCCTTTGACCTGAGGCATCACAGTTGTCTTGTGGTTAAGTCCTTGATCTTTGATTATGTCAAAGTCACCCCCTCGGGGTGTCCACGGCATCGTTGGGGTTAAGCCACTTAGCTATGGAGACAAGTGAATGCGCAACAAGGGATCTCTAACCTTCAAACAGTTGAGGGAGAATACTCTATGATATGATTTGGAATCTCTGGCCAGAGTATGAATGAGATTAGGGAATGCGTTCCAAATCACATTCAAGGAAATCATATAAGCACACGAATCACATTGGATAGTAGACATGAATAAATAAACTATCATACCAAACAATGTGGTCAAGAGTATTAGATTAGAGAAGGACCGTATTGCATTTGTAATCCCAAACTGAATAGGTTCTCTATCCTCTTCTGATTAGCTTGGGTAACCATGATATGCTGCTAGGTGTCACTCATGGTTTGTGGAAGCCCTAAACGTGTGTAATCACTAAAGGGAGAATTGAAAATAGTTTCAATTCACAATCGATGTAAAATGGTTTTAATCGCCCACTACCTCGCTAAAAGGAACCTAATGGATCGCACACCATAAAAGGTGGAGATTGAAGATTAAACGGAAATGAGTACGAATGATTAAATGGTTTAATCATTTATTTATGGCAAGGATTAATTAATATGTTAATTAATCAAACGAATAAGTTCGTTAAAGACTTCGGGATAGTTTTGGACCTTAAGGCCCAATGGGCTTCGAACGTCAAGCCCATTAACTTAAGTTGTATGACAATTTAATGAATGAAGATTCATTAAAGCCCAAAAGCCCAAAATCCCCTAAATGGCCGGCCATAGTGTGATGAATTAGGGTTTTGGTTATTTAGGTCACTTAAAGAAGTGACTATATAAATGACTTTATAACTAAATATTCATTAAGTGTTAAAAGGGTTTATTTTGGGGGAAAATTGGTGAGAATTGTCTCTCCATTTTCTCTCTAAAAAGGCCAACACCTTGGAGGGTACATCTAGCAATCCTACTACTCCAAGGTCACTCATTTCTTCTACAATCTAACCTTGGTGAAGAGACTTAGAGGTTCTCAATTTTGGGAACTTGGAGAACCTATTCTTCCATCCAAATCCATGGATCTAAGAAGCAAGGAATGAAGGCCCTATCTCTTTGGGTGATTAGCCTTTGCTTATGCAAAGAGGAATCTACAAAGGTAATAATTTCAACTCACTTTGTTTTGAGTTGATTATTGGTTCACCAATCTACTAGGCTTTGAATTTCATGGTAATGTTTTGTTTTTGAGTGCATGCAAGCATGATTCCGCCTTTAATTGTTAATTGCATGCTATATGATGTTGCTCAAATGAACATGTTTTTCAAAATAAATCCTTCAAGTGGTATCAGAGCCTAGGTCTAGTAGTTGGTGAATCCTTTTGGGTTTTGTAGTTCATAAGTTTATGATTTAAAAGTTGTAATTGTTACAAGCTTTATTCTTGCTTCTTTGAATGTAAATTTTGTTTGAAAATTTGCCATCTCAAATGTTGTAGATGTATTTCATATGAGCATGAATATTGGAGCTAAAATTTGGTGTCATGATTTTGGGGATTTTCGGCCAAATCCAAAGGGTGATTTTTTGGGTTCATGTTTGTCTTGTTAAAATGGTTTTAAGGTGACTTTTGGAACCCCTAAGTACCCTAGGATGTTAGCCTCATTTTGAATGATAAAAATTTGAGTTTTATTGCATGAAAACATTCATGGAGCTCTTATGGGTTTTCATGGATGTTCTTCATATGTTCTTGATGTTCTTGCCAAGAACACAAAGGTTTGTGTTTTGATTCAAAGTTTTGATTTATTTCATAAAGTTTATGATATATGTTTTTCAAATGATTTATCATGTATTTAAAGTGTTAAATATTTGTATAAATGATGATGGAAACATCAATCATCAAAACATATATTATTTTTATGAAAGTATTTAAAGTGTTAAATATTTGTATAAATGATGAAAGAAATATCAATCATCAAAACATATATTATTTTTATGAAAGGTGAAAGCACTACTTGATTGTTTTTGACAAAACTAATAAATCAAAACACCCACCACTCCTTTTTATCCCTAAAAACCGGCCACCCTAATAAAATAGGGTATTTTTGGGGCTTTTATGCAATTACATAAAGTTTTGATACTTTTGTGTATTTGTACTTTGACCCGAAAGTTTACGTTTTGACGTTAAGGCCTAAAAACGCTAAAGGACAAATTGTTTTGCTCCTTTAATGAAGTTTTGAATTTATTTAAATTTTGGGTTCTAGTTGTATTTACATGAAGTAGTGACTTTTGTGTTTTTATAAAGTGACCCCAAAAGTTTATGTTTTCGCAATATGGCCCAAAAAGTTGTGGTTATTGCATGATGGCCCAAATAGGATGAGAACAAAATTGTTTTGTCTCTTTAAATGAGAATTGGATTTTCATTTTGTTTAGCTCCACTTAAATCAATTTTATGGATACAAAAACCAAATGAAAATGTTGCATTCAATTAATTAGTTAAAGCGTTAATTAATTAAAGGATGATTATGAACCTAAGCCTAATATAATTGAGCTATGTGAAAGGCGTTTCAAATTTGTTTGAACCATGGGAATGTGTAGATTAGATTTTGGTTGTAATTTGATTTGATCAAATGTTGTAAAAGGGCATAAGTCCTTCTTTACTTTAAGGTAATTTGTTTTATGCAAATGTTGTAATGAGCATAAGCTCATCCTTTACTTTGAAGTATTTCTTTCTTGCTTTATATGATATGCATGAAAATGAAGTAATTGGGTCCAACGCCCCTAAGACAACACACCTTAATGTGATTAAACGCGTAACTAAAATCAATCTCCATCCCTAGACCGAGATTCAACACAAGGCTCGTGTTGAATCTAAACAAAGGTTCATAGTCATCCTAAGGCCCTAAGGCAACTATATAGTCCATCAAATGAATGCAAACCTTATGTTAGTAGTAACATATACTCTTGCTTTAAAAACCGTTTTAAAAGCATAGTGGGAGTATTATGTACAACTAAAACAATCATATGGACCAATAGTTGTAATAGGACCAAAATTGTTTTAATAGAGATTAAAATGTATATTGATATGTGATGAGACCTAAAAACCCTCAACCAAACCAATATTAAGTTGATAAGCGAGAGATGTTTAGAATATCTCTTCGTGGCCTTCCACCGTGGTGGGATCCAATCGTTTATGACTTGTACACCGGCTTCACCCTATCATGGGGGAGTACAAAGTGCATGCTTATACTCAGGAGGAGTCTATATACATATGATGAGGTGAGTGTAGGCAACGAGGATGGCCAATATCGTATCATCGTGAGGCTATTCTTGAAACCCTTCATGAACTAAGCATGGTGGGAATGACTTAACTAAGTGCAATGGAACCAATATCATATCATTGTGAGGTGACATTCTCTAGAGGCCAAATAAGATGGGTACTTGCATTAGTTGCAAATGAGTAAGCGTACTCTCTCATTATTATTAATGCTAGCCAATATCATATCATTGTGAGGTGGGCTTGGTAGTAGTGAGCCTCCCATAACCTACTAAGAGTTTCATCCAAAACTCTCGAATTCCAATGAGGGATATGGAATTTGCCAAAAATAGTAGGTGATGCTATTTGATTTAAAGACCCGAATCAAATAACTTAAAATCAATCAATTTATATACGTTATGTATTTGTTTACCAATATATTTGCAAACGCTATCCAACACTTGACAAATAAAAGCCGAACGTTTAGTTTACGGACTTGGTACTACAAAACCATAGATTGTCTTTAATGGCTTGTAAATGTACCTAAGTAGTCTCATCCTCACAATCTTCCTATTGATAATGTATCATTAGAAGAATATGTTAGAAAAGGTCTATCATAGAGAGGACAACACTTTTAATGTCATAATTCTTCAATTACAAATTGTTGTATGAAGAAATAAGAGTTGCTTTGAACAACCCTTAGTCAATACCAACACTTAGTGCTTATTTCTTTGTTAATTGAACAAAGAACTTGAGAAGTAAGCACAAGGGCATGGACACTTTATGTGCCATGATTCTTCACTTACAAATTGTTGTATGAAGAAATGAGAGTTGCCTTGTACAACTCTTGAAAGTTTGTAATTATGTTTAGAACATAATGGTTGGTTGACAAAAATAGTCCATTAACATGGACTTATGATGATTTTGAATCATTGAGTGTTGAAGTGTTAAACCACTTAACGAGACGGAAACTAGGCAAGGACTTCACCTTTGTTTCCCTATCCTAATGGTTCACTAAGTTTATGGTAAACTATGTAGTGAACAATAACCACATACTCTCCAAATTGTTTGATGTGTATAACACAATTGAAAAAGGTTTCAAGAGAGATAGTGGGAGTTTAGGGACCATGACTAATGTAGTCAAAGGTGAAAGTCAAATAAAGAAGATAAATAACTCCAAGGGAACAAACTTTCTTTATGAAAGGATGGACATTGGAAGGGGTATTTGCAAGAAATGTCTTGCAAGTGTCAAGAACACACCTTTCGAAGGTGTTGTAAAATGTTCTTGAATAGTTCAAAACAGTTGGTTCTTCTACTTGAATGTATGATTCCGTATTAGTAACTATGTTTTACAAATCGTTGTAAAAGTGTGACTAATAAGAAGTAGAAGATATATGAGAGAAGAAAAGGTGCTTCACATACGGAACGTGAATAAGATATAGATCTCTGCGAAAGCAGATAGTACTTACTTCCTCATATGAACTACCAAAGAAATTGGATTATAGTAATCTAATTGATTGTCTCTATAGTAGAGATGATATGGTAGTGTTAACTGTTTAGAATATAATGATGCTTAAAACCCAAAAGGTTGCAAAGTAGTGACTAATCCCAACTAAATTGTGATACCTCTAAAACATAAGTTACGAGTTGGTGAAACAAGGATGTTTTGGATCGTTAGATCCGGATCCAATACCTTCTTGTTAAAATTGTATAGAGGCGAAATGTTCGAATCTTTATTCTTTTGGAAAGAAGAAAGAATCACAAAGTTGTTGAGGTTAATTCACTTAGATGTTAGTGGCACTTGTCCACAACATAATACTACTCATGTTATATGACATTCACCGAAGATCACTCTCGGTTGGACTATAGTTTATTTTGAATAAACACAAGTCCGAATACTTTGCAAAAGGTTTCAAAGAATTCAAGAAATGTAAATAGATGAGTAAGATATCTAAAGTATTTACCTCCTTAGATTTGATCCAAGGAAAGATATCAAGGAAAATAGCATCATAAGATAATGTATTTCTCCATTAGGAGAAGAACGAACTTGAATAAGATTTAGTTCGTTAAATGTTATCTATTACCCATATATAGGATATATACTTCTAAAACAATATGATTGTCGATGAGAAGATCTTCCAATATTTTCATGACTCCATAAGATGTAGTTGGAAAGAAAGACAAATCTTAAGCATGTTAAGATTTGAGGTTGTGTGCTAATAAGCAATATTTGTTTGATAACAATCTTGTGGGATATCCTTAAATTAACTTTTGGATATCGCTTCTATAATCCAACTAACAAATGTTGTTTTGTTGGGAAGTTCATTGTAATCCTACAATGTGATTTGCCTAAGAGCAAATGAACGAGAGATAGAACTCAAAGAATGGGTTCTTTGAGAGACAAGGAAGTAATCAACAAATATAACAACCTAGTTCCTATACCTCAAGCTCCAAGGTAGTCAATAAGGATTTATAAACCGTCTCAGTTGAATGGTTTTGAACTTTATGACTATGTCATAGAGTTGGACCTCTTAATTCGAAAGAAGTAAGAATGAAAATCCTTATACACTGAGTGCATATACGATATATACTCAAGGAAATGGTAAAGTACCATTTGACTCGAAATAATGAAACCTTCATAGCTAATTGGTAGCTTAAGGTGACTACAATCAAAGAAAAATGGTTGACTTTGAAGAAACCATCTTTGAGATAGTCTTAGTTTCAATTAATTCGAAGATTGCTAGCTACAACTAAATGGTGATTCAATGTTTGGACATTATTAAGATAGTCTTGATAATATATGTCCAAAACTATAAATCACAAGACATGTAAGTTGTAGAGATCCATCCATCATGGATCTTAGCAAGTTAGTGGGAGCTATTTGCATTTTATGAGGAAAAAGGATCAAATCGTTTGATTTCTCATCAAGATGTAAATGAATCTTTTGTTTACGAGTTTTACAAAAGATTAGTGGGAGTTAATCATGTTCCTAAAATTTAAGTATATATGATATATTAATTTTGGAAATGAAAAGAATACTTCTTCGTTAAAGTTATGACTTTAATACATTATATGAAGATAGAATGTATATGGGAGATATAGTCTATATACATGGGATGGAAATCTATAATGATATATTTCATGATATAATTGGATTATATCAAATCCCTAATAATAGACAATGGATGCTAGGAAGTTTCTCATATGATGATAAACTTCAATAAGAAGGACGATTCTAGTGAGACTAGCAAGTTGCCCTTCTCAAAGGGAACGTACCCTTTGACTCCCATAGAAATAATGCGTAAATTGAATCCTTTATGCATAAGCAGAAAGGTGATTTATGTATTTCATATTGTATGAAAAACATTGATATGAGTTGTACCTAGAACGGTACAAGATGATATCAATGCAAGCCCAGGATCAAAACCATGGCAACTGTCAAGTGAGTCCTTAAGTATTTAAGAAATACTAAAGGATATATTCCTCAAAGAATGTTGAAGAATTAGAGTAACGTAATGGAAGCGTAAATGTATTAGATTATGAATCTAATCCATCATTGGATGTTTCTTCATTATGAATGAAGAGATAAAAAGATATCTCTTTATTATGACTAAAGAGATATTTGGATGGAAACATTAAAGTAATGACTTTAGTGTGTTCCATTATGAATGCAAAATATATTGCCATATAGAAGTTTACAACAATGTTGTTTGGATGGGAAAGTTCATTTATGAACTCTCTATTCGGTTCCAACCAGAAAGTGTATGACACTAATGGGGCGATAGCTCAAGCCTGGGAATCAAGGTCTCATCAAGATCCGAACACAAATGAGAGACTGAACCACATGATTGAGAATCATGTATAATGGTGACGTCGTTATTCTCAAGGTTGCTTCTGTGGATAACACATATAGATATCCACTGTCTAGGCCTACTATTCAGCCATTTATGAAATGACTACAGAAGAGGTATCATCAAGATGACCAAGCAGATTGGCTCTAGTGCAAGTGGGAGATTGTTGGAAATGTGCCCTAAAGCCAATCATGTGATGATACTTTACGGACATTTCACATGTTAAACTAATCTAGTTTTACATATAAAGGGCATACATTATTGTTTGAGCCGTCTCATATAAATGTTATATGCTTAAACGATAAAGTCCAAGGAATATGTGATTGGGAGAATGTAATCTAATGAAGTTAGATTCATGAGACCATTCTTTCGTAGACACATCCTAAACGTTCCTAATCATAGGATTGTCAATTGGGCGTTGACAGTCCGTTAAGATCAGTACGTACTATGTCTTCTCTCAGGGAGAGTGATTAGTCTCGAGTCATTGGTGTGTGTGACATCAAGACAAGTACGTAGGTGCTCAATAGAGAATGAGTTCACTGAACGTGATCAACGAAGAGTTCTTATATTCCATGTCACATGAGAACTCATGGTTGGGATAATGCAAAGTAGTCCTTTGACCTGAGGCATCACAGTTGTCTTGTGGTTAAGTCCTTGATCTTTGATTATGTCAAAGTCACCCCCTCGGGGTGTCCACGGCATCGTTGGGGTTAAGCCACTTAGCTATGGAGACAAGTGAATGCGCAACAAGGGATCTCTAACCTTCAAACAGTTGAGGGAGAATACTCTATGATATGATTTGGAATCTCTGGCCAGAGTATGAATGAGATTAGGGAATGCGTTCCAAATCACATTCAAGGAAATCATATAAGCACACGAATCACATTGGATAGTAGACATGAATAAATAAACTATCATACCAAACAATGTGGTCAAGAGTATTAGATTAGAGAAGGACCGTATTGCATTTGTAATCCCAAACTGAATAGGTTCTCTATCCTCTTCTGATTAGCTTGGGTAACCATGATATGCTGCTAGGTGTCACTCATGGTTTGTGGAAGCCCTAAACGTGTGTAATCACTAAAGGGAGAATTGAAAATAGTTTCAATTCACAATCGATGTAAAATGGTTTTAATCGCCCACTACCTCGCTAAAAGGAACCTAATGGATCGCACACCATAAAAGGTGGAGATTGAAGATTAAACGGAAATGAGTACGAATGATTAAATGGTTTAATCATTTATTTATGGCAAGGATTAATTAATATGTTAATTAATCAAACGAATAAGTTCGTTAAAGACTTCGGGATAGTTTTGGACCTTAAGGCCCAATGGGCTTCGAACGTCAAGCCCATTAACTTAAGTTGTATGACAATTTAATGAATGAAGATTCATTAAAGCCCAAAAGCCCAAAATCCCCTAAATGGCCGGCCATAGTGTGATGAATTAGGGTTTTGGTTATTTAGGTCACTTAAAGAAGTGACTATATAAATGACTTTATAACTAAATATTCATTAAGTGTTAAAAGGGTTTATTTTGGGGGAAAATTGGTAAGAATTGTCTCTCCATTTTCTCTCTAAAAAGGCCAACACCTTGGAGGGTACATCTAGCAATCCTACTACTCCAAGGTCACTCATTTCTTCTACAATCTAACCTTGGTGAAGAGACTTAGAGGTTCTCAATTTTGGGAACTTGGAGAACCTATTCTTCCATCCAAATCCATGGATCTAAGAAGCAAGGAATGAAGGCCCTATCTCTTTGGGTGATTAGCCTTTGCTTATGCAAAGAGGAATCTACAAAGGTAATAATTTCAACTCACTTTGTTTTGAGTTGATTATTGGTTCACCAATCTACTAGGCTTTGAATTTCATGGTAATGTTTTGTTTTTGAGTGCATGCAAGCATGATTCCGCCTTTAATTGTTAATTGCATGCTATATGATGTTGCTCAAATGAACATGTTTTTCAAAATAAATCCTTCAAGCGTATGCCAGACCAAGGGACAGGCCCAACAGGGATTACCAGCCCGAAGGCGACCTGACACAAGCGTCAGGCACGTGCACTTCAAACGAAGGTGGGCGTGTGTCTTCGGACACAAAATCAGGGCTGGGGCCCGCAGCTCTTTTTCTGCGATGTTACCGTTAGGGAGGCCATGTGGCTTCCCCATGTCCGTTGGATTTCAACGGTTATATTTTATGGACTTTTGGATTTCCAACGGTAAAAAAAATTCAAAAACGTCATTTAATTTCAGCCGTTGGATCTGAGATCAACGGTCCACGTTAATTAAGTGAATAAAAATTTTAAAAAATGTAAAAAATTAAAAAAAATCCAAAAAAAAAATATGAAAAATTAAAAAAAAAAATGATTTTACTTTTCTATAAATACCTTCTCATTATCTTCTACCTTACACCACAATTTCATATTTTCTCAACTACTTTCAACCACATTCCTATCTTTCTCTCAAAGTTTCAATTCAATTTTTTTTTCCAACAAAATGACTACTGATGCAGGTACAAATTGGACGCTTTTTGAAGATGTTGCATTGTGTACTAGCTGGGTTGAAGTTACTCATGATCCGATTACGAGGAAGAAAGGGCACGGGTTAGAGAAGAAAGAATAGCTCAACAAGATCGTGACATTATGAACACGCCCTTAGAAGGGAAGTCTCCAAATTCTAAATATTTTTGGAAGTCGGAGAAAGCGGACGTGGTGCGAAGGAGGCGTGCCAGAGAAGCGAGGGCAAGAGGAGATGGTCCTAGCACGACTAGAGAAGATCATCATAGCACCACAAGAGAAGATCATCCTAGCACCACAAATTGGTTAAATGATGATGAATAGTTTTGTAATCGGCACCCATAATTTTCCAATCACTTTGGGTTGTAATTTATTATTTATTAAATAGAGTACTTTATGTTGTTTCCAATTTATTGAATTTAGTACTTTATTTACAGTGAGGGTAAATTTATTTATACTAAGAGAATCTTTATTCAAATGACATAAACACACCAAATAAAATTAAATAAACACACCAAATAAAAACAAACACACTAAATGAACTTAAGTATCTTAAGCTTGTTTCAATTCCCACTGGTGTTCTATCAAGTCAATTTGTCGGGCATTGTGCATATATGGCCTTTGAAGTGCAGTGTATCGTTGAATGAGTCTTTCATTGTAACATCCATCCCTTTCTAATAGCTCGCGTTGCATGGGTTCTTTGGTGGGGTCATGAGCACAATATATTTGTGTTATGGAATTGTTCATCGCGCCTGGTTCATATTCATCAACGACATCATAATTGTACTCATCTTCCACAATCATGTTATGAAGAATGATGCACGTCATCATGATGGATCGAAGCGACTCTACATCAAGCATTATGGCAGCACCCCTGACAATTGTCCATCGAGCTTGGAGGATACCAAAACAATGCTACACATCCTTCCTGTACCCCTCTTGACAGCTTGCAAAGTGTTTTTCCTTTGCACTTCGTAGACGTGGCACTTGTTTGACAAACGATGACCACCTTGGGTAAATGTTGTTTGCTAGGTAGTATGGCCCGTCATACTTATGTCTGTTGACCCAGTACATGACTTTTGGTGCCTTTCCTTGTAGGACATCGTTGAACACTGGGGATTGGGTAAGGACATTGAGATCATTTTGAGCTCCCGGAACCTTGAAAAATGTGTGCCAAATCCATGTATCAAAAGATGCCACCGCCTCCAAAATGATACTTTTTGCTCATTTTCTATCCCCATAAGCGCCTTGCCATGCACTTGGATAGTTTTTCCAGGTCCAGTGTATACAGTTGATGCTTCCAATCATCCCAGGAAAACCTCACATCTCGCCCTTCTTCTAAAGCCTTTGCAAGTCCATGTCAATACGTTTCCGAAGGTACTTTGCGATGTAGATAGATTCGATTGCTCCGCAAAACCTCATCAAGGACTAAAGAATGGTTGATTTCCCTATCCTCACTATCTCATCCATTTGGTCTGCAGATGCTCCATATGCAAACATCCGCAAGGCAGCAGTAATTTTTTCCCCATGAAGGAAACCAGAGCACCAAAAACATCTTTCTTTTGCACAAAGTAAGAATCATTGCAAACAACAATCATGATTTTGTTGAACAAATGTCGTTCCAATCTAAAACGACGTCTAAAGTACGTATAAGGGAATGCACTGTTATGGACAAAATAATCGTCCAAGAGTTTCGTACCTCGTCGTTTCATGCTTCTATCAAGGTTTACAGAACGGCTGGGCCTGCAGATCTGAGCCACAACTTGGATGACCCAACGGGAATGTGAGGTTCTAGCCATTCTTGCTTCATCATCTCTCCTTTTATGCTCCTCATCATCTTCCATCTCATTTTGAGCCACTTGAGATTGAACATTCCTTCTGATTGGTTAAACAATTATTCCTCTTGCTGATCGATTTCCCACATCATCTTTGAGGAAGAAGAAGATATTGTAAGAAGGAAGAAGAAACTATAATGATACAGATTTTGATTTTGGTGAAAAAGGAAGCAGAAACTATGAATAATGATAGAGATCTTGAGAAAATCGGTGTGAGATTTGTGAGGGATGGATGGTGGATTATATGAAGGATTCAAAAAGGATTAGGTTGTAGATAATGTCACGTGGCATGCCATCATTTGTTAAAAATCTGACTGAAATCTATCCTTAAAGATTGTAAATAGATTGTGACACGTGGCACAACGTGATTGGTTAAAAATCTTATCGGAAATCCATCACAAATAATTGTCCGAAATTACACGTGGCGCAATGAGAATGACTAAAAAATCTTATCCGAAATTACAAATAAAATTATTTTGTATTATTTTATAATTAAAAAAATTGTAATATTTTATTGTCAATTGTCAGGGCTATTCAGTGCATGGGTGAAGATGCAAAAGGTTGTCACTTTTCATTAAGGGAAATTACTGTCCACTGGGTGGATATCATAGTGAATAGCCTGGGGGGCCTTTCCCACGGTGGAATTGCTCTGAAATGCATGTGAGATAGCCTAAAGGAATATATATATGAATGTCCGTAACATAGAAAGCACAATGTACGAACAAGGAACATAAAGTGTTTTGACCAAAAGATTTTCTAGATCTCAAAGCAAATATATGTGATGACCTCCTTCCAAAAAAAAAAAAAAATGTGATGACCTCCACGAAAGAAATCATTAACATCATGAAACATGGATAAATAACAAAATCAGAAGGTCATCTTTATTTCTCAACTTTAATTATTTCTCAATGTGGCCACGTAAACTGCAACTCCCACTACTAGAAATTTTGACTTTACCGATAAAATGAATTTGTTGGCAAAAGTCAAAATTTGTCGGTAAAGACTCTTTCACGATGAAAAAATTTGTCGGCCATTTTGTCACGCAAAGCATGTCGTGCAAGACTCTAGCCGACAAAATTCAACATTTCGTCGGCTATGAAGTGGTTCTTTCCCGACAAAATATATTTTGCCGGCATTCTTAAACTCCAACAAAAAATTCTGTCGGAAAAGGATTTTTAAGCCTAAAAATGCACCGTTTTGCCAACAAGATATGTTCGTCGGAAAAGATATTTTGTCGGCACTGCCTTACTCTACCGACAAAATTAGCTTTGTCGGGAAAGAATTTTAATTCATTAAAAAAAAAAGCTTGAAAACACAAAATAATTTCTAATAATGCTGCTTTGATTAGTAATATGTATATGTACAATGGTTATACAAAGTATTATATTATACAATAATCCTATTCTACTCCCATTCCTCAATATCGGTTTAGCAGTAGCTTCGCAATAATATCCTGCAAAAATAATACAAAATCGTAATTATTATGTATGACAACATAAGAAAGAGCATCCTTAAAACAGAAACAATCAAATTGTAGCTAGGAATCTTTCTATAAGTAATAACATTATGGAGCTGCACTGATTCACACAACATCATGAAAAAGATACATTCAATTGAAGATACTTTAACATAACAATCTATTAGAAAATGGGGATAGGCTGCAATTAACACCATAGTTACACTAAACAATGAAAACTTAACCAATTTGTCAACAAGAAAGCATGTAATCCCGTAATCAAGCATATAGTTAGACTTGAATTTCACTTGCATCTTGGATGATAAAGCATGTACTCATGTAATCAAGCATATAGTAAAAGATATTTCAAACCTTGCAATCAACATCTCAGACCACCTGCCATTTGAGAGGTACTCTTTAATCCCTTAATAAGATGCAAATAAAAATGAATGAAAGAAGGTACAATATGTTACGCAATAATAATTAAAAGATATTCAACTCTGGGATTAATTAGTAGCCCTCAAGAATACAAAGAAAATCCTCAAACATAAAAAATTTCTCACAACTTGATCAAATTGTATTAATGACGACAATTGTAACTTATTGGGGAATCAAAATTGCTTACACAATGCTCCTTGCTCATGTCTAGGATAGACATAATGAAACTATTCGTCCATGTACTTGGAATAAACACAAGGCAGAGAAAGCAAAACATACAATATATTCCTAGCACAATCAAACTTACCTGTGCAAAGCTCCTTGCTCAGTGTGTTGTGCACAATAGAGGGACAAAATATACAATATATTCTTGTCATCAGCTGAATGGGAGAGTAACACAAGTTAGGAACCGATGAGAAAACATAACAGAGGGATAATTTATACGATATACTTGAGATAAAATTCACCATCACCAGCCTCATAAGCAAGTGCAACTACATTAACTTCAATCAGGCGCACCTGGAATAAAAATAACAAGACTAATTTAATAGTATTATTATTATAATTTCGATGAAGAGAAGACTAAGTTAATATAGACTTGCACATGTTACCACATCTACATATGAGTTGTGCAACAACTACATATGTTGGATTATTCAAAAGATTTGCAAACAACATGGAGTTTAGAATGGTTTAGAGAGATCCTGGCAAATAGCTAACATTGTACATGTTACCTGTCAATTTGAAGAAGGCATCACTTGCATAAACTAAAGGCATGTCTGGTAAGTGCAGATCAGTTCTGCAAGGCAACACAACCATATCAAAGCAAACAAAAAGTACAATCATCAGTAAGATTGTAAGAGATAAAATTAAGGCTGAACTGAGAAGGCCTACCCCTGATAAGCTGGATCTCTTCCCACAAACTAATATGGCCATTAACTCCGGACAAGATGTTATTAACTGCAGTTGCAGCTCTCGTCTTCTCTACATCACTTGCCTTGCACCATTTTTCAATGTCGGATCCTGCGTGTTACATAGTAAACTAAGACTCAACCACAACAAAATTTTGGTCACAATCAAAACCAGAAACCACGATCAACATAGCTAGAACACCAAAAAGAATGTAATTTAACATTAACATCACAACCAATCATAGATAACAGGAAGCCACAATTGAAAAGTTATATATTACAACATTACTTGGAACAAAAGAATTGAGATGTGGCATTACACGAATCTTTACTATCAGCATCATCTAGTGCAGATTCCAAAACCTTCGCCCTGTTCCTCAATCCCTTCCACAAAACATTCGCCCCTCTGTGTTCGGTCGAGTCACAAATAACATGTGGGGATTAGGAAGTGGATCAGCAATCAAAATTAATAATCCAAATTGTCGTATACACCAAGCCCTGCAACTTAAAAGGTTAAATTAAATTTTCCAACTTAAAACCCTATATTAAATTCTACAAATTGAAATGGCAGACATAGAATTAGAGAGGAGAAGGAAGATAATCACTTAAAGAGATCACTGACCTTCGAGTTCTTGGCAGCTTTGATGGTTTTTTTTTATCCACCCTAATAAACATAACACACAATAGGCTCGCAACCTAATACAAATTCAAGCCCACAAATTCCAATTCAATTTTGACAAAACAAATCGAAAAAGAAAATTGAAAACCTTAAGAGAATTACAGAGACAACTGATGGGTTTATGCACCAGAACTAGAATTGAAGAGGACAATTAGAAGGGAAAGAAAAAAAAACCTTTTCGAGGGCTTTGAATTTGACGCCGGTTTCGATCTGTGTATTTGCAGCGACGAGGGAGAGGGAAAGGGAGAAGGAGTGGGACGGAGAGACAACAGCTTCGTGTTTGACTAAAATGCTTAATTCTTTTCTTTCTTTTTTTCTAACTCCGCGCTTCTATTTTGAAACCGCTCTTCCAATTTGAAACCGCGCTTTTATTCCGCGCCTCATTTTTGGTTAATAGTTTTACCCTCAGCCGAGGAAATATTTTTTGTTGCCCCGAAATCGTCGTCTAGTATTCTAAGATAGCAGGGAAGGACAGTTTACCCGTCAAAATTAAACTAGTCGGGACATTGCATTTATGCCGACAAAATGATGGTCGGTTAACAGTCGAATTTTCTCGGCTAAAATTAATGCTATAAATTGGTTTTGGCTTGAATATTTAGTCGACAAATTAAAATTTTAGTCGGTAGAGGACTCTTGTGCCGATAAAATTTTACTCTGTCGGCTTAGAATTTGTCGGCAAAATAAGATTTTCTAGTAGTGTCCAACCTCTTATGCACCTCGATGAATAGATACAAGCCATCCTGTTTCACACGCCAAGCGCACCAGTTTCTAGCACATCTAGTGGCATCTCTTTTAGCATTGAAGATGTCGAAATGCCCCTTTACGATACCCCAACTCATATCACAAGATAAAACAGCAGTAGTGTTAATGTTGACGGTCCAGCTGAAGTCATTCAAAAATGGGATCGAATGAGTGCTCGGATCTATGCCTGCAGCTTGACAATGAACATTCAGGTTGGTGTTTCGAGCCAAGTCATTAAAAACGGTTACCCGATAATCAGCCATTGAGCTGCAGATGGACAATGTGAGCAGAAGAAGGAAAAAGACTGCTACGATGTTCATGTTGGTATTTTTCAGAACCTTGATGAAGATGGTTGATCAGATGGTGCTTGATATAATTTCATGCTTTAGTTTCCTTTAAATAGAAAAAGCTGGGTGAGATAAACCAATTGAGATGGTAACTGTTTTGTGTTGGAGGTCCCTCATTATGTGTCGGTATTTGGACTTCCAAGGCTTCGTTCATGCATTGACATGGGTTGATTAGAGTTTATTCATGCATTTTGACCAAAAAAAAAATAAAATTAAGAAAGAGTTCATTTATGCATTGTGATTAGTTCCAAGGTATGGTTTAATGCGTGTAGGTATTGTATTGGCCGGTGTTTTCATGCATAGTTTTTTTTTATATGTAATGGTATATGGTAATGGTGGTCTTATTATCTTATCTTACTAACTAGTACTACGGTTTAGTGATAATTTTCATCATTTACAAATGAGAAATCTCAAGTTAAATTACATGAATGAGGAGAGCGTATTATATTCATGTTAAGTTTGATAAATAAAAAAAAGGGGGCATTTCATTGTCGATCCATTTGTTTAACCGTACATAGGGTCTAGTCCAACCACAACAAATTAAAAGGTTACGGTCCGGTCCAACGTCATAAACCTAGCTGCCACATAGACATCTAGGTATTGTTCTCATATTTTAGCCCAATTGCCACTGTTTAGAAACAGGAGTCTTCCCCTTTTGAATGAGTGAGTGACTGCCTTTACTGAGAGCAACAAATTCGGCTCCACTGCAAACGTTACAATTTGGAATTACTTTGAAGATATGAACTGTTAGAAATGTTAAACGTCAAGCATCTGCGTACATCACTCTTTGTCAATCTCGAAACCATGGTAAGGCGCTGCAGTATGAATAAGGCGTTTTGGTTTTGTTCTTGGATTTGGATTGAATATACTGATCTCATATGCTTACGGAAAGCTTATTTGACATGGTTTTTGTTTGTCATGATATTTTTTCACAATTATTATTCAATTCGACCGGATTTATGTATCTGATTTGGTTTGTTATTGAACCCCAATTTCTGTTTTATTCAGTTATTTAGGGTTTTGATGTGTGGGTGTGCGTTGATGAACATTGTGCATGCATAGGTTCCCTAAACCACCTAGCTATTAGGTTCAATGGACAGTATGTCGAAATAGACATCCATTTATATTCCATTTGTAAGAGAGTGGAATATACCAAAGTAGTGTACTAACTAAATTTTTTTCTGTACAATTTCAGAACCGAAAGAGATGGAAACTATGCTTTAGCTCGACACCAATATGAACCACATTGAGTTTTGTTGCATAATTTGGAATATATAATAGGATAAATAATCCTTTATAAAAAAAATAAAGGATAAATAAAGACTCAAAGGCCTAAGAATGAAAGAAAAAGAAATTAGTTAGCCTGATGTAATATAGATTATACAAATAATGACCAAAAAAAAAAACCAAATAAGAAACAAAATAAAAAATAAAATGTATTATAACGTACGTAACTGGTATCAATATAATTAAAATCTTTTGACATTCATCCCATTAATACATATATTTGAACGCCCAAAAATAGACTAATCGAATAAAGGGCAATAAAAAAAAAATTTGCAAAGAACAAGCTTTAAAAATATATGTTGACTCATCATCACACAAAAAGAAAGTTACTTAGTTGGATCAAAATGAACTTCAATCTATAAACAAAACCTTCAGGACTAAACGTAATAATTGAGTGCGACAATGGTCTTAAATCTAATTAAAACAAAATCTCCTAATTGATGCGACTTACCATAAAGTTGAGAACTTATACATGCATACTTTTGGCTGGCCATGTGAAAGGGATAACAACACAAGTTCTTGATGGATAATAAAACCATGAAATTCTAGTGTAAAAACAGGGAATTCTAAACATACGTGAACCTTGTTTTTGTACTGCCAAATATATCTCACTATCTATATATATGTATCATCCTTGTCTGATTCCTATAAGATCATGAACTAATAGAAAAAAATGATTGCACGACGAAGCAAATTTCATCGCTCAAAGTATGTTTGCGCGATCCAAAACACAAAACGTCGTGCAAAATGCCATTAAAAGCTGTTTGCGCGACGTTTTGTGCGTCGCGCAAGATCTTTGCATGACGCAGGTGCACTTGCGTCGCACAAAACATCTTTGCGCGACGTAGTTGTACCTACGTCGCGCAAAGTCCCTTTTTTCTTTCTTTTTTGCCCTTTTGCATATGGGTACAAAATAAATAAATAAATTAAAATCTACTTAGTAAATACATATGCCATTGAATTTGATGGGAAACGCATTGTACGAAATTAGTTTCAACAATCCAACTGTCAAAAATCACAAAGTCCTTTTTTTTTTCTTTTGCTTTTCTTTTGGGCTTCTTGCATTGCCTTTTTCTTTTATGGTATCCACTTGTGTAAATGTTTTAAATTGACAATCAAATTAGTTCATTGTATTCATATAGGGTTAAAGAGTGTAGCTGTAAAAAATCATCAAAATCGGAGTTAAAATAACCATTAAATCATGATTTTTCATTTATAGTCGTAAAAAAAGGTTTGTCCCGTTACTTGATCTTTGCATGTTTGTTTCTTGCGTTTTTTGGCTTATGTGATCTCTAAGCATATACAAACAAGTTTGACGGTTAGATCTTTGAAATTAGTTTCGTACAATGCGTATCCCATCAAAATGTTAGATTCACTAACACTTGGAGTTTATTTATACTTTCATTAAGTATAACATAAGATTTTGTGGTATCCACTTGTGTAAATATTTTAAATTGACGATCGAATGAGTTTATTGTATTCATATTAGATCAATGAGTGTAACTGTAAAAAATCATCAAAATCGGAGTTAAAATAACCGTTAAATCGTGTTTTTTCGTTTATAACCGTTGACACGTTTTATCCCGTTACTTGATCTCTGCATGTTTTTTTCTTTTAAGATTTTTTGCGTTTGTGATCTCGAAGCATATACAAACAAGTTTGATGGTTCGATCATTGAAACAAATTGCGTATAATGTGTTTCCCATCAAATTCAATGGTATATGTATTTACTAAGTAGATTTTAATTTATTTATTTTGTACCCATAAGCAAAAAGGCCAAAAAAAAAAAAAGACTTTGTGCGATGCAGGTACAACTGCGTCGCGCAAAGTCCTTTTTTTTGTCCTTTTGCTTTTCTTTTGGTGTTCTTGCATTGCCTTTTTTTTTTTGTGGTATCCACTTTTGTAAATGTTTTAAACTGACAATCGAATTTGTTCATTGTATTCATATAGGTTTAAAGAGTGTAGCTATAAAAAATCATCAAAATTAGAGTTAAAACAACTGTTAAATCGTAATTTTTCGTTTGTAGTTGTCAAAAAGGTTTGTCTCATTACTTGATATCTGAATGTTTATTTTTTTCGATTTTTGGCATATGCGATCTCGAAGTATATACAAACAAGTTTGACGGTTAGATCGTTGAAATTAGCTTTGTACAATGCGTATCCCATCAAAACGATAGATTCCCTAACACTTGAGTTTATTAATACTTTCATCAAGTATAACATAAGATTTTATGGTATCCACTTGTGTAAATATTTCAAATTGACGATTGAATTAGTTCGTTATATTCATATAGGGTCAAGGAGGGTAGTTGAAAAAAATCATCAAAATCGGAGTTCAAATAGCCGTTAAATTGTGATTTTCGTTTATAACCATCGAAAATGTTTGTCCCATTACTTGATATCTGAATGTTTGTTTTTTATGATTTTTTGGCATATGCGATCTCGAAATATATACAAACAAGTTTGACGTTCGATTGTTAAAACTAATTGCGAACAATGCGTTTCCCATCAAATTCAATGGTATATGTATATGTATTTACTAAGTATATTTTGATTTATTTATTTTGTACCCATAAGCAAAAGGGCAAATAAAAAAAAAAAAAAAGGGGCTTTATGTGACGTAGCTGCAACGGCATTTTACGTGATGCAATTGCACCTACGTCGCACAAAGTCCTTTTTTTTTTTTTTTTTTTTTTACTTTTCTTTTGAGGTTTTTGCATTGTCTTTCTCTTTTGTGGTATCCACTTGTGTAAATGTTTTAAATTGACGATCAAATTAATTCATTGTATTCATATAGGGTTAAAGAGTGTAGTTGTAAAAAATCATCAAAATCAGAGTTAAAATAACCGTTAAAACGTGATTTTTCATTTCTAGCCGTCGAAAAGGTTTGTCCCGTTACTTGATATCTGAATGTTTTTTTGTTTTTGCGATTTTTGGCTTATGTGATCTCAAAGTATATATAAACAAGTTTGATGGTTGGATCGTTGAAATTAGTTTCATACAATGCCTATCCCATCAAAACGATAGATTCCCCAACACTAGAGTTTATTAATACTTTCATCAAGTATAACATAAGATTTTGTGGTATCCACTTGTGTAAATGTTTTAAATTGACGATCGAATTAGTTCATTGTATTCATACAGGTTTAAAGAGTGTAGCTATAAAAAAAATCATCAAAATTGGAGTTAAAATAACCGTTAAATCATTATTTTTCGTTTATAGCCGTCGAAAAGGTTTGTCCCGTACTTAATCTCTGAATGTTTTTTTTTTTCGATTTTTGGCGTCTGCGATCTCGAAACATATACAAACAAGTTTGACAGTTGGATCGTTGAAATTAGTTTCGTAGAATGCGTATCCCATCAAAATGATAGATTCCCTAACATTTAGAGTTTATTTATACTTTCATTAAGTATAACATAAGATTTTGTGGTATCCACTAATGTAAATATATTAACTTGAAGATTGAATTAGTTCATTGTATTCATATAGGGTTAGGGAGTGTAGCTGTAAAAAATCATCAAAATCGAAGTTAAAATAACCGTTCAATCGTGAATTTTTTCGTTTATAACCATCAAAATGTTTTGTTCCGTTACTTGATTTCTGAAGGTTTGTTTTTTGCGCTTTTTGGCATATGCGATCTCGACGCATATACAAACAAGTTTGACGGTTGGATTGTTGAAACTAGTTTCGTACAATGTGTATTGCATCAAGTTTAATGGTATATATATTTATTAAGTAGATTTAAATTTATTTTTTATGTATAACACTTAAGAAATTGAATGATATGTATATTTATTAAGTAGCTACCAATTTATTAGTCAGATTTTTGTTAGAAAAATATATTATTGTGGGTTTTATGTAAAAGAAATTGAATTTGAAAATGAGTAAAATCACATTTTTAAAATAACTTTTTTTTTTAAAAAAATACCTTGCGCGACGTCACGCAAGTTTTGATAATTTTGGCGCAAGTGTAAAAAATAAGCGCCAGTTTTGATAATTTTGGACAAAATCTTCCCACCCCTTCTGCTCATCATGCCCTCCTCTTCCCAAACCCCTTAACTATCTCTCTCTCTCTCTCTCTCTCTCTCTCTCTCTTCCGTAGCATTCCTCCTCTTCGCTCATCACACCCTCTGTCTCCCGTAGGCTTCCTCATTTTCGCTCATCACGCTCGAACCCCAAATCTTGAACCCCAAATCGCCCCAATCTCGAACCACATTGTCGATTGTCTCTCTCCCTCTCGTTCTAAACGACGGGCAGCCACCACCCCCTTCGTCGTGCTCGTCTCTCTCCTTGAAAGTAAGTCTAATTACAAATTATGGAATTATGAAATTAAAGATTTTGATTGTGAATTGAGATGAATTTTAGAATTTAGGGTTTTAATTTGGGATAAATTACTAGGGCATGGGATGGATTTCAGGGTTTAAAAGATGTTCTCTGGCTCCCAATTCGATGCCACGAACGCCTTCTCCAGCGGCGGTTTCATGGCTTCTCAGTCCACTCAATTCGGCGATTCCACTCCCTCTCCGGCCAAGGTAACGTTTCCCTTCAATAACTGTGAAAAAATGAAAAGAAAAAAAAAGAGTATATTTAATTAATTTTATGTTTGAAGGTTATTTTGCTTGATTTTTGTTAAAATCCGATTTAGGGTTTTAATTTGGGATAAATTACTAGCTGCTAGCCAATAGGGTGGGTTTGGTTCGATTTTTTTGGGTTTTCGATTTTTCGAACCTATTCCTACTAGCCAATGTGTATCATATGTAGTATCAGATTATCAGGTTTTTGTTCCGCAGTTTATTTATTTGAACTGAGGTATTGTATTGGTATTAAGCTGTTAAGTTTTGGTATTCATGTAATACGATATCTATTTTGTTCTTTGAACCTCCATTATTTACTAAAGGATTATGCATCTTTTTTTGCTTTCTTGTTTAGTACATACACTTGCTCATAAGTTGTTTTTTCTCTGTTCTGAATTTATCTCCTCCATGCATCTCTTCTCTCATTGCATTTGCATGGGTGGTGACCTTTAAGTACCTTTTCGTATGCATTTAGTAAGAAAAAGGAAAATTTAAAACTCTCTGTGTTCGTCTTAATAATTTTTTGTCTCTTCCTTTTCTATTGTTACAGAGTTCCATGCAGATCTGGCATGTGTACCACACCGTTGCATGTCACATCTTCTCAGCTGATTGCTAGTGAAATCTTTCCTGTTACTGCAGTCAAGGGCCTCATCTACCCCGGAATTGGGTTTTTTTAGTTTATGGGATGGTGTAGGTAGATTCTTGGACTTTGGAATTGGTTTTAGTGAATTGGGTTTTATTTGGTTTTGTGCAAGGAGAGCTTGTGCGTGCTTTAGGAGGAGTTGTGGCATCCACATCTCTTCTTGGAGTTCTTCTTGGACATAACTCGTTGTTTCTTCAAGGGCCGGCCTTTGCTCCTCCAATGATTAGACAGGCTATCTGGTGTGGGAGCACCAACTCAACAACTGAAGAAGGTATCTAATTATCTCAATTAGTAGCAAACTTTTGCTTCTCAAAGCATTCAATGTTTAGCTATCTACTCTCTACCCATCAACTGTTGCCACTTGAGAATTCAAAGTATAACATTGGCCGTTGTTTGTCATATTTACAATTGCATTTAGCAATTTATGCTATTAGTGAAACAACTGATCTCAGAACTATCATGTGTATATGCATGTACTCAGATTGTACAATAATGGCATCATAATTCATGAAACATCTGCAACTTTGTGAACAGTAGAGATATTGGACTTTGGAATTTAGCAGTTTATGCTATTAGTGAAACCAACTGATCTCAGAACTATCATGTGTATATGCAAGTACTCAGATTGTCCGATAATGGCATCATAATTCATGAAACATCAGATTGTCCGATTCCAGCCTTTTGAGATGCCTCTTATGTGAAAAGTTAAAAGTTTTTTGGAGGTAGGGGAGGGGTTTGGTGCTTGGGGCATGTTGTTTTAGAAATTGTCAAGTTTGTCTAGAAAGCAACAGAAGAATTTTTATAGGTGGAGCTTTTTCACATGAGTTCGCATCAGTTTTCTCCGAGTTAAGGGATTGGTCTTTTCATGCTATTTTCTTTGACTGGAATGCTGTCATCTTTTACTACAACTTTTTTTTTTCTTCCTTTGGAAAAGAAACAATTATTAAAAAAATTGCAACCAGTGAACAATAAGTCCATCGGAATCCAGTTACAATAAGGGGGCATTTGGATGAGAGACTTTGAAGTTCCATTGAACCTAGGCTAAAGTAGTTAGGAATGTGCTAAAAAATTATGTGTAAGGGAATTGAAAATGACTAAATGCTAAACATTTGAGAGAAGGTGTCATTTTGAAATTCATTTGTTTAGTCTCTTTGTAGTGCATTGTAGTGTTTGAGTATTTCACTTCTTGTAGTGCTTCTTTAAGAATAAAGTCTGAAGTTCTTCAGGACATTGAAAGTCCCTTGTCTTAACATAGCATAAGTAAATTAACAAGATCTACAACAGCCACATAAATAAAAGCTATGAAAGTAATATCACCCTATAATTGATTAGTTTCAAATGCAAGAAAGGATTAGTTTCTAATGTTATAATTTTATGGTTCAAAAAGTGTATAGATGTTGCGGTTGATCACTCGTCGTCGGAGTGTGACCAATTCGCTTCCTGCATTATTAGCATCTACTGCTCCAGGCGTGAGTGCTCCATTGATTGGGGAGCCTACACCCCTTACTGAGGCTACTCTTATGACGTCCCAGGTGCACATCTCATCAACATCATCAGTGTTGGTTCAGCCACTCAATGCACGGCGGCCTAAAGGGTCAGCTTGTAGTCCAGAGTAAGCAGATGAGGGCCCAGGGCGAGGAGATGAAGGCCTATGTCGGGCACATGAGAGACCTTGTACGAGCCATACAGATGTTCGACCTTCAAATCTCGCTACCAGTACTTGATCTTGCCACACCTTCGACCTCCGAGCCACTTCACCCTGCCGATGCCCAGTAGCCACTTGACCTAGAAGACTTTCATATATTATATAATTAATTATTGTTCGGATATCTTGTATGTACATTTTTATATATTATATAATTAAATACTTTTCTTTGGTTAATTAATTATTGTTTAGAATTTAATTACAATATTATTAAAAATTAAAAAAATAATATTTTTGACTAACCAAAAAAGGGATATATATATATATAATCCACTTTGCGCAACATAGTCTGCGTCGTGCAAAGAGGCTTTGCGCGGATTTGCGCGACGCAGCCTAAGTCGCACAAAGAGGCTTTGCACGACGTAGCTTCTTCTCCGTCGCACAAAGTCTTCTGTCATTGCCTTACCGAGACGATTAAAGTGCGACGAAGGTTGGTTGGGCTAAGTTTTGCGTGACGTTTTTTGACTTTGCGCGACGAAGGACCTGCGTCGCGCAAAGTGTTTTTTGTACTAGCGAAACTCCATGGATATTGATTCATTAGGCTTCGTTTGCCACAAATGATTGAATTGAAATGGATAAGACATTATCTTTAGGGAACTTTTATGAAAAGGGTTTGGATTAAGTTTATTTTAATAAAAAACCATGTTATAACTTTATTTAATTAAAAAGACTTAAATTTTAATGAAAAACCCTTAAATTTTAATAAAAACGACAAAAGAACTTAAATTTTAATGAAAAAGACATAATTTTAATAAAAAGGACAAAAAATCTAACGCGCAGACTTACGGTACACTATTTATGAAACTTATGACACTGTTTATGAAATCTTACTACATTGTTTATGAAAACTTGTGACACTATTTATGAAACTTACGACACTGTTTATGAAAACTTACTAAAATGAAACTCTGAAGGGTCCTCTCTTTCTGCCCATAAATCCTTCTCCCCTACATTCTTCTCCATCTTTGAACCAGACTGCTCAACACCGAAGAAGAGTTTTTGAGTTTTCCTATAAGTGGTAGGAAACTAAAATATTACAATATAGAAACTTTAGGTGCAAGTAATCTAAACTATATATATGGGGCTACCGTAAATATGTCTCTAACAGTGTGCTTAAAGAACCAAGTGCACAATTTTGGATTTCGCATTCTTTTGACAAAGTTGAGCCTCAACCTTCAGCCCTACCACCCATGTTTAATCCATTAGCTACAAAGGCAGCTACAATTTGTCTCACAATCTTTGGTCCTGGGCACAAGTTACAAAGGCCACCTGCTTACCTGCTCAAAGACCACAGGGGGTAGGTTATTCAGTCACTGCACAGCCCAATAAAGTACTTTATTGGTGGCATTCATGTAAAAAAGCTAGTGAGTCATCACCAAACCGCATTCGGGCAACCTCTATTGCTACAGGAACCCAAGCTGAAGTCGTCTATAAAAGGAGGAAGAGAAGACAGAATTAAGGACACTCAAACAAACAAACAAAAGCCAAAACTCTGCTCAAGCCAGATTTGCCTTCAACGAAGCTGTAGTCAGCACAAGCCTTCATCCCATTCGGGATAAACCTTCCCAAACCCCTGTAATAACTCTGCTACCTTGTTCATGGTGGTATCGATTCATTTTGTATCCTCTTCTCCCCCGTCAACCCCTCTAAAAGCTTTCAGACCTCTGACAGAGCCACAAAGATAGATTTTGTAAGAAGTTCAGCCTTGGCCGATAAGGTTCAAACTTACCCGACTATCTTTGCTCTGTCTTTGTCTTTTCTTTCTTTTAAAAGCACAATAACATGTTATATATTCCCAGTTATATACAAGTTATTTCTAGCAAAGTCATAATGAAAATGAGTCTTCAGCACTTGGATCCGATCTGAATCGTGTCAGAGTTCAAATCAGATCTAAGTCTCAAGCCCGGCGGGCATGTAATTTAAAGATCAGTTTAAAAGTCCTTGGCCTCAAGGCATAAAAAAGAACTCTATATGGACTCAACCCATCCACAACAATCCTTGATAAGCGAAAAGTCCGAAGTTACTTGGGGCGCAAGTAATCAATCTATTTCTCCGTTTTGTTGCTATTATATTTTGATTCATAGAAAAGGCTTAAGCAGGGAGTGAATTCTGATAGAAAGCCTCAAGGCCTACACCTAAGGCCCCACAAAGGCACTCATTTGGGTTCGTCCTACCTCTTGGATTCAGATAATCAAAAGTATAATAGTGATAAGACTCGGGCAACCATAAAAGACCAAATATGATACATCCAAGCGCTGGTTTAGTTTGACAGGAAGCCTCAAGGCCTATACCTAAGGCCGCACAAAGGCACCTGTTATATCTAACTTGGTTTCTCGGGTGTATACATATTCAATCAAAGCTTAACACCCATTCAACATCTGCCATACTGAAGATGGCAGTGGCACGCCTGAGCACGACAAAGTTAATCTTGATTGTGAGCCTTAAGGCCTACATCTAAGGCCCCACGAAGGCACCCTTTCAAATTAACTCTGTCCTTCTCTTTCAGAATTGCCCGACGAGCCTTGCCCGAAGTGTGTTTTGCCCGACCAAGATCTGCCTGACAAAGGCTTGCCCGAGCGAGCCCGAGAAGAAAGCAGAAGTACGACAGATACCCTCAACCGACGCCATTCTCCCAAGGGAGCTGTGTGCTCGTCCGCCAGGAGATTCTTGCGACGAACACATTCTACTAGTCGCAAAGGTTTTGCAGCCCCCTCCAGGAATGAAACTCAAGTGCCCGCCAGCAGCCCTGTCGCAAACTGCATTTGCAAAAAACCTCCGCCCACAACCCCTTCCAGCAAAAGTACTTGTGATCCGATCAATGGGCATGGCAGTCAATGTTCCTTTAGGGTGCGTTTGGTACGTGGGACGGGACGGGACGGAACGGGACGAGGCGTTCCGTCCCGCGTTTGGTGCGCCAAAAATGGGTGGAACGGGCTGTTCCACGGGACAGATTTTGAGTGTTTTTGCATCCCACCTCCCCCCCTGGAACGGGTTTGTTCCACGTTTGTGGAACGCAATGTTTTACCATTTTAAGACAAATATACCCCATGTCTTTTTCAAAAATTACACCTTCGTTCCGTCCCGTCCCGTCCCGTCCCGTCCCGTTCCGTCCCGTCCCATCCCGTTCCGTCTGCGTACCAAACGCACCCTAAAAAATTCTCACTATCTTGTTAGAAAAAAATAAATAAAAAAAATCTATTAAAGAAAAAGATGGGAGAAAAGATGGAGTGTTTGAAGTTTTTTTTGGAGGGGGGGGGACCGCAAGTTGGATATTTTATGATGGAGGATTTAAAGGATAAGTTTTCTTCATGTCTAATCAACTTAATAGCAGCAGGAAATGGATAAGACATTTCAATTATTCTCAAAATGATGGAGGATTTAAAGGATAAGTTTTCTTCATGTTTAATTCTCTCAATCTCTTGTCACTTAATTCTACGGTTTATTAGTATTTATTTTCACTTGTAAGTTAGAGGTCTTAGGTTCGATTCTGGACAACGGTGAATTTGAATCATATTATTACTAGCACATCGTGAGACTTAGCTACATTCCCCTACCCCTTTATGTAGATAATATCGTTTGTTAAATAAATAAACGAAATAAATAAATAAAAGAAAAAGTAAAAATTCTCTCAATCTCTTAAAAATGAAAATTGTCTCCTCAATCTTCAAGAATGTATTGGACTATTCATTTCAATTCAATCATCCATACCAAACGAGACCTAAAATACCATATAGGATATACCAAAATTTATTCTTTACAAGAAACAGATTGCATCCTTTTGCTATAAAAACGTATAGCTGGAATGAAGCATACTACATCAAAACAAATTGAGAATTAGTGAAATGAAGGGAACAATATTACGCCAGTTCATCTATTCTCTACTCTTTCTTGCCTTCTCCATTTGCCCTAGTACCTCGGATATATTCCCTGGGAAGAAGCACTTTGTGCGCGTTGTCAACGATCTCGACGCTAAACGACTGGACGTCCATTGTTATTCTGCAGATGATGTAATTGATCGCACTCTTTCTACCAAGGGAGAACAGCTTGAATTTGAATTTCGTTCTGTAGTTAACACCTATTAGAATTGTAGCATGAACTCCGTGGTTGGCCAGTCGAAATTGAAGCATATATTTCTGAGGATCCACTTATTAACTAGTGTGGGGGGGTCCATTGCATATGGAATGCCAGAGAGGATGGAATATACTTGTACAGAATCAAGCATAGCGATTATGTCAAAAAGTACGATTGGATACCAAAGCCGTTGCGCGTCCGTTCTATAAAGAGAAATGTCGGGCCTTGAGCTCCTATTGTAGTCCAAAGAAATATAATAAAGCCATTTGCTTTTGTTTAGTTTCTTCTTACTTTCTATGTTTTATATATATATATATATATATATATATATTTTTAACAAACAATATTCTCTACACTAAAGAGGAGGAGGGTGGGCTTAGCCTCACAATGGACTAACAATAATGTTGTTCAAATTTGCCTTTAACGAGAGTTGAACATTTGAGAGTTTATTATTTTTCTATGGGATACTTTGGATGCTGTCCCTAATCCTTAACATTCTTTGACTAAAACCTTAATGATATTCAAAGTTTGATCAAATTCCCTTGACTTTGTACACCTCATTATATTACAATTAATATTAATATTTTTATATTTTTGACATTAATTGTTTGATATTTTATGAGATTTATAATCCTATAAATTTAAAATCCCTCATTATAATACTATTATAAACGGTTACAATAAAAAAATTCAAACATTTTGATTGAATAAATGGATAAAAACTATGTAAAAATAAGAAATAATAAATGGCAAAAGAATGTATCCATAGTGTTAAAAAAATTGGTACATTTAAAAAAAAAACAAATTGGTACATTTCACATATAACAAAGTGGTACATTAATAAAGAAGAATGGGAACATTATAAATAAATTAGGGTACATATAAAAGATTAAAAAAATATGAGTACAAATGAATTTTAAAAAAATATAAGCGCTAAAAGAAATTAATACATGGGTACAAAATAAAACTAAAAAGAAAATGCTACAAATTTAAAAAAAAATGTTGCAAATTAAAACTGGGTACAAACTAAAAATATAAATATATGATACAAAGTTTAGGCATAAAACATAAATATACCATATGTAATTTTTCTATCATTGATTAAATATACAATATCACGTGATGATATACACATACAAACACAAATAAAACTTTAAAAAATATGGGCACAAAAAGAAACTAATATATGGGTACAAATTAAAAATGAAAAAAAAAATTGGTACAAATTAAAAATAGGTACAAACTAAAAATAAAAATATATGATAAAAAATTTAGCCATAAATATAAACGTACTAATTGTAAAATTTTTAACACTAAAGGAATATATTTAAAAGTAAAAATATTTTATTATTCAAATAATTAATGATGTTATTAATATCCAAGGACCTTGATCAAAAATTTAAAATGAATAGGATTTTAATCAATGGAGTAGCAAAAAGAAGGACGTAAACCTAATTTCTCCTTTTTGTATATTGTTATATGGAGAACTAATCACTCTAGCTAAGGCTAGCAGGAAATCTTCAACTACTATGTGGTTTTATTAGTTTGATTCAAATTGCGGTATCAACAATAAACTCTTGTTATTGGTTTGTTCAAATTAATATCTAGTTTTTCTCTATTTTTTTATTGATGAATGTTTGTTAATATTCATAGGTTCAATCATGTTTTTCCTATGGTTTAGTTTCAGCATTCATGCTTTTGTGAATTGAGATAAATTAGTAGATATCTAGTAATTTCGACGGAACTATTTCTTAATAGCTTGCACTGGAGGTACAGGTTATGCTTGGAATTCTTCCTATAAGGAATTCTATTGAGTTTATTGGGAACAACCATATTTAGAGTTTGTATATTTTTGTGTGTGTTTTAATACAATTATAATTGCCATATCATCCGATCGGATGCATTGTATGTTGCATCTTGATTAAGTTATAAAAAGAATCAAATTAATGAAATTACATATGTATGTTGAAGGTGGAACTCTAATGTCTTAGTGCTCTTATATGATTGGATTTTCTTTTTAAAAATTACATCTTATTCAATATTGTTCTTTGTTTCAGTCTTGATAATTCTGCATTCTTTTTCAATGCTCTTTGAGGAATACAACACTCGGACTTCGAGTTTATACTGCTTCGTGACACCTGCACTTGGGTTTAGCAAGCAATTTTTTGGCGCCGTTGCCGGGGTGCGATTTGGCGAGGAGCGCAGAATTTTCCTCCACCGGTACACTCTTTCCATTTATTTCTATTTATTTGGTTGTTGTTTGCGTTTTAGTTTTATTTGTTTTTTTTAATTATTTATTTTTTCTTTGTTTTCTTTCTTAAATTTTCATGCGATATCGTGATCACCGAGGCAGATTTGCTAAGCGTTCAGAATCTATAATTGAAACTTTGTTTGGAGATCTTTTTGAGAGTGATAGTGAGTTTGTCAACATGGCCGACCGTGCAGTTATTGATGGCGAGGGAAACCCTCCCCCTAGAACATTAAAAGACTATTTGCATCCAACTCGTGTTGCATCTCCTTCATGCATTGTTTTTCCTACCAATATGTCAAATTATGAATTTAAATATGGAATGGTTCATCTTTTTCCTATTTTTCATGGTTTAGAAAATGAAGATCCTTATGTGCATGTTAGGGAATATGAGGATGATGTTAGTACTTTTTATAATATTGCACATGATCAATTGGATGGAGTGAGATTAAATTTTTTTTCCATTCTCTTTAAAAGACAAAGCAAAAAGTTGGTTGTATGCATTAAAGGCTAGGTCTATTTGTTCGTGGTCTGAAATGACTGATGAATTTTTTCAAATTTTTTTTCCGGATCATAAGACTACGACTTTAAAGCAACAAATTTCTACTTTTTCTCAAAAAGAGAGTGAATCATTGTATCAAACATGGCAAAAATTTAAGAATCTTTTGAATTTGTGCCCACATCATGGTTTTGAAGACTGGTGTCTTGCTAGTTTCATCTATAAGGGTCTCATCTCTTGAGATTGTCAATTTCTTAAGTCTGTGTAATGGGGAATTTATGTCAAAAGAACCTGATGATGCTTTAGAGTTCCTAGATCAAATTGCTAAAAAAACCCATCAATGGAAAGGTCCTAACCCACTTGAGAGCACTGATCGCTCTAAACCTTCCACATCTTCTAGTAGTAAAGGAATTTATCAATTGAGGGAAGAAGATGAATTGAAAGTAAAATATGATAATCTTGCCAAAGAGGTAGCTGCATTAAAATTTGGAAAATCTAATATACCTCAACAAGTTTATCAATCTGATGTTGATCAAATTTGTGATGTTTGTTGTGAGATTGGTCACTCCACTAAAAATTGTCAAATGTTGCAAGAAATGAAAGGAATTTATGAAGAACGATGTGCTGCCATTGGAAGCTATCAGAAGCAGTATACTCCTTTTTCAGAGACATACAATCCGGCAACCATAAATCATCCTAATTTACGTTGGAGGAATGACTCGTACCCTCAGGTAAGTGCTTCTAACCACCAATTTTCTACTCCTAATTCGTTTCAACATAAACAATCATATTTAGATCTTGTTCAAGCATTAGGTCAAAAGTTTGATTCATTGTTTAGTTAACTTGTTGAGGAAAACAAAGAAATAAAGAGTCAACTTTCGAAATTAACTAACTTTATGTCAATTAATGAAAAAGGAAGATTTCCAGCAAACACTCAAGCTAATCCTAAAGGTGTTAATTCAATTGATATCGAATTTGAGCATACTAAGTCTGCAATTACTCTCAGGAATGGTAAAATAATTGATATGACACTTTTACTTGAGGAGGTTGAGAAAACTAAAAGTAATGATAAACTTGACAAGCTCAAAGAATTTGAAAATGACAAGGAATATCATGTGCCTGTACCTTTTCCGAAAGCTTTACAACCCTTAAAGAAAGCTATTTATAACTCTGATATTCTTGAGCTTTTTAAGCAAGTAAAGATAAATATTCCTTTGTTAGATGCTATTAAGCAGGTTCCCGCTTATGCTAAATTTTTGAAAGACTTGTGTACTTATAAAAGAAAGCATAATGTGAAGAAAACTGCGTTTTTATCTGCCCATGTGAGTGCGGTATTGCAAAAAAAAATTCCACCAAAATATAAAGATCTAGGAAGTCCTACTTTGTCTTGTGTCATTGGAAATCATTTTATTGATCATGCTTTGCTTGACTTGGCGCTAGTGTGAACTTACTGCCTTATTCAATGTATTTGCAGCTATGTCTTGGTGAATTAAAGCAGACACAGGTAAAACTGTAGCTAACTGATCGTTCTATTAAAACTCCAAGAGGGGTTATTGAGGATGTGTTAGTCCAAGTAGACAAGTTTTACTATCCTGTTGATTTTATTGTTTTGGACACTGCACATGTTCTAGACTCTGAAAATCACTTTCATGTAATTTTAGGACGTCCTTTCTTAACTACATGTGATACTAACATAAGTTGCAGGAGTGGGATAATGAAACTTTGTTTTGGAAATACGACAATGGAGGCTAACATTTTTAATGTTTTCAAGCAATCACATGGAGATGATGAATGCAAGGTAGTAAATTTCATTTTGACTGCAATGCATGGACAGTTTGAGAGGAGTCAAATTGAAGATGATTTAGAACTTTTTCTTTTGAATCATGATGCACAAAATGATACTAAAATAACTGAAATTGTTGGTGTCTTTGATTCTTGTCAGGTACAAGAAGTGAATAGATGGAGACCTAAGTTTGAAAAGCTTCCACCACTATCAAAAGTCATACCATCTAGTGTGGAGGTGCCCAAATTAGAGCTCAAGCCATTACCGACAAGTCTTAAGCATGCATTTTTAGGGCTAGATGACACTTTCCCTGTGGCAATCTCTTCCGAACTCAACTCTTCGCAGGAAGGTAAGTTAATTAAGGTTTTGACTGCCCATAAATCTACCATTGGATGGACTCTTGCTAATATAAAAGGAATTAGTCCTCTTGTATGCACACACAAAATATTTTTGGAAGATGGTGTTAAACCATCTCGGGACTCACAACGTAGGTTGAACCCTAACATGAAAGAAGTTGTCAAAACAGAGGTTTTAAAATTGTGGGTTGCGGGTATCATTTACCCAATTTCTGACAGTCAGTGGGTGAGTCCTACTCAAGTCGTTCCGAAAAAGTCTGGTTTAACTATAGTTAAAAATGATAAAAATGAATTGGTTCCTACTAGAGTCATTTCTAGTTGGAGTATGTGTATTTACTATAGAAAACTTAACTCGTGACTCGAAAACATCATTTTTCCTTGCCTTTTATAGACCAGATTTTAGAGCGGGTGGCTGGGCATGCATTTTATTGCTTTTTGGATGGTTATTCAGGTTATTATCAAATTGAAATTGCCATTGACGAATAAAATAAAACTACATTTACATGTCCTTTTGGTACTTTTGCTTTCCATAGATTGCCGTTTGGATTATGTAATGCTCCCACTACATTTCAAAGATGTATGCTTAGTATTTTTGGTGATATGGTGGAGCAATTTCTTGAAGTTTTTATGGATGATATATCTATGTTTGGTGATTCTTTTGATGATTGTTTGAATAACTTGGAAAAAGTTTTAACACGTTGCCAAGAAAAGAACCTTGTTTTGAATTGGGAAAAATGTCATTTTATGGTTTCATCTGGAATTGTTCTTGGCCACACTATTTTGTCTCGAGGAATTGAGGTTGATAGAGCTAAAATTGAATTGATTACTAAATTGCCTATTCCGTAGACCATCAAAGATGTTAGATCCTTTTTAGGTCATGCTGGCTTTTATAGGAGATTTATCAAGAATTTTAGTTCGATAGCTAGACCATTATGTAATCTCTTATTAAAAGATTCTGCTTTTGAATGGACCGATGCATGGCAAATTGCTTTTGATAAATTAATTGGCATGTTAACTTCTGCACCTATGATGCAACCACTTGATTGGACTTTGCCTTTTGAAATCATGTATGATGCGAGTGATTATGCAATTGGGGCTGTGTTGGGGCAACAAAGGGATAAGAAACCGTATGTCATTTACTATGCAAGTAGAACTTTGAATAGTGCTCAAATGAATTATTCAACAGCTGAGAAAGAACTTCTTGCTGTAGTATTTGCTTTGGACAAATTTCGAGCTTATCTTGTTGGTTCTCCTATTATTATTTATACTGACCATACAACACTCAAATACCTTCTTACTAAGAAGGATGCAAAAGCTCGTTTGATCAGATGGATTCTCTTAATCCAAGAATTTGACATCACCATCAAAGATAAAAAGGGGGTAGAGAATGTGGTGGTGAATCATTTGTTCAGATTGGTTTTTGATGATTCTTCTGAACCAACACCCATTAATGATTCTTTTCATGATGAGCAATTATTTTCTCTTTCAGAATTACCTTGGTTTGCTAACATAGTTAATTTTCTTGCTACAGGTGAAATTTTGATTCACTGGAGTGCGCATGATAGAAAGAAGTTTCTAGTGGAGGTACGTAATTTCTTTTGGGATGATCCGTAATTATTTAAATATTGCCCTGATCAAATAATTAGGAGATGTGTGCCTGATCATGAAATTAGTACCATAATTTCTTTTTGTCATAATGAGGCATGTGGTGGCCATTTTTCTGTTAAAAAGACTACAACAAAAATTTTGCAATGTGGATTTTATTGGCCTACTCTTTTCCAAGATACTAATGCTTTCTATCGAACTTGTGATCGTTGTCAAAAGTTGGGTGCCATAACTCGTAGAAATATGATGCCTATGAATCCAATTTTAGTCATTGAGCCATTTGATTGTTGGGGTATTGATTTTATGGGTCCGTTTCTTGTTTCTTTCGGATATCTATATATATTAGTAGGTGTTGACTATGTTTCAAAATGGGTCAAGGTCGTTCCATGTCGGAAAAATGATCACACAAAGGTTTTGCGTTTTTTAAAAGAAAATTTATTTTTCCGATTTGGAACACCTCGAGCTATTATCAGTGATGGGGGTAAACATTTTTGTAATAAACCATTTGAAGCTTTGATGAAAAAATATGGTATTACTCACAAAGTGGCTACCCCTTATCACCCCAAAACAAGTGGCCAAGTTGAGCTTGCCAATCGGGAGATAAAACAAATTTTAGAAAAAACGGTTAGCCCAAATCGCAAAGATTGGTCTATCCAACTAACCGATGCGTTATGGGCTTATCGTACAACTTTTAAAACCCCGCTTGGTATGTCTCCCTATAGACTAGTTTATGGGAAACCTTGTCACTTGCATGTGGAACTGGAACACAAAGCCTACTAGGCTGTTAAGATGTTCAATTTTAACTTGGATGCTACTGGTTTGAATAGAAAACTTCAATTGAATGAATTGGCAGAAATTAGGAATGAGGCTTATGAAAGTTCTAAAATTTACAAGGAACGAATGAAAGTTTTCCATGATAGAAATATTTTGAGAAAAACTTTTGAGCCTTTGCAGAAAGTACTATTGTACAATTTGAGGTTGCATTTGTTTCCTGGTAAACTTTGTTCTAGATGGACAGGTCCTTATGTCGTGAAAATAGGTTTTCCTTTTGGAACTGTGTTGGTCGAGGATCCAACGAATGGTAATGTATTTAAAGTTAATGGTCATCGGCTTAAGCCCTTTTTGGAAAGTATTGCCTTGTAGGATGAGACCATTGGTTTGGAGGATCCTGTTTATCAGGACTGATTTCTTTACTCTAGCCTATATTTTCTTTTATTTTTTTGTTTCGTTTGTTTTGTTTCTTTTTCAGTTTATTAATGTGTCGCCGACCAGTTGCTGGAAGAATTTCAAAGCCTTCTTAGACCTTCAGGTGTATTCTTTCCTGAGTCTTTTTCTCCATTTAAATTGCGTGTCTTTCTTGCTTATTATTCTTATGAATTAATACATTGAGGACAATGTCAATTTTAAGTTGGGGGGAGTAGAAGTATATTTTACTTGCTTTTGGCGACATGTTGAGTTGTTTTTCATTTTATTTTTATTTTATGTAATTTTCGTCCCTTTTAAAGTTAAAAAATTTTTTAAAAAAAGTCCAATAAAAAACAAAAAAAAAAGAAATTTGCATTTTTCTTACTGTTTTTAAATAGATTTTTGTTAGTTTCTCAACCCAATGATCAGATTGAATTAAATTTCATACATGGTAATTAAGGAAATAGTGAGCATGTTTTAAGTGAGATGCTTTATTCTCTTATTCGCTCTCTCCCTTTTCAATTATTCTTAGAAAAGCAATGCACATAGTCATCTTGATGCGAAACTAATGCATGATTTAAAGATTAATATGTGAATATAGTGATCTTATGTAGCCTTGTGAGTTTTTGAGCCTATATGATTCAAACATTATACATCGATCACTTTTATTCTTGTGCGTATGATCTCACAATCACATGTATCTCTAGAACTTGCTTTAAACCTTTCAAACATATTTCAATTCATGTGATAACTTGAAAATGAAGAAGGCATTTAGGATATCCACCATGGCCAAACAAGCTAGTGTCCCTCATACATTATCCCTTAGATAACCATTTGAGCCTAAATAAGCATGTTCTTTCATGACCCATGTTCTCCTTACCCATAAGGCTTAAATACTATATCCTACCTCAGTATATGGAAGTTTGTAGAGCAGAAAAGTCTTGAAAGGAAAGGAGTATATGTGTTTGGTATCTAAGCTGGCTCTTGTTTATACTATTACTCTAAAAAAATAAAAAATTAATATTGCTGAAATGAAGTCTGAGACCCAACACAATGAAATTTGGTCTCTAATAGTGAAAAGTGTTCAAGATATTGGTGGAGCCACCGTGCAGTCAATTCTTTTCATCATGTGCTCTACTAATTTTCGTAGGCTCTTTGTTTTCCCATTCCTTTTTCTTCTTTTTAACCTTAACCACAAGCCCCATTACAACCTTAACTAAGACCTTTGATTCAAGTAGTCACATGATATTGATAGTGAGTAGGTGGACAAGCAAGCATATGGCGGCATGTTTTTATGAGATCACTTGAGTGTGCCACATTAATGCAGAAATATTGAGTGCATGAGTGTAAATCCTATGAGAGACTCACCTATTTTCGTATTGAGATTTAAAGAAGCTTAGGATCACATTGTTATGGCTATTTCACACACTACACTCCAAGGATATTTGAGAAATTATTGCTAATACTAGAATATGGTGGATTCGCTTGCTTTATGCTTCTTAAGGTTCTTGATTATTATGTACACTTGAATAACATGCTTTGAGGGTTATGTAAGGGAAATTGATTTTTCCATGTGACATTTTGTTTTTGGTTTGGTGCTAGAGTATGTTTTCAGTTGCTTGAATTGCTAGAGACTAGCAATAAGCTAGTTTGGGGGTGTGATAATTGCTCAAAAGTGCATGACTAATACACTTTGATTATACCCGTTACATGTTTTTATCTAGTAATTTATCAAATTTGTGCTTTATCATGTATAACTGATCAAATAGGTTTTATATCTAATTTGTTTTAATTTTTGACTGATGGTATATTAATGTTAATGTGCAAGACTATGAGAATGTTGCAAGGCAATTAAAGGGTGAGGCACAAGACAATAAATTGGTGATTAACTCTATGTTGGTTACCGAAAAGAAATGAAGAAAGGAGAAGGCAAAGAAGAAGAAAAAGAAACGGCCAGCCATTACCATTTCAATATGGCATTAAGGCTTATCAATGACCATTATTCAAGAGGTTTATGGGGGTTGGCTACGGCAATCTCAATATAACCATTCATATTTTTATGTTTTTGGGGGCAGTTTTTGTTCTTCTGTAACTTTGAGAGTTTATTATTTTTCTATATTGTTATATGGAGAACTAATCACTCTAGCTAAGGCTAGGAGGAAAACTTTCAACTACTATGTGGTTTTATTAGTTTGATTCGAATTGCGGTATCAACAATAAACTCTTGTTATTGGTTTGTTCAAATTAATATATAGTTTTTCTCTATTTGTCGATTGATGAATGTTTGTTAATATTCATAGGTTCAAACATGTTTTTCCTATGGTTTAGTTTCAGCATTCATGCTTTTGTGAATTGAGATAAATTAGTAGATATCTAGTAATTTCGACGGAACTATTTCTTAATAGCTTGTGCTGGAGGTACAGGTTATGCTTGGAATTCTTCCTATAAGGAATTTTACTGAGTTTATTGGGAACAACCATATTTAGAGTTTGTATATTTTTGTGCGTGTTTTAATACAATTATAATTGCCATATCATCTGATCGGATGCACTGTATGTTGCATCTTGATTAAGTTATAAAAAGAATTAAATTAATGAAATTACATATGTATGTTGAAGGTGGAACGCTAATGTCTTAGTGCTCTTATATGATTGGATTTTCTTTTTAAAAATTACATCTTATTCAATATTGTTCTTTGTTTCAATCTTGATAATTCTACATTCTTTTCAACGCTCTTTGAGGAATATGACACTCGGACTTCGAGTTTATACTGATTCGTGACACTTGCACTTAGGTTTAGTAAGCAGAAGGAAAACAAACTCATCGTCTATCTACTTGTAAGAATGGGGGTCTTTGGTTCCATTTTCTCAATATAAAATAAATTCGTTTTTCCATGTTTCTAAACTATTGACTTTGAAGTGCTTTTTTAAGTATAATTTTATCGAAATCTTACGTGTTAAAACAAATAATTTTCTTTTCTTATATGAAGTTAAGACACATTTTTTTACGTCACCCAGGCCTCAAAATCTCAAGACCGACTCTGATTGACGCAGTTTGGTATAGGCACTGTTAGAACAAAAATTGTTCACCGCTGTGGACGAATGTGCCATACACGCAGCTCATGCACATTAAAGAAAGCAAACAATCAGGATTAACCTTGGTACCAGTGAGTTATCGGCCAAAGGCTCTCTGACGGTTAAGTTAGTAACAATACTAACACTTAAGTAAAGGGCAAGAGAATAAGCAAAGATCAACAATTGTGTTATAAACCTTAAGCCTTGCCATAATGATGTGCTAGATGACTGTATTTATACTAGTCTAGAGAGAGATCTTTAAGAATATGGAATCCGTATTACATTGGGAGAATATTAAAGGATATCTAGAGATAGATATTGCTTGGTTTTAGGGGTGCGATTACTTGTGTCACATGTTCATCCCTAGATTGTAGGAATGTCCAAGAAAATCGAATCAAGTTTTCGTGTCTTACTAAACAAGAATGGTCAATCCTAACGAAGTCAGTAGAATTTGCCTACATTTTTGGAACGCAGGATGATGGTGACATCACTAGCCTGTTTGTACAACTCAATTTAGTCGGAGTTGTTGAGTCCATGACCAGACTTTTAAGGTAAACGTATTCTGATCCCGTTTACTCTAACCATGAAAAATCATGGTCCCACAATTTTTCCTAACTATATCTGAAAGGGATGTTTCCCTTGAGTATCAGTAGTTATCCAAAGATCATGCCTTGATAAGTAAATCAGAATACATATCATTTAATCTTCTTGCAAGTTTCAACATGTAGTAGATTTGCCTAATAACCATTGCAAAATAAATGAAACGTTCTAGATTCAAGCGTGTGGTCTCGAAAATTGTGTTGAAAAATAGAAATGATGGGATGTTTCAGTTTCATATGCACGAGAAATGAGGAATTGCATTTTAAATTTCCAAGTGATTCTGATCATCGAATTCACAGATCATGAAGCAATAGGATTTGGATTCAACAGTGCAATGACCCTGAAATATCGTTTACAAATATCTATGAGTCTTTAGCCTCTTTGCTTCTAAAGCTTTGGGTTTTTTTTTTTTTTTTTTTTTTTTTTTGAGATTTCTGTGAGTCTTTAGCCTCTTTGCTTCTAAACCCAAACTTTGGAGTTTCTTTCATAGACTTTTCGACTAAAGTAGTGGCCTTATCAAGTGCTTTTCCTGCCCACCAACCAACCACGATTCACATCATGACCCTTCTATGGTTAAGGTGCGTAGGCAAGAAGAAGGAGAAAACCTTATTCAGCATCGAGAACTTCCCAATAGATGTAAGGTCTAGTAAGTGGCCAGTCAAGATATTTAGGTGATTTTGCTTGAACCCTCTCACCCAGAGCGTCCATGTACTAGGATTCACCCTCAGTACTTAAACTTGGGTCTAAAATTTTCCATTGAGATGTTTTGCTTCAATCCATCACTCTACAATCTCACTTTTACTTCATATCACATTATTACCTTTTTCGATTTGTTGAACAAATGGTATGGAGAAAATTTCAGGCTTCAAGTATTCCACATGCTTTACACCATGTGGAGGAGCTTGGGCACAATTAATTCTTTCAATCTAGGCCCAGTCTTTTATGGGGTGCCTATATTGCTAACCTGCCCAGGAATGACAATGACTGGTACAAGGATGTCCTTGTGGTTGTGGAGACTGGGAGGGCGATATCTTTGGGGCTCGTTTGGAACAACCCCTCGATTAACCTCCAATTTGACAACAATGGGAAGAATTATGGGTTATGTTCACGAAGTTGATTGACCGGGCCTTTCCAATTATCTTTGCATAGCACCAATGAGGTCATCAAACTTTGTAGTTAACTAGCTTTTCCAAGTAGAATTGATAAGGTCATCAAAATACTAGAATTGATAAGGTCATCAAACTTGCAGTTTACTAGCTTTTTCAAGTCGCATAGATAAATCTGTGCTACTTGAAGAATCTAGTTAGCTCCAAAGTTTGATGACTTATCGAAAGATAATAAATACTTAAAGTCCATATTAAATTATTATTCCTAATAGAAATTAAAAAATTATTTTATGCTAGTGTCCACAAATACATAATTCTAAAACCAATTTATTCGTCCATATCGGTTTATGTCAAACTTCCATTGCCGGTAATGCCTCTTGAATATATCATCAAGAAAAATCATCAGGTTGGGCTCCATTTGATCAATAATATACCACTCCTTTTATGCAAAAAATAATTCCAAATTCACATTATAATATATTATATAACAAAAATAATTACTAATATATTAACTCCCACTTACTGCTAATATATTCTTCCAAGATGCCCACTCGGCCGTAGGACATTTGTTCTGCAATACATGCGCAATCTCGTGTGCAAGTTCTGTGTGCGACTTTCTCTTAGATCCTCTGAAACCATTCAAGTTGATTCGCTTAGGCTTGTCATTATATCCTCTTCTGCCACATGTATGCGTAATCTTTATCTCCTTTTTCCTAGATGATTCTTCCTCACACACCTTACTATATAATCATTGCCGAAATGTAGATGATGCGATCACGAATGTTACCAAATTTTTTCACATTTTTCACACTTATAAATTAACTATTATGATTTTCTTCATATAATTTGATTTTCCTACAAAATACTAAAGCACGATTAAAAATTCATTATAATTAATTAACAAGTGTGAAAAATGTGAAAAAAAAAATATGACAATGCTCGTGATTGCATCCTTTTACGCTTTGACAATTACTTCATCATCCTCCAAACTCATGAACAGTGTTTTTAGGGGGAGTGATTATTAATAAAAATTAATTATAATTAACGTAGAAACAAGAAAATGTGAAAAAATATACCAACATCCAAGACCACATACTCTACGCTTTTGTGATGGTTAGATTGTCATTTGTACTTTTGAAACACTCCAAACCCTTGTGAATAGTGTTTTTCCTATGACTTCAATACAATTAAAAAAAATAGTAATAATTAGTTTACAATTGTGCAAAAATTCAAAAAAATATAGAACCGCTCATAATGACATGGCATACAATTTTCGTGAAGGAGTTAACTCCAATGCTCGATAACATGATCCATAAACCTTAATGACAAACTCTAACCATCCAATTGTCGTTTACGTTTACCCTTTAATTTTCCATTATCGGAAACCCTTTTCTGGAGCTTTTTTTTTTTAAAAAAAAAAATATGATCTCGTAGTTAATTGAAAAAGATGAACAGTTTGGATCGTTGATATCATGTTTTGATTGTAAACACGAAAATTTTGTAACGAATGAAACGAGAACACATGTACAAAGTAGATTTCTATTGCTGAATTTGTAGCGTTACAATCTCTGTTTACAATTTTCCTTTGACTTAGTCTTCAAATTTGATGTAGATGCGTAGGTTGTTGATCCAAGGGTCGCAATGACTTCATCTCGGATGAGCGATTGAACAATTTGCTTTAAGTTTTGAGCTTGAAATAATGCGTGGATAGTCTTCACCTCTAGGTTTGTGTATGACCCCCGGCAAAGGTGATGTTGATGTGGGATTTTGTTGATTCAAGGGTCTTGGCGACTTGATCTTGAATCGCATGTCGTTACAAGTTTTAAGCTTGCAAAAAAGTCATGAAGGAATCAACACAAGTGCTTGTTGATTCTTCAAGGGAATGCTTCGTCTTTGGTTGTACATTTTTCAAAGAGAGCTTTTGTAGCGTATTAGTCTTCATAGATTTGGCAGAGGTTCCTCTTTGTGAGAATTTTGGCCCTTCAATGTAGAAATTGTTGACATTTATGCTTGTATGAGGACCTTGTATTTATAGACTTCTCAAAGATTGCCTTTTGATGGATTTGACTTTGATTTGTGTCTTGATTCGTCCATGGGAGAATTTAGGTATGTTTGGTGTCTTAATTTCAGCCACTTTCCTGTGCTTGGCCGAAATTTATAAGGCTTTCTTGCCTATTTTGCAAGCAATCTTCAATTCTTACTTGTTTTTGTGAAGATGCTTTAGATTTCTTTTCTGTTTTGGGAGCAATTTGGGCCCCTTGCTGATTTTAAGGAGATTTCTTCCCCTTTACCGCATTTTAGGAATGCTTTTGAGCTTCCTTTGCTTGATTTGTGCCACAAGTCATTGATGACCTGTCCATTTGTGATGAGTCCTATGCTACGTGGAGCTTTGTGATGCATCATTTGCATGCAATGAAATTTACATGTCTACATTGATTTTTAAGGTTAGTGCAAATATTACTTGATGTTTATAAACTCTAAATATTATAAACATCGAGCAATATTTGCACAAATCTTAAATTTTCAAACGTGATATCAATGATCCACTAAAATATTATGTTGTTGAAAAAAGAAAGATAAAAAAATGGTGCCGGTGATGATAAATCAAAGCGTAACGTAAACGACAATCTGACAATTAAAGTTTGTCCTTAAGATTTTTGGATTCTGGGCTCCTGTTTTGGATTTCACTCCTTCATGAAATATGTAGCCCTTCTTTTCTTTTTTCTTTTTTTGTGCTAGAAAATGAAAGAACTGAACTAAAGAGAAATGCCCCTTGCCAACCCGTTTGAGTACAATGAAAAAGATAAGCTGGACGAGCAGCCAACAGAATAGTTTTATCCCAACCATGGAAATCATTAACTGAGAAACCAACACTTGTGACCGCATCCGCTAGGAGATTGGCTTCTTTGAATACATGATTCCAGCAAATATCTTCAAAGAAACCTGCCAACCGTTGAATATCAGCAAGAATGGTCCTCAGTCTCTAGGGAACATGATAGGCACCACGAATGACCTTAATAACCAACTTAGAATCGCATTCAACGATGATGCACTTAAAACCCCTCAAATTTGCCATCCAAAGACGATCACGAAGCGCCAAACATTCAGCCACATTAATGGTATTCAGACCAACACTACGCGCCCCAACAATGATAAGGGAACCATTCTCATTTCTAATCACAAAACCAAAGGAAGCCTGCTGGTTAACCACCAATCCGTTAAAGTTGAGCTTGACAAATCCAGCATTCGGGAGGGGACCATCGAATGGAGCTGGGTTTTGCCAACTGATTACCAGATGGCCCCTTATGTAACAGCAGGTTAACTGCACGATAATCTCTACCCATACTTCATGCTGAAATCACAATTCTAGTGTAATTTGGATTTTTATTTTGAAAAACGACAAGGTTCCCTTCCTTCTAAATTTGCCAACAAATAAGGAGCGTCATATTCAACTCACTTAGATCATCATTTGTTGTCCAAGGAGTTTAGCCACTCATTGAAATTAAGGGTTTGATTCATCTTTAAGGAGGTAGATAAGGCGGGGTTATTCCATACATGTTTAGCAAAAACACAATCAACAAAAAGATGAGTTACAAAGGGGACAAGAAGTAGGCATATTATCAATATATCTTGCTAAACTATCTTTGGTTTGGAGTTTCCCCAAAATGAGAAGCCAACTAAATTTTTTTACTTTGTGAGGCAAGTTAAGGTTCCGCATCTTTTTTAGAATTTTGCTAGAATTACATTGTTATTAATAGAATTATGTAACCAAGTAGCTGACTTGATAAAGAATTTACCATTAGCATTTGGACCCTAACAACATGAATCACTTTGAGGGGCTAAAGGCAAAGGAATACTACAAATCTTGTTAACAACATCAACGTCGATAACAAATGTCTATTCCATTGACCATTAGCAATAAACTAGGTCACTTTCATGTCATGATCAACATTAGAAAGCTGGGTGCTAGATAAAAGATTGGTGAGCGGCAAAAGAAAACCCAGTAATTGTCTGATTTTATTATTCAAAAACTCTTTATTCTTCAAATACATATTTTTAACAATTTGGACTCACCAATTTTGATCCTCAGTCAGAACTTTCCACCCTAATTTAGCCAAGCAAGTATTATTAAAGTGAGCACTATTTCTAATGCCTAACCGTCCATTCTCTTTAAAGCAGCAAATTTTGTCCCATGCTTCTGGACCTTAATAATAAGCTATTTAGCATTAACCAGGTCTTTCCAGAAAATTATATTATGAATCCCTAAATATTTGCCAATAGTGGTTTTATGCTGGATTTGAAGAATGTTAACAATATCATTCCTAGATTGATTCTGAGTGTTATTAAGCGACGACTTATGGAAGTTTATTTTTTGTCCAGGAGCATGGGAAAAAGTCATTAAGCACTTTGGCAATATTTCTAGCCGCAGTTTTGGTAGCTTTAGCAAAAATCAAGCAAGCATCCGCAAACATCAGATTTGTAACTCTAAAGCCTCTAGGAGCAGTTAGCAAACCAATATTGTTTCCAGGAGACCCATCCAAATAGTCTAAATTTCTTATCAGGGGTTCCATACATAAAATAAATATGTAGGGAGAGAGGGGATCACCCTGTCTAATACCCCTCGAAGGATAAAAATAGCCATGAGCTTTACCATTAATTAAAATAGAAAAAGAAGTGGACATAATACATTCCATAATGAAGTTAATCCAATGAGTGTTGAAACCAAATCTTATTAAAACAACTCTAATATAATCCCAGCTAATAAAATCATAAACTTTCTCAAGATCAAATTTGATAGCCATAGCACCATAGTTACCTTTTTTTGTCCTTAAATGATGAGAAGATTTCATGAGAAATCAGAATATTATCCTGGATTGATCTTCCAAGAGCAAAGGCGCCTTGATTCCTGGAAATGCAATGTGTTAGTAAAGGTTTAATCCGATGAATCATAGTCTTAGGGCTGGTTTGGTATTACTGTGCTTTGAAAAAAAGTTGCTGTGAGAATAAGCGGTTGTGAAATAAATCAGTAGAGTGTTTGGTAAACTTTTTTGTAAAAGTGCTTTTGGAAAAAAAAGCAGTCTGATAGTGGATCTTTTCATTAAAGGAGCATTGTAGCTCCGTGTGCTTTGAAAAAAAACTAGTTTTCCAAAGCTGCAAATAGCAGCTTCAACTTTTTCCTTTGATTTCAGCTTATTCTCACAACAGCTTCCAAAATAAGCCCTTTTTTTTTTTTCAGTTTACCAAACACCTAAAACTCTCACAGCTTTTTTTCATGTGTGCTTTTTTTTTAAGCACCTCACTCCCAAACCACCCCTTAGTGATGATTTTATAAGTGACATTACCTAAGCTAATTGGTCTAAAGTTGGACACCAACTCAAGGTTCTCCACTTTAGGTATAAGGGCAATATGCGTATGGTTTATTAGTCTTAGACTTGATCCGTAGCTCTTCTCATTACAAGTGTTTCCATATTTTTTTCTTTTCCCATTTATAATTTAACTACTACATTTTTTTTTTCAATTTTTTTGGGCAAAGAATGCAATCCTGAATGTTGGCTTATTTTTCACATTTTTCATTCTTAATGCACTTTGGTATTTTCTATTTTGTAGGAAAATTAAATTACACTATAAAATTCATAATAATTAATGTATAAGTGTGAAAAATGTGAAAAAAAAAATACTTAACACTTGTGTTCGTATCCCTTACACTTTTAATGATGATTACATCGTTGTTTGAATTTATAAAGTCGTGGAAGCTCTCATGAACAGTGTTTTTAGGAGAGATAAAAATGTGTAATAATTCATAATAATTAACTGACAAAGACAAAAAATATTCCCGCGATTGGTACGTGATCGAGAATGCGACACCTTCGACTTGTTATGTTCGATAAATTCAGTCATTTAGTACCATTTATAGATGCTAATTTGGTTTACTATTTCATTTAGTGCTATTGTCTAACTTTTCAAACTTTTATAATGAATCATATTTAATCATAAAATTTCATAATATGTATAAAAATTGTTTCAATTGTTTTACATGTAGGTAACTGACACACCCCGACCTGGAAAGGTCGAAGCATGCTGGCCGTCACCGTGAGGTGACGTAACCATAAGGGTCAATGATGCAAAAAGTGAATAAAATTAAAACTAATTAGGACTAAATAGTAAAAGAGTGCGCAATTCGTGGGTTGAACCCACTGCAATTATTGAGAGCGTAATAGACAGTGAGACTACGAAAGAGTAGTCAAGGCAACCAAAGTACACTTATTACATAGTAGTGATAAGTTCATACGTCTAAACAGAAGGAAATGTCAGAACTGCCGTGATTCCTCGAGTGCCACAGAGAGAACAACTATCTAGGTCCTGGAGGGGCGAAAAACAAGGTTGAGTGGTTCAGTAAAACAATGTTTATAAGAAAACCTTTATCTTTGAATATACTAACCCCTCGCCGTAAAACAAGTATAGTTTCCTCAAAACATACTACGTAAGTATGAAAATCCAATATATATTAACCATATAACCAGAATTATGCCAAGTTAATGATGTATCATATGCCACAATAATAATCAAGTGATAATCAATACAACTAAGTGCTCATCCATCTAAGCTGACACACAAGTTCGGACAGATGGTTTCTGACACGAACAGGACTGGGTGTAATCAATATGCTCTAGTACTACGATCACGTGAAAACTGGTGCAAAAGCACATCACATACAAGTCGGATCGCCTAATGCAATCTACCCGACAAGACTGGCACCTAAACTTGGATCCAAGGTGAGCGAACGGTGCAGATGTGAACATACACGTGAAGGACTGGCCCTGGCCCTGGGGCGAATACTAACACCTGGTGCAGCAAGATGAGCATGTACACAAGCACGTATGCATGCCATGACAGTAATATCACAACCATATAGCAGCATTTATCACAGTTTATATCACAATAATGATACTAGGCAATGTAGGCGTAAAAGTGACATAAATATGCATTTATGGAAACTATAAATATATATAGGTATAAAGCAACTGCCCACTCACAAGTACGTCGCTGGGTTGTAACCCCCGAGCCTAGCTTGGCTTCGAAAATCCTCGGAATAAGTTTCCCCTATATGTGAAATAACTAAATAACATTAATTAAAGCACATAACGGAAACCTAAATAAAACGCCCATAGTTTGCTCAAACCTAGGGTATAAATATATGAAATCGATCTACTCGACGACGCGAACGCGTACGTACCAACCACGCGCTGCCCAAAGTGGCGGTCCACGCGCGCCCACGCGCCCCCGCGAGTACACTGTACTCGCCTTCTTCGCGAAAATCTGCAGTTTTGCAGATTTTTGGGTCAATTTCCAGAGCCCATAACGAGCTCGATTCTCAACCAAATTCACTTCTACAAAAACCAAATTAAAGCTAGGAATGTGATCTACCGATCCTAATTTACAGAAAGTTCTAATATAGTCCGTGTTGTTCAGAAATTTGGTCTGAAAGTGGCCAAACGACCACGGCTAAAATTTTCCAGAAAACTAAAATTTTCTTCCCAACTTCCAGAGTTGATTTCTAACTCGTTACTTAACCAAACTCAGTGATTCAAAAGCCATTTTGAAGTTAGGAATGTAGATAACAAGTTGGTACCTCGAAGAAGTCCAGTTGTGGTCGAGGTTGACCTGAAAAATGGTTTGAAAATGACTAAATGGCCACGGTTCTCGTACGAAAACTTCGGGTTCTCCTTCTTCTCGAGTTTCTGGGTAAAACCACACGTTCAAAACACAAATAAAGGATCAATAACAACCCATAGAAGTGAAATGAAGGTTCTAAGGGTTTCTTAAGGCTTACCTTAGCCATGCATGGCTTGAAAACCGTAGTATCGAACTCACCGAGTCGAACCTTTCGAGTTGGACGTTCAAAACTCGGTTAACACGCGAACCAGGGGTATGGTTGTGATCGTGGGGCTGAGATGAGCATGATGATGTAGTTTGTTTGTTCGATCTATGAGTTTTGGAGCTTGTTCATGGAGTTGCAAAGGGAGAGAGAGCTCACGGGATAGGGAGAAGGAAGAGAGAAGTTTTCAAACTTTCTTTGCTTTTTTTTTCTGATAGAGGGGGGACAAAACATACAGAAAAGATGGGATTGAATAGCTGAAAGTAGAGTGCTGCAGAGAGTGCACGGGATGGGTTTTAAAAGGAATCCAAGGGATAGATTTCTATATTTCCTACAGTAAAAGGAAATCGAAATCTATCCGAAGTAGATATTTTTACACTTTAAAATCTACGTCTACTCATACTAGCGTGTACAATTTAAATGCGATAGCGAGAAATAAAATGGAAAGTGATAAGAATAAGTCCACGTCACTTGCCAGTAAGGCATAGTCGTCAAAACACATACTCGGAGAGAAATTACATAGGAAAATTAGGGATGGGTCGTCACAATCTACCCCCCTTATAAAAATTTCGTCCCCGAAATTTCAATACTAACTACTATCAAAGCCATAAAATAGACGTGGATACATATCTTGCATACGCTCTTCTGTCTCCCAAGTGGCTTCCTCCACTGAGTGGTTCCTCCACAAAACCTTCACCATCCGCACAGTCTTGTTCCTAAAAACCTTATCCTTCCAATCAAGGATAGTCACTGGAACCTCGTCATATGTCAAATTTGGATTGATTTCCAGAGGCTGAGGAGGGATTACGTGTGACGGATCAGAAACGTACCTCCGTAGCATCGATACATGAAACACATTGTGCACTCTCGCCAACTCTGGTGGCAAGGCAAGTCGATAAGCAACTTCACCGACTCGTTCAACGATCTGGTACGGTCCGATGTACCTAGGGCTGAGTTTCCTTTTCTTTCCGAATCGTACAACACCTTTCCACGGTGATAACTTCAAGAATACCCAATCACCAACCTTATAAACTCTGTCGGTAGAATGTCTATCGGCGATACTCTTCTGCCGATCTTGGGCCGCTTTTAGGTTAGCCTTTATCACCTGAATGTTTTGTGTCGTCTCCTCCACGATCTCAGGGCCTACTAAAACTCGTTCGCCGACCTCGGACCAACAAAGTGGAGTACGGCACGATTTCCCATACAACGCCTCAAACAGTGCCATACCAATACTAGAATGGAAGCTGTTGTTGTACGCGAACTCTATCAATGGTAAGCGTTTGTGCCAAGCGTCACCAAACTATATAACTGACGATCTCAACATATCTTCTAAAGTCTGGATAGTTCTCTCTGACTGCCCATCTGTTTGGGGATGATAGGCGGTGCTGTAGTGTAATCTCGATCCCAAAGCTTCCTGAAAAGCTACCCAGAACTTCGAAGTGAATTTGGGGTCCCGGTCAGAAATGATACTAACTGGGACTCCGTGGTACCTAACCATTTCAGAGACGAACCGTTCGGCCAACTGATTCAACGAGTAATTCTCACGAACGGGTATGAAGTGCGCTGACTTGGTAAGTCGATCAACTACTACCCAGATGCCATCGTAACCATTTCGAGTACGAGGTAACTTGTACACGAAATCCATTGTAATATCTTCCCATTTCCACTGAGGTATCAGGAGTGGTTGCAGCAATCCAAACGGCTTTTTCCTTTCTGCCTTAACTTGCTGGCAAATTGCACAACGACTAACATACTCTGCAATCTCTCTTTTCATACCTGGCCAATAATAGAAGTGTCGGATGGTATGATACATCTTGGTGCTCCCTGGATGCATCGCATAAGTAGAGATATGTGCTTCATCCAATATGTCTTTCTTTAGTTCCTCAACATTCGGTATAAACATCCGATCACCTTGCATAAGCATGCCGTCAGGATCTCTAATCCAGAGGTCCTTCTTTCCCCCGTCTGACACGGCCTGTATCAATTCCTGAGATTCCGTATCATTCCTCTGGGCTTCGAGAACACGATCCAACAGAACCGGTCTGACCTGAAAACTGGCAATTAGGGCCCCCCGACGACCCTCTTTCAATGCTACTCCAGTGGATCTTAGGTCAATCAAAAGAGGAATGCGGCTAGCATAAAGAGCATTAAGTTGGCCATGAGACTTCTTACTAAGAGCATCAGCTACTGAATTGGCACGACCTGGGTGATACTCAATGGTGCAGTCATAATCACTGAGTAACTCTACCCACCTCCGCTGCCGGAGATTGAGGTTCGGTTGATTGAAGATGTACTTAAGGCTTTTATGATCAGTGAAGATCTTACACTTTTCCCCATAAAGATAGTGCCTCCAAAATTTCAAAGCAAAGATGATCGCTGCCAGCTCGAGGTCGTGAGTAGGATAGTTCTTCTCATGAGGCTTTAACTGTCGCGATGCATAAGTAATCACTTTATCATGCTGCATTAACACACAACCAAGACCATTCAGAGACGCATCACTGTAGATCTCGAAGTTCCCACCATCATCAGGAAGTGCTAAGACAGGTGCATGAGTGAGAAGATACTTCAACTGCTGGAAACTCTGTTCACACTCACTACTCCATACAAAAGGAACGTCTTTTCTGGTCAATTTTGTCAGAGGTAGTGCTATGGTCGAAAAGTCTTTCACGAAGCGTCGATAATAACCAGCAAGACCAAGAAAGCTTCAAACTTCCGTAACTGTCCGAGGTTGTTCCCAATTTTCCACAGCTGTTATTTTCTGAGGATCCACAAGCACACCCTGAGCTGATACCACGTGCCCTAAAAATGACACTTGATCCAGCCAAAACTGACATTTACTGAACTTAGCATACAACCGATTTGCCCTTAGCGTCTTTAGAACCAAACGCAGATGCCTGGCATGATCAGTTTCATTCTTAGAATACACCAAAATGTCATCTATGAAAACAATGACGAACCTGTCGAGATATGGATGGAATACCCGATTCATCAGGTTCATAAAAGCTGCTGGTGCATTAGTCAAACCAAATGGCATCACTAGGAACTCGTAATGACCGTATCGAGTTCTGAAAGCTGTCTTCGGAACGTCGTTGCTTCTGATCTTCAATTGGTAGTAACCAGACCTTAGATCAATCTTTGAGAACACACAAGCACCTTTGAGCTGATCAAAGAGGTCATCAATACGAGGTAACGGATAACGGTTTTTAATCGTCACCCGATTCAACTGCCTGTAATCGATGCATAACCTTAAGGTTCCATCTTTCTTCCGTACAAATAGAACTGGAGCTCCCCACGGGGAAGTGCTTGGCTGAATGAAACCCTTATCAACCAACTCTTGCAACTAGGTTTTAAGTTCTCTCAACTCTGCAGGAGCCATACGGTAAGGTGTAAAAGAAATAGGATTAGTACCTGGGAGTAGATCAATGGTGAACTCCACTTCACGATCTGGGGGTAAGCAGGTAATTCCTCGGGAAAAACATCGGGAAAGTGTCTAACTACTCCGACGTCCTCCACAGATGCAGCAATCTCATTCGCTAGCACAACATGAGCTAAGTAACCTTGACAACCTTTACTCAACAGTCGTCTCGCCCTCATAGCAGTGATAACTCCATGCTTTAGACCACCACGCTCACCGATAAACGTGACAGTAGGCATGCCCAGACGGTGAAAAGTAACAACTTTCTCATAACAGTCCAACCTGGCATGATTGCAGTGTAACCAATCCATGCCTAAGATAACGTCAAAATCAACGATATCCAAAGGAACAAGATTAGCCGGCATGACTACATCTTCGACAAGGATGGGACATCCTTGATACTCCTAACTAACATAACAGATTTCACCCCTAGGCATTGAGAACTCCAACTCGTAGTCGAGTGAAGTAGGATGTGGTTGAGTCGTTTGAGCAAACTTATGGGAAATAACTGAATGTGTAGCACCAGAATCAATTAAAACTTTAGCAAAATGGCCTAGAACATTCAACGTACCCATGATCAAGTCCGGATTAGCCTGAGCATCCTGAAGGGTGATGTTGTTAACTCTTCCCTGAACTTGTTGTCTGCCTCCACGACCCCTGTTTGCTTGAACCTGATTACCTCGGCCCGGCTGGGGTGGAATTGCCTGTCTGCTTGAACCTCCACTGCTAGACGCTACGTCTAGGTTCTGATACTGCCCTCCAGTATACATCTGTGCTCCGCCGCTTTGATACGGTGTATAATCTCCCTGGAACTATGGATAACCTGTCTGAGTCTGCTGATAGCCTCCCTGGTAGTAAGGAACCTCAGGTGTATACTGGTATGGTCCTCCCTGATTCGGAACTACGCCCCCTGGTAGTGGAAGGCTCCACCGTGGCCAAACTGCTGATGGTTACCAGGTGTTGGAAGCTGCTGTAGGGGGGCTGCCGGTGGTAGAACAGGCTGATTCTTCTGATTCCGAGGACAATTATAAGCCATATGCCCTGTTTATCCGCAAGTGAAACATCCTCTGCTTCCCCTCTTACACTCACCATAGTGACGGGTGTTACACCTGCGACAACACTGGACACCTGAACTGCTGGAGTTTCCTTGATTCTGAAAACGAGAACTACCAGTGGATATGCCTCCTCTCTGAGGTGTACCGGAGTTAGAACCCCCGCTAGAGGATCCAGAGCTATTTCCACTATTTTTAAAATTCTGAGCCCTTCTCGGGCCAAGAGATGATCGCCCCCTGTTATTGTACCTCTGGACATCCCTGCCAACGCCCTCATTCTCATCATCAGGAGCATTATCTGAATCTTCAATCCGAAGCAAGACCTCGAAGAACTCCTGGTAAGTAGCACAAGGAATAGCAGTTGCTATATTGCGCCATTTCTTGCAAGTTCCCCTCTTAAACAAACGAAGCATCTCTCGGGGATTAGCAGCAGTCTCGAGGCAATAACGGGATAAGTCAGTAAACCTTCGATGATACTCAGTGGCTGACATATCGCCCTGCCTCAGGTCTATGAACTCATTCTTCTTACTATCCATATACTCAGGAGGAATAAATCTGGCCTTAAATAACTGTTTGAAAACATCCCACTCTGCGACATCCGCATCAGATAAGGATTTCTTCTGAAGATCCCACCAAGATTCTGCTCCCAATCGAAAGAACCAGGTCGCGGTCTCGACCCATCTCTCTAGGGAAAGATTACCCTGCCTGTGCATAACTCGAAAAGTCTTCTCCACATGATCGAACCATATCTCTGACTTCTCCGGTCCCTTATTACCATAGAAATCGTTAATCTTCAGACGGGATACAATATCCAGAGTATTCCTCGGGGTAGGACGGAGTGAAGACTGAATAGCAGCGGCGATAGCCTCACCAAATTGCCCAAAGTCTGGAAAGTTATTCTCCGCTGGAGAACGTGGCTCTCTACGAGGTGGCATGGTTCTGACATAAGAAAACAAGCGTTAAAACATACTAGGAAGTGAAGGACTGTCTAAACCTATGCTCTGATACCAAGCTGATACACCCCGACCTGGAAAGGTTGAAGCATGCTGGCCGTCACCGTGAGGTGACGTAACCATAAGGGTAAGTGATGCAAAAAGTGAATAAAATTAAAACTAATTAGGACTAAATAGTAAAAGAGTGCGCAATTCGTGGGTTGAACCCACTGCAATTATTCAAAGCATAATAGATAGTGAGACTACGAAAGAGTAGTCAAGGCAACCAAAGTACACTTATTACATAGTAGTGATAAGTTCATACGTCTAAACAGAAGGAAATGTCAGAACTGCCGTGATTCCTCGAGTGCCACAGAGAGTACAGCTATCTAGGTCCTGGAGGGGCGAAAAACAAGGTTGAGTGGGTCAGTAAAACAATGTTTATAAGAAAACCTTTATCTTTGAATATACTAACCCCTCACCGTAAAACAAGTATCGTTTCCTCAAAACATACTACGTAAGTATGAAAATCCAATATATATCAACCATATAACCAGAATTATGCCAAGTCAATGATGTATCATATGCCACAATAATAATCAAGTGATAATCAATACAACTAAGTGCTCATCCATCTAAGCTGACACACAAGTTTGGACAGATGGTTTCTGACACGAACAGGACTGGGTGTAATCAATATGCTCTAGTACTATGATCACGTGAAAACTGGTGCAAAAGCACATCACATACAAGTCGGATCGCCTAATGCAATCTACCCGACAAGACTGACACCTAAACTTGGATCCAAGGTGAGCGAACGGTGCAGATGTGAACATATATAGGTATAAAGCAACTGCCCACTCACAAGTACGTAGCTGGGTCGTAACCCCCGAGCCTAGATTGGCTTCGAAAATCCTCGGAATAAGTTTCCCCTATATGTGAAATAACTAAATAACATTAATTAAAGCACATAACGGAAACCTAAATAAAACGCCCATAGTTTGCTCAAACCTAGGGTATAAATATATGAAATCGATCTACTCGACGACACGAACGCGTACGTACCAACCACGCGCCGCCCAAAGTGGCGGTCCACGCGCGCCCTCGCGCCCCCGCGAGTACACTGTACTCGCCTTCTTCGCGAAAATCTGCAGTTTTGCAGATTTTTGGGTCAACTTCCAGAGCCCATAACGAGCTCGATTCTCAACCAAATTCACTTCTACAAAAACCAAATTAAAGCTAGGAATGTGATCTACCGATCCCAATTTACAGAAAGTTCTAATATAGTCCATGTTGTGCAGAAATTTGGTCTAAAAGTGGCCAAACTACCACGGCTAAAATTTTCCAGAAAACTAAAATTTTCTTCCCAACTTCCAGAGTTGATTTCTAACTCGTTACTTAACCAAACTCAGTAATTCAAAAGCCATTTTGAAGTTAGGAATGTAGATAACAAGTTGGTACCTAGAAGAAGTCCAGTTGTGGTCGAGGTTGACCAGAAAAATGGTTTGAAAATGACTAAATGGCCACGGTTCTCGTACGAAAACTTTGGGTTCTCCTTCTTCTCGAGTTTCTGGGTAAAACCACAAGTTCAAAACACAAACAAAGGATCAATAACAACCCATAGAAGTGAAATGAAGTTTCTAAGGGTTTCTTAAGGCTTACCTTAGCCATGCATTGCTTGAAAATCGTAGTATCGAACTCACCGAGTCGAACCTTTCGAGTTGGACGTTCAAAACTCGGTCAACACGCGAACCAGGGGTATGGTTGTGATCGTGGGGCTGAGATGAGCATGATGATGTAGTTTGTTTGTTCGATCTATGAGTTTTGGAGCTTGTTCATGGAGTTGCAGAGGGAGAGAGAGCTCACGGGATAGGGAGAAGGAAGAGAGAAGTTTTCAAATTTTCTTTGCTTTTTTTTTCTGATAGAGGGGGGACAAAACATACAGAAAAGATGGGATTGAATAGCTGAAAGTGGAGTGCTGCAGAGAGTGCACGGGATGGGTTTTAAAAGGAATCCAAGGGATAGATTTCTATATTTCCTACAGTAAAAGGAAATCGAAATCTATCCGAAGTAGATTTTTTTACACTTTAAAATCTACGTCTACTCGTACTAGCGTGTACAATTTAAATGCGATAGCGAGAAATAAAATGGAAAGCGATAAGAATAAGTTCACGTCACTTGCCAGTAAGGCATAGTCGTCAAAACACATACTCGGAGAGAAATTACATAGGAAAATTAGGGATGGGTCGTCACAGTAACAAACATTTCACAAGCAATAAACATTTAACAAGTACAATTTTCCACCCCTAGACCTTTATTTTTATTTCACAGGACTATGGTAGTGCCATCATAATAAACACCCTCAGGTTTCTTGTTACCATGAAAAGAATCTAGATTAAGGTGAATGTATCATCCTAATTGTCAGACCACAATAGAGACTCATCAAGAACATCTGGATTATAAAGTCTCAGCTGCACCAGCGCGATGAAACAAAGCAAAAGATATTAATTTGAAAGAAGAGGTTTCTCAAATTGCTATACTACAAAAAAAAAATATAAATAAATAAACAATATCAAACCACACAAATCACTAAGTTTAATGAACTGAAACAGTTTCGAAAGAGACTCATTTCCTGGAAACTTAGTAAAACGTGGGTTGAGATACGAATTGATGCTAGGAAATTGAAAGGTCAGAGACATCCAAAGACATCAATAATAAAAATTTTGATCATTTTCATTCACCAAAAGCAAAACAACTAGCTAATGCAAATTCACAAATAGCAAGAGATTTATTTTTAGCTAGCAACTGATTTATAACTCTAGCAATACATTCAATGGTAGTCAAGCGGACAATAATATAAATCCTAAACACAACCTGTCAACAAGTCTTCAAAAACCTACATCACATGAATGATCATACCGTTATGTTAACAAACCACAATACTAACCAAGAAATTTTGTAAGATTTTGTAAGAATTGCACATGATTTCACATAAATCAAAAGCTCTGTGAGGAATTAACCAATAATTTTTATTAGCTTTCTTTGCAGGACCTTGAAGCTGATATAACCTCTTTTTAGATAAGCATGAAACTCGTGGGTCGGTAACATCATTAGCTAATGCAACTTCACAAATAGAAAAAAGCTTATATTTTTAGTTGGCAACTAATTCATAACTCAAGCAATACATTCAATGACAGTTAAACAGACAATAATATAAAACCTAAACACAACTTGTCAACAAGTCTTCATAAACCTACATCACATGAATGATCATACCGTAAAATTAACAAATCACAATACTAACCAAGAAATTTTGTAAGAATTGCAAAAGAATTCACATAAATCAAAAGCTCCCTAAAGATATAACCAAGAATTTTTGTTAGCTTTCCTTGCAGGACCTTGAAGCTAATATATCTTCCCTTTTTAGACAAACATGAAACTTGTTGGTTGGTAACATCATTAGCTAATGCAAATTCACAAATAGAAAAAGACTTTTAATTTTAGCTTGCAACTGATCCATAACCCGAGCAATTCATTTAATAGCAATCAAGCAAACAATAATATAAAACCTAAACACAATCTGTTAACAAATCTTCATAAACCTACATCATATGAATGATCATATTGATATGTTAATATATCACAATACTAACCAAGAAATTTGTAAGATTTTGTAAGAATTGCAAAAAAATTCACATAAATCAAAAGCTCACTGAGGAATTAAACAAGAATTTTTGTTAGCTTTCTTTCCAAGGAGATATTATAGAATGGTACTGCAGTACCACGTGGCAATGCCAAATGGTGGTACTTACTAATCATATCAAGACACGTGGAATTGGGAGATAATAAAAACTGTTTGTATTTTTTTATTAATAATTTCATTAACTATCAAGAAATAAGAAGCTTTTCCAACATCTCTCTCCTCCGTGCACCGAGAAATACCTTTAACTTCATCTCTTTCATCTTCCTCTATCTCCTTCTTCTTCTTCAATCTCCTTCTTGCCTTCTTTCTGTCCCAGAACTCCGTCATCGGTGTGCCCCACCGGTGAATGACTACTGATCAAAATTTAAATGGAACATTTGAATCAAGGAGGTCCCTGTGCTTGTGTGTTAGTTAGGGTTTACATCAATCTCTTCTAATCCATTCGTGTTGTAGGCCTTAATCTTTATCTAATACATAAAATTAATTAACTGTTTGCTAATTATTTTTGTATAAAAAGGATGAACTGAGAATAAAATAGAGATGACGTCGGTTTCTTTCTCCTTGTTTAGATTTTTGTCAGAAATCAGAATGATTCATTTTGTTTCTACCCTTTGGCTGTAAAACGTTCACCATTGCAGATTTTAAAGACGTAAAATTTTTCAGATTAGCAGTTAATCACAGGCGGACTACCGGTGATGAAGATGAGAAAGGGTGAGTGGGAGAGATTTGGCGATGGATTGGGATGAGAGAGTCAGTGGGAGGCAGTGAAGAGTTAATGAGATTAATAGTGAACTATTAAATATCATTTTAATTCATATCTCATAATTCCACATGCCTAAATTTAATTAGTAAGTACCACCATTTGGCATTGCCACGTGGTACTATAATACCATTTTATAATGGAAATTGTTATTAGTACTTTCAAAATCTCATTCTACATTTCTCATAAGTGTATTTTTCTTTCTAATTATAAAAAATTTAAAGTGTCAAATGAGATTATTGGAATGCTAATAACAATTCTCTTTCTCCTTTTGCAAGACCTTGAAGCTAATATAACCTCTTTTTAGACAAGCATGAAACTTGTTGGTTTGTTTGACATCATTAGCTAATGCAAATTCACAAATAGTAGAATGCATTTTGTCACACCCCGATTTTTCTTACAGCTCAAACCATTCCTAAATTTAAATTTTCCTCCTGACTGGTCCCTATAAGAGTTGAACACTACCTCACAAAAGATATTTCCATTAAATAACCCAAGACTTGAATCACAAACTTCTTCACTCCAAAACGTCACTTTTTAGCATCGCACACTGTTTCTTTATTTTATCGTCATAAAATAACCACTTGGTAAAAAAAAAGACAAAATTTTGACACGAACAAGCTAAGGGACTCATGAACATCCTTCAATTTGAATCACTCTAAAATTTATCCATTTGATAATGTTTTGCTCCAGAAGAAGTCGAATGTCCTCTGTTAAAAATATAAAATAAAGTATCAAAATTTTACCAAAATAATTACCAAAGCCTTATTATATTAACACCCCACAAATTGTTGAATAAACCTCACATACTTAATACACCCCACATTTGCTTTTTCACTTAAAAATTATCTTAATACACCTCACATACTTTTCCATAATACCCCCACACCCCACATTCTCAATATACGCCTTATATTTTTTACATACACCCCACATTTCTCAATATACACCTTAAATTCCTCCACAACAACACATCTGCAACTGCAAGATTAATGTGATTAATTACTAATCTATGATCTTTCATGTTCGATTCATCGCCATATGACTAAGGGTAATTAGCAGATCACCAATTAGGGCTTTCTATACATACCTTCTGAGTTGATTAAACTTAATTATTTGTATGAGTGCTGTTAATTTACGATGCATGTTCATCGTCACCAACTTCAATATGATCGTGATTTATGTGAGGGGTTCTAAGCTTGGTGGCCAAGTAAGCTTGTATAAAAATGGCCAACTTTATTGTCACAAGCCCTTCTGCATAGTCCTACATATTGTTGCATGTTATTGTCCAATCTGTGGCCTCAAGGAAGCACAGCCAAGCCACGAACTACTGATCGACCTGAATAGACTGATTTGGCAAGTCCTAAGCACGAGGCAACCACCGAGTGAATCCCGTCTCAGCCAATCAGAACCAGTAAAAACAAAGGAAAGAACTACAAAGCTTTTAGAGTCCAATTTTATTAATGGCTTTTAGCTCAAAACATTTGTTTATAGTTGAGAAGAATGCTAAAAATGATTTGGGGTGTATTTAGAATTTTTTTTTTTAACCTAATAAGATCAAAATTGTCATTGCATAATGGAATAAATAAGTCATTTAATATTAAATTTTAATGTGGGATGCATTCAACATTTTGTGGGATGCTAATAAAAAAAGCCTTACCAAAACATGCTAAGTATAAAATTAAATATATAATATAAAATTGACTCATCGGTCCCTATCTTCATTTTTATTTGTATAATATTATTTTCGTTTTTGTACTCTACCAATTTATTAAGTTGCATTTACTGTTTAGCAGCACATATAAGTTTATCATCGTTGTTGATAAATATCCAATAGTGTACTCAATCAAAGGAGCTGAAATAAATAAAAAGGAAATGGACAAGCCAAGAGCAGATTATAGGAGAGATTTTTCAATATGATTGGAATACGGAGTAATATATTACATGTTATTATATAAATAACGGAATATATATGTTAAAAAGTTAATAACTAAAAATGTACATTTTTTCACTATTTATAAAAAAAAGATACGTGATGTATCATCTGCGTTCCAATCATAATGAAAAAATTTCCGAACTATAGCTGCTTTGTCAAGGGTTGATTCAAGTCATAGTACTCCACGTGGGTTCAATGTAAAAGACACGTAATTGAAGGGGTGTCCTATTGGGCACGTGGTCAAATAGGAGAAGGACAAACTCTCACTCTAAGCCGCAACGCAGCGATTTACTGGAAAAAGGTTAAGGAAGGAGCCAAACTATGAGAAATTTTTAGTTATGACGGGAACATGGATAGTACAACATGTCTTTTTATATAAATGGTGAAAAATTTAAATTTTTAAGTTATTAATTTTTTAACACACATATCTCATCATTTATATAGGAACACGTGATGTACCACTTCCTATGATGATCACATTGAAAAATCTCTTCCAAACCACGGGCTGCCATTTGTTTTGCATGGGGTTCAAATGTACCAGGGGAGGAGGCGGTCGACTCAAGAGCTCCTCACCCACGTGCCTGCGGTGGTCAAGAGCTCCTCACCCATGTGCCTTGTACCATATACATCATACGTAAGTCAAACTTGCACCTGAAACTCCTCAATATTCAATGTTACACTCCAATTCATTGAATTATCAACTCAACAATATATGTGTCAAACACAGAAGGTCTTTATGTCAGAATGTGAGGGCAAATTAAGTCCAATACGGTGAGGGATTAAATCATGTCAATTGATTTTGTGATAAAATTTTAACTTTTTTCATGGTATCAGAGTAATGTAGATTATGTGTGAAGCTCAATGGTCATACGTGCTCCACTGATAAGAGCATATTTATACGACTTAGTTAGCTTGTTCTTGTGCATTTATGTTGTTATTTCTTAGTCAATTATGTATTTTAAGCTACTTTCGTGTGTTTGTAGGTTCAAATAATAAAGTTAACAACAAAGTGCTATTTGGAGGATTTTGGAGCATTTTTGGGCCAAGATTGGATAGTGCAAGCATGGAGACATGAGGATGGACGTTTTCGAAGATTTGAAGGCTAGAAATTAGCATGTGTGTGTGCAAGTGTGTTGACCTACAACTCCAAACATCCATCCACTACACCCATTACATCCACTCATTACCAAACATCCATCCACTACACTCATTACATCCACTCATTACCAAACATCCATCCACTACACCCATTACATCCACTCGTTACCAAACACTCACCCACTACACCCATTACATCCACTCATTACCACAACATACACCACTACCACCTTAATTAGATGGTGGTCCTCTCCCTAGCCTATAAATACATCCACCATTCACCATAACAAGGGGAGGAGAAAAGATCCATCAAAATACACTACATTCACATCTCACAACTCCATACACTTACACTTTCATTCCTTGGCCAGGAGAACACAATCCACCCATCCACCCTTCACCATAACTCACCTATATCTATCCACCACCATAATTTACCACTCATCCATCAAACCACACCTTGTGCCACAACAAAGAGAAAAAGGAGGACCCTTGGACGTGCTTGCCATTCAAGTTGGATTGTTGGAGCGTTTTTAGGTGTTTTCATTCTTTTGTTTTCAATGTCTAAATTTGTTTATCTTTACTTTGTGAGTATAAGGAACTAAACCCCCCTTAGATAGGGGGGCATTCGAAACCATGTTCATGCTTGCAATATGATTTGATTACCTTCAGTTGTGATTTCATAAGTTGTGAATTCAATTTGTTTAACTGCTTGATTGATAACTTATTCGTGTATGTTTATTAAGAGTGCACACTTAGTTTGCATGTATGAATATGATGCTAGAGTATAAGGGAGTTTCACCTAATAGTTACAAACTTATATTTACAAGTAGTGGAGGTCGCTTATAAACGATCGCGTTAAATAAATTCTTGGCAGGAGTTTCATGCTAATCATAGTAACGAATGCCTCGTCAATACTTATAGTTTTCATAATGCTTAATGATCTTTGATTGTATCTTTATTATGTTGTTCACGTAAAGAACTTTTGAAGAATGCTTGAATTGTTGTATGCGCTTTCCTATCCAATTCAATAACTTAAGGAGAGCTTTAAGGTTAATTTAAGCGGACTTAATTAACCTGGGGTGTTGAGTTTCATGATTGATCGAAAGAACAACTGAAAATTGGTTTATGTGTAAGTATGTCATGTGTGGAGAAGAACCTCCTAGCTAGCCTTCCATCCATTCAATTTACTCAAATTCGTGCAGATTTCATTAGTTCTTTAATTTACTTGTTTTGTTTTCAAATTCATCAAAACCAAAACCCCCTTTACCTTGTTGAGTCATATTAGTTAGAAACTGATTTAGTTTGTGCTTTTAAGTATTTCGAACCAAGTTGAAACCAAAATTCTTCCAAAAGTGTGTTTAGAGTCCAAATTTGCCCAGTTTGTGTTTTTATTTGAGTGTTTTTAGCTTGTTTTGAGTCCTTGGAGTTTGTTTTAAGTTCTTTGAGTCTAGTTTAGTGTTTTTAACTTTGTTTATATGTTTTTAAGTCAGTTTAGAGATTTTAGCAAGCCCTCCTAATCCTAGGTTTAGAACGATCCCTACTTACATTTATACTACAATTTGACAACAAGAGGGATTAATTTGTGTGTTAAGTTAATTTTCGCACCAAAGTTTTGGCGCCGTTGCCGGGGATTAGCAACTTTGCTAATCCCCCGTTGTTTCTTTTTCATGTCTTTTGTTTTAGTTACTGACTTTGTTTCTCTTTGTGTCTTTTATTTTTACTTACGATATTTGATTTAGTTTTGTTTCCTTGATTTCAGGTACTAGAGAAGTAAGACATGGATTTTGCTACCATTCAATCTCAATTGGCGAAACTTACTTCTCAATTGTCACAATATGCCGAAGGAACCACAATGCAAAGTGTCCCTACATATGGTGTGTCCTATGGGCAAGGATATCCAACTCATCAATGTTCTCAATTCGCTGCGAATGAAGATGCTTAGGGTTATCCAGGCCATAGCCAATCATGGGACAACATGTTTTCCAACGTTTACAATTCGGATTGGAGAGATTATTCAGATTACATGTGGGGAGAACCTCAACAATTCCAACAAGATGGGTATTGGCAGCAAGAAGAGGAGTTCTATTCAAGACCTATGCAGCCACCACAACAATCTACCCAATTCAATTCAGGTACGTCTTTGGATAATGATATGTTTAATAAGCTACTCACCTCTTTGAACCAGGAAGTAGAAAATGGAAACAAAGAGATGCAAAATCAAGCCAAGAAGACGGGTGAATTGGAGAAGTAAATTGGGCAGATTATGAAGTTCATGGCACAAATTCAAGAGCAAAGTGAACTCTCCAACTCAACTATTGAAAATTTGAAGGAAGATTTTGAAATCCATGATGCTATCACTTTGGGAAGTGCTATGGAGGTTGGAGGTGAACCCAAGACATCTAAACCAAGCCAAAACATGGATAAACAACTGCTGCTAGAAGAAGAGGAGAATAACAAGGCCACGACAAGGGAAAAACCACCCTTGCCGCAGCCCCATATGCCCTCTATGCCGTCCATTACAACCAAGGTAAGCCTAAATTCAATTTGTCCTGATCTTGTTTTACCAAATGTCCTTATTCCTTGCAGGATCATGCAATCCAAGGAAGAAGCGGGTGAGAAAGGCATCTTCGAAACCTTTCCAAATAATCAAGAGCAAGAAGTGGATGGGGAATGTCTAGAATTCATCAAAGAAGATACACTTGAGACAAAAATTCCCAAATAAGTTGGATTTTATGACACGGGACAAGTCATAACTCTCAAAACACCAAATCTGGCCAAGTCCCATATCCCTACAACCTTCAAAGATGTGGTGTTCGTAATTGAGTTTGCATTGGAGCAAGCAAGTAACCCATCTTCTCCAACTTCAATTTTATTATATACTAACTTGCTGATTTTGATGATTCAGGCACCTACACTAGAATTTAAACCATTGCCGGATCATGTCAAGTATCACCGTCCATTCAAGGATCAATTCCATGCTATGGGCCCTATCCAAGTTTAGAAGGAAGTTTCGTCTGGCTGGAAGACGTTAAAGCAAGCGCTTCTTGGGAGGCAACCCATGTATTCAAATAAGGAATTTTTTGAATCGCTCCACAAGCAGTTTTGCGTTTCTAAAAACCTTCCATTTTCTGTAGTTTTATTTTGCCATGATTATCATTTTTATTTGTTGCTTATTTAATTGTTTTTGGTGTGAGTTTATTTTTGAAACACTGAAAGATATGCAAGGTATTTTTACATTCATTTTCATGAAGAAAAAAAAAGGAACATTAAGCAGAAAAATACAAGAGGGAGCCTTCACAAAGGTTGCTTAGGAGAAGTCTCAGTAGTCGGCAGAGCCCCAGAAGGAGGAGGCATTGGAGGTTGATCATTTGGAGCTTCATTACGCGGTACGGCCCCAGAAGACGAAGGAAAATGATGTTGGAACAAACCCACAAACCTCTGATGATCAAGTAAAATCTGATTATCAGATTCCTGCATCTGGTCAATCTTCCTCTTCATGTTTGTAGCATAGTTATATGCGAGCTTGTGCAACTATTTATTCTCATGCTTGAGCCCTATAATCTCCTATTTGAGACTCATCACTTCAGCCGCCAACGATTCAACTTGACGGGTTCGAGCAAATAGGCGTTGGGCCATATTGGACACAGAACCGGCACACTGCACACTAAGAGCCAGAGAATCCTTAACAGCCAGCTCATCAGACCGTTTGGAAATCAGTCTGTTATCTTTAGGAGTGACAAGGTTCTGGGCCACCATCGCAGCAGTCATGTCATTCTTCATCACCGAATTCTCAACGATAAGAGGACCAATAAGGGATATGAAGGATGGGCGCCATATGTTATCTGGAGAAGGCATGGCAGCCTCTTCACCAAGGTTCAAGTCAAAATGACGGTCGGAAGGGCCAGACATTTTCAAAGGTGTTGAAGAAAGAAGATGTCGGACAAGTCAAGATATTAGAAGTGCAAGAAGGGAGTTTATGTAAGCGTAAATTCAAGTGTGCTTTGAAATGAACTGCGTGCCTCTATAAAAATCAACACTCGACAGGATTTCAGATATCAAAGAGGCGAGCTCAGAATTCAAAAATGCCAATTCAAAAATCGAAGAGGCACTAGCTTTCTCAAAAGTTGGGCTTGTTAAGAAACCACGGGCCATCCTCTGTTACAGATTTGTCCGCACTCGTCACATGCAACCTCTGGACTCGACGGAGCTCAGAACTCGAAGAGGCAAGCTCAGAAATCGGAGAGCCATCTGCTTTTCCAGACGTGTCAGCATCTCTCACATGCATGCTCAGCTTTACGGAAATCAGGGACAGTTTGTCGAAGCGCCGATTCCAGATATCGAAGAGGCGTCTGCTTTATCCAGACGTGTCAGCATCTGTTACATGCACGCTCAGCTTTGCGAAAAACACGGGCAATCTGTCTAAGATTTCTGGTGAAGTAGAAAGCACGTGAAGTTTACTGTTCAATCATCCAACGGTTACCGACAAGAGTGAAAGAATAGTATCGGTTATTATTTCCTATAAATGTCGACCTTCACCCTCCATAGAAAAACAGACATACATAACCTTCCATCATCTCCGAGAATGCCTTCTCAATGAAGCCTCTCGAGTCACTCAGTGTTCCTTATTCCTTGGGGTACCTCTGCAAACAACTCATCCAAAGCAAAAGTATTATATCATGAAGGTTGAAAGCAAGAGTATCTCATATCATGCTTTCTCCCTGTCCTTCTCCTTGTCGTTGTTTTCATCTGCGGGACAAGGAGAAAGAGAGCAATCAGCCAACACTTGGTATCAATCTTCCGATCTGAAACCGACTGCCTAGAACCCCTTCCTGATTGCCTACCTAGCCTTGCTCTTGAGTACTCATCTTCAACATCTTATGCTTCTTCTTCGTCTACCACATCTGCCTGGGGAACAGATAAGGGAAGTGAAAATAATACCTCGAAGCATGTGGAGACAAGGTACTAATTCATCCTCAGCTAGGGACAAGGAGAAAGAAAGCAAAATGTGGGCACTTGGAAAGATTGAAGAAAGAAACAGACCATCACCTCTACCTCGTGCCTGCCTGCCGTGCAGAAGAAACAAGCAAAGAAGAATGCAGACTGCACAATCAAATCAACCCAGTAGAAGGAGTCTGATTTGAAACCAAGGAACTCTCGCTTAGAATTCCGAACCAGTTCGAGATCAAAGCTGTGGAAAGACAACAAGATCACCTATCTCCAAAACCAAATTTGCGTTCTTAAACTCTACTCTGTCTGCTTTTTACTTTGCCATACTTGTCATGTTTATTCGTTGTTTGTTTGTTTGCTTGTTTTTGTGTGAGTTTATGCTTGAAACATTGAGGACAATGTTTGATTTAAGTGTGGGGGGGGGGGGGGTAACCAAGTTGTTTTGCATGAAATTCGTATGAGTTTATCACCCATTACTTCTAGTGTTGTTCCTTGTTGTTTTAAGTGTTTTTTTTAAGCTGTTTTGGAGTGTTTTAGTGTATTTTGATATAAAAATCCAAAAATCTCATAAAAATTGAAAAATTGTTTTGAAAAAACCCAAAAATAGTTGTTTTTGTATGTTTATTTGTGTCTTAGGGTACCTTCCAACACAATGATGAGGATTTGGTTTTTAATTACATGACTGTTAAAGAGAGTTATAAACTTGGATAAAAATTTGATTTACTCTTTGGTGTATGCTTGGTTGTGGTTATAATTTATGAATTCACATGCAATCATAAAGAAAAGAAAAAATCAGTTTTTGTAACATGCTTGGAAGAAGGAACTCAAATGAACGCTACAACCTTGTGAGACTTGAGCCTAAACGTTTATTTGGAGAGTTAATAATCTGTGCATCGGTGTTTTCTAAAGTCGTTGCATGATCTCATTATTCTTTGCTTGGTTGCTATTTAGAATGTGTTTCATCATTTAGTTCCAAATACTAGAACTCATGCCTATATCATTCAAAGCATGTTATTGATTTGCATAACATATATTCAAGATGAAGTTGTTTAGTGAGCCAAGAGCCAAAAAGCTTATCCCGTTCATTATGTGTTTAAGTTTAACCCTGTTGAGCCTTGTGTAGCCTATGTTATTTGTTACCCACACTATCCTCACCTAGCCTAGAATAGGATCATCCATACCCTTGTTCTTGAAGCATAGTAAAGCATAATTTAGAAGGATTTCCTTTTGTTGAACTCTTGCAGGAAAACAAGTGTGGGGGAAGTGATTATTGTGTGTGTGTGCGCCAAAGTCCTTAATAAGGCACAGGTAGAGAAAAGAAAAAAGAGTATGAGTAAGAGCTCTAAAGTGTTGTTTGTTAAAAAAGGGTCCAAAACATTGAATTCGGCCCTAAGTGTTGCATGAATCTTCCCTTTGTATGTAAAAGTTGATTATGCATTCTAAAGAGAATTCCAAGTGTCTATTTCATTGCTTTGCTTGCTATCGCTTTAAGAACGTTTGTTATTCCTATCCTTTCTTTGTTAGCCATTACCCCTAAGCCCTGTTACAACCCTTGACTTCAATCTTGAGTGTTGTGTGTTTCAATTTGTGGAGTTCGAAATTGGTATGAGCATATGGTGTCACTGGTTCTCACATCTAAGTAGTAGCATACCATTCATGAGATCATATCTAAACATGCTTATTAACTCCAGAAATTGCTTTCTTTGTTATAACATATGTGAGTACTAGTCTTCCATGTTTACATCAATCTTCTCACATATAACTAGTGTAAGGTGTGTAGTCAGAAAATGTGTGTGAAAATAGAGAGTATCTAGTAAGGAATTAAGGGAATTCTCTAAGGCATGTTACTACATTCAAAATGTTGTTTTAATTGATTACATGTGAGCTAGTGAATGGTGACTATGATTAAGTATGCTTGAGGGTAAGGATTGCTTAAATCTATGTAAGTGGTGATCTTTGGCATGTCAGGTTTCATTGAAACTCCCTGAGGCAAATGTTGGAAGGTCTAGGTTATGTTTTGTTTGTTTCATTTGTTTTGTTTTGCTCGAGGACTAGCAAAAGCTAAGTGTGGGGGAATTTGATAGGAGCATATTTATGCGACTTAGTTAGCTTGTTCTTGTGCATTTATGTTGTTATTTCTTAGTCAATTATGTATTTTAAGCTATTTTCGTGTGTTTGTAGGTTCAAATAACAAAGTTAGCAACAAAGTGCTATTTAGAGCATTTGGGAGCATTTTTGGGCCAAGATTGGATAGTGCAAGCATGGAGACATGAGGATGGACGTTTTTGAAGATTTGAAGGCTAGAAATTAGCATGTGTGTGTGCAAGTGTGTTGACCTACAACTCCAAACATCCATCCACTACACCCATTACATCCACTCATTACCAAACATCCATCCACTACACCCATTACATTCACTCATTACCAAACATTCACCCACTACACCCATTACATCCACTCATTACCACAACATACACCACTACCACCTTAATTAGATAGTGGTCCTCTCCCTAGCCTATAAATACATCCACCCTTCACCATAACAAGGGGGAGGAGAAAAGATCCATCAAAAGACACTACATTCACATCTCACAACTCCATACACTTACACTTTCATTCCTTGGCCGGGAGAACACAATCCACCCATCCACCCTTCACCATAACTCACCTATATCCATCGACCACCATAATTTACCACTCATCCATCAAACCACACCTTGTGCCGCAACAAAGAGAAGAAGGAGGACCCTTGGATGTGCTTGCCATTCAAGTTGGATTGTTGGAGCGTTTTTAGGTGCTTTCATTCTTTTGTTTTCAATGTCTAAATTTGTTTATCTTTGCTTTGTGAGTATGAGGAACTAAACCCCCCTTAGCTAGGGGGGGAATTCGAAACCATGTTCATGCTTGCAATATGATTTGATTACCTTCAGTTGTGATTTCATAAGTTGTGAATTCAATTTGTTTAACTGCTTGATTGATAACTTATTCGTGTATGTTTATTAAGAGTGCACACTTAGTTTGCATGCATGAATATGATGCTAGAGTATAAGGGAGTTTCACCTTTACAAACTTATATTCACAAGTAGTGGAGGTCGCTTATAAACGATCGCGTTAAATAAATTATTGGCAGGAGTTTCATGCTCATCATAGTAACGAATGCCTCGTCAATACTTATAGTTTTCATAATGCTTAATGATCTTTGATTGTATCTTTATTGTGTTGTTCACGTAAAGAACTTTTGAAGAATGCTTGAATTGTTGTATGCGCTTTCTCATCCAATTCAATAACTTAAGGAGAACTTTAAGGTTAATTTAAGCGGACTTAATTAACCTGGGGTGTTGAGTTTCATGATTGATCGAAAGAACAACTGAAAATTGGTTTATGTGCAAGTTTGTCATGTGTGGAGAAGAACCTCCTAGCTAGCCTTCCATCCATTCAATTTACTCAAATTCGTGCAGATTTCATTAGTTCTTTAATTTACTTGTTTTGTTTTCAAATTCATCAAAACCAAAACCCCATTTACCTTGTTGAGTCATATTAGTTAGAAACTGATTTAGTTTGTGCTTTTAAGTATTTCGAACCAAGTTGAAACCAAAATTCTTCCAAAAGTGTGTTTAGAGTCCAAATCTGCCCAGTTTGTGTTTTTAGGCAGATTTGAGTGTTTTTAGCGTGTTTTGAGTCCTTTGAGTTTTTTTTTAAGTTCTTTTAGTCTAGTTTAGTGTTTTTAACTTTGTTTATATGTTTTTAAGTCAGTTTAGAGGTTTTAGCAAGCCCTCATAATCCCCGGTTTAGAACGATCCCTACTTGCATTTATACTACAATTTGACGACAAGAGGGTTTAATTTGTGTGTTAAGTTAATTTTCGCACCATCCACTTCACTTCGTTTATGTTGACTACTTGTTAGGTTTGAAAATTAACTACACTTGAGGAGACGCGTGAGATTGTGAGGGTAAAGTCTCGCATTGGTGAGGGACACCATACAAGGGCTTATAACAGGTTAGACTACTCTTTATATTGTCAATTGGTTTTGTGGTGGAACTTCAACTATCTTCACTTGTTACATGTATAAATTTTGTACTTTTTTGTGGTATACCAAATTCTTTATCAATTTATTTACGGTTTACTCATTGTACAATAGAGCGCACATTTTTGACCTTGTCGTATATGAATGGGAATGTTTAATTCCACAAAAGAAGTATTTTTTTTACGAGATACAATTATAAATTCCTATTTATTTGTTCTCAGTATATGATCAATTCATACTCTATTTAAAAACGAATTTTGATTCTTAAACAGTTAATCTCAATCTACTATAAACCATTGATCCTCGAACAGTCCTACTTCGACTAAAACTTGGCCACATCAAAGCCAAATCCTTGACTAGTCTTATTTCCACAACTTAGCTATTTCAGCACTACTACTGCGCTGATACTGCCGAGGATCAAATCGGCCAAAAATTTATTAATTTAGGCCCAAATAAATACAAAACCTGTGTTCCCAAAACTCATTTTTCCATCATCCAATGCGTCAGCTTTTAGCTAGCTGGAAATAAAACTAATAGTATTCAAACGATTGAGTAAGGGATCTAGAATAATATATATATATATATATATATATATATATATATGTTGTCATATAAAGAAAAAAAACTAATAGTATTCAAGTGACTTTTAACTCAGCCAAATAAGATCATTATCTTTTAATTGCACCTCATGACATCTTTTCCATATATTCTGTATGAAAAAAAATCGGAATAATTTAATTATTTAACCAATCAACATTTTGACCACCAAAATAAAAAATAAAAAATATAAAAAAATCCAAAAACACTATCGCCTTGTTAAAAACAAAAATCACATAAAAGTTGGGAAGAATGTGCCGAACTTTGTATTTAATCTATTTATAAACAATAAAGCGTTTAAGAGTTTGTAAACTACCTCATCAGTTAATTTTGGAATATTTGTCTTTTTTCAAAAAACAAAAGGGATTCCTATTTGGGTTAATATTTGAACTTTGGACTTTAAGGAAAGAAAACCCAAATGAACTAACATGAGGAAGCTTGCTCAAGGCCCATCACCAAGCCCAGCCATCCATCTCAAGACGATATGACGGCTCCTTATTAATGCAAAGGCTATGTGCTTACAAGAGAAGTGAGAACCGATGGAAATCAACCTACTCTCAGCCCAAAAGCACTTTCTAATGGTAGGACATGTAAAAAAGATGATGACTCACTGAAGTGCTTTCGGGCAAGGCCTACAACAGCCAAGGCAAAATGCCTATAAAAGGGAAGACAAGGCCCAGAGACAAGGACATTCAACCAATCAAACAAATAAGCATACAAACTCTGCTCTCGAGCCAGTTCGTACCTTCTAATCCCTTTTCAGCAATAGTTCCCTTAGAAAGACATCTTTTGTCCAGTGTAAAAGCTTTGCTATCGTCAGTAGATGTCATAGTATCAATCTCCTTGTATAAACTTGTTTACCATCTGTCCTATTTTAGGACACGACCTTCTGTAATCACAAAGAAAAGAGGCTGCACGACGTTCGACCTTGCTCGACAACGTGAAATCTTGCCCGACTCTCTTTGTCATGTCTTTCAACTAATAGATTTGGTATTATGATGTATTCTCCAGTATATATTCAAGTAATTTCCAATCATTTGATGATCAAAAGTTCCATTAGTTCTCAGATTTAGTTTATTTAGTGGTTTTACTGTCACAAAAGACTGAATGGGAACTAAACCGATGGCTTAGTCAGATCTGGACTTCCACCCTTTAAAAGCATACAAGATAACAAACTAAAAGTCCTTGATCTTAAGGCACAGAAAAGAACTTAATATCCCATCTACAACAATCCTTTAATAACAAGAAGTCAGAATAGCTTGGGGCGCAAGTAGTCAACTTAAACACACTTATTCTACATCTGCCATATTGAGATGGCAGTGGCACGCCTAAGCACTTAGTTAGTTTTAATTGTGAGCCTCAAGGCCTACGCATAAGGCCCTATAAAGGCATCTTTCAGAACTAACTTTGTCCTCCTCTTGCAGCCTCTCAACAAGCAGAAGCCCAACAACCAACCAAAATGACAACTACTCAAGGAGCTGTGTGCTCGAGCCAAGGACCCTTTTCAGCGAAATTCCTGCTCGAACGTAGTTTTGGCACGCCCGTATATACCAAGATCAAACATTCAAGTGGTAAATATAACAAAAACGACCCCAGTATATACCAAGATCAAACATGGCAAATCTCCCTAAAGATCTACAACGACCTATCTTGATCGAAAACCCAACTCCTTCGGAAAAATCAAGAGCAAAGGTCATAAATGAAGACCTGTAGGCTACCATGGTAGCTGTGTTAAGGAGTATAGAGAAAATCTCTCTAGAAACCAGAGGGGAAGTAAGCAGACTCTGTTCCTAACAGGGAATCTACAAAGAAGGCTAGATCTGGAATACTCTACCCCAGAAAATAATCGTACTAGAGAGATGATGAGAGAAGCTAGCCCTGTGATGGAACTAGTTATTCCTCTATTTCTTTTACTTGAGGAAAAGGGAATAAAGGAAAGAACAAGGAAAGATCTGAAACTAGTCAATCGGCGTTGGAAGAAATTTTGGAAGCAGAATTGCCCGACCCTTTATTTTCACTAAACAGTATGGGGTAGAGCGGGCAAGAAAGAACGAAGTATGGGATTCCCCAGTTGATTGGGGAATCCAGCGGGAAATGGGAGCCTACCAAGGTAGACAAGCCTCCTTCTTATAGGCCACCGCCATTGGCCACTAAAGGAGGAAAGGCCAAATAGAGGAAGAAAGGAGATTAACTCAGGCAATGATTGTAGTTAGAAGTGGGAACTTTCTCATACCCCACCTAATACTACAACCAATCAGCAACTTAGAGATGAGTTGGTTGAGTTAAGAATGATGGTGGTGAGAAATGCTCAGCCACAAGCTCGCCTATTATTTAGCGTCACCTATCAGAAGTCCTACCTGGAGTTCGTTGATGAGCATAATCCCTTTCTTCTTAACTTCAAGATGCCCGTATTTCCAACATTCAACAGAGAAGATAACAATGTGTCCTTCAAGGATCACATCTTCAAGTTCTCCAACCATTGTATGGCATTTGAAGACAATCCTAACTATAAGTTAAGGTTGTTTGGGAATTTATTGACAGGGTTAGCACCTCAGTGGTATTCTTTTTTACCCCCAAATTCTATTGCTAACTGGGGGCAAATGGAGATGGCTTTCCACGAGTAGTTTTACAGGATAGAGCCAGAGATGATCATCAACGATCTAGTTGAGGTGAAGCAATACAAGCATGAGTCTACCGAGGACTTCATGATGAGGTTTAAGAAGACAAGGATGAGATGCCAGTTTTCTATCAAACATGTCCAGCTTATAGCTATTGCTTAAAAGGCCTTGAGGCTGCCCTTAAGGAAAAAGTTTTATGATGTGCAATTTAATGGGTTTCAAAAACTGGTGATTGCTGCCACCAAGTATGAGAAATTGTTGATCGAGGAACAGCAAACAAAAGATTCCTCCAAAGCACCCTCATTCTACAAAAACAAGGCTATCATTCATCAAATAAAGTTCGAAAGGTTAGAGCCATAAGAGAATGATGGTTGTGGTAGAGATGGAATTGATATGTGTGCAGCGGAGATGACCACTCCCTTTAAGCCTTGGATAATGAAGGGATCGGTCTAGCTGGTTAAAGACCAGAAGGTGGTCATGAATGACAGTGGATTTGTACCAATGAAACCCCCTAAGTATCAAAGTTATTCCTTTGATCTAACCAAGGCAGCAGAAATCTATGAAGAACTAGTGCGGGCAAGAGTGATTGTGCCCGACAACACTAAAAAGCTGCCTAACCCCTCAGAATTAAGGGGAAAGAAGTATTCCAAGTTGCACTACACGTTCAACAACTCCATTACCAACTGTGTCCAGTTTAGAGACTGGATACAAGACCTCATTGTCAAAGGAAAGTTGTTGCAGGAAACTGCAGGCTAATATGATAGTTGATACTTATCCTTTTCCAGAAGCCCCCATAAACATGATCAACTTGACATGCGCCGAAAAAGGGAAAGGGAAAGCCACTTGGGAGGTGAAGGTAGAAATGAGGCAAGTTGATAGGCCAACTAAATGAGCTATCAAGTTGCCCAAGAAGCCCAAAGTGGCCATAATCAAAGGAGTGGTGTTGTGTAGTAAATGCCAATGTGAGTATGAGTTGGAAGTACCACCAGCAGGAGCCATCATTTATTAGGAGTTGATCAAAAGAAGAGAGAAAGAAAAATTAGAAGCCCGTAGTGAAATTAACTGAAATTCCTATATAGTTAGAAGCAGAAATTAAGTGTGAAATAGAGCCGGGTCCCTGTTATATTTCCACCTAGCTAAAACATGACGCACTGGATGATGGAAAAAGATGAATTTTGGGAACATAGGTTATGTAATTATTTGGGCCTAAATTAATAATTTTCGACCGATATGATCCTCGGCAGTATTAGCATGGTAGTAATAACTGAAATGTAATAAGATTATAGGTGGCATTTGTTAATTGATTACATGTGGCATTTGTTGATCGGTTACGGAAAGATGTAGAGGATTGCCATATAGACAAGTTAGTTAGAATTGTTGGGATATAAGTTTAGTAATCTATTGTAACCGATTCATTCAATACGATTGACTCTTCTTCTTCCTTCGTTGTTCAATTCTCTCTCTCTCTCTCTCTCTCTCTCTCTCTCTCTCTCTCTCTCTCGATATCTTGCTTGCTTGCTTGCTTTCTTAGATTTTCATTTCAAAAGATTTCTTCATTCTATTCAGTTCCGTTATGATGGTATCGAGCCAATGATCTTTTGTGGGTTGCGATTAGATTTGTTGGGTTCTTTCGTCGAAGATTCAAGTTTTTCTACTGGGTTTTGCTCTGGTGATTGGGTATTTTTTTTGGGTTGGGGAATTCTCTGGCGTTTGGTGATCGGCGGTTGGAATTTTTCGTGCACTACTGTCTGTGATTCAACATTGATTTTTGCTGTTAGGCATCTTTAGTGGAGTCAAACGAAATTACAGGTTCTATGCTTGTTTTTTTGAGATATGTAGTGATTCATATCTTCTTGACAATTTATTGAGAAATTTTGATGCAATTGAGTAGTTTGTGGTTTTGCATTTCTGATTACTTGGCTGAGATAATGTAGTTTGGTAGTTTCTTACTTATGAAATTGTGAAGGCCGATGCCGATAATAGTAGTTTAACAAATTGATTTGTACTAAGTAATTTTGAGAAGGCCAATGCCATTTACTCAACAAGAATCATAAAAGGCTAATGCCAGTGATTCGAGAAGTTCTTTAGTTGAAGAATTAGTTAAAAGTTGATTTCTTGTTTAAAAACGGTACACAGATTGCTTAAAGATTTGTAAGAGATTGTTTTTTTGGAGTTTAATAGATATGGCTTCTTCTTCTGTGAAAATTGAGGGACTGTTAGGAATGTTAACCATTAAGTTAAATGACCACAATTATACTAAATGGTCATTTCAATTTAAATTGGTGCTTAAAGGGTATAAACTGTTTGATCATTATGATGGTTCTGTGAAATGTCCACCCAAGTTTGTGGTGAGTGCTAAAAATGGTGTTTCCAAATAGGTGAATCTAGATTTTTAAGAATGAGAAACTATAGATTTGTCTTTGTTGAGTTTGCTAATAGCCATATTAACTGATGATGCTATTAAGCATGTAATTGGGTGCAAAATGCTACTGAAGCATGGGCTAATCTTGAAGATAGATATGCATTGGTGTCTAAGATAGGTGTGGATCATCTGAAAACTGAATTACATATAGTGCAAAAAGGTGGTGATTCTATGGATAAGTATTTGTTAAGGATTAAGTCTATAAGGGACCAATTGATTAATGTTAGAGAATACATATAGATAATGATGCCATAATTGTTGATATTGCTGGTCTACCAAAAGAATATGTTACGATAAGAACTATGATACTTGCAAGAGAGTCAACTGTTACCATGAAAGAATTCAGGGCACTATTATTAGGGGCTGAAAGGGAAAATGATGTGGTTTTGAGTTCTTTAACACAAAATATGGCTGCGTTGTATATGCATAGTAATAATGTTGGTCAGAGTTCTCATTATAGTAATGGAGCATCGAGTTCTAATTCATCTGCAAGTGATCCATCAAAGCCTGGAGGTGTTATTACTTCATTTCTCTACCACAACAAAGGTCATTTCTTTCACAATCTCAAATGGGCCAACCTCCATATTTCAAGATTAGAATTCTTTTGGTTCTAATGCTGGCTTTGTTGGTAATATGAATCCTCCACCTAATAATTTCAGACATCATCAATCTTCATCAAATTTTAATGGAGGACAACGGAGAGTTTTCAATGGTGGACAACCAAGAGGTAATGGTAATTACAGGTCAGGGTATAAAGGCAAGGGATTTAATAGTTATAGAACCAATAATCGCTGGAATGGAAATACTAAGTCAAGAACTACAATGCATCCTAAGTGTCAGATTTTCCAAAGAAGAAGGCATACTGCTCTTAATTGTTTTTACAGGAATTCTCAAAGTACTTTCCCACATTTCAACACTGAGTGTCAAATCTGTGGGAAAAAAGGGTCATTATGCATTAGAGTGCTATCATAGGGGCAATTATTCATATTAGCCATCTAGACCACCTAATTCTCTTGCTTCCATGAATCAAGGTTAGCCTCATGTAATCCCACAGCCACAAAACTTTGTTGCTTAATATTCCTATCAAGTACCAGCCCTTGCAACTCATGTCATTCTACATAATATGCCTATACATGATTTGTCTTATCAAGGGCAACCTGCAATGCAAGGAATGACTGCTCAAGCTTCCCCATCATACTCTAATGCTGCAACTTGGATTATGGACATAGGAGTTTCCCATCACATGACCTCTGATTTTGCTAGTCTAAATCAAGTTGCTCCATTTGAAGGTTTAGAGAAAATTAAGATTGGCAATGGTCAAGGTTTGCCAATTCAAAATATTGGTTCAACAGTTGTCAAAACACCATATAATTATATCATTTTGAAGAATATGTTACATGTCGCATCCATTGCTATCAATCTTCTGTGTGTAAAACAATTATGTAAAGACAATAGATGTTGGCTTATCTGTGATGACACATATTTCTTTGTGCAAGACAAGGTAACAAGGGAGATCTTATACAAAGGAAGGAGTAGGCTTCAAGAACTGTTTCAGATTCCTGTGTCATCGTGGAGAGCTCTGAGTGCATTTATTGGACAACTAGTAAGATATTTTCTATGACATCAATGGTTGGGACATCCTACAAATGAAGTATTGGCAGTTATGCTAGCTAAGCCTAATATTCCTATATCAACAAATAATAAGCATACAATGTGCAGTGATTGTATTCATGGGAAAATTACTAGAAAACCTTTCTCCAATTATGCTTCTAGGTGTGTTTTACCTTTTGATAGGATACACTTTAATGTTTGGGGACCTTCTTCTATAAAATCCATAGAGGGATATAGGTTCTATGTTGTTGTTGATGATGATTGTACACGATACATGTGGATTTTCCCACTTTATAATAAATCAGAAGTGTTCTCATTGTTTGTCAAGTTTTATAAATATGTTGAAGTACAATTTGGAGCTCATATTAAGTATTTACAATCAGATGGAGGTGGAGAGTTTCTAATTAATTCTTTCAAGGAATTTATATAGTCAAAAGGGATGATTCATAGGGTTTCATGTCCCTACACTCCTCAACAAAATGGTTTTGTTGAAAGGAGGCATAGGCATATAGTCGAAACAGCAATAACTTTGATGAATATTGCTGGTTTATCTCAAGAATTCTGGTTTCATTCATGTGCACATGTTGTGTATTAGATCAATAGGATGGCTTGTAAAGCATTACAAATGAACTCATATTTCTTTTGTTTGTATGATAAACATCCATCACTTCAAGATTTGAAAGTATATGGATCTGTAGTCTACCCCTATTTAAGACATTATAATGACAACAAATTTCAGCCAAGAACTTCAGTTTGTGTATTTTTCGGCTATGCTTCAGGGTATAAAGGGTCTATATGTTATAACTTGCAAACAAAGAAATTGATTCTCTCTAGGCATGTTCTTCAAGATGAATCTTATTTTCCAACAAAGTGTCAACCATTTATGTTATTGGGAAGCAATAATGCACAGAGGCCAGTCCACTCATCTCCAATTATAGTTTAGCTAAGAGTTCCCAATGTACAAGACAACATAAGGAATGAAACAGTTCAATCAATTTCTGATAATACTTCATTACTGGAAGCAGTAGATAATTCTTCTGCATTGTCTGAAAGTTCACAACCTGCAACAAATACATAGGAATCTGAACCGCTGCCACCACACTCACCTACTCCAGTACAAGATCTGCATCAACCCTTCTTACCTGTCCTGGATCTAAGTCAACTTCAGGTATTACTTCCTCTTTATCAGACTGATTGTGATCAAATTTCTAATTCTACAACTAATGATGCTTCAAGAACACACTCTATGAATACCAGACTGCAAACTGGAACAATTCAAAGGAAAGATTACACTTCATTTCATGCAAATTTACCTGAGTTACAATCCCTAAAGATTGATGATGGTTCTGGATGCTATGATGGGTTTTCATTTCTAGCTGAAGCTGTTGACTATGATGAACCAAAGGATTTTAAAGTGGCTGCAAGTAATCCAAATTGGCAGCAAGCTATGCAGGATAAGTTTGATGCTCTTAAAGGGCAAGGGACATGGACACTTATACCTCCACCTCATGACAGAACAATCATTGGGAGTAAGTGGGTTTACAAATTGAAGAAAAATCCAGATGGCAACATATCTAGATATAAGGCACAATTGGTTGCACAAGGGTATACACAAGAACATAGGTTAGATTACTCTGAGACATTTAGTCTTGTAGTAAGGCATACTACAATGAGGTTAATTCTTGCTCTAGCTACAAGCCATAAGTGGGAGCTTAGACAGTTAGACATCAAGAATGCATTTTTACATGCAGAATTGCATGAGGAAATCTACATAAAGCAACCATAAAGCTTTGTCTATCCCAAGACTCCAAATTATGTATGCAAGCTTGTAAAATCCTTGTATGGACTCAAGCAAGCTCTATGAGCTTGGAATTCAAAATTCACATGTGTGTTACCATTTTTGGGGTTCACAGTTTCACAAGTTGACATAAGTCTCTTTGTTAAAACAGATGGCAAGGATATAGTCATTCTACTTTTATATGTAGATGATATCATCCTCACAGGTTCAAACATCTCCAAAGTGCAAGCTGTGATTACTGAACTTAGTACAATGTTTGATTTAAAAGACATGGGAAAGTTAACTTACTTCTTGGGGTTGCAAATTCAATACAGAGACAATCGTGATATGTTCATTAGTCAAGCTAAATATGCAAAAGAACTTATTAAAAAGGCAGAAATGGAAAGTTGTAAGCCAACACCAACACCTTCAAAGCCACATACACAGTTGTTAATGTCTGATGGTCAACCTTTAGCTGATATTGTCAGTGCATTTCAGTATTTGACATTCACTAGACCTGATATTGCCTATTCTGTGAATGTTGTATGTCAATATATGACCAATCCAACTGATGCACACATGATCTTGGTTAAAAGGATACTCAGATACCTTCAAGGGACCATACAATGTGGCATTACATATTTTTCAGCTTTTCATACACAGATTTCAGCATACTCTGATGTTGATTAGGTTGCAAATATCAATACAACAAGATCAATCACTGGATATGTTGTATATCTTGGTCTTAATCCTATATCGTGGCAATCTAAGAAGTAGTCATCAGTGTCCAGGAGCTCCACAGAAGCTGAATATAAAGCTTTAGCAAACTGTGCTGCAGATGCATGTTAGATAAGATTAATAATCAAAGATTTGCATGAATTCTTAATTGCTCCTCCAACTTTACATTGTGACAATCTCTTGGCATTAGCACTCAGTACCAATCTAGTCTTTATTTCAAGGATAAAACACCTTGATGCAGATTATCATTTTGTACGTGAGAGGGTGCAAAAGAAGGATATCAGTGTTCACTATGTATCCATAGACAACCAGGTTGCTGATGTGCTCACTAAGGGTTTGCATAGTCCTACATTTGTCAAGCATTGTATCAATCTTAGCCTTGGACATCCCAGCTGAGATTGAGATGGGGGGTAATAGCTGAAATGTAATAAGATTACATGTGGCATTTGTTAATTGATTACAAGTGGCATTTGTTGGTTGGTTAAGGAGAGATGTAGATGATTTCCATATAGACAAGTTAGTTAGAATTGTTAGGATATAACTATAGTAATATGTTGTAACCGATGCATTCAATACGATTTACTCTTCTTCTTCCTTCGCTGTTCAATTCTCTCTTTCTCTCTCTCCAGATTTCTTACTTGCTTGCTTTCTTAGATTTTCATTTCAAAGATTTCTTCATTCTATTTAGTTCTATTAAGAAGTAGTAGTGCTGAAATAGCTGAGTCATGGACATAAGACTAGTCAAGGATTTGGCTTTGATGTGGCCAAGTTTTAGTCGAAGTAGGATTGTTCGAGGATCAATGGTTTACAGTAAATTGGGATTAATTGTTTAAGAATCAAAATTCGTTTTTGGATAGAGTATGAATTGATCGTTATTGAGACCAGATTCAGAGTCATGAGTCATATGGAAGTGACGGAGACATTATGGTTATTGAGCATTAGTCAAGGATAATTCCAAGTATAATAAGGATATGTCGAGAAGTTGCAATGTTATCAAGGCTCTGCTACTCAGCAGATTTGACCATCACAAAATTGACTCCTATAAATATAAGTGATCTTACAACTTAGAGACGACCTTCTACTCAACACATAAGCAAATTTTCTTTGCGGAATCCTCTCATACCCTTGCGATAAATACTAACTTCTTCACTAACCCCTCCGTTAGCCAATATTATGTTTGGTTAAAATTAATGCGCAACAAGCTGTCGCTATATTTAGTTTGGTTAAACATCACTGGAGTTGTAGAATCAATCGGTCTAGGAGTACTTTATGTTTGGTTAAACAACACTAGTATTTTGGTTATTTATCCAAGTCTCTGCCAATGAGGATTTTTGAATCTCTCGCTAAACAAGGTCACTTTATTAAGCTTTTTCGAGAAAGCGAAGTGTTACCAAGTTACTTAGTGTTCAGCACATTAGAAGGCAAACCATTATTGAACTTCACACCAAATAGCATAACCTTGTCTTCAAGTTAGCAGAACTCGAATGCAAAAGTGTTCCTTCCGTGGCCGAAGCTGTTGAGTGTAGAAGTCAGTAACACGTTTCATCAACACACCACCACATCCATATCATTCATTCGACCAAGCTTGGTAGCGACTTGACATATCTATACCAGTAATCAATTATAAAAGAACATAGTTGGTATTTAGTTATTCGATTGCACGACACATAGGCTTTGTAGTTTATAAAGTTAAACATTAGCGCAAGTTCGAATCGGATATACTTCATCTCATCTTACCACTAATACGCATATATATATATGTTTTGGAGTGATACGTGGCCTTGCATGGATATAGCAATATACATCATACGTGTCAATTTTCGTATCTCTTTCTTTGGTACAAAGAAAGGAACAGATGGTGACGTGTTCCCAACCATCTTCTACACTCCACAAGTGTAATCTCCATCAGCAAGGGCCTTTATTATATACCACCATAAACTTACATTAATTTCAGTAATTACATCGTCTGTATATATTCTTTTGGCCTTTGACAAGCTAATAATAGAATAATAATTTTCTTATCCAGTAGTTCATCTCCCACCTAAAAAAAGCCTCAATTTTTTTTTTTTTTTGTAGAGTGATCCTCTCATACCATTTGCCCGTGGGTCAGCGTCTCCTCTAGCTAGTCTGAAAATTTGACATAACACCTCACTTCACACTCTCCACTTCTACTATATAACCACCACTCGCCCGCCATTTCTCTCCTCCCACACACCTACTTACTCTCTCTCTCTCTCTCTCTCTCTCTGATTTTTCAGTTATGCATGCCTTGCACTTCACCACCACTACATCACCACCCTCTCCCGCCCTTCTCCAAAATGCCACCCAAACTTACACAGCCACAACACAAATCACATGCAAAATCCTCATCAACCCATCCAAAAAAACTCTAACCCATAAAACCCAAAAACCACCAAGGCAACCCTTGCCACCCCCAAACACTAAACCATTACCGCAAGTGAACCCAGCAAAACCAAATATTAACCTACCTCGCCTAAACCCTTTTCAAAAATTAGCAGCCTCACTCCTAGACGCAGGAGAAACATCACTAATAGAGCCACTAGAAAAGAAGCATGCTTTGCCCAAAAACATCGACCCGGCTGTCCAAATATCGGGGAATTTTGCGCCGGTTCAAGAGTGTCCGGTTCATCATGGTCTCGAGGTTGTGGGACAAGTCCCTGATTGCTTACGTGGTGTTTATGTCCGAAACGGCGCGAACCCTATGTTTCCGCCGTCGGGCGGACACCACTTGTTTGATGGGGACGGTATGATTCACGCCCTCACTCTCGGCTCGTCAAATCGAGCCAGCTACAGCTGTAGGTACACACGCACGAGCCGACTTGACCAAGAAGCCATGCTAGGCAGGTCCATTTTTCCCAAGCCGATTGGGGAGCTTCATGGTCACTCGGGTTTGGCTCGGCTTGGTTTGTTCATGGCTCGAGCAGCTATCGGCTTGGTAGACAGCTCACGTGGCACCGGCGTCGCTAATGCCGGCTTGGTTTATTTCAACGGACGATTATTAGCCATGTCGGAAGATGATCTCCCGTACAGTGTTAAGATCAAGGGCGACGGTGATCTGGAAACAATCGGAAGGTTCGATTTTAACGGTGGATTGGACCGACCCATGATTGCTCATCCTAAGGTGGACCCCCGAACGGGTGAGCTCCACGCGCTCAGTTACGACGTGGTGAAGAAGCCGCACCTCAAGTACTTCAGGTTTAGCACGTGCGGGAAAAAATCACGTGACGTGGACATCACGCTAGACCAACCTACCATGGTGCATGACTTTGCGATAACCCAAAATTATGTGGTGATTCCGGATCAGCAAGTGGTATTTAAGTTATCCAAAATGATTAAGGGCGGTTGGCCTGTGATCTACGACCGGAGCAAGACGTCTCGGTTTGGAATTTTACCAAAAGGGGACGTGGACGAATCGAGCATCTGCTGGATTGACGTGCGCGATTGTTTTTGCTTCCATTTGTGCAATTCATGGGAAGAGATTTCGGACGTGGGTGACCCGACTGTTGTTGTCATTGGGTCATGCATGGACCCACCGGATTCAATATTCAACGAGCAAGGGAATAACCCAATTCGTGCTGAGTTGACAGAGATCCGGATGAACTTGAGGACTCGTGAGTCAACCCGGCGGGTTCTCGTCCCGAGTTTGAATTTGGAAGTAGGACAGGTGAACAAACAAGTGGTAGGACAAAAGAGCAAGTATGTGTATATGGCTATAGCTGAGCCGTGGCCCAAGTGTTCGGGTATTGCTAAGGTGGATTCGGAAACCGGTTCGGTGAGTAAGTATATGTATGGGTCCGGTCGGTTTGGCGGAGAACCGCTGTACGTGCCCCGACAGAGAAATGGTGGCATGGCACACCACGGTGAAGACGATGACGAAGGGTTTATAATGGGGTTTGTGAGGGATGAAGTTGAGGAGAGTTCGGAGTTGGTGATATTGGAAGCTTCAAGCATGAAACAAGTAGCGTTGTTGAGATTGCCTGCTAGGGTTCCGTATGGATTCCATGGTACATTTGTTAGTGAACAAGATTTGAAGCTGCAAGCTTAAATTAAAGCTATTTTTGTATATACTCGTTTGCCTATATATATATTTATGATAATTTTTTAATCGACGAGACCTTATGTGTTAATGAACCCTATTTCTATTAGAAAGACAATACAAATATATGATAAGTAATACTACACTATTGAAGTATTTCAGTATGTTTTTTTCTTAGCACGAGCCTGTTTATTTTTGTCATTTGTTAATTATTTTTTGGTTTATTCGATCAAGTGTTTAAAATTAAACAAAAGGATAATTTAGAAAGTGTGTTTTCAACCATAGTTGGGGCATTTTGATATAAACATTTCAGTAAATTAATAATACTGAAAATTTGTTGTTTTTAGAAATTTGATTAAATTTTTTATTATAACTTTGGACCCACATCTCATAATATTTTTTTCTAAAAGTCTTTATGTTAAAGAAAATAAGATCAATTATCTCTACTAATCAATAAAACACTCATTGTCAACCAAAACATTATGAAATTACCAGTTTAACCCTCTAATTAAAACAAAACATGAATAAGAAATATGGGGCAAAAATGTAATTTCACACAACAAATTTTGTTTTTTTTTTTCAAAACCTTACCTACATGTAATCCTAATATATCTATAATTATAAATAAATAAATAAAACTTTTCACTCCCACATTCTCTATCACTCTCTTCCTCTCTCCTATTTCAGAAACAAAAATAAAAAAAATTTCTCACACACTTTGTATGTGCCCATATGCTAGTTTACTTAAAGATAACTAACCTTCCTACATCTAGCCTTCTCTTTTTCCAGTAACAAAATAACCGGGATAATTAAAAGATTTTCTCTATGGATTTTTCTTTACCATATAGAGAAATTTATATTAATACGTTATAAGAAAAAAAAATGTAACAAAAATACAAATGTACCATTTATAGACAAGTATAAATAAACGAGTATAAATGTATTAATATAATCACCATAAAAATGTGTATAAAACGGAATGTACCAAAAGTGGGAATAGCCGTACCAATCAACCACTGTATATAAAATCAAACGTTCCAAAGGTGGAATTAAACGTATCAATCAACACTGTGTATAATATCAAACATTTCAATCAATTTATTACAAAAATTATTATGCAATAAGAATATTAGATTGTCAAAACGTACCAATACGACTTAATTAAATTGACAATATTAACCAACCGTACAAGTTGGAAAAAAAAAAGAAAGAGAAGTCTTTGTGTTATGTATATGAAAAACTTACCTCCTATAGAGAGTTAAATCCTTAAATTGAGAAGGGATGAGATTCTACAAATATAGCAACTAATTAAAATTATTCAAAGAATTTTGACATAAAAACTAATTTAATATGGATATAAAAAGCATTTAAATAAAGAATATACGTGAACATTTAGTTTGATCAAAAGTAAAGCACTTTCATATAAAATTGAGAATCAACAAATGTTTAATCTAAACAAGTTTAAGATAAAGGCATGTGATTCTAATTAAACCTTGACGAATGCTAGTTACCTTCCCCACATACCTTCCCATATTTGTCTTTCGCACTCAATGAATGCTATGTGGACTTGTCTTGCACCTAAATTTATGCATTAATTTTTCTTCAAGTAAAAAATAATTAATTTAAAGAGAAGCCTCGCAAGCACTTGAGATCTCTAGAGTCATACAAAAAGCATTCCTAGCTGAGGAATACAACCATCCAAAATATACATATTATTGCAGTTGGGCCCAATAGAGGTTATGGCGTCAGTAGTAAATATTGCTCCTAGTAGACATGGTTCCACTCTACCGAGTTAAAAGAGGAAGTCAGCCATTTTATGTCCGCCACAATAATTTTAGTTCACCAGTCTGTTGTCCACAATGACGTTGCTGAGTCAACGTTGTTTGGCTAAATTCAATGCGTCAGGAAGAGCTATTGCTTCCGCAGTGGTAATGTTACTAGGTCCACAACAGAAGGCTGTCCATGATGATTTCAATGATGAATCCCGCAACAGCAGAATTCCTCGTCACCGATCCATCAAAGTTGAATTAAAAAATTCCTTCTGCAGGTGCCTTCCACTTGATGGGGTTTGTTGTTTGTTTTGGTTTTCTATTTGTTTTCTTTAGGTTTGTATTCTGGAAGTCCTTTCCCACCATGACAACCACCATAAGACAACAGACTGGATGAGGCTTAATCTATCTAAAAACATAATAATTTCTATCATTCCACATGTGCCAGCAAAGAATAAAGATTACTAATGTCAGAGAGGTCATCTTTATCCCTAGCAGAGAGACTGTTTAACCAATCACTAATGTTTGTCACTAAGGTTGGAGGAGCAATGTTATTAAACAGTTTCCAGACTCCTGAGTATGATTACATTTGACAAAACGATGTAACTGGTCCTCATCACCATTCTACATAAACGACAAACAGTTTGACTATTGCGATTGTGTTTACCTAATCTTTTATTTGTAGAACGTCTGAATCTTATAAGTAACCAAGCAGAAAAAATTAACTTTGAGGCATATTAAGTTTCCAAATTTGTTAAGTTATAAGAAGTATTGCAATGCTCGTTAATTTGAATCCAAGTAGATGATTTGACAGAGAATTTTCCATGTGGAGAAGGTCCCCAAATGAATTCATCCTCCTTATCCTGTAAAGGAATATGAATGGTAAAAAATTTATATGCAATATTATTAGGCACCAGTTGACAGATTAAATCCTAAATCCACATTTGATCCACAGTTACATCACACACTCTAAGATCAACTCCAATGGTGTGCTAAAAGCCAAATTTCCCCATTTATTCCCCCCCCCCCCCCCAATCACCACCCAACCCATGCTAAAACATTGGGCTAAAAGCCAAATGCCAAAGCTGGGCCAAATTCCCCCCCCCCAATGAGAGTGGACTCGCTAGCAATTGGGCCAGTCTCGGCCCGCCCACGCTCCAACGAGCCCCACGCAGTGGGCTTGCAAAGCCTTCCCTACAAGGGTGGGCCCCGCTGTCAGCTGTGTGTCGGCCACCCAAAGAATCCCAATGGCTATAATTTTAATCCAAGGGCTAGGCTTTAAGGACTGTTGGTTGATCCAACGGTCCAGATTCAAATTTAATTTTTTTAGAATATGTTATTGTAAAATACATTGAATCCAACAATTGAGATCGAATATAATCAAATCTAACGGTAAAAAAAAAAAAAAGATCTAACGGCCCAAATTTAAATCCAAAGGCTAAAATAATTTAAAAAAAATTATTTAACTCAAAATTCACCCAAAAACTCTATAAATACTCATGTATTTGTTCAAACATCTACACAAAACTCAATTTTCTCTTATAATTCTTCCAATTTATCTTTCTACCATGTCTTTCCATTTCCAAATTGTTCAACATGGCAAGAGAGCATATTAGATGTCGTAATCGGACCTATGACGAAGATGTTGCTTTATGCTTGGCATGGATTTTTGTTGGCGAAGATGGTGCAGTTGGAACAATTTTTGTGGGATAAAATCATTACAAATTTTCAAGAAAACTGCAATGGTGGCGGGAAGGATGGTGGTGGTGTTTATGATCGGTGAAAGACTATCAACAAAGCATGCATTTTATGGAAGGGAAGCTTGGAGAGAGCCGTGGTTCCATGGCTAGTGGAAGGAGCGTCACAGAAATTGTGAGTTTTGTTCTTGATATTTTATTTGTCATGTACATAATATTATTTTGCTACTAATTATTTTTTTGTATTTTTGCATAGGGTGACAAAGCAATGGAAATTTACAAGACAAGAGTAACACCAAAAAATCAAGTTTTTAAGTTGCAACATGCTTGGGACATCCTCAAGGATTATTCGAGGTGGGGAACCAATGCGAACCAACAATGGGGAAGATTATTTCAACGTGAAGCCGTACAGACAAATGCCGAAGATGAAGGTGTCGATGAAATGACCCCATCTCCTTCTTTTGCAAGGCCCCCAGGAAGAGATAAGCAAAAGGAAGCAAAGAGAAAAGGGAAGTCCCAAGATCTGATGAGTGGACACTTTACTACCATAATTGCAAAATTGAACGAAACCCATAGTGTTCGCGAAGAAGAAACGGCCCAAATGCGTTTGCAAATGAAGGAAATCTCGGATAGAGAGCAAGATATGTTTGAAATTAATTTGATGATGAAGGACCTCAGCAAATACACTCCAGAGATGAAGAAGTTCTTACGTGGTAAGCAAAAGGAAATTTTGCGAAAGTCTGCCTCAAGGAGTATGTTTCAAGATGATGAATCCTCTGAACCCTATATCCCAAGTTCAGTATGAAGTCCATCACCAAGTGAAGATGGTGGATATGATTATTAAGTTTATGTAGTGTATGAATTATGTTCTTTATTAATTAAGTTTATTAATTGTCGTTTGTATTAAGTTTATTAATTATGTGGTTTATGAATTATCGGTTGTATTAAGTTTATGTGGTTTATTAAGTATTTTTTGCATCAGTTGAAGGCTTGATTTGTGAAAAATTTAGTGATTTTTCAATATTTATAAGAATTTAAATATTTTTATATTAAAATATTCATAAAATTAATTTACGATAGTCTACATATTTATTTTTTATTTTTTAAATTAATTTAAGAAAAAAATAGCTAAGTTCATTCTTTAATAATCTCGAGCTAAAATTTTAGGCCAGAAGGGTTGGAGCAGAAAAGCTGTTTCTGGGCTAAAAGCTAAATTGTCCGGGCTAAAAAATTTGGTTTTTAGCCCAACGGTTGGAGATGGTCTAAAGTTGAGATTAAAAAAATCTCTTAGTTGATCTTGAATAAGATTGGCCAGTGAGAGAAAAAACACAATTATAGGACCAAAACAAAATGTTATGACCACTTCTCACTATTCATCTCATTCATCTTACCAACAACTTGTGCCTCTTTAGGACCATCCTCTTTCAGTCCAGCATTTAAATTTCCTACAACCTCCATCAACATTACATATTGTTTATCATACATGCAAGTCTCGTTACCAATATTTGTTAGCCAATTCCTAAAAGGAAGGTCCAAAATAAGATTCGCAATCCAAGAATCTACTCTAGACCACTCCTCAATCTCTTTAAAGTTAAAAGTCTTATTATTTTTTAAAGTGGTAAGAACTCATGAAGGACAAACCGAAAGCTTTCCCATAACTGTAGGGTTACATCAAGGTCATCCTTAAGTCCTTACCTTTTTGCATTGGTAATGGATGAGTTAACGTGACATATTCAAGATGATATTCCTTGGTGTATGCTTTTCACAGACGATATGGTATTGACAGATGAAACTCAGGAAGGTGTAAATGCAAAACTTAACCTTTGGAGAGAAGTGTTGGAATCTAAAGGTCTTTGCCTAAGCCAATCAAAGACAGAATATATGAAGTGCAAGTTCAGTGCAAATAGAAGCCTAAATGAGTTAGGGATGAAGATCGAAGATCAGGAATTACCAAAGAGCGACTGCTTTCGCTACCTACGATCTATCTTGCAAAAGAACAGAGAATTAGATGGAGACCTCAACCATAGAATATTAAGCTCACCTCCCTTGACATCCTTAAGACAAAACATGGTGTGATTTTATCAAGTTTCCCACTATCTATTAAGCTCCCTTGACATCCTCAAGACAAAACATGGTTTGATTTTATCAAATTTCCCACAATCTCACCTCCCTAAACTGAATAGATAGTCTAGGGACATTTATAACAACCCATCCCTAATTTTACTGTTTATATAATTTTAAAGGTTTGATTTTATCAAATGCCCTTTGGGGAAATAACGTTGACTTCTATTGACTCTCGGTCTATGACATGTAGGAATTATTCTTTTAATTTATTCACATTGCACTCGTTGATACGAACGTGTAGGCGCGATTGGAATTGAATTCATAACTAAAATGAAATTTTTACAAATTTTTGAACGTCAAGGGCATTTAGGTAATTTCACTGCGAGATATTTCCTCATTTTGGACCTCCCCTTGGTTGACACATGTGCCCCTACCCCATTTTTCTGGGGTGTCCCTTTCTTCCCCGAGAGTTCTCTCTCTCTCCTTCTTCTTTTAATTTCATTTTCTTCTCTCCCTCACTCATCTCTCCCTCATTTGTCGAGCTGCACATACACACCCACACACCTAAAACTATTAACTATTATGAATTAGATGAAAAAGATGAAGAAAAATGAAAAACTATGTATGGAGAATCACAAAGAATAAGAGAAGAATGAGAGAAATGGCTATAACTTTTCAGATTACTTTTTCGTAAGAGTAAAGGCTTACAAGGTATGCTATATATAGCATAATGTAGCTCACCTCTAACCATCTAACTAACTTTTTAACAACTCAGCTAACTACCAACAATTCTTAACTATATTTAGTTGACATGGCACACACTCTATTTGCTAATGATACGTGTTTACACTTATCACAACAACAAGACACCACCACCACTATCCCTTGTAATCCCTGTTAGTCCTTGAACCAGGAAATAGGAGAAAAACCCCTTGAAAATCCCCTCCTCGCGCTACACAGTGCAGTTACTGTGCAAGAACTTCTCCGGCGAATTCTTTCTGTTTTCGACGAAGGTAATCCTCGAACTTGGTCCAAATCATTGTAGATCGTGTTCACGATTAGTAAGTTTTTGGGTGATTTTGGTGATGTAGGCACTCAGAAAACACAAGGGAAGTCACTGTACAATTTCTAGAAATTCAAAGCCGTGGTCGTTTGGCCACCTTCCAACCATTTTTTTTGCCAGCTCCAATCTCTGTTAAGCCTCCAAAAGGTGCATTGGTTGGAAGGGAGTGGTGATCTTGTCCTCCCTAGTTCGATCGGCTCCTCGGTAGTGGAATATTTGTGAGTAGGCCTATTCTCAAATTGCATGTTTTTATAAAATATTAGGCTTGCATGCATTTCATATTTCTTGAATTGATTGCGTTTTATATTATGTTTTATGAATTTCTATATTTATGATTTTGGAGAATTCATGATTTATTTAATTCGCTTTTATGAAATATTTTTTATTTATCTATATAAGCTTTATAAAATGGCATGTTTATAGAAATCATGTTTATGGAATTTCTTATGATTTCGGATGATGAGATTTTGGTATTCTACACTTGGTATGAGATTTTGGTTACGTTTTTCGATGCTTATCTAGTGGGTAATCATACAGTACATACACACAACCTGAGTATGTATACATCTATGGCCATAGGATACAGTCGAGGAACAGTGAGATATTATTACATACTTCTAGCTTCACTGGCGAAACCAGTGTAGGACAGCTTCACTAGCCACGGCTAGTGTCAGTGTGTTGTGTTATATTTTTTTTCTCTGGCGTAACCCAGAGTCGTATAGCTTCGCCTTCGGGTGATGGGACCTACCATATTTCTTCACTGGCATAACCCAGTGTCATACAAATTCACCTTCGGGGTGATGTTTATGCCTGCGGCCGATTATGATACCCCTAGTTGAGAACATCATTGTTTTGATTTACAGGATTCTTTGGATTTACCTTCAGGCGTTTCGGTATCACTTTTATAGATGATTTTATTTTTTACAAACATTTTTGGCATGTTAGGATTTTCAAAAAAACGTATTATGTAGTATTATATATGTTTTCAAAACAGGGGTTAGTATGTTCAGAAAGAAATTGGTTTTCTTATTATTATTACTTATATTAAACTATGGTCCACTCACCTTTTGTTTTTGCGCCCCCTTCAGGATTTAGAATTGAGGCATACGATTCCAGCGTCAGGGTACTCCCACATTGGTATCTTCAAGTCTTCTCAATGTAGGACCCCTCTCCTTTCTTCGTACCTTTTTATAATAATTCTCTTGCAATATTCTTGATTAGTTGTATGCTCTGAATACATTCATGCATTTGCATATTTCATTATATTTAAATTTACCTATTTTATTTACATTCATTCTTCCTTTATAACTTGCATGCATGTTAATATGGCTTCGTCATCCTCGGGTGCCAGCCAGCACATGCCGATCTTGATATTTAGGGATATCAGGGTTATGACGTGTCAACATTGACCTAAACCCTTAAGGTATGAATGTCTTTAAGATCATAGAACTCTAGAGTCCATTTCTTAATGTGAAAATTTTGGCTTTTCATATACTGTCTCTCATCGGGCACCACCTCTATCTCATTTTCATTAGTGAACTCTAGCATAAACCAAGTTCTTACCTAGTGATCCAAGTAAAGGTTGCCTTGAATCAGACCCTTCCACCTATTGTTCTAAAAATCAACCTAGGCAGCGCCTAGGCATTAAACGGTGGAGGACCGATGCGATTTAGGCCAAAACGTGCAGAAAAATCAGGTAAGGGTTAGACGGGTTAGGCGGCTAGGCAGTGTCTAGGCGGTTCTATTGTTTTTAAAGTTTTTTTCAATTAACTTAAAGGGTTTTCTAGATAACCTACTAAAAAATAACCTATATTATGAATTAGTCAATTTTCAATTTTGGTTTTTGGTTTTTTATTTTTCTTATTTTTACTACATTAGTCTGTGCTGATGGAAGTGCCATGATGACTTAAGCTTTAAGTTTGAACTTTCCCAAATTCTCAATGCAAGTATAATTTTTATTTTTAGAGTATAAATAGGCACTTTTTTATATGTTATATAATAAATTTAAATAAATCTGCCTAGTCTGCCTAGGCCTCGCCTAGCCGCCTAGGACTAGGCTCCAACTCGCCGCCTATAACAGCCAGTCCCTAAAAGTTATGGTTTTTATAATTTTAATACGTGAAAATACATATATGCCCTAGGGGCAAAGCATGATTTTTCGAGGACGTATGTGATTCTCATATATTTTGTCATGTTTCTTCACATTTTTGGATAAAGTTCAACCTCACGGACGCATGGGCGCAAACGGATCGTGATTTAGAGTTATAACGAAGGAGATAATAACGTTTAAAGTCGGGGGCATTATACTAAATTAATTAGTTTCAAGAGAGCTCCAAATTTTTGGAGAAATATCTGGAAAGCCACGTGTGTGGCCCAGATTTAAAGAAAGATGAAATGGGCGGTGAAGATGGTGTATAAAGGACGGAAATGAGGGAGGAACGGGCCAGTGGGGAGATGAGAGAGAAGAGGGTGACCAATGGGTGAGGAGACGAAGGAAAGGAAGGAGAGAAATGAGAGAAGGGGAAAAACAGAGAAACCAGCCGGCTTCCCTTTCTACCTGCGACCTGGGTTGTAACCGGTGGGTTCTTCGGTAAATTTCACCATTTTTCCTTCAAATTGGGCCGATTCATCACTCTCATTCATCAATTCTAGTCCTACTCTACCATTTCCACTTCAAATTTGAGAGGATTGGGTTTGGAATTGAGGGGTTTTGCACCCGTGGGTACTGTGAGACCCGTGGCCGAGATCCATCAAATCTAAACGTTTCCATTCAATTACCACCACCAAAACACCCCTCAAGAGGTCAGGAACTAAGCCTAATTAGTGGTTGAAGTGTCAGAGTTGATTTGAGGACGAATCAAGAACCTTCCATATCTAAGGTTCCGACGGGTTTTTATGAAATTGGGGATTTTGCCGGCCAAATTGGCCTTAGTCACAGGTATGAAAATTTCTCTACTCACTGAGATCTTCATTTTTGTGAAGTTTGAGAATTTTTAGAAATAGTTGATTTTTCCGGCAAGTCAGGGCGGCCAACTGCCACCTGCTACGGCGCGTGGGCCGAGGCATCCCCTGAACTTTGGATCGTCACCATTTGAACGTCCGATTGATGAATTTGAATACTCTAATTCCACTGGTGAAGTCCGATTGACGAATTTTCATCATTTGAACGTAGTTCCATTAAGGTATGCCACTTGATTATGATAGCAATCGACGATTCGACCGTTGGATCGTCACCAAACTTTGATACGTTATAATACGTAATATTTGAGGATATTAGAAATTTATGGATCAAGAATCCGATATACGGATCTTTCCTAATAGGATATGTAAGTTACATGTTCTATTGACAAGAATTCTAAGACATGTTTTGATAATTGTTCTAGGCGCCGATCGTTCGTGACGCCTTGATGTTTGTGCTAGGGAGTTGTAGCGCGGACTTTAGGTGAGTGGGCTTTTGTTTTCTATATATATGTATATATGCTTTACAGTTCCCAGAAACTGTTTTTAAATGAATTTACGTTTGAAATGCCATGTCATGGATGCATTACATTTTTGTATTTGCATTAGTATAGTGATGCATAATATTGAATGATGTTGCGGAGGCCCAGGTAAGCTTCAGGTGAGTACATTATGGTGATAGTGATTGCATTGTGTATGGTTATGCGTAGATGCATTTAGAACTCATTATCCTACACCCCGGTATTAGTGCTGCGCCCGAGGCCAGGGCCTAGCCTTCATGTGATCATTCACCTCCCGCACCACAAGCTCTTCTTAGATCCAAGGCAGGTGTCAGACTATCGTACAAACCACATTAGGTGGTTTTGACTCGTAGGTGACTTGCGATACTTCGCACAGCCTTCACATGATCGTAGCACTTGATTGTATTTATTTACACTCATCCTGTCATACAGACCACCTTAGGTGGTTCTGACTCGTGTGCAGGAATTGATTTGTGAGATATAGGCTTAACCGTACAGGTCACGTTAGGTGACTCCGGCTGACACATCATTTTACATTGATTTATTCTACTTGGCTTACCTATTGCATTTCTAAGATACTTGACATGGCATACACTTGATTTTCATTACTCTCGAGCATAATCTATATATACGTATGTATTATTATTTTCTGTGAAACTATATGAATTTTTCGGTGAGGGGTTATTATTTCTGGAAAGAGAAATGGTTTTTGAAAAGCTTTATTTTTGCCCACTCACATTTTCTGTTTTGCTCCCCTCCAGGTTCTAGTAGCAAAGTTTTTGTATCGACGAGGATTCTTGGCAAATCTCAATATAGATGGCTATCTCCGATGGTATGATCCTTACCCATACTACTGTACTTTATTTATGCTTTGACGTCGCATGTGAAATTGGTTCATTCCTGCTAACAGTGCACTCTGGTATTTAGGTACTTTTAGGTTTAAATTTATTCACATTTTCCACATTACTATACCTTATGGTTTCGTCACCTTACAAGTGTCAGCCAGCACAGCTCGATCCGGAGTCCTAGTGGACATTCCGGGTCGAGGTGTGTCAATTTGGTATCAGAGCATAAGTTGGGCAGTACTGTGTTCATCACACGCGTGATGAAAGCATTCTTAGTTTTTGAGCCTAATGTTCGGATCTTGCCACCTCGTCGAATATGGAAAAATATGTTAGCTTTTCCTAAGTTTTGGGCAATTTTGTCGACTTGTCGACATTTTAGAAGATCATTTTGGCAAATGTCCTTAGAATTAAAGCGAAGAAATTCTTTGTCAAGGAAAGATATAGATTTGAGGCAAGTTGATGGCCTAGGTTAATGTATCGATAACCATGTATCACCAGAGACTTTACCGACCAATTCCATCACTATTCTCCAGCCATCAGTATTGATCCTTTTGAGATTGGAAATCCAAACTAGTTTTGATTCCTTGGCAGTATTTGTTATAATAGCACTTATTAGAATTCATGTGAAGTCTACTTTGGCCAAGACTCTAGAACTGTCTCGCGTGACGATGGTGCTAGAGTGGTAGCACTCGACGAAAGAATATATTGGAAAAATCACTTTTTGTCCCTGATAACTGTAATACTTTTGTGATGTTACTTTTCGATCATCAAGAAACCTTGTTAGTTCATTCTTAAATTTGACCTTTCTACTTTTGGCTTGAGACAACCACATAATTGTTTAGTCTTTTGGCATAATTCTTCATTTTTTAAATTGTTTAACTCTTTGATATTTAGTCTGCATCAGCTCTATTCGTACCCTAAGTTTTACCTCTTGGTATTAAAGGTATTCTAGTTGATTTTGAGTCACTCGTCTATTCCCCATATCATTTCTGATGTTGACTGACTGTCCAAAAGGACCACTTAGACGTTGAAGCTTTCAGTTTAGACCGTCAGTCCTTGAATCACCCAATCAACATTCTATCGAGCAAATCATCATCATTGGTGATTTATTATTCCTGGAGCTATCGTTGAAACAAACTATTGTGAATTTTGAGTCAAGAAAAAATTTAAGTTTCCATCTGTCAACCCTCCTTCAACTATTGTTCAAGTTGAGTTATTTTCCAACCCTTTCGTTTATAGCGCATGATTAAATTAAATATTTACACGTGTTCAAACATCGAAATTGTATATTTAATCCAGATATCTTGTATCTAGATTTCATGAACTTGTTTGACTCTTAAATTCTTGTGTATTCTTTTAGCCTTCTCAACATGGTTTCTCGCGCTCAATCAATGAAGAATGCACGATAGGTAGACTCGGCAAATGTGTTCGCCAGTTTCATATCGATGCTAACAGGAACCATTGGAGTATAATCTTCTTGCAAGTTTACCAGATTTACCAAAAGAATTCCAAGCGGCTTTAAGGATTGAGTAGTAATTCAGCATGATATTGGTGAACGTATGAACCTAAGTTATGAGTTTGGTGATTGTGGCGTTAATTTCAAGTATGGCTCGAAACTACAACTGTCATTCGAAGAATGTTGTCAGAGATATGGTTTCTTTAATTTAAGCTTTCAGATCTTATATCCTTCGATTTGGAGAGCAACTCTAGTGATTAGTCACAAAAGAAGCTTTTCACAATATGTGTTCGTCTCTACGTATGTTTCCACTACTTAAAGTTGTGGGAACGTGAACGTCGAAACACTTCTAGCAGCTAGTTTGGTGCACTCTAGGATAGTACAGTATGGTGCACTCTAGGATAGTACAGTATCGTGATCGAGGCATGAATCGAACGATCTAGGCATATGCGCACATGAAGAGCAAAGCAATATTTTGGCATCTTCAGGAACTTCTCACTAGCTTATCGAGACAACAATGAGTTATCAGCATTATAAGTTGCAGACTGAAATATCGATGGTTTAATTGTTGGGTTCACTAAGCAAGTGGACAAGACGGCTCATCTACGACAACACTTACTAGTTAGCTATGGTTCGGACTCATTCTCGAAGTTCGTGACACAACGAATGTTTAGCGAGGTCCACTTTCATTTTGGGTTTTGATTTTTCGTACAAATATTTTCTTACTACTTTATTTTGCCATTGCAAATTTTGGGTGAGTTATTTCCACTCTTGGTTTTAAACACAATACAAGTATTTCCTTATGTTATTACATAATAATTGGTGGTTTCAACCTTACGGGTTATATAAGTATTATACTACTATGTTATTGAGGAAGGAACAAGGTATGAGCTTGGATGCATAAAAGAGGAATAATTGTTATCCGATCGCAACGGAATGGCATTCTCTTTTATGCAGCCGCTCCAACTTGATTTCTTTCTTATAATTATGTAAATATGTTCCTCCCTGTTTTCGAGTATCTTATTTATGACAAGTAATTTTAAATTTCGTGGACGAAAATTTCTAAAGGGGGATAGATTGTAACAGCCCGTCCCTAAAAGTTATGGTTTTTATAATTTTAGCACATGAAATTACTGAAATGCCCTAAGGGGCAAAGCGTGATTTTTTTAGGACATATGTATTCTCATATATTTTGTCATGTTTTTTGACATTTTTGGATAGAGTTCGACCTCACGGACGTGTGGGCGCAAACGGATCGTGATTTGGAGTTATAACAAAGGAGATATTAACTTTTAAAGTCAGGGCATTCAGTAAATTAGTTATTTTCAATTGCGCTCCAAATTTTTGGAGAAAAATCTGGAAAGCCACATGTGTGGCCAGATTTAAAAAAAGATGAAATGGGTGGTGGAGATGGTGTATAAAGGATGGAAAAGAGGGAAGAACCGGCCAGTGGGGAGAGGAGAAAGAAGAGGGTGACCAATGGGTGAGGAGAGAAATGAGAGAAATGAGAGAAGGGGAAAAACGGAGGAACCGGCCGGGTTCCCTTTCGACCCATGACCCGGGTTATAACCGATGGGTTCTCTGGTGAATTTCACCATTTTTCCGTCGAATTGGGCCAATTCATCACTCCTAATCATCAATTATACTCTTGTTTTACCATTTCCACTTCAAATTTGAGAGGATTAGGTTTGGAATTGAGGGGTTTTGCACCCGTGGGTGCTGTGAGACCCGTGGCCGAGATCCATCAAATCTAAAACGTTTACATTCAATTACCACCACCAAAACACCCCTCAAGAGGTTAGGAACAAAGCCCAATTAGTGGTTGCAGCATCAGAGTTAATTTGAGGACGAATCAAGAACCACCCATATCTAGGGTTCTAGCGGGTTTTTATGAAATTGGGGCTTTTTCCGGCCAAATTGGCCTTAGTCACAGGCATGAAAGTTTCTCTACTCACTGAGATCTTCATTTCTGTGAAGTTTGAGAATTTTTTGAAAAAGTTGATTTTTTCGGCGAGTAAGGGCGGCCAACCACCACCTACGGCGGTTCGTGGGCTGAGGTGTCCTCTGACCTTCCTAGGCTAAATTTGAATACTCTAATTCCATTGGTGAAGTCCGGTTCATGAATTTTCATCATTTAAACGTAGTTCAATTAAGGTCCGCCGCTTGATTATGATAGCAATTGACGATCTGACCATTGGATCGTCACCAAACTTTGATACGTTATAATACGTAATATTTGAGGATATTAGAAACTTACGGATCGGAAATCCGATGTACGGATCTTCCCGAATTGGATATGTAAGTTACATGTTCTATTGACAAGAATTCTAAGACATGTTTTGATAATTGTTCTAGGCACCGATCGTTCGTGACGCCTTGATGTTTGTGCTAGGGAGTTGTAGCGCGGACTCCAGGTGAGTGGGCTTTTTTTTTCTATATATATGTATATACGCTTTACAGTTCCCAGAAACTGTTTTTAAATGAATTTATGATTGAAATGCCATGTCATGGATGCATTACATTTTTGTATTTGCATTAGTATAGTGATGCATAATATTGAATGACGTGCGGAGGCCCAGGTAAGCTTCAGGTGAGTACATTATGGTGATAGTGGGTGCATTGTGTATGGTTATGCGTAGATGCATTTAGAACTAAATACCTGCACCCCAGTGTTAGTGCTCCGCCTGAGGCTGGGGCCTAGCCTTCACATGATTGTTCACCTCCCACCCTACACGCTCACCTTAGATCTAAGGCAAGTGCCAGCCTATCGTGCAGACCACATTAGGTGGTTCTGACTCATAGGTGACCCACGATACTTTGCACAGTCTTCACGTGATCGTAGCACTTGAGCGTATTTATTTACACCCAACCTATTATACAAACCACCTTAGGTGGTTTCGACTCGTGTGCAGGAATTGATTTGTGAGATATAAGCTCAGCCGTACAGGTTACGTTAGGTAACTCCGACTGACACATCATTTTACATTGATTTATTCTACTTAGCTTACCTATTGCCTCTCCAGGTTCTAGTAGCAAAGTTTCTGTACCAAAGAGGATTCTTGGCAAATCTCAATATAGGTGGCTACCTCCGATGGTATGATCCTTCTCCACACTACTGTACTTTACTTATGCTCTGACATTGCATGTGAAATGGGTTCATTCCCACTCACAGCGCACTTTGGTATTTAGGTACTTTTAGGTTTAAATTTATTCACAATTTCCACATCACTATATTTTATGGCTTCGTCACCTTCCAGGTGTCAGCCAGCACAGCTCGATCCGGAGTCCTAGTTGATATTCCGGGTCGGGGTGTGTCACCATCCAACTAGCTCCTAGCATTTTTAAGAACCTTACTTCCAGCTAATTGCTAATTTCCACTTGATGAGTTTGGCCTCCACAGGTTGACCGAAAGGCTTACCAATATGGGATCTTCTTCTCAATGTAGAAAATATAGCTTTTAACATACCAAGGTCTCCCATTGAGCGCCACCTGTACATCATCTTCATTCGTGAACTCTAGCATAAACCATTTTCTTCCATAGTGATCCAAGTAACAATTGGCTTGAATTAGAACCTTCCAGCTAATTACGAATTTCCCCTTGATGAGTTTGGCCTCCACAGGTTGACCAAAAATTTGACAAATCTAAATATTTAATCATTAAAATTAATTTTTATACAAGTTTCATTTTAGTAATGCTAGATACAAGTTTCATTTAAGTAACGTTACGTCGGTCCCAAAAGGACAAACCATATTTTTTGGGTCAACAAATAATGTCACAATAGATAAGTACGCAGATGATTATGTATGTTTTCTTTTGAGTAATGCTAGATACACAAAAAGTATTCATGTGTTGTTTACACACTCTCTAGTAGTATTGTTGCTCTCTTTTTGTCCAAAATTAAGATCATATACATGTGTGCATGTAAAAGTATACACGTTATAGATATGCTCATCTGCAAGTGGTCCTCTATCACAGTGGTGGAGATAAGTGTTGCCTTTGCACCACTGTCGAACCTCTTCGGCTCCCTAATTTAACATCTAATATAACAAATCTATCGTTTGACATAAGAAAAAAAGAAAGAAAAAAAAGGAAGAGATATACTCATCCAATTGGTAAATACAAGCCTATTATCTATGTAGTAGCGAGGTGTGGAGCTCACATAAATAACTCACGATTATATTTTACATATAGTCACATTTTAAAATGTGTATTTCACATATAAGCTCTTGGTAATATTACATTTTAGAGAGAAAATAAAAATTAAAACTCAATGCTTGAGAAGAATATATCATGCTTTGCAATAGGAGAATGATGACACCAAAAAGAATTTCCAAGTAAGAATCATTATTAGAATATGAGAAAAAAGGTAGCATGGGAAATAAGAAAATAAAGATCATTTAGCTCGTATTTATGATAATTTTGCCCTGAGAGGACCTCAAAAGCTTAGTTGTGAAGCCATTCAAAATATAGAACATAAGAAAATCTTAATATGGGAGGTAGCTAAGAGTCAAGCTTTGAGCATAGCAATTAGACTTGTGCAATGAGATATTTAAATTCACATGACCGATTTCAAATTTAGGGATTTAGATAAACACTAAAAGGTTAAATTTTATAATTTTATATATGCATGTCTATATATATTGAATAATAAAGAAAGAAGAAAATGTGTTTCAAACAATTTCTTACATATCGTTATTTCAAATCTATTTCAAATTTTTAGTTAATCCAAATTCTTTTAATCTAATGTTTTTCAAATCCAGATTATTTCTTCTAATTACTCTATTTGAATGGAGCAAACATTTTGATGTCACTTAGTTATTTAGTATGAGAACTTTAGGAGAGCAAATACTTTTAATCTAATGTTTTCTAGTTAATCCAAGTACTTTTAAACCAATGTTTTTCACATATTTAAGGAATCAAGATGAGAACTTTAAGAGAGCAACTTTGTGATTTGAAAGAGATTTTTAACTTCATCACATAAATGCGAGTATATTAATATTTGTAGCGATGTAGAAAGCTAGCCACAACCATCATGCACCACTACATTTAACATTTTTCGCAACAAAGGGCCATTCGTCACGTAAAGCGGCATAGTGTCGCATTGGAATTTATGCGACAAAGAAGCTCGTCGGGCAAAAATCGTCGCTCAAGGGTCGTGAAAACAGACTTTGTGTGAAATTTTTGTTGCACAAAAATGAAAATGCACAACGATAGAGACGTTGTTGCACAGAATTTAAGGGAACGAAATTAGTTTGTCGTGCGTAACCTGATGCAACAAAGCGAGCTGGACAAGATACAGTACATGGGACGGTGGTTCTAGTGGCCAGTAAGTTTGCATGACGAATACTTGATATAGGACACTAGTTCACAAAAACATTACTCGACCAAGTGCTCATTGCATGGTGTCAAATTTTTAAATTAATTTAAATTAATTAATTTTTTTGTTTTGTTAATTTAATTGTTTTCCCTCTTTTTTTTTTTTTTTTGGTTACATAATTTATTTTAATAATAATTACTTTTTTATATTAAAATTGCAACTCTAATGAATGGAGGGAAAAAAATAACATTTGTATATCAAATAAAAATGTACGTACAAGTAAAAAGTTTAAAACTAAGAAAAAAGAAACCTATAATCTATTTGGTCAATAAATGGGGTCGTGGTACGAGTCAGGGTGTGAGTCAGGCTGCAAGTCAGTGTGTTGGGGAGGATGATGGTCGGGCTGCTGGACGAGCTGGATGCCAACGAGTTATGTGGCTCGAAGGTGGAAGGGACCATAACGCCGAGTAAGAGATGGATGCCATTCGAGCTGAGGGCCTCAAGTATCAGCGCGAGCTTACTCGTCAGGTCGGCCACTTCATAGGTCAGTTCAGTGATGCCGGGGCCCTATGGTTACGATGATGATGAGGCCCCAGTAGCGCTAACGAGCATGCCCCATCCCTCGACAATACTTCCCCGGCCTCCGCCCGAAGGTCACATCCAAGGTCTCAATGAAGATCTGAAATCCCGCATCCTTGGGCGGAGCCACACACTCAATAGGAGTGTCTGGGGGAAGTTAAGAGGTAGACTCCTGAAGGACGGTCTGGATCCTCTCTACCATCGTCGACTATGACAATAAGACAGAAGGGGATTGGTAAGAATTAATATTAAATTAAATTTTGTAATTTGTGGAAGTGTAAAATAGGAAATTGAAAAGAAGTACTTACGTGCAGTTGCTTGACAAGCTCATCCCTGGGCCGAACATGAACATCCTTAAAGACGTCTATTTCTGGGAATTTAGAACCCCTTAGAATAAGAGCAACAAAAAAACATAAAGACAACGGAAAATAAATTGAATATTTGTAAGAAATTGGAAGTGCGAGTATTAAACTCTCATTACTTGTCGTCGTGCCTCCATCCTATTGGAGAACGGTCTCAAACCAGAATGGTGGAGAAGAGTTTTCTTATCCCGATTGATCTTGTTTGCTTTCGCCTTCTTCTATTAACATAAAATAAATGTATTAGTGTAATATTTAAAGATAATGAAACATACGCATAACCCAAATTAGGAATAATTTTTAAAAACAATTAAAATTAAATAAGTAATACATATATAAAAATGTACCACATAGGCAGGGTCCTCAAAATGGCCGTAGAGCCACACCCTCTCGTCCGGCCGATCCTCCAACTCCAGCAGGCGATCCTCCTCTAGAGCGACCTCCGGAGCATCAAACAACTCATAATGTTTGTGGAGGTCTCTCTTCCACTACTTGTACCGCTCATAAAACAACATGTCCAAGTAGCTGTCCATCGACTTAGTTATGTCGTCAAAATTGTAGTTTGTCTACAATTTATCAAGTATTAAATTAAAATAATAAAAAATCAAAATTAAAATTGAAGTCAAAGTTGAAAAAGGAAAAAAAAATAATATAAAAATATGAACTTGATATATAATTGAATAAAACAAAGTTAGGAACTTACCGATAAACAGTTGCGGACTAGGTTCTTCGTCTTTGCTAGGATCTCGCGCCATGATTTTCACAGCATAGAGCACTCGGTCCTAACGACATATCCCATGTCATGGGCCAATGCACTATGCTGCTCCACTGTAGGTGCAACCCAATGCCTCTTGTCATATCCTATCGTGATACAATCATTTGTCACCCGGGTGACCTGCCCCGTCTTCAACTATCGGCAAGGTCCCTGGGTGTTTTTCTTAGCTGCAAAACAATAAAACAAACGTCATACATTAAGTTAAAAATTTATCGAAATTTCGACAGAACCTCCCCTAAATTTATACCAATTCCCAAGACCTGCAAACCATAATAAACAACAAAGCACACTAGCAAGCAACATTGTGAACAATTTTTTAAGGGACGAAATATCTAAAACACATCTTTTTTAAGATAAAAATCAAGTTTTGTAAATATATTTACTAGTCATTTAGCTAGGTTTAGATTTTTCTTCTCCATTTTTTTTTTTGTTAAAATAGCAAATAACTGCATTTGAATTAGCTAAATTAAATGGATTTTATTATTTTACTTGGGCGGGTGGCGTCGAATGCAGATGCTGTGTCGAGTGTCACAGTCCGTCCCAAATAACTAATTTTTGATGAAGTGAAATGACAATTTTACCCTTGGATGTTAAGTGTGGTGTGATTTAAGTTGGATTTGGACCCATTTATTATTTTCCCTAAGTTTTTGGACCCAATTGGAAGTAAGGGAATTGTTGGTTTTGATTGGTGGCTTTTAGACCATACACATACCTTATCTCTCTCTCTCTCTATCCCATGGATTTCTCTCTCTTTTCCTCTTAGTTCACTCTCTCTCTCTTCAAACTTGTACGGACACACTCAAACAAACCCAAAATCTGCACAGATCGAAGGTTCTGAGGTCTTTAGTGTGTTCCTAGGATCCTTACGAGTCGAGTGGTACCCATTTTCACCAAGGAAACCTTCGAGAAACCCTAGTTTGAAAAAGAGCCGTGGGTGTACAATACACCAAACCAGTTGGTGGAGGTATCAAGCCATTCTAAGGCTCAAAACGTAATCTCTTAGTCCTCTTGCTTGTTTTGGCATAAATTGGAATGATTTTGGACATCAGAAAACCCCGAAAAGTGGACCTTCGACTTGGGCACTATTCATCAACTTTTAAACCCTTGAGTTTTTGTGAATTTTAGGACCACAGTGAGCTCAAGGAGGTCCTCACGATGCTCGGAGTGCATCGTTGGTAGGATTTGGACCACGGAAAGCTCGAAAACGGAGCTTTGCAGAGGTCGCCGGACTTCAAGGACTTCTCTGACGTAATTTCATGTGAATCGAGGCGTGAAAGAGGTATAATGCAATTCTCTACCTCCTAAACTTCATTTTGATGGTAATTGCATGAAAAATGGTGCATAAATGAGCTAGATTAAGAAGTTGGAAAATTTGCCTAATTTTCGGCGGCGGCGACGGTTGCCGGAGCTGGAGGCAGGAGATGGAAGAATATTTCGTCAAGTCTAATGGAATATTTTCACGACGTCAGTTAGTTGGACAGTTTCCATTGGGTTTTAATGGAATATTCAAAGGAATATTCCTAACAGCAGTTAGGGAATCCGTCAAGATTCCCTCAGCGTGGTGGCGCGTCTTGCCGTGCACCCGCCAACGCATGGCAGCGCGTGGGAGGTCCAAAAATAATTCTAAAAGTATGGGGATGATCCTGAGGTTGTGTAGATCACTGTGGTATATTCAGATACCTATTTTGAGTAATGTATGATAAGTTATTAGCTAGTTTTGCCTATGTGCTTTAAAAATAACGTTTTTATAGTTAATTCGCATATAGGTGAAGCTTATCCCAAGGACAAGCGTATCCACAGGCGACTCAGGGCTACGACCCTTTGACATACCAGTGAGTGGGCTTTTGTTTTCAGTATATATTTATATACTTGATGTATTTCCCAGAAATGCATTTTAAAGAAAGTATGCTTTGAAATAATATGCCAAGTGCTTCTATATTTTGAATATGCATTGCATGGTTGCATATATATATAAATGTGGTGTTGTGGAGGCACAAGTGAGCTCAGATAAGTTATGTTTGGTTGTGTTAATCATCGATGATGTGATATGTAATATGTGATTAAGTAATGTTGAGCTCATAAAGCTGCACCTAGGGTGATTGTGAATTAGCCAGAGATATGTGGTACATGCCTGTTTATTTACATCACCTCCTGCACTATATGCTTATATTGGATCCAACTTAATTGCACAGTCTTGTCGTACAGACCTTCCTCATGGTTCCGACTCGTAGGTGACTAGCAATTCATCGCCCGGCTATTATGAGAGAGTAAAATTGAGCATAACTATATTACACCCAATCTTGTCGTACATACCCCTTTTTAGTGGTTCTGACTTATGTGCAGTATGTTGCCATATAGGTCATTGTAGTGACTCCGGCTAAAGTATCTTTGAGCTATGAATTCAGCCGTACAAACTACCTCAAGGGTTCCGGCTAACATATCATATTACTACGAAATCATTCTTACCTGGATTGTTTACTTTGTTATATTTTGGCATGGCATACATATGAATATGATTATGTGAAGCATGAATTGAATTGATATGATTTTATATATATATTGTATATACTTATATCTTGATTCTGGGAAAATTATACATGTTTTACAACGAGGGGTTAGTATATTGATAAATGAAATGATTTTGTAAAACATTTGTTTTTGCCCACTCACGTTTTCTGTTTTGCGCCCCTCCAGGTTTTAAGTAAGCTTGTCGTCGGTGGCTCAGGATCGTCGGCAGTTCTGACCTATTTGAATAATAGTAGGACATTCCTGGTACTGTGTAACTAGTACTTGTCCTACTAGACTACACCTAGACTTTATGCTCTGATTAGGAGTGTTCACTGTTGTAACTAACTCCTATCACCTTCGTTTAGTAGTGAACTCTAGTAATCTAGTTTTTTAATTATTCGTATATTTGTTATCTTTATCGCTTCCGCACTGTGCACGTGGCTACGTCACTCTCACGTGACGGCCAGCATGCCTTGAACTCAGTCGAGGTGCGTCATTGGGAGTCCAAGCATGTTGGTGAGTACAACGTGCACTAGGCGGAAGCGCCACCGAAGACGTCGATGATGCAAGCGCATGTGCCGCGCCGGGTCCTCCTAACGCAGCCATAGGAGGATCCTCTGTCGCTGGAGGGCTCCTCACAGTAAGAGTTGGTGGAGGACATGCAGGGGACCCACTATTCGCAGCCCTATGAATAGATATAAGGCGAGACATCTACAAAATTAAAAGAGAAAAAAAATTAAAATTAAAATTTTAAAATTTTAAATTTAACTATTATAGGTAAACAAATTTAAAACTAAATGTGTAATTACAAAATAACATTATATAACACGAATGTACAAATTTAAATTAAGCCACTACAACCGTAACCTATTCTCCTAGAACCCTAACCTAATCCGGCCACTAAAAACCATCCCTAACCTTAATTTGATTACATAACTATAATTTAGAAAATTAAACTAAATGTAATTTTAATTATGTAACTATAAGTTAATTATACAACATTACCCAAAATTAGTAAATTCCCCTATCCCTAATCTAATTTGTGCCTACCCCTAACCCTAATCCCCCAAATTATATTCTCTAATTAAATTTCCCCTAATTACAAATTAGCCCTAATTTCAATTGAGCCCTAATTATAAAATTAACCCTAATTATAAACCCTTCCCCTAAATTAGAAAATTCCCTATCCCTAATCTAATCCGTGCCTACCCCTAACCCTAATCCCCCAAATTACATTTTCTAATTAAATTCCCCCTAATTAAAAACTAACCCTAATTACAAATTAGCCCTAATTTCAATTGAGTCCTAATTATAAAATTAACCCTAATTATATACCATTCCCCTAAATTAGAAAATTCCCCTATCCCTAATCTAATCCGTGCCTACCCCTAACCCTAATCCCCCAAATTACTTTTTCTAATTAAATTCCCCCTAATTAAAAACTAGCCCTAATTTCAATTGAGCCCTAATTATACATCATTCCCCTAAATTAGAAAATTCCCCTATCCCTAATCTAATCCGTGCCTACCCTGAGCCCTAATTCCCCAAATTACATTCTCTAATTAAATTCCCCCTAATTAAAAACTACCCTTAATTACAAATTAAGGTCAAATTATAAATTCTCCAAATCAGGAAACCTTAATGTCGAACCCTGATCACCAAATCGAAATCCTAATCGGCAAACCCTAATCCCCAAATCAAAATCCTAATTGGCAAACCGCAATCCCCTAATCTAATAAGCCTAAATGGTTAATTTAAATGAAATTAAAAAAGAAAAAAGAAAAGCAAGATACCTGAGAGTGGAGAACAGCGGCTGGATTGACAGACAGTGAGAAAGGGAGGGACGCACGACGTGGGTTGCGCGGGAGAAAGATAGGGAGACTGCGCCTGAGTGAGGGAGAGAGCAGGTGATAGTGGGGCAAGGTGGGTGGGAGAGAGGAAGACGGTGGTTGGGAGGTAGGGAGAGTGTGGCTGAAAGAGGGAAAGAGCGGCGAAGAGAGGGAATGCACGGGTGAGAGAAAGAAGAAAATGAGGGAAGAGGAGGAGGGACAAGGATTGTCTGCCCTCCTAGTTGTGGTGCCCTTCCATGCCCTTTTATTTTGTGCGGTCACGGTTAAGCCATGTTAATATTTTATATTTTTATTGTTTTTTGTCTTATTATCTCATTAAAAAATTAATATAAAATGTTGACGTGGCTTAACCGTGACCGCACAAAATAGGAGGGCATGGAAGGGCACCACAACTAGGAGGGCAGACAATCCTTGTCCGAGGAGGAGAATTGTCTGAAATAATTAAAACGAACACCTTTGCACGATGCACGGTTTGTTGCGCAGAGGTCCCACAATTATTTGCACTACAAAGCCATTCGTCACACAAACCCTAAAGTCGTCGAGCGTTTTTTGAATTTTCATGGAAATTTAAATTTTTCAAGACAAATTTAATGGCATGCCAAATATTAGAAATTGCGCGACCAAACATGAAAATTCGTCGCCCAAATAGGCTTCGTGCGACGATTATTTCAATTATAATATTTATTCTAAAAATAATTGTAAACTTAAATAAATTAAATTAACCAATTCAATTATTTAAACAAAAAAAACATGAATTAAAGCCTAATTAAGTCCAAATACATAATCTAGAAGAAAACCTTAAAGCTAAATATTTGTCCTAAAAAATATAAATTTAAAACTACTGCTCCGCTGGTCCTCCATTCCGCTCCACGTCATAACGCCACTGCTTGTAACCCCTCTTCAATGCCTCATCCATCAAATTCATCATCTCTTTGTTCGTATCATCAAGAGTGTTACACATATATGCACATAATTCATTACAACATATAACAAACAATTTCACAAAATTAATTATTTTCAACATTTGTCACACTTACTAATAATTGATCCATCACCGCCTTCTTCACATTGTTAAGCACATATTTCCAAGAATGCCACTCAGCATTAGGATAATTGTTCAACATTGCTACACCAATCGCATGTGCAAACTCCACATATTGCTTCATATCATGGGTTCGAGGGTCATGCTCTGCTGTCGGTTTCTTTCCTCCATTCGAGCCAGAACCACCAGGCTCCTAATGTCCTTATTATATGCCATCAGGTTACAAAATAATGTGAAAAAGAAACTACAACACAATCTTTGGTTATAAAGAACACATAACACTTTACGCAACTGTTAGTCGTGCGTTCAGGACTACAACCTTTGCGCAACGAAATGGCACGAAATAAATACGTAGTAAATACTTAATAAATGACACGACTTCAATGCCACCGATCATGGATTTGCACGACAAAGTTTCGTCCCCCAAAGTTCTACGTGACCAAACTTTCGTCGCGTTATTAAGCGGTAAATACGACGACTTCAACGCTAACCGACCATTTTACAGTGTTTTTACACAACAAAATCTCGTCCCGCAAAGGTTTTAGCGACAAACAGTTTCTCAAAATACTAATGTCAATATTATAGTATTTTAGAAATATGTTCTCGAGATGAAATAAAATAAATATAGTCTCTTTATTCTTCCTAATTAATAATAATTCAGTGTCATTATTTAATAAACCTTAAATAGACTAATAAAAAAAACTATTCTAATCATCTGCTGGTCCAGCCACTCCGTGTCACTTTGCTTCATGGTCAACATCAAACTTCAACTCCCAAAAACAATACTTGAACTCAACGTCGATGCACTTCATCAAATCTGCATCACTTTTGTCAATGTCCCAATCAGGCTGATATGCAAAAATAAATCAATTATACATATCACTATTATATTTTATCTAAAGAACTAAATTATTATTTAACTAATTAATAATTTACATGTACTGCTAACGCATCGATCATGACCGTCTTTATCTCTTGGGGACATCTCTCCAAAACTCCCAATTCACTCTGCATCTGTCACGCACCAATACCCCGACATCAGCCCTAAACTTGTTCACCATATCCGACGTCTCATATCCTACTAATTCTGCGTAAGTGATTAGGTAGCGGCTCTTAGCAAAAGAAGTGTATCAACCGCATGTCACAACTCTCTTATTTTTCTTGTCTACCAACAAAATAAAAACTTATATTAGTCTACTTAAATATTTAATTAATTTACACAACCAACAAAATTTAGTACGTACTACCTTTCTCATAAACTTCTCCTTGAACTCTTTTTGACAAAGGACCACCAAAGTCTGCCATCGTGTACGAAAAAACAAAAAAAAATTGGAATAATAATTTAGTGAAAGTAAAGAGTTTTTGGATTGAATTGTGTTAAGACTGAGCGAAACTATCAATTTAAAGGAATTCTAGCTTCTTTGCGTGACGAAACCTTCGTCGCGCAAAACCATGGAGTAAATACCGCATTCAACACTTTGACTAAACAATTGGCAATCTAGTAAATATGTGAACCTTTGCGCAACGAAATATTTGTCACGTAAAGTGATACACGCCGTATTGGTTTTTTGCGCCAAAATACAGGCATTCACGCATTTTTTTGCGAACCTTTGCGCAACGAAGGGTATTTTTTTGTCACGCAAAGTCGCTTTGCGCGACGAAATATTCCGTCGCCCAAGCTGTTTGTCCCATTAAATTATTTCCAATGAAGTTGCGCAATGAAATTGTATATTTGTCTAGCTAACCTGTTTTGCACAACGAGTTTGCTTTCGTCACATAAAGTTTCGTCTATATCTAAAGAACCCTACTTACTGAAAATATGACTTTAGCCCTTAAAACTTAATTTTCTCCAGATAAAACCCGACATAAGTTTTTTACTTGAATAAAACTCATTGACTAGATTCCACATCAGCAAATTCATTAATTATGTTTGACTTCACACATTTAAAAAATATCGGATGCCTAAAACAACGGTATTTGATTTTTTTTTTTCCTTGATAAACCCTATTTGAATGTTTGATGTACATAATTAATGCCCTACGGATAGATGGTAAGGGAGAATTAATGATTTTACCAGAAAAAAAAATATTAATGTTATAAATTCGTTGCCTAATATATAATAACATAAAACATGTCTAATATATGTTATTATACATGCTTAATCAGGTCAATAAAATTATATGTTACATATTAATGTACGTAAATTAATCCATATATATGCCTGATATATGTAAAATTCATGCAAAATAATTTACCTACAAAAAAAACATTTGATTCAAATAGTGCACCTACTATTAAAATTTTAAAATGTTAGATTTCTTAAAATAAAAATATATATATACCCAATATATGTAAAATACATGAAAAATAATTAACCTACATAATAACAAACCCATATATGCAAAATACATGCAAACTAATTTACCTACATAATAAAACAATATTATTTTGTTTAATACTAATTTACCTATTATTTGTACATATAATAATAAAATGTGCCAAATATATATACAATATTGATACATACAAAATAAAATATCTACATAACAAAAGAATGCCATTTGAGTCAAAATTAATTTACTTACAAATTAAAGCAATGTTATTTGATTCGAAGCTAATTTACCTATTATTTGTACATATATCTTATAATAATAAAATGTGTCAAATATATGTAATAATATATGAAAAATAAGTTATCTACAATATAAAAGAATGTTATTTGATTAATTATTAATTTACCTACAAAATTACATATAGGTAAATTAATTACTTTAACATATATGTTAGTACTATGCATATATATATTTGAACGTATAGTAATACTATATACATGTAGTTAAATTTTATATATATTGAACTTATAGTAATACTATATATTTTTGAAAGTGTGTATATGTGTCTGTATATATATATATGTATATATATGTTAGGGGTAATAGTATGTGCAATAATTATTTGTTCATCATAATTAAGGTGAGTAATAACATTTATTGACTTGATTTGACTATTGTGGCACAAGCTGTAAATATTTGGTAATAATAGGTCAATTACTTTTTTACTTGGCAGTCTTTTTCAAATTTCAGTTTGGGAAATTTTATTTAAACCCATTTAACCTCTTTCTACACCCAACTTAAATTTTAAATGTTAATAGTCTACTTTACCCTATTGCATAAGTACTATTAAGTACAAAATGAAATTAATAATAAACTCATATTTATCAATAAACCCAAACATTTATTGTGTAGATGACATATTAGCAAAAAAATGTAGATGGCAACACTTTCTCTTAACAAAAACAACTAATAATTTACAAGATTGGGGAAATATATCAATAAACATGATTAATGTTTCTTCGATTACATGCAACCAACTAATCACACACATGTGTATATATATAGTTCCATTTGATATATGTTAATGGCAGTGACCAGGGATTACTGATCTGGATTATGCTTTGGAGTTTGGAGGGGTACGGTTGAATAGACAAGAAATGTAATTGTTTCTGGTGAGGGAAGTTGCAGCCAGAAACAAGATGGAAAACAAATACGAAACGTTAAAAAGGTGTTGGAATTTTCAGTTCAAATCTAACTTCTTGTCCCACAATCCCTTTTTCTAGTTCCCCTTTTCAGACTTTTGAAGAGAAAAACAAAAGGAAAACTAATGAAAAGGGCTTAAAAACTTTGAGGTTTAACGATAAGGATAAAATAAAGGGTAAAGTGAATAGTATCAAGTTTGACTTTTTAGTGTAAAAATGAGGTTTTTCGTTAAAATTGACAGTACATTGGGCTTTTCGTTAAAACTCCCAAAAACAAAACCAGAACAATGCACCCATTGATCGATAATGCAAGGGGAGAGATGGTGATACATGGCTTTTGTCAACATGTATAGAAGTGTCAGTCTTGTTGTCACCCACGGCTGAATTCACACCCCAATTTTCAGTGTCCATTTCCAGATAGCGTAAAGATAGAGTTAAAAATCAAATTGATGTAAAGAAAAATCTACATATTGAATTGGGTTTATGGGGGGTATAATAGGTAATAAATTTGGGTTTAAAGAGATATTAATAATTTAGTTAAAAATCAAATGGGTGCAAAGAGTAAGTTGGGTGTAAAAATAGGTTACATGGATTTAAATAAAATTTCCCTTTGAGTTTTATTTAGATGTTTAGAATTAGGTAAATTTTTATTTAAGAAATAAGAGTTGTAAGGGTCTATAATTAAAGAACCCAACTTATACACATCATAGAGGGAACAAAAGGGATGGCAAGATTTGACTACTTTAACCGTATGTTTGCCATTTTCTTTTTGCATGTTTAATGGGTTGATGACCTAGCTGGGGTGGCACTTCCAAATATCAATAAACCTAGTGGCTTCTTAAAATATCAAACTTTAAGGGAGTCATGAATTGAAATATAAAACAAGATAGACCGGCCGGCACACAATTGGTCGAAGCCTTTTGGCCAAATTCATACGTTTCTGGCAATTTAATCGAACAAGCTGACATGCATGCTCCCACAAAATACTTGGCAATTGCCCGCAGTTTGAAGATATATATGTGTGTTCTTTAAAGGAAGGGATTCTCATTTTTTTTTTTATAAAAATGGGGATAGTTGTGGGGTTCACACTGCATCAAGCTTTAACGATCCGAACCGTCTATATTTCAAGTTTCATCTCAAAGATCATCCTTGCAAAATATTAGCTAAATAAGAAATATTTGAGGCATCTAATTGATGAAAACTTTGTTTTCCCAGTAACATTAAAATTTCATCGTGATAATTAAATTTGCAAAATGATTTTGGATTAAATTGAATTTTTGCAATGATGATTTATGAATCGAAACTTACAAAATGGATAGTTCGGATTGTTGAAGTTCAATGTAGAGTGGGTCCCACAACTAATCCCCATTTTAAAAAAATGGAGATCACTTCTCTTAAAGGGCCTGTGTGTATATATGTTATATATATGTGACTTGAACTAGTTAACGTCATGTAGATGTGTTCTTTTCTTTCAATCCAAACTTCTACAAGATCCTTCTAATTAACTTGTATTTTTGGAGCCAAATCTTACATCTTTGGTTAGTTGTGATGAAATTAGTGTTATTCTATCCTGCTTGATTAAAATTAATTGACAAATGTAGAAGAGGGTTCCATACTATACAAAACTTTACATGGCATGGTTCTACTACTACCATGCCTTCCCATGTTAATAATAAATATCATGTGAAGAAAAAATCGTACATAACATTATATTGTTAGCACAGATGTCAGAATGATGGTCCACCGTGCTATTGGAAGTCTTTCTTCTCTGAGTGGGAAATATTCTCAACAAACGAGACCCGACCAAGAAAAACTGACACTAACATCAAGGTGCTAATCATGGCAAATTAAGTCAGAGCTTCTACAACCACAAAAGAGAAGAAGCTTCTTTTGGGTAACGCAATTAAGGATCCCATACCAACGAGATGTAATCATGGCATGTCCACAAAACACACACTCGGGTGCTTCAAAGTTCCAAGGTCAGAACTCAGAAGCAAGGTTGGTGGTCCTTGTTTGGCAAGTAACTTAAAGGATTGAAATTGAAAACGTGAGTGCGCCAAAGTCAACCTTTTAACCAGTTGTTTCTTTGTTTTCTTTTTCCTATTGGGATCACATCGGTTGATTGCTTGTTCAAAACAAGCGATAATGAAAAAGAGGCGAATCAAACACAAGATATCGGATACAATGGTAAATGTTTAAACAAATACGTATATAGCAAGCAATTAGCGACGTAGTCTAATATTTGAATGAACGAGCATGTCCAATCTCTGAGTTTTTTGTGGGACTTGGCTTCCATTCCATGAGTAACCAAGCACACCATTATGCATTGATGCACTAATTATATCCCATATTAACAACGTTTAACATTTGAGGGGGACAAGATACTTGCTGACATGGTAACTAAGGCCCTGCTGTCGATCTTCGTGTCTATCAATGATCGAGTAATATATGCCTGCGCTTTTTGTAATGCGTCGACTTTCATTAAGGATAGGATTAGCCACTAAACTTTGATGTTAATTATTAGTATGTGTTTTCCATCTGTGTACAAGTTTTTCAAGAAGATGATAGCCATATATAGAGAAGATAATTGGTCCGACGGATATTGATGGGAAACGGCGATGATGAAGCACAACATATTTCCCACGTGCTAAGTTTCAGCGCATGTTTGCTGGTGTTTATCTTTGAAGGTATATGAACAAGAACAGTATATATCTAAGAAAATGATTTGTCTAATTCTAAAAGCTTTTTCTTTTCGTCATTATCTTTCTTCAGTTTGTAACAATAGCTTAGAATGCACAACCTATAACGAATTGCACACACATGTTTTACACGTGTATACTCTACTTTTAACATTTCATACGTATCATTTTGTGTATTTACGGGTTTGGTAAATGTTTTCGTTAACACTTCAACTGAAGGTACCAAAGAGTGAATGCTTTTGTTATGTTGGATGTATATTGCAAAAGAACGAAGAATTGGATGGAGATTTCAATCATAGAATATAAGTTGGGTGGATGACATGGAAGAGTGCATCAGGTGTGCTATACGACCATTGTAATGCCACTAAAACTTAAGGGAAAATCTTATAAAACGACAAAAAGGTCACCAATGTTTTATGGCATGGAATGTTGGGCAGTCATCAAAAATCAACACGTGCAAAAAATGAGTGTAGCGTAGATAAGAATGCTTTGTTGGATGTGTGAGCACACAAGAAATCCAAGGTAAAGTAGGAGTGACCACAATCGAAGGTAGGATGAGAGAAAACTAGTTAAGGTGGTTAGGACATGTGAACTGAAGACCTACAGATGCTTCAGTTAGAAAATGTGATTATAAGACACAGTGCAAAAGGGGTAGAGGAAGACCTAGGAAGACTTTGAAAGAGACATTAAGAAAAGACATGGAGTATTGAGAGCTAACAAAAGACTTGGCGCAAAACTGAGCATAGTGGCGTTTTAGGATTCATGCAGTTGACCCCACTTAGTGGAATAAAGCTTTGTTGTTGTTGTACGGGTTTGGTAAACTTACGTGCGCGTGTATACATCTAAAAAACCTCCAGCATCTAGATAACAAATGTGTGCATGGAAATAAATGTTTCAAAGTTGTAAGATCAAATGAAAATACGAAAAAGGAAAATTATAGATTTCATTCATGTATTGATCAGTCTACAAAGGTCTACAAAGGTCAAAATTATACAGGAATATTAATTGTATTATGTGCTGAAAGTATATCTATGTTAGTGAGTCTGACTTACATGACGATTTTAAGTTTCATCTACTTGCAAGACTAGGCCGCTTTTTATGGAGTGCCGTTGACATGTCACGCAGACTATGTGTTATCTCCGTGAACGATGGGCGATCAGCAGGATCCGGTGACCAGCATTGTTCCATTAGATTTTTCCATTCAGAATCACAACGCTTTGGAATAGGCGGCCTCAGTGTGTTATTTACAATTCCCCCTATAAAGAAAGTTGATGAAAATAGAAACTCAGTAATTCAGATAAAACGATAAGTTCTTTATGCAGAATGAAGTCTGTTGAGGCGCTTAAGAATGAATTTAGATGAAACAATCCTTTTAACCTGTACAGGCTAGAAAACTTACCAATAATGGCACCACAGTGCATGTTAGCGTACGGCTCCTCCCCAGTCAGGATCTCCCACATTACGATACCAAATGAGAAAACATCAACCTGTCAAAGAATGAACACCTAAATCATCAAGTTAAAACATTTTAGGCATGATTTGCTCAGCCTCCCTCATAAAAATAATAAAGTTCCTAACCTTCTCAGAAACCCGGTTGCTGCTCCCATTTAATAGTTCTGGTGCCATCCACGGAAGGGTTCCTCGCACACCACCAGATACTAGTGTGTTGCGCTTAATTCTTGACAAACCAAAATCTCCAACCTGCAGAAGGCATTCTTGGCTGGTCAAGAAAAGGACTTTTTTTTTTTTTAAAGAACTACTTATTAATTTCTTTTAATTGAAAAATATAGCAAAACCAGTCATTGTATTTGAATCCACTGTCAAAAAAAAAAAAAATACGGAAGACAAGAAGGGTATGCTACATTTTGTATTGAACCAATTACCTTGCATATGGGCCGTTCGGGATCCCTCAAATTAACAAGTAAGTTGTCACACTTCAAATCAAAGTGAACAATATTTTTGAAATGCAAATACTCCATGCCGAAAGCTGTGTCCATTAAGATTATGAGCCTCTTTCGACGATCAAGCACTCTGCATGAAGAATCTGAAGACTGCATAAATCTTTTAGTGTTAGAGGATATATTGAACAAAACAAAGATGGATCAACTAACCTATCTTTCCTTATTAGGGCATGCCTCAACGATCCATTCACCATGTATTCAGCTACAGTTGCCAACGTTCCTCCACGCCCATCAGGCACTACCCCATAAAATGCTACCACATTTGGATGGTGAAGGGTGGAAAGAATCTTTGCCTCTCTCCAGAAGTCCTTAGTCTGTCAAACAAGTGAAATTTGCACTGTCATTGCGAAAATATTTTCAACTGTTGGATCTACATTTAACCCCCAAGCCATTTTGTATATACATCTCCAGGCACTGGGAAGCTCTAACATAAATTTAGCCAACAAAATCAATTTTTTTCTTAAATTTAGCCAACAATAGCCTGCATGTTATGATATAATTTACCGTACAAATGATCACAAAATGTAGTGTGAATTTTTAGTTATGAAATTCCGAATTTTGAAAACTAATGACTTTGGGGACCAACCAGTCGATCTTGCTCTGATGATCTTCCAGAGAAACAACTCTTTTTTATCCTCTTAATTGCAACATCTGTTCCTCTCCATTTGCCATGATAGACAGTTCCATATGTACCGGATCCTAACTCTTGCAGTTCTTCGAGATCATCATTCTTTATGATCTGTATATATAGTAGCTGATTTACATTAAAGATGGTTTAAAAGAGTGATGCGAAAAAAAACATTGCTTGGTCAAGAAACAAATCAAGCATCCATCAGATGTAGAGAAGAGATAAGTAATATCATATCATGAATAAATCCATCAAGATAGTAGCTCTCAACCTGCAAACCATAGATGCCTGCTTCCATTTCGGCTATTGCGACGTCGCTGATAGTTTCATGCCTATGACTGCCATCAGCTGTCATAGCCTATAAAATACAAGATAGGAGCTCTAGTTTACCACCGGAAAAGTACCATAAAAATCATTGCTCAAATTCTGATAGGGATTATGCTTACCTTGTTATCAGATGCTGGAGCTAAACTTCCGGTCACTGTTTCTCCAGGTGATGAACAATCATCACTGGCCTCATCTTCTGTATGCGAGACATGATAGACCACTTTAGAGGCAGGGATACCAGATGGTGTCATATTAGTCAAGTCCTCTACAATAACTACCGAGTCCGTCAGTTTGTTGTCATGCCAACTATCCAGTGGCTGTAACTGGGCGGGGATAGCATCTTCACAGTTGGTTACTTCAGAAGACTGTCTGCTGAGACCTACGTTAGGATAATTCATTGGTTCCTTATCATGGAGAGAAAATTCTCCGTCTGGTGCAGCAGTTGTAGCCAATTTCTGAATAGGTTCCGATAGTTTGAAATGAAATTATCAGCAAAGTTAGGGCAAATATTCAAAGAAAAAAATAAATAAATAAAATTGGAAAAGGCACAAGTACTTACATATGTGGAGACTAAGAACTCCTGAGATGCAACAGGTAGAAGTTCACGGGACCGATGAGAAACTGGTTGACTGCTAATTGTCTCAGCTATAGCACATCGCTGATCCCAAGTACAGTTTTCGCTCCTAAGAGAAAACTGAGAAATTGTGTCAAGTCCATAGCCTTGGGGGCCCATATTATCTTCAGAACCTTCAGTTTTGGGGTTTGATGAACCAGAAATCCCACTTCCAGGGCATTGTGAATGTTCTGAAGCTAAACAACCACTGCGAAGGCAGTTTGCATCTTGTTCCTTCTTAAATTCCATGACAATATCATTTGATGTAACTTCAACATTTCCTTCAAAGTGTGTCCATTTTTTATCAGCACAAATGTCATCCATGTCTGTCTGGTTCAACATCTCCAGAGCTCGTTCCACTTTACATTGGTCAGGTCTCCTGGCCGTGAATTGATTACCGTATTTAGCAATTTGATGTTTCCCATCAAGAATCACTTTCTGTTGCACATGCTGTTCTTGTGAGGACCTTTGTATCTTCAACGAAGGTGATTTTTCTAGTCTATATTTCAGTGAGAGCACTGGGATAACTTCTCCTTTGGAGGTCGTCTGAACATGTTCCTGCAACTGAGGGTCAGAAAGTACTGCATGCATTATTCTGTGGTGAGAAGCATCTCTTTCACCAGACCCTGAAGATAGCCCCACTGTATCTTCAGGACGAGAGATAGATTTTTCTGAATGGAGGTCCTTTTCCAGAATCACAAGTCTCTCAGATTTCATACCACTTTTGCCATACTGTGCAGAAGGCACAAAATTTTCGCTAAAGCTACGATTGTGGGAGTGCACAATGTGGGACTTTTTAGTCCGGTAATTTTCAGCCAAATATTTGTTATGATGATGGTGATTTAACAATGGAGGCTCATGATGAAGGTTATCGTTACTGTCCCCTGCATCAAGATAATAGCTATTGTCGCAGGGAAGTTTTTCCATAGCAGAGGGAGCAATGCCTCCACTACCATCACAATATGATCGATCCAAATAAAGCTGCACATTAGAACTCTTGGGATCTCTATGTTGGAGTGGAACGGGAGATATTGGAGGGGATTGATTAAAGGACTTCTTTGGGATCTGAAGAGTAGCTAAGAACTGAGGAGCTGGTTTAGGCAATGCACCCAATGCGTTTGAGGAACTGGGGCTATAATCTTTGGTCTCAAAATATGCAGCTGTAGGAGAGTCTCTATTAAAGGTTGGACTATAATCTGACATATTTCCGTACTGGCTAGTCTGGCTGGCCAAACTTTGCCCGCTAGAGCTTTTCCGAGGACTTCGGTCTAACATACCATTAACAGCAAAAACAAATTCACAGTCAGCACCGATTGGATGTGTTACCCTTGCCTCGACAGAACTTGGGATCTCCGTTTCAGATAAAGGTACAAGGAAGAGCCTCAGTCTTTGAGAACCCTCGGTTCTTTCTAGCTCATGATATTCCTCTATCATATGAAGAAGGTCCTCGTCGGAACAAACAGATACAAGTGCATCAAGATCCTCACCTGGAAGCTGGTACTTGATAGTGTGATGTTGGTTGCAAATTGCAAATGTCTTCTTGATTAGTTCCTCCAAATTGGTGCCATTGCGAATAGATAAAATCCGTGTATCTCCACCTACATATCGGAGCTTCCCATCATTTGGCCGAGGCAATATTCTTCCCCCAAAGCTGCAGAGAAATTTCATTTTAAAAGATAAACCATCAGCAAATACTTGGCCATGAGGAGTGTATGATTGAGGGGAGTCCACAACATAAAAAGGAGGCGTAGTTGGTCTTGGTATAACCCGATCACGGTCAACTTCACCCGCAAACTTACCCGATGCTTGCGCCATAGAACCATATTCCCAGTAGTATCTGCTCATGTTACTAGGATAAACATTTTTCTGTATGTCCGCCAGAAAACCTTTAGGAGCAACTGGACTAAAATCTGAGAATTCTGAACTACAATCGGAATCTATTCTCTTCACCCCCATAGCACCACCAAGATGCTTGTAAACCGGTTTAGGGTGTTGGTTTATATTAGAACCCAACTTTCTCGACTGGGGTTGATCAATTCCAGTCACTACTGGGGCTAATCTTCTTTGTGCAATACGATCCTGCAGAAACTCCGTTGAAAATTCCTCACCAGTCTGTAGACAAACATTAGTCTCATTTTCGTCTGCAGCATTTCTCCCACTTCGAACATCATCTGTTGTATCTCTGCACAACTGTCGACCAGACGTACCAGGAACCTCACCATTCATGGTCTCGAAAGAAGTTCCACTTCATCTAAGGCTTATCTATGAACACCCCCTATCACCTTTCAGTGTTAAATCCTCAATGAAAATCATAATTCCAGAATGGATAATGCTCAAAACAAATACATAAATCCATCTTTAAAACTCATTCCATGATGCACCTATGAACACTCTCTGCCCCTCCTTAACATAAATTCTAATCCTTCTTTCGGAAAAATTGCCGGAGTGAGCTTGACATTAAACTCCAAATCGCTAAACTGTGTACAAATTCCTTGATGGGCGATATCCATAATTTCTGTCTACATAAAAGTCACCATTCAAGAACATCCGAAACCAACAAGATCACGTATCACTCACAATATTAGCCATCACCGGGTTTCCATAACGAAAGATAGCCTAAGAAAATGGTGCAATAATTTTCATAGAGCTGATATCAATGGAGAAACGATTTACAATGACGAAACCAATGCAATATCTGTATCCTCGCCACCTAAACAAATAATTTCACATATTAATATGGTTATTCTGTGTACTTTCGACAAACATCTAGCGTACAGAAGTGAAGAAAATAAAAATATGAGAGCCAAAGCTCACAGAGGGATATGAAAACGAAAGAACGAACATGAACATGCAAAAGAAAGAACAAAAAAGGTAGCAAAATGGGTACCTTTGTGATGCTTAAAATGCGCTGATCAACGTTTGAAATCGAAGCTCAAAGACTGGTGCACTGGGATTTCAGCATTTCGGATTAAACCGGAGGAAAACGAAAAGAGGAAAATGGATTTAGGAGTTGGGGTTTTGTTGGTTTAGAGAGAGAGAGAGAGAGAGAGAGAGAGAGAGAATAGAGGATCGGAGTTGAAGCGACAACAATTACTAAGGATTACGCGTCATTACTACAGGAAATAGAGGGAAAGGACAAGGCCTAACTGCTCTCAACTTATTTTTGAATGAATTTCTCCTCCTTTTACTTTTTTGGAAGCTATTAGAAATTTGTGAGCATACTTACGTACTTAATACAATCATATGAATTCTATATGACCGTATGATTGTATTAAATATATAAAAGTATTGTTCTGCACCTAAAATCGAATGTGGCCTATCTCATTTGTTGACACATGATCCTTCATTTAAACCCTACTTAACAATGTTAATTATTCTCGACAGAAAAAAAAATAATGTTAATTATTCAACTTATCTCCTCAAGAAAAAATTAAATACTAAAGAGATATTGTGCCAAAAGTACATGTGTACCCAGTAGATAAATCACATAAAGGCTACAAAGGATTTTGGGTGCAGAAGATTTGGATTCATATATTTAGGGGTCCAATTCTATTAATTCACCAACTTTGTTTTTGTATCTATTACGGAATTGACTCTTTTGTTGTTTGAACAAGGAAAATAAGCTTGAACATCAAACAAAAGTTAAAATTTTAAAATTTATATAGTTCAATTTTCTTGTTTAGATTCATACCATAGAAAATTAAAATTCCAAATTTATACACCCACCACCATCACCGTGATCATCATTGCCACCATCAGCACCATCATCATTGGCCCTATTACCGTCACCACCACATCACCACAACCACCTCTACTACCACGTCGCAAAGTGGGAAAATGACTTAGCAAATTACGCCTTAATTAAATAAGGACGTCAATTTCTCATGATCTAAAGAGCTTAAATCACAATACGACAAGTTGTGCGTAAATTTAGGGGGTGTAGTCAAAATGGGATTTGATAGGATTTTAATAGATTTTAAAATCAAGGTGTAGTCAATTACAGTTCTAAAAGATAATTTTAAAAGATTTAGAAATCATGGTGTAGTAAAGTAGGATTTAAGAGGATTTTAAAGAATACATCTAAATATAAGGATAGTCAATTAAGGAGCATGTAGTCAAATTAGGATTTGATGGGATTTTAATAGATTTTAAAATCAGGGTATAGTCAATTAAGATTTTGAAAGATGATTTTAAAGGAGTTTGAAATAATGGTGTAGTTAAATTAGGATTTACGAGGATTTTAAAGAATACAATTAAATCAATGGATAGTCAATTACATTTTTTAAAAAGTTCACCAAATCTAGGTGTAGTGAGAATATCAAAGATTTGCTAGGATAATAATGAATGAAGGATTTTGATGAATTTGAGAGTGAGTTGTATGAATACCAATGTCATCAAGAATCCAACCCTCCGCCCTCAGATTTCTTTTCACATTCATCAGACTTCCTCTCTCAGTTAGAAGAAGAACAATCTTCCTCAATCCCTCAAGGTATTGCTTTTCTCTTCTGTGTGGTTGTACTCAGTCTGCAAACCTAGTGTTAAAACCTCCGAGACTGATAAACCCAAGCTTTGAGGAAAACCATATCTGTTGTTTGGCAGTGCCGACAGCAAGCCAAGGAATTAACGGAGTGCCTTCACCCATTGTGTGCCCCAATTTCTCGATTATTATAATTCCCCCCACCGCACCCCATATTCATTTTTCACAATTTATATATATAATTTTGGTTCTTTGAGTCAGCGTTTATATTGTGGGTTTTGCTTGGTTTTTGGTGAAGTAATTAGCAAAACCCAGTTGCCACAAGCTGGATTTATCGACAAAAGTTGGGGTTTAGGAACACAGATCTTTGCTTATTTAAGGAAATGTAAGAAAGTTGGAAGCTTTTCTGCAAAAACCCGTTTGTTAATTTGGTGGCTTTTCCAATAACTAACCGGTGGAATTCGGAGTTTCGCTTGGCTGCTAAGGTGAATTTGGCTCTTTTGGAAGCTAACCACTTTCCTGTTACAGAATTGGATTTTTATTGCTTTCGTTTCGATTTGTACAGCTAATAGATAATTTTGATTTGTATAGAGCAGCGAATTATAGTGAAATAAGACAAATTAACCCCAAATAATGGATTACTTGAACCCCCAAATGAAGAAAAAGGCTATGCAAATGTGTGCAAATTGCTCCAAGTTGATGTAACAAAATGTATAGAGGCCTGTGCAATAGGACGTGTTTTAGAGAACTAGTCTCCAACTATCATCTGAAAGCCAAGAGTATTACTATGGATATGTGGAGAGACAAACAAGGTAACTGCAACAACAATTGGCAAGAGTTTCAGGTACAAACATTGTAGGTTAATCATTTCAAATCCTAAAAAAATCCATGAAAGAAGTCCATACAAAATCTATAATGAAAATACTACAAAATCCATGAAAGAAGTCCATACAACTCCACAGAAATCTATAATATAATCCATATAAATCTATCAAATTTCATGTACAATTCTAGAGTCTATTAAAATCTTTTGAAATCTGCCACCTAAAAAAGTACATTAAAATTCTCTGAAATCCAAATTAACTACACCCTATTTTCAGGTTTAACAAAATATGTAATTTAGAATTTGGGGGAAAAGTCCCTAAATAAAGTTTAAGCCCTTCACATTCGTGGGAGCCCAACCTAGCAGATAAGAACAACCCTTCCATTGCTTTCAAGAACAAGGTTAGGAAAATATTTTCCGCACGCCTCCTTCTCGTTATGCACTCTTGTTTATTTATGTCTCAATTCTCCTTTGACTAAAGGGTGTGCAGGAGAAAGACGTGTATAGAAATCACTTCCCAAATTTTGACGAGACACGTCCAAAGTCAGAGAGTACCTATCAACTAGGAAAGCACGACTTTCCTACTAGAAACATTCACATCACACCCAATCTCTTTTGCTTGAACCATGCAGTTGGAAACCAAACCAAATGCCAATTGGGTCAAGAAGAATGAAAAGCAACAACAATAAAAACCAGGTTATAGCAAATATAAACTCTCTTTAAAACCAAGTCCACAACCGGTTACTTTATTTTCGCCGGTAAATCCACAATTCATCAAATAGTTCTGAGAACATCCATGACTCCCCCCTCTTTCTATGGGAGGGAGGGGGAAGGAAACATCAAAACAAATGACAACTTCCGAACGTGAAAATCAAAAAATATCCAACAAGCTAACCAACAGCACCAAAAGGCATGAGTTTCTATTCCATTAAGTTGGAACAACCTAATCTGCTGTGCAATGTGCGGAAATATGTGGAGCTCGTAAGTATACTGTGTCTACCTAAAGGATTCTGGACGCTTTGGCTTGCTTTGAACAACAGCCTCAATCTTTTCCATGACAGCAGGAGTTAATAGAGGGATTACATCAATAGCTTTCATGTTCTCTTGGACCTGCATACAGATGAAAACAGCTTTTTCGTAACTGTAGAAAGATGACATAACAATTACTTTTTTTTTAGTGGAAATCAGAGGGCATAAACGCTCTCTTTGCTTTTCCAGATCCAAATATCACCATTTAAAACAAACCAGAGTTCTCCTTCACAATGCAATAACTACACGCTTATTTAACAATCACATCACTGTACATTTTTTAAAGGTTTAAAAGCCCTTCCCTCTCCATTTGCCCCTTCTCCCAATTGGTAGAATTGGCCATATTGTTTCCATGTAAACCCCTCTCCATTGAATGGAGACTGGCAAACAATTTTGACATGACGGTTAGGCATGTAAAAGCTAACATATCATTGAAAAGTCATTTTTGTTTCTTAAGGTCACGTTTGGTGCCTAGGATGAGATTGGATTGGATAACTCATTACATTTAAGGTATGTTGAAGTTGAAACGAAGGCCAACTTCCAAGTTTTGTCCAACTTAAAGGAATTAGATGGATCAGCTATAAGGTGTTGATACCCTACCATTTTGTGAGGATTCTTTAACCTGGACAAAATTCGGAAGTCAGCCTCCATTTCTTCCTTCAACATACCTTGGATCTAGTGAGTTTAAACCGAAATGTGGCCTAAGTTTAAACTGAAAGGTATGCAATCTAGGATAAGCTAACAATCACCCTGCTGACTTAAAGCTTTACAACCTCCATTCTCCTTATCTGGGTTGTTAAGACATTTTATATATTGTTTTCTTCTCCCCTCACCCAGGTTTAAAGAATCTGGGAAACCGACATTGAAGACCAAACTCTAAGTAAATGACCACTATTTTAAGAAATTAGGGCAAGTTTGGAGCTATTCACAAAGCATAGGATGGGCTACACTACAAATGACTGAAACTGGAAGATAATAACAATATTACCCTCCATATGGTAATGACCAAGATTATGGTTTACCATAACATAATACTATTCTCTTGGTCGGCAGCTATTCAGATAACAGGATTTGATGTGAAAAAAGAAAAAAGAAAAAAAAATTAAAAAAAAAAAGCACTCAAAATCAGGAATAATGTGGACATGTGTTCGTAACTAGTAATATACTAACATAATGTGTACAGAAGTGCCAGCACGCACCAACAAACTTATACAATTAATGTACTTAAAAGTTGAATCTTAATCAGAAAAACTCTCCAAGATACAAAAATAAAAAATGAAATCAATTCTAATGCACTCAAGGAAAGATTAAGCACAGACAAGCTAAAAGAACAATACTGCCCATCATGTCTCACGAATGGTGATCATTGAACACCAAACTGACACGTAAGGTTCAGACCTGCTGGAAATATAACATAGACAGGGATGAATTATTTTCCTTAAATTTGAATTAACCTCAAAGTAGTGGTCTAGTAGATCAAGCAATGCATAGAAGCTAAGAATGACTACATTACAATTATGTCACAAAGATGATGTATGTTAAAACTCACCTGTGACTCCTTTGTAGCACCAGTAATAACTGATGAGACATTCGGATTAGCAGCACACCACGCAATTGCTAGTTGAGCTAATGGTACACCTAATTCATCTGCAATTGGCTTAAGACCATTAACTTTTCTCAGCACGTCATCAACAAGTGATCGACTAGCAAGATTCTGCAAAGCATAGAGCAAACGTTAGCCATCCCACCCATAAAAGAGGAAAAGGTTTATAACAGTCTATGCAACCTTGAAAACAGAAAACTAATATATGATAACATCTGCAATGTCTGTTAAGGGGAAACACCAATGATTCTAATCCAGAAACCAATCAATCCATGTCATTACATTACATCCCAGCAATAGCAAATTATATGCTGGGTTCTGATTAGAATATGTTGGCAAGTAGATAAGGGGGAGGACAAATAATTTTAATACACATGATAATAAATAATTGGTCTTGAAAAATAGACAGCAGCAGTTTAGAGTCATTAATCTAAACAATTCAACTGTGCATGTACATAAAAGCATAGAGTTAACATATTCTTTAAATCCCCTTACTTTGTAATTGTCCAATGCAAATCGGCTATCAGGAGGTATATTTCCCTTGTTATATTTTCCAGTGAGAACACCAGAAGCAAGTGGACTCCAAGTGGTAAGTCCCAGGCCATAGTTGGTATACAGTGGGAGGAACTCAGACTCAACCTGCGTACATAAAAGTTGAAGGAAATCATGAATGAGACGGGGGAGAGAGAGAATTCCTTTCTTTGTGCTATAACAGCAATATTCATGTTCCCTTGTCGGGGACATATATAAGGAAATATAGGACAATGCAGTTGATGGAGTATAACCACACATACAAGACAATTCTATACAGTATAAAGCCAAATAATAGGCATAGAAGACATAACAGCGATTACAAAAATTACAACAGAGGACAAGGTGTCCACCAATTTACAAGTTTTCCATACTACAAAACAAGTAGAAGACATAACAGCCATTACAAAAATTACTTACAGAAAACAGAAAGAGAAATTACAAGACATCAAACAAAGCTGTAAGATGCAGCAGCTCTCAAATCTGAAAATGCTGCACAAGGAAGGCATTAAACTTTGCAGACACTGATGTCCCATATCGAAGCCCAGAACTGGACCCTTTCCCATAAAGAGTGTAATTCAGTAATCCATATACTATTAATACAGAAGTGGATGAGTATAAGTTCAGGCAATTTAAGGTAATCATTCAGCTAGAGATGCAAAATGATAGAAGTTAGATTTTTGCTTGTAAGTTAGAAATGAGATTCGTCCAAAAACAAACAGTTAGAAGTGAAAGACATGAGCTTTCCAGGTTTTCAGAACCAATAGTGACACAATACAGAGATGCAACAGACTTATTACAATGAATCATAAGAAATCATTTACCAGGAATGCTCATCTATTTCTAATTTTCTATCGATTATAATTGTCAGAAAATGAAATTTAAAGGATGCTGCCATCCCATTGACATGAATGAAAGAATATATGGTTCGGGAACAGTTGGTTGAGTCCTTGTGGTAGAAGGGTTTCAGCTTGAAAATGGGTAATGAACAATTACAAGGAGAAAGGTGGAAGCAAAGTTAGCAATGAGTAAAAAACCGGAAAAACTGTGGCTACAAATACTACAAAGACAAACTTTTGGTTATTCAAATTAAATAAAAAACTGAAAAATCTTGATATCTAATATCACTAAGTGAAAACTGGAAAAACAAGGCTACAAGTAGTGCATAGACAAACTTGTGCCTAGTCGTGTAATATCTGCAGCGTTTTAACTGAATACTACACGACCAATCTTCTCCCATGACTAGTATCTATGACTGGGTACTTAATCACTACGTAATACATAGTCAACTGCTTATTTTCAGCGCCGATAGTAGGATACTTGTACCATTTGTGAACATCAGCTACTAAATTTCAAAACAGTTATGAAATATCAGGTCATCCTATCAAAAACACCACTCAGCACTTCTTTAAATTTTGGTTACGAAAACCGGGATCATGTAATCAAGCATCAACAACCTGCATCTCAGCCTTAATATGAAAGTAAACCACTTAGGGCTTAGCATCACATATGCAAACACTAAATCCACCACTTAGCAAAACCCTAATTAAACCAATATTACAATTTTCATCCACCAAGCTACAAATTTACTGCAAACCCAAACTAAAAAAAAACTTCCAAACCTTCATAAAAATTAATTAAAATCAAACAATCTCCATCTGGGCACAAAAACGAATTAACAAACAAAAAATCAAAAGGCCATGAATGCCGACCGACCTTGTGCCTGGAGAGCAAATTATACTCAGGCTGCTCAACAATGGGCCCCACCAAATCCAACTTCTCGGCGATCCCCCAAGCCTCCGTGATCTGCTGCGCCGACCACTCACTGGTCCCCCAATAAAAAGCCCACCCCTTATCGATCACATAGTTCATCGCCCTCACCGTCTCCTCGATCGGCGTCGTGGAGTCGGGACGGTGGCAGTAGATGAGATCCACGTAGTCCGTGTCCATCCGCTTGAGCGACGCCTTGGTGCCCTCCACGATGTGCTTCCGAGAGAGGCCCTTGTCGTTGGGTCCGGGGCCGCCCCAGAAGATCTTGGTGGAGAGGACGACGTCGGAGCGCTTCCAGCCGAGCTCGCGGATGGCCTGGCCCATGATCTCCTCGGCGCGGCCGGAGGCGTAGACCTCGGCGTTGTCGAAGAAGTTGACGCCGTGGTCGCGGCAGGTCTGGAGGAGAGACTTGGCCTCCTTGACGTCGAGCTGGTTGCCGAAGCTGACCCAGGCGCCGTAGGAGAGCTGGCTCACTTTGAGGCCGGACCGGCCCAGGTTGTTGTACTGCATATTATTCGACACCATTGCAGAGACACTGTGAGTGTGCGAGGAGTCAAATGATGGGAGTTTATCGGGTAGCAACTAGCAAGGAAGGTGATGACACAGGACACGTCGATGAACCTTTTTTTTTCTATTTTTCTATTTTTTTTTCTATTGGAGAGGTGTCGGTTAATAAGTTAGCGTGGGCGTCTAAGCATGTGGGGGTGGCCCGCTGGGCGGTCCAATTTTTGTAACGCTTTCTTCTACCATTTGAGTATCTTTTTCGACCCTCGGTGATGCTTTTTTGGTTGCAGAGGTATCTTAATTCTTATCGCATTAAATGATATAGCATCAATAAAAAATAAGTATGTTATTCAATAATTACATTACAATTCAACTATCTTCTGTTTTAAATTGTCTAGTTGCTAACTTTTTCGCATACGCCAATACAAGAGACTTATTCTAATTACTAACTTTTGTTTCTTATTAGTGATACATTTTACATATTTAGCTTAGAAATTTGATCATCCAGACATTGTCCTTTAGATAATACATAAGAAGTAAGTTTTATACAAACTAAAATAAAACAAATGCATATTTTCCCCTCTCTTAATTTCTGCACTGCGTGTGTATGGTATGTTTTAGTGCTAGCAACACATGGTCCCTGCATCTTCTACCGCGTAAGCATATGGACAGTCCCATTTTCCCTTTTGCACCATTAGTGAGAATAGAAGCACTTGAGAGACGTGAAGAGAAAGCGTACGACCGCATAACTCTAATGCAGATAACTATCTACTTTTTATTTGGGAAATTTTATTTAGGGTTAATCTCAGTTTACTACCTTGAAGTTTATTAGTTTTCAACATTTGATACATAAAGTTTTTTTCATTCCAGAGTGGTACCTGAAGTCGTAATTTTGGGACATTTTCATACATCTAGTAGCTGTTAAATCAGTCATTAACTGGTGACGTGGCGTTCATGTAGACAATGAATAGACACCACGTGTCAATATGTGTCCACGTGAATATTAAAAAAAATTAAAAATTATTAAAAACAAAAAAGAAAAACTTGGGTTATCTCCTACCTCCCCCGACCTTCCCTCCCTTCTCTCCTCTGCACCCTCACTCCTCTGATCCCTCCTTCCACCTCCCCATCGGAATTTCAGGGTCATCAAGGAGAAAGGTCGTCAGAACCCATGGGACGACACTAATGTAAAAGGTTTAAAGCAGCAGGAACTAGAAGAGCAGCCATGGTTGCAGATCTGCTTTTCTGGTGGCGTACAACATCCTCGTGGTTGCCCAACAGCTCATCAATTTCTTTGGCGGTCAAGTCCAGCAACCCTTCCACCTTCCAAGCCTTCAAAGTGATAATTTGGGCGTCAGGTTGGGGTTTTTGCTTTTAGGTTTTTAAATTTTAAATTGGATTGATCTGAAGAGAGAGAAGGAAGGGGAGATGAAGATGGTGGAGGATAGGGAGGAGGTGGAGGAAGGGATCAAGGGAGTGAGGGAGGGTCGGGGGAGGTAGGAGATGACCCAAGGTTGTTTTTTTAAATATTATTATTTTATAATTTTTTTAATATTCACGTGGGTTCGTATTGACATGCGGTGCCCAATCATTGTCCACGTGGATGTCACGTCACCAGTTAACAGCTGATTTAACATCAACTTTAACGAATGTATGAAAGTGTCCCAAAATTATGACTTCAGGTACCACTTTGGGATGAAAAAAACTTCATGTATCAAATGTTAAAAACTAAGAAACTTAAAGGCAGTAAACTAAGAGTAACCCTTTTATTTAATACCATGTAACTTCTTTCTACATCCAATTTAAATTTTAAATATTAATTGTGTTTTTATATTTTCTTGCATAATTATCATCAAGTACAAGATGAAATTAATAATAAAACTACAATTTATCAATAAACTCACACATTATAATCAAGGTTCTAAAAGACGTTATGCGCTAGTCTGGCCGTTGGTTGGGGCCTAACGCCTAAGTGGCTAGGCGGATTTAAGTAATAAATCATATAAATTTACTATATTTACTATATAACATATGAAAAAACATTGAATAATACATTATTTTTTTAAATAAGGAATACATATGCATGTATGTATATAAAATTTTAGACTTTCTAATTTAGTTTTGTATCATTTTAGAAAAGCTCATATTGATGGGCCTTTATTCTCATTAATAAAAGTGAAGAAGGTCGGCCTTTTCATTGTTGTTTTAATATATTACTAACATTTGCCTACACATTTTGTGTATGAACACATTTTTTTAGAAAATGAGAAGGAGAGGGAGAGGGAGAGAACATGGGGGAGTGGGAGGTTTTTGTTTTTGGTTTTCATTTTTATTTATTTTTTATTTTTTATAAATATTGGAGGTATTTTATCATCACTTGTAGGTGTGGCTTCAATAAAAAAAAATTTGGACCTGTGAAATTACATTATTGCCCATCATTTTTTTGTGTGATAGAAGACTAATTTGTCTTTTCACCATCTTTTGGTTGACAAAGAGGGTTTTATTAATTAGTAGAGGTAACTTCCACCGACTCACTTGCTTAAAAGAAAAACCTAATAGCTAAATTGCTAAAGCCTAAAGTAACCAATTGCTTTAAAGTTAAAACCCTAACGAAAGCCACCGCACCCATCTCTACAATTGCAGACCTATCATCTACAATTTGCCGCCGTCACCTTCTCTACAAGACTGCAATTGGAAGCTTCTCATGTACAAAGCTCTCTCTCTCTGACCATGTCGAGGCTCATTTCAAGCAAACTGAGAAGACGATGGCAAGAGTCGGGGAGACGAATGGGTTGTGAGTCGTGACAGTACGTTTTTTCACAAATCGCCCAGAGTTCGCGGAAGCCGCCTAGCCCACTTAGGCTGCCGCCTTACCCCGCGTAATATCTTTGTCGATTTTATAAGCGATTTTGAGTTAATTGCGGTGGAGCACCACAGCCTAACGCCTAGGTGGCCGCCTAGACCCTTTTTTAGAACAATGATTATAATTAAATGTTACCATCACTCTTTGTTTACGTTCATTCCGACTAAAACCCTAATAACTCTTATAAAGAAAAAAAAGTTTTTTTTTTTCTATCGATTTCTAACACCCTAATTCCAGCAAGGATGGAGGAGTTGGATGAACCACATCTCACTCTCAAACCATTCGAAACAACATATAAAGTACAAGAAAAAGCCTTGAAGATGTACCTAAGTTACAGGCCACATCTTTTATTGACTCAACCACCTTCTATAATCATGGTCAGGTGATGTGCTCAGGACTCAAATCTCCAAGGAGTCCCTTTAAAATAAAAGGTCCTGCATGAAAACTATGAGAGAATTTATAGCCAACACGAATTAAAGTTCAGCACTCTGTCCGACATTACTTGCCATTAACGCTCTATGGCTTTGTGAATTTTTTCCTCCTCTTTCTCGCCTCAGCTATTGCAATTGCATCTGCGAGAGGGTACAAAGGACCTAGAAAATTGTTTACTTTCGAATTTCTTTGAAAACAAAACGACTTTTAGTTTGAAATTTTGTTTTTTTATAAATAGGTGTAAAGAGAATGTAACATTTTGAATTGGGTATGGAGGATAGTTTAGGTAATAATTTTGGGTTTAAAGAGAGATTAATTCTTTAATTAAAAATAATATGGGTGAGAGAGGTTAAGTGTAGAAAGAGATTACAAGGGTTTAAATAAAATTTCCCTTTTATTTTAACATTTGGCTTAATCTTAATAACCTAGATTTCATTATTTTATTTGACTAACTATTTAGCCTTGATTTATTTGATTGCGTGTTCTTTAAGTTTCTATTAAGCAGGGGCGTTTTGGGAGTTTTATAAAATTAAATTAGTGTCAGTTACAAAAGGGGCTTCTCGCTTTTATTATACTAGCATTTTTGCACGTATTTGCGCGACACACGACGTTGAAGGTTCTATTTTAATTGACAAAGCAGTTCCAGCGTGGTGGAGGCCCCCTAGGGCTATCCACCCAGTAAACATTGACTGTCCTTAATGAACAATAACCACATTTTACATCTCCTCTCTACACTGAATAGCCTATGGTAATAAAATATTATTATTATTTTTATTTATAAAATGATACAAAATAATTTTTAATTTTTTTCCTTTTCCCTACTTTTCTTTTTCATCTTCTTCCAGAACACTCTTCCTTTTCATTTTTTTTTCTAGAACACTCTTCATTTTCCTATTCCTTCTCTCTCTCTCTCTCTCTCTCTCTCTCTCTCTCTCTCTCTCACACATATGAATCACAAAATGGACTGACGCCAAGGCACAAGCTCAGATTCCAATCCATATATCCTTCCCTTTCCTTTTCATCCTTCCACTTCTTCGAAACCGAAGCAAATCAAACTAACAAACTCTGAAATCTCAATCCCCTGGATGAGAGGAACTCGAATATATCCTTGTATGCATCATCAGAGCACCATTTGGGTGATCCACCATTGAAGCCGAGAGCTTCAAGCTTTCATTGCTCAAACCCAGATGAGGTTATTGCCCTACTTCAATTGTTTGAGTTATTCTCTGGTTTTTTATGTTTTTCGAGTTGAAACCCTTGGGTTTGGTCTCTACCATTTGTTTGTGGGTGTATCATCAACATCGGCAACGAACTCCGGCGAGAGCCGTTGAGTTCGAAGCCTGGGTTTTCATTTTTTTTTATTTTTTATTAATTTTTTTAATTTTATTAATATTTTTAATTTTTATTAATTTTATATTGTGGCTGATGTCGTCTTGACATCAACCCACGTGTCATTGCCTTCAGGGCGCTTGGGCCGGCACGAATCGTTGGGCCTCTCCCTCAAGCCTACTCGAGCTCGCTCGCCAGCCAATATTGGACTTCCTCCCTCAGGCAATCAGGCCTTGTTCCGCAGCCCGTCCCTCGAGCACGAGCTCCCGCTGGAGTTGCTGTCAGATTTGTAAGTGCATAAGGGCTCTTTTTTAATTCATACGCGCTTGACAAAAGTTGCAAGGAGTTGCATCTTTCATTGTCATTTGTAGATCTGTAATAGAAACGACACAATCAAAAGCATGTCATTCAAATACTTTGATTGTAACCAAGACAATAATTAAGGGGGATGGAATTAGAAGCATGTCATTGCATTTGTTGATTTTTAATGTGAATGTTTATTGGATTCAATAATTTCGTATCGCATTTCGGATGAGAAATTAAACAGAAGAAAAATCAAAATTTTCTTAACCACACATCACTATAACACATTATACAATTCATCCCAGAGTGGTACCTGAAGTCGTAATTTTGGGACACTTTCATACATATGTTAAAGTTGCTGTTAAATAAGCCATTAACTGGTGACGTGGCGTTCATGTAGACAATGAATAGACGCCACGTGTCAATATGTGCCCACGTGAATATTTAGAAAAAAAATAAAATAATTATAAAATAATAAAAATTATTAAAAAGAAAAAAGAAAAACTTGGGTTATCTCCTACATCCCTCGACCCTCCCTCCCTTTTCTCCTCTGCACCCTCACTCCCTCACTCCTCTGATCCCTCCCTCCACCACCTCCCCATCGGAATTTCAGGGTCATCGATGAGAAAGGTCGTCAGAACCCACGGGACAACACTAATGTAGAAGGTTTAAAGCAGCAAGAACTAGAAGAGCAGCCATGGCTGCATATCTGCTTTTCTGGTGGCGCATGATGTCCTCGTGGTTGCCCAGCAGCTCATCAATTTCTCTGGTGATCAAGCCGAGCAACCCTTCCGCCCTCCAAGCCTTCAAAGTGATAATTTGGGCGTCAGGTTGGGGTTTTTGCTTTTAGGTTTATAAATTTTAAATTGGATTGATCTAAGGAGAGAGAAGGGAGGGGAGGTGAAGATGGTGGAGGATAGGTAGGAGGTGGAGGAAGGGATCAAGGGAGTGAGGTAGGGTCAAGGTAAGCACGAGATGACCCAAGGTTTTTTTTTTTAAATATTATTATTTTATAATTTTTTTTTTTTAATATTCACGTGGGTCCATATTGACACGTGGTGTCCAATCATTGCCCACGTGGATGCCACATCACCAGTTAACAGCTGATTTAACAGCAATTTTAACGGATGTATGAAAGTGTGCTAAAATTATGACTTCAGGTACCACTATGGGATGAAAAAAACTTGATATATCAAATGTTGAAAACTAAGAAACTTCAGGATAGTAAACTAAGATTAACCCCTTTATTTATTACCATGTAACTTCTTTCTACATCCAATTTAAATTTTAAATATTAATTGTGTTTTTTTATTTTCTTGCATAATTATCATCAAGTACAAGATGAAATTAATAATAACACTACAATTTATCACTAAACTCACACATTATAATCAAGGTTCTAAAAGACGCTATGCGCTAGTCTGGCAGTCAGTTAGGGCCTAACGCCTAGGCAGCTAAATTAACTAAATTTACTGTATAAAATATGAAGAAACATTGAATAATACATTATTTTTTTCAAATAAGGAAAACATATGCAGATATGTATATAAAATTTTAGACTTTCTAAATTAGTTTTGTATCATTTTAGAAAAGCCCATATTGATGGGCCTTTATTCTCATTAATAAAAGTGAAGAAGGTCGGCCTTTTCATTGTTGTTTTAATATATTACTAGCATTTGCTTATATATTTTGTGTGTATGAACACATTTTTTTTAGAAAATGAGAAGGACAGGGAGAGAGAGAGAACGTGGGGGAGTGGGAGGTTTTTGTTTTTTGTTTTTAGTTTTTTTTATTTATTTTTTATTTTTTATTTTTTATTTTTAATATTGGAGGCATTTTAACATCACTTGTAGGTGAGGCTTCAATAAAAAATAGTAAAATTTGGACCTCTAAAATTACATTATTGCCCATCATTTTTTTTTGTGTGATAGAAGATTAATTTGTCTTTTCACCCTATTTTGGTTGACAAAGAGAGTTTTATTAATTAGTAGAGATAACTTATTCCGACTCACTTGCTTAAAAGAAAACCTAATAACTAAATTGCTAAAGCCTAAAGTAACCAACTGCTTTAAAGTTAAAACCCTAATGAAAGCCGCTGCACCCATCTCTGCAATTGTAGACTTATCATCTACTACTTGCCGTTGTCACCCTCTCCGCAAGACTGCAACTGGAAGCTTCTCATCTACAAAGCTCTCTCTCTCTCTCTCTCTCTCTCTCTCTCTCTCTCTTTCTCTCCCTCTCTCTTTCTCTCCCTCTCAGACCATGTCGAGGCTCATTTCAAGCAAACCGAGAAGGCGACGACAAGGGTCGGGGAGACGAAAAGGTTGTGAGTCGTGACAGTACGTTTTTTTCCCAGACCGTCCAGAGTCCGCCGAAGCCGCCTAGCCCACTTAGGCTGCCGCGAGAGGGTACAAAGGACCCAGAAGATTTTTGACTTTCGAATTTCTTTGAAAACAAAACGACTTTTAGTTTGAAATTTTGCTTTTTTTATAAATAGGTGTAAAGAGAATGTAACATTTTGAATTGGGTATGGAGGATAGTTTAGGTAATAATTTTGGGTTTAAAGAGAGATTAATTCTTTAATTAAAAATAATATGGGTGAGAGAGGTTAAGTGTAGAAAGAGATTACAAGGGTTTAAATAAAATTTCCCTTTTATTTTAACATTTGGCTTAATCTTAATAACCTAGATTTCATTATTTTATTTGACTAACTATTTAGCCTTGATTTATTTGATTGCCTGTTCTTTAAGTTTCTATTAAGCAGGGGCGTTTTGGGAGTTTTATAAAATTAAATTAGTGTCAGTTACAAAATGGGCTTCTCGCTTTTATTATACTAGCATTTTTGCACGTATTTGCGCAACACACGACGTTGAAGGTTCTATTTTAATTATCAGAGCAGTTCCAGCGTGGTGGAGGCCCCCTAGGACTATCCACTATGCTTTCCACCCAGTGAACAGTAATTGTCCTTAATGAACAGTAACCGCATTTTGCATCTTCACCTCTACGCTTAATAGCCCCGGCAATTGGTAATAAAATATTATTATTTTATTTATTTATAAAATAACAAAATAATTTTTAAATTTTTTCCTTTTCCCTACTTTTCCTTTTCATCGTTTTCCAAAACACTCTTCCTTTTCATTTTTTTTTTCTAGAACACTCTTCATTTTCCTATTCCTTCTCTCTCTCTCTCTCTCTCTCTCTCTCTCTCTCTCTCTCTCTCTCTCTCACATATGAATCACAAAATGGACCGACACCAAGGCACAAGCTCAGATTCCAATCCATATATCCTGCCTATTCCTTTTCATCCTTCCTATTCTTCGAAACCGAAGCAAATCAAACTAACAAACTCTGAAATCTCAATCCCCTGGATGAGAGGAACTTAAATATATCCGTGCATGCATCATCAGAGCACCATTTGGGTGGTCCACCATTGAAGTCGAGAGCTTCAAGCTTCTATTGCTCAAACCTATATGAGGTTATTGCCCTACATCAATTGCTTAAGTTATTCTCTGGTTTTTTATGTGTTTCGAGTTGAAACCCTTGGGTTTAGTCTCTGCCATTTGTCTGTCATTAAATCATCAACCTCGGCGATGAACTCCGGCGAGAGCCGTTGAGTTCGAAGCCTGGGTTTTCATTTTTTTTTAAATGTTTAATTTTTTTTAATTTTTTTAATTTTTATTAATTTTATATTGTGGCTGACATCGTCCTGACATCAGCCCACATGACATTGCCTTCGGGCGCTCGGTCCGGCACGAATCGCCGGTCCTCTCCTTTAGGCCTGCTCGGGCTCGCTCGCCAGCCAATGCTGGACTTCCTCCCTCAGGCAATCAGGCCTTGTTCCGCAACCCGTCCCTTGAGCATGAGCTTCCGCTGGAGCTGCTCTTAGATTTGTAAGTGCATAAGGTCTCTTTTTTAATTCATGCGCACTTGACAAAAGTTGCAAGGAGTTGCATCTTTCATTGTCATTTGTAAATCGGTAATAGAAACGACACAATCAAAAGCATGTCATTCAAATACTTTGATTGTAACCAAGACAATAATTAAGGGGGATGGAATTAGAAGCATGTCATTGCATTTGTTGATTTTTAATGTGAATGTTTATTGGACTCAATAATTTCGTATCGCATTTTGGATGAAAAATTAAATAGAAGAAAAATCAAAATTTTCTTAACCACACATCACTACAATACATTATACAAAAGAAGAAAAGAAAATGATCGCAAACTATTTTTTTCTTGGCAACTCTGTAAAACAGAAATTATAATGAGTTATATACCAAAGAAAAAGGAAAAAGGAAAAAGGTTTATGACATTGCTTGAAATTCCGATTACCATGATGGCTTCACATGCAAAAGCATAGTAAGTCTCAATTCTTCATGATCAAAAGCAAGCATCAATTTTAAAAAATATGAGAAATGGTAAATAAACTATCACGATAAAAAATTTAATGTTATTCGCAACGGACTCCAAATGAGAAGCATTAAACTCCAGGGATAAATATCTAGAACCACTATATATTTGTAACCATAGGAAATCCCATACAGAGGATATTGAGACGGAAAAGATTGATTAAGAAAACAAAAGCCAATATCGGGCATAATGTTACAGTATATTAAGCTTTCTTAAAAAAAATAAAAATGGGGACAAAGAAATAACACAACACCTATGAAAAGAAAGACTAACAGTGATGATATGCAGAAAGGTTTTTATCACAAGTTGTCTTTGAAATTGACCTATACCATCAAGATGGTTCTTGAAAATGGAAATCAATCAATGTAGTCTTTGGGTGTCGCAAATCAATGTAACCATTCCATTAGAATTTCGTTAAAATTTCTGTTAGGATGCTTATTTGGCACATTGGTGAATCCGTGAGTCTATTGAATATAGCCACATGAATAAATTATTGAAAACTTTTTAAAAGTCTAATCTAAAAACATTTAAAACTAAATTCAAAATGATTAAATAGAAAAATCAAAAGTTGTTCAACAAAATAAGCCCAGGTCCTGAGAACAATGATGTCAGGGGTGGGGTGCAGGTGGGAAGATGGTGGCTGGGGTGGGAGAGATGGCAAGAGAATTGGCAAATTAAGACGCTCAGGTCCTGATTATTATCATTGTCTTAATACACATTTCACTTGCACCAGACGCATCCGTTGCCGCAACTATCATCCAGCTTCGGCTTCTCGAGCCGCAGAGCTAGGGATGGACAAATACTCATCGGTTATGGGTAACTGCGGTTACCCGTTCATTTAAATTTCACGGTTATGGTTATGGGTAACCGTGTAGATAAATAAACAGTTATGGGTATAACCGTTTACCCGCGAAATTTAAATAGGCGGTTATGAGTATTAACCGCGGTTATAAACGGGTAACCATTTACCCATTTATTCATTTATTTTATATATGTAAATTTAACACAAATCATGTTCCCAATCGGACAAAATTTAGATCAATGCTATTGACTATAGTGCATGATTTCTATAGCTAATATAATATAATTTTCCTTAACCACTTTAAATTTCATGGTCCATTATATATATTATGTTAATATTTTACATTCCAAGTTAAATAACCCAAGAATACTGTATTTTAACAGTTTTCGTAACCCAAGAATACTTAGCAAATTTTATATTACCTTCATTGCTAACAGTTAAAAATATCGTCTGTAAACTATTATTTCAATTATTAGAATGATATACGGACTTAAAAAATTAAAATGCAGAAATGTATGATGAAACTATAACGGTATTTAATTGTTAGGAAAATAAAATTATGACAAATTTTCTTTTTTAACTTTCAAGTTGTTAAAAAAACACGTAGACAGGTGAAAAATGAGTAAATGGTAAAAAAAGAAAGGATAAACGAGTTTAAAAATAATAAATAGGTAAACGGGTACTAAACGGTTCTGGTTAAATGGGTACACGATTATGAGTATGGTTAACCGTTTATAAACGGTTATGGGTATAGGTATAACCGTTTAGACAATTACTCAACGGGTAAATGGTTATGCGGATATGAGAATAAACGGTTATGGATAAATAACCACGGTTATCCGCTCGTCATAACCGTTGCTCAATCTTACGCGGAGCCCTTAACTTTGCTTCTTCTTATTTTGGCTTCGATGCTTTTATTGGCTAATGAGTGGAGTTTTGGTTGTTGGTATCGCATACCCTGTGCGGTCGGCAACGGAGTTGCTCTGGTATGGTGGTGCGAGCGGAGAAGGGTAGTCGCGGTGTTTGAAGAAGAAGACGAGAATTGTTGTTTGGCGGCTTGGTTCGAAGAAGAAGATGCCGAAAATGTGTCTTCTTTTTGTTGAACAACTTTATTTTTTTTTTGTATAGGTTTTAATGATTTATATATGTGGCAAATATTTAATAGATTTGTAGGTCCACATATGTGCCACATAAGCATACTAACCGAAATTTTAACGGAATTCTAACAGAATAACTATATTGATCTGTGACACCTATATTTAAAGACTACATTGATTAATTTTTATTTTCAAGAACCATCTTGATAGTATGAATCAATTTTAAAAACTACTTGTGATAAAAACCAATTAGCATATGTAGGTTACTGCAAACTTGCAAGTGGGAAAAAAAATACAAATAGCAGAAAATTAGGAAAAATGTAATTGCCTTCATTCTCTTTTGCATGTTTTCGCTTTCACAATTTTACCCTTTACAACCGATTATTTGTCTTTGTTCTTTCGGCAGAGGGCAATTTTAGAGATACTAGGCCATCTCCATCGAATGAGAGTTAGATGGCTCCCTTTAGACCATAGCTTTCTAAAAAATTAATATTTTAATGAACAATGTCCGGCCATATTTCTTACCATCTCCAACCAAGGGGCCAAAGGACCATAGGCCAAACATAACCATGTGACAAAAAATCATCTCCAACCGAGGGGGCCAAAGTATCATAGGACAAACATAATTTATTATTTCAATTTAAAGACTACTACAACTTAAATTTAAAAACTACTACAACTTAAATTTAAAAACTATAATTTAAATTTAAAAACTACAACAACTTAAATTTAAAGTCTATAATCATCATCATCATCATCCGCCATTTTAGGATTATAGTCAGATGTAAACAACTCCCGTCGAGCCATAATTTCCCTCTTTTTCATGTCAAAATATGCCTTACTCATTAGAGTGTAATCAGAAATGTTCCTTTGCATGTTCCTATCATCCATCTCTTCTTAAATTTGTTTTGCCCGCTCTTCGTGCCTACGGTTCATTTCTTCCGCAGCAAAGGTATTTTGCTCCGCCATTAATCGCAATGAGGACGCCATTTCCTGTTGAAAGGCGTAATCATCCTTTACCTTGCCTTTTCCTTCAATTTTTGGGCTTTGTTTCGTTCCGTAGCTCTAGGTATGGAACCTTCACCCAGAGACGGATTTTCTACCCTTGTTTCTTGAATGGTAAGAGATCCATCTTCATCACCATCTACATTTGAAGATGCATTTCTGAACACCGGCATAGGACCAACTCTTTGTTGAGGTGGATCTTCAAATAACACTCACCCTTTACAAATTTCCTAACAACTGTGATGACTAAAGGGTTTGGAGTTGTCCTCCATATACAATTCATCCGCTTAGCGTATTTATAAACTATAATTACAAAAATTAAAGGAAATTAATTTATGAAATTAAATGTAATATAATTAAATATTTAAAATAAGTTGTGAAAACACTTACTTCGTTTTAGCAATTGGCTCCGCTTTTCATGTCTTCTTGTGGCCTTAAAAACTTCACCATTTTAGTGTGGTCCTTATATAAATATAGGGTTTTTATCATAAATAGTCTTTGAAATTGATCTACACTATCAAGATGGTTCCTGAATTTGAAAATCGATTAATATAGTCCCTAAAAATGGATATCGCAAATCAATGTAGTCCTTCCGTAAAAAATTCTGTTATGTGATGATGTAACACATAACTGGATCCCCCAATCTATTTAAATATTGTCCATGTGGATTTAAATATTAAATTAATTTTTTTTTCATGGAATTAAATTTTTTTTTTATTTCTATACAATTAAAAACTTAAAAAAGAAAAAGTAATTAAAAACTATGTACTTCATTTTTTTTTGGTGAAAAAAAAAAACTATGTACTTCATATGTTCAGCTTCTTTGGAGTTCTTCCCCTCCCACCCGCAGCCGAACACACCAGCCGCTTTGCAATCCGTCCATCTTCATTTTTCTCAATGGCGAGTTTCCTACCACCACCTTCATTGACACTGTCGTCGTGATTTCAACGCTAGTGTACAACCAAAAATTTCAATTCAAAGATCAAAACGATCCAAAAACACAAAGGGTAAATTCCAAAATCCAAAGGTGTTAAGATGACTCCAAACTATAGTGGCAAAGCCCCATTACTCAAAAACTTGATAGCAATCGGACTCCCAATCACCTCATGTAAATCAGCCCCAATCAACGCCAGCTCTGCCATCAACCACAACACCATCCTCGCCCACGTCGGGTACCCCTCCCTACATAGCTTCGCCAAGTGCCACCCATTAGCCACCCCAAGCCGAGCCAAGAGCAGCTGCACCAACAACAACAGCCCCATCGCCGTTGCCCACATCAGTAGCCAGATCAATGAGTTCCAATCAACTTCTTTTTTTCCCTAAGTTTTTAATTTTACAATTTTTTTTAAATATTTAAATCCACATGGACAATATTTAATTAGAGTGTGGGACCCAATTATGTGCCACATCAGCACATAACATAATTTTTAACAAAATTGTGACGGAATGACCACATTGATCTTCGACACCTATTTTCATGGACTACATTGATCGATTTTCAATTTCAGGAACCATCTTGATGGGATAGGTCAATTTCAATAACCATTTGTGATAAAAACCCTATATATAGGAAACCTTTAAGGGAAGAGATCCCCATTTTATTATAAAATGAGGATTAGTTGTGGAGTCCACACCACATCAAACTTTAACGATCCTAACCGTCTACTTTTCAAGTTGCACCCCATAGATCATACTTGCAAAGTATTAGCCAAATCGGAAATGTTTAAGGCATCTAATTGAGTTCAAAGAAATTAACGAATACTTTGTTATATAAGAAACAATGAAATTTTATCTTGATAATTAAATAGGCAAATGGTTTCGGATTGAATTGAATTTTTGCAATGATGATCTATGAATCGAGACTTACAAAATAGATGATTCGTTGAAGTTCAAAAAATGGGGATTAGGTATGGGGCCCACTCCATATCGAATTTCATTGATTCGAACCATCTATTTTGTAAGTCTCGATTCATAGATCATTCTTGCAAAAATTCAATTTAATTCGAAACCATTTGCTTATTTAATTATCAAGATAAAAATTCATTGTTTTTTATATAACAAAGTATTCGCTAATTTTTTTGAACCCAATTATATGCCTTAAACATTACTTTGCAAGGATGATCTATGAGGTGAAACTTGAAAAATAGATGATTTGGATCGTTAAAGTTCGATATAATATGGACCCCACAACTAATTCTCTTTTTTATAATATATATATGAGTTGCTTCTGTGCTCATCACGAATATTTTCACGTCCAAGAGAAACAACCAAACCAAGTCAATGGAAGGGAAGAAAAAAAGAGCTTTGCCCAGATCTCCCGAATAACCCCAACTCTCCATAAACCATAATCATTCATAAAACCCCACATACAAATTAAGTTCCCAACCTTCCACCACAATTATTTATACAAGCAGACAAATTCAAATACTAAATTTTTACCCAACTGTCTAAATAAAAAACTAGGTTGTTGGCAAAGCCCTCCATCTGTAAACAAATCCAGAAACAATAAATAAATAAAAAATGAAAGAACCCCATTCCCCTTCAAAACCCCGTTACTAATCAAAATAAGAAACAAAACCGACAAAGACGAGACCAGCCTCCAAAGATAATTGGAATCGTTGATTTTTATATATATATATATATATATATATATTTTTTTTTTTTTATCATCATCTAAAAATCATTCAATTTGAATATCATTTAATCATTCATAAGTTTTAAATATCATTCATACGTTTTAAATGAAGGCAGATGCAAAGCAATAGAAAACTCATATTTTGGGCTTATTTAGGCTATTCGTAATTGAAGATGACGTTTTTTTTAGGAACTTTCCTTCTGCAAAATTGAAGGGGGCATTTTTATCTTTCCAACGCTACCTTAAATGCCTGATTCGGTGTTGTTTTGGTCAGCTAACGGGTTGACTTTCTGGCTGACCAGTTTTTTTGAGAGACCTATTTTAGGCAGGATGTAGAGTATTGGAAAACTAATCAAAACACCCTCAAAACTTTACTTTAATCATTAGGATAGATTTTTTTGAAAATACCAATCCTACCCTTCACACATATGTACAAGATTGGGTCAGTTTTATGCAAAGTTCATGTGGATACATCCAAAAGAAGAAAAAGGAGATTGACATTTTCAGAAAACATTTGCATGCAAAAGAATATGTGGCAAACATTGCAACAACCAAGACAATACAGATTCACATGCAAAAGAAAATGTGGCAAACTCTGCAGCAACCAAGACAACATAAATTCACATGACATTCAAGCAAAGACAAGATAGCCAACTTTCAGAAACAGTACTGACGGTTTTCAGAAACAGTGTGTTGTCACTATTCAGAAAATTGTAAATAGATGGAATGTTATTTTGTCTTTGAAGAATTAGATTTTGTAAATAAGGGAGTCTTTCCTCCCATACATAGCACACATCTCTCAACATCTGAAAACACCATACTCACTTCATACACTCAAGCATTCGTAGCCTTCATAGGATCCTTGTAAACACTTCTTTATAATCACTTTCTTGTAAACAATTATCTCTGTAAATATTTCATATATCAATAAAAGTTCAAGTGTACATATTCAAGCAATCTCCAAGTCTTAAGTAAGTTTTCTTTTCCTTCTTTAGTGTATTTGTTTAATTAGACTTCTAGTCCAAAACAGGGAAACACTATTGTGGTTGTATTATTAACCTGCTAAACTGACGATTATACTTTGTTCGAGCACTCTGTTATAGTTGAATGTTTGCTATACAAATAACTGGACATTAACCAGGGTACCTCTGAGTTCTTCGTACCTCTGAGTTCTTCGTACCTCTGAGTTCAGCCTTTAAGGCCTTATACTTGTACTGTGAGTGGCCGTCATGCTGAAACATGTCAAGTTCCATGTGCAAGGTTCTATGTCTAGTTGCTATAATGGCCATCTGACTATTTAACTGAGCATTCGTTGTGAATTTGGTATCAGAGCTAAGTTTAGAATTTTAATAGTATAATTATAATAGTAAAGTACCTTGAGGATATAAGTCATTGATACAACTGATATCATATTTGTTTATTGTGTATGAACAACAGATATTATTGTCCCTGTAAACCCTGTCAACCACAATTACCAAGTATTTATTGTCCCAGACATCCAACCATAACTAGCATAAAGAGAAGATTAGCATATATATCCAAAAGAATTATCAGTACTTTGAAGAAGCAAAAGTTTTATCTTGGCAATCTTGAACATCCTTTATTTATTCGTAAATATAATAAAACAAAAGTGCAGTATAAAGTTTTAGAAGCAAAAAGAACAACAGATCAAGTTTTAGAGACCTTGAGAGAAGAAAGAGAGTTTTTAAGAAACCAGTTAGCCGTAACTCTAGAGAAAGGTAGACTGTAATTTATGATAGATTATCTTAATTTAGAAATTAGTGAACCTCAAAAAAGAAAAATAACTTTAGACCAAAATAGTTTAGTTTGTTATTTTCCATCAAGAAAGCATAATCATATTTTGCACAGTGAAGAAAATCCACAAGCCAATAGTCTTGTAAATCTTATTATTAGTCAATCAGAAAATATAAAATTAGAAAATAATAGGTATAATCATTTGTTAAACCAGTTGTTAGAGCATTTTCAGAAAAAATCCATAAAAATAATTAGACAAAATTTAGATTATATTACATCTCAGTTAGAGGATAATAATAAAAATATTAAAAGATTTCTAGCAAAAGAGAGATAAAAGAGCTTGTTGACCTCATAGATAGCAAGCCAAAGCAAGTAGAACTTAGGTCATTAGAAATAGTTGAACAGCTAAAATTAGAAGTTCAAAAAATTCAATTAGTACAAAAGGAGTTGACTGAACAAGTAGAAAAGTAGCATAATAAAATAGATAAATTATTGGTTTAATGACAAATTCTAGAACTAGCGGAAAATATATCCAAGCTTTGAAAGAAATCAGCAAGTTAGATAAAGAACTAGTAGGTTTAACAGATTTTTCAACACAAGTATCCAGTAGTAATATTCCCATTAGGCAAAATAATTTGATTATTCAATTAGTTTTAAGTTTGGCTGAAAAATTAGATCAAGTTGAAGAACAAATAGCAAAAATAAACCAAGTTTTACATAACGCATCTTCATCACTTCCACCATCCTTGCTAGATAAATTAGAAAATTTAACTTTGAGTGCAAATAATAATAGAAGACCTAAGCTAAATCCTTTTGATAATAGAAAATGGAACTCTTTAGGAAAAAAGGAAAAGAAGTAGTTAGAGCGGAAGATATTTATCTAAATGAAGAAGAAACACAAGAATTTATTCGAAGTGGTTTTGAGAGAACATAGAAAAATAAATATAACTTGTATCAACTATGTTTATTTGAAAACAGAAGTAGAATTGTAAGCAGCATCAGTCAACATGAAGTTAGTTGTATTGATAAAGAAGTCATACTTAATCTAATTAGTAAAGAAGCAGTTACTCATTTAGGAAAATCACATTTTATTCAGATTCATATAGGAACAATATTAATTGGAATAACAGGATTAACCAGAGTACAAGTAGGTACAAAAGCTTTAGTTTACATATATGATGATAGATGGGATAATCACCAACAAGCAGCAATAGCAACAGCTGAAGTAGACTTAAGTTCAAAGTTAGCAGTCATAGGTTGTATTCCAAATTATGTTATGATGAAGTAAATATCTTAAAGTGAGCATAAGAACAAAAAATTATAATATGAAAGGAAAGTATAAAAATTTGTGTATTAGCTTAATGTATATAGGTAAAGTGTCTGATAGATATAATCATAAGTTTAATTTAGAGTTTCAAAATTTAGTTCAAACATTTGGCAGTAAACATGTAAATATGATAAAAGAAAAACCCGTAGATAATAGTTTTTTAGAAGGAACTAAGTGGACATTGCCTAATTTACAAGTAACATCAAATAGACAACCAGATAAAGTACAAATATATGAAACTAGTACATGTCAATCAATAATTAGGTTTAGTAATTATAAGCAATTAAAAAAAAATAGAAGAGGATGAGAGTGAAATCGAAAATGAGAGTATACATATGGCTTTTGATAATTTAGATATTAATTTAGTTGAACAAAATTTTGATCATTTAGATGAAGAACAATATTTGGAAAAATATAAGACATATGATTTAGGACTACATAAAATTTCAGACGAAGAAATAAAAATTCTTAGAAATAGGAGTAGAACACATTTTAGGATCAAAAGAATATAATAATTTATTAGAATTGAAAACAGAATGTAATCCAGCAGAAGAAAGTAGTACATCAGGAGTAGAAAATCCAGGACATGTAAGTAGAACTGATCAACAATTTTTTAGACCAACAAATGAACTATATAATGAAAAAGCAAAAGTAGACTATATGGAAGAAAGTATGATAAAACCTAGAAAAAATAGGATTCCATATTTGTGAAGGTTAGAACAAATTAATATAGCTGGTAATATATTAAATTTAGATAATGTAGATCCACAAGATTGGGAAAAAACAATTGAGAGATGAGAAAAAGGTTGCGTACATGCAGCATTAATGTTAGATTTTAGTAATTTACAAAATATGTTAGATTACTTTGAGCATACTTTGGATAGTTTAGTTTTTGATTATTTACAGTCATGGAAAGTTCAAAATCCAGAACAGCATCAGGCAGCTAAAACACATTTTAATATTGATGATTTTGTTACTTTGATTAAACAAGAGTTTTTAGATCATAATAGGTTAGATGGCAGAAGCGAACAAGAACAAATAAGAGCAATAAGAAAGTTAGAACAATTACAAACTTGCGATTTACAGTATATAGCTGAGTATACCACATATTTCTTTAAATATTTAGGATGAACAGGTAGAATTAGTGATATTAATTTATTAGATACTTATATGACAAAAATAAAAGGACCAATAGGTGAAAAGATTTGGAATGAATGGCAAAAGCATCCAAAGAAAAATGATATTGCTATAGGACCTAGAATTCAACATGTATATGATATACTCAGACAAAAGTGTAGTCAAATAAAAGCTAAGAGACAAATTAGGAAACAATTTTACATGTGTTGTAAAAATATATATTTACTACAACAATATGGTTGCTATAAGAAAAAACATAAGAAAATATACAAAAAGAAATATAAGTCGTATAAACCCTACAAACAACATAATAATTTCAGCATAAGACCTTCAAGAACATATAGGAAAAGAAAATATATTCCAAAACAATTTAGAAAAAGAAGTGGCAGATCTTGGATTAGAAAATATAAAGCACCAAAAGATAAGAGTAATTGTAAATGTTATTCATGTGGAGAAGATGGACATATTAGACCTAAATGTCTAAAATTAGGTAAACAATCGAAAGAAAAAAATACATTTAATGAAGTTGTTTAAGTTAGAAGAAGATGAGGATATTCGGTCAATATACAGTTTAGATAATTTAAGTGATAATGAGAGTTTTATAGTATAGAGAGTATTAACATGATAGATTCAGACTCAGAAGATTCAAGTAGCGCAAATAGTGATCTAGAAGAGTATATGTGTGCATTTATAAAAGAACAGCATGAAGAAGAATATAAATACATCAATTTAGGTTGGCCAGAAAAATGTCATTAATGTAGTAAATTAGTTGCAAATAAATACTATAATACATATTCAATATTATGTGAAAAATGTTATAATAATAGGTTATTAGAAGTTAATTCAGCAGAATCACAAGAAAATACTGAAATATTAAGAAATATTGTTCATAGTATAGAAAAACCAAAAAATAGTTCTTTAATTACCATAAATTGCGAAATAGAATTAGCAAAAGAACATAAGAGACAAATGATAGCTATGATAGATACAGGGAGTACAAAGAGTGTCATAAGAGAAGAGTTAGTAACAGAAAAATATAGACAAAAATTAGCAAAACCAGTAAGAATAACACAATTTGATGAGAGACCAAATTACTTAACACGTTGTATAAATAATGAGTTTATTAAAGTAGAAAAACAACAATTTAATTTATCATTAACATTTGTTTCACCAGTAGGATCATATCCATTTATTTTAGGTTTAAACTTTTTGAAAAGTTTGCAAGGTTTTTTATTTATGAACCCTAACATAACATTTTTCAAAAGAGGCATTACAATAATTGACCAAAGTGATACTATAGAAGCATATAAAAACATAAGTATAGAAGAGCCTAGTGGCCAAGATAGTTATCATTTAGAAGATACAAAAGAAAATGATGAGCATAATAACTTAGAAGAGTTTGATGAAGACATATTTGAACATGAATACCCGATTTTAGAAGAAGAAACATGTATAGAAATATTACAGTTACATAGACCAAAGAGTTTAGAAAAATTGTTACAATTAGTAGAACAAACTAGGATTATAGGAGAAGATCCACAGTTACATTGGAGTAAAAATAAAATACTAGCAAAATTAGATATAATTAACCCAGATTTAACCATTAAGACGGCTGATATGCCTTGTAGTCTAATAGATAAACAAGAGTTTGAGCAGCAAATAAAAGAGTTGTTAAATTTAAAAGTAATTAGACCCTCTAAGTCTAGACATAGATCAACATCATTTATTGTAAGAAAACATTTAGAACTAAAGAGAGGTAAGGCTAGAATAGTTTATAATCACAAGAGATTAAATGATAATACATACGAAGATAGTTATAAATTACCAAATAAGGATGAGCTTATAAATAAAATTCAAGAGAGTAAATATTTTAGCAAATTTGATTGTAAATCAGGTTTTTGGCAAATAAGATTAGCAGAAGAATCAATTGAGTGGACAACTTTTACTTGTCCAAAAGGACATTTTGAGTGGTTCATTATGCCATTTGGACTTAAAAATGCTCCATCGATCTTTCAAAGAAAGATGGACCAAATTTTCAAGAACTATGATAATTTTTGTAGTGTTTATGTAGATGATATTTTAGTACATAGTAAAAATAAAAATGAACATAGGAAGCATTTAGAGATAGTATTACAATAATTTATCAATAATGGAATTGTGATTAGCAAAAATAAAATAGCATTAGAAAAGCAAGATATAGAATTTTTAGGAATGTATATCAAGACAGGTACAATACAATTACAAGATCATATAGCTAAAAAGGTCTTAGAATTTCCAGACAAATTAGAAGATAAGAAACAGTTACAAACATTTTTAGGATTGCTAAATTATGCAAGAAATTTTATCCCTGATTTAGGAAGAAAAATAGCAGTATTATATAGTAAAACTAGCAAAACAGGGCAAAAATATTTTAATAGTGAAGATATTAAATTAGTTCAAAAAATAAAAGAAGAAATTACTAAACTTAAGCCATTAACATTACCATTAGATGATAGTTACAAGATAGTTGAAACAGATGCTTCATCATTATGATGGACATGTATACTATACCAGAAAAAGCATAGGGAGTCTCCAAAGTCTGACGAACAAATTTGTAGATATTCCTCAGGAAAGTTTAGTGATGTACCATTAACAGATTTAGAAATTTTAGGGATAATTAATTCACTTGAAGCATTTTCTTTATTTTTACATAATGAAGTATTTATGATTAGAACAGATTGTCAAAATATAGTTTCTCATTATAACATGATGTTTGTACCATACTTGACCAATCCCGAAACTACTGAGCACCGGTCAACGTTATACCGTCAAGGATCCATAAGAGTTTCCCTCAAATTAGAAGCCAATCACAACACGACACGTGTCAAAGTCAGAATGAAACTAGAAACTTTATTCTATAAATAGAGATCATTCTCTCACAATATTTCCTAATGTCATTTGTACTAAATCATTCACTAGTACTCACTAAAGGAGAGCTTGAACCTATGTACTTGTGTAAACCTTTCATAATTAATGAGAACTCATCTAATCCGTGGACGTAGCCAATCTCGGTAAACCACTTACATCTTGTGTTTGCTTCCTTGTCCTTATCCATTTACATATTTATCCACACTAGTGACCAGAGCAATCTAATGAAGGTCACAAACTTGACACTTTCTGTTGTACCAAAGTCCTTACTGATTTTGTGCATCAACATTTGGTACCGTCTATGGGAAACGACAAGAAAAACTATGTCGGTTCTCTTTCATTTTTTCATCTCACTACCGTAAGACCTTATCACTATCCTCCGTGAATCTGCAAAATCAAAAAAAACCCAGAAACAGAAAAGATACCTAGATCCATCTCGCTGATCTCTCTCCCCTATTTCTCTATCTAAAACTTTATTTGCAGATCTTGAGAGTTAAATCAGAAGGCATCATCTCCCTTCGAATTGAAGCATAGGCCATTATATAGCTTCAAAAACTCCAACCTTTCTCTATTCAAGCCTAGAACGTTACCAGTAATCAAAGACATCAAAGCCATGCAGTACATGTGATATGCGATGAACTGTGCACATCAATGCCCGAGATCTGCCATTAATGGCCCCTGTCGCCACCGACAGTCGATTCAAATAGCTCCTGAAGAAGTACGGCAAGGTCGCACTGGGCGTCCATTTCTCAGTCTCAGCTGCCTCGATCGCAGGTCTCTATGTCGCCATCAAGTGCGACGTCAGCGTCGAATCGTTGCTCGCCAAGCTTCACATGGGGAGCGTGTCCTCCAAAGACGAAACCCCCAAGCTTCACATCGGGAAATGGGCAATCGACGGCTGTGGTGGTGGAGAGGGAGAGGAATCAGACGGCTGAGCTCATAGCTTCGACTGGTGGGGCTCTGACATTGTCTTTGCTCTGCAACAAGGCTCTGTTTCCGATTCGAGTTCCGATCACTCTGTTCATCAAGACCGGTGGTCTATGAAATATCTTTGCCTGCAATGGGTAAGCAGCGGTTCCTCTGTCTCTGACGCTCGGGTTCATCGAATGACACCCTCTCTCTCTCTCTGCAAACGCCGATGGCTGAGAGACCCAAATTGTAGATCCGTGACCTTTTATTTTCGTAGGCGGAATGAAGACAGACAGCTGCACAACCGGAAGAATTTGCTCGTCGGTAGCCCGGAACATCGCGCTTCAGGGCGGGCTTCTTATCAACCACGCGTGCGTACACCTGTGTCAGGTAATTGACTTAGGTGCGCGTAGGTTTCGGTTCGACCCACTTCTTGGGACTCCCTTCCCGACCATCCTTAATTGGATCCCTCAGTGAGTCCCGACTCAATTGGATCCCTTTCGAACCTCGAGGAGCTTGTCCTCGACAACAACCGCCTCGACGATGCAATCTCATAGAGCTTGCACGACAAGTAACGGGTGAAGGTTCAGTAGACTGCATTCGGTGCATTCAGTGCTTAACAGGATGAACAAGCTTACCAACAAGGCTGACACTTTTGCCCATGGAGTCAAAGAACATGAGAAGTTGAGTCACATAATAAATTATTATTTGATTCAACTGTACAGTAAGACTAGGGCCCAAGATCATAGAGACAGTGAAGGGGAAGTTGAGGTTAGACACTGAGATTGTAAAAGCAAGATGGGCGTTAGAGGTGTTCAAGCACGCATTCAGCGCTAACGCAGTAGAGAAGCTGCTCAAGGCATCCCAGTGTTATTGGTCGACCACGGCGGGTCCTATGAAAGGCATCATCTTCATCTCGACCGACAAGATTGCGTTTTGCAGCGAAGAAGTAATCATGTGCAAGTCTTCGGTCTCCATATTTGAACAGGGGAATGATAATCATGTGCTATGGGTCCTCTTTCAAAAAAAAAAAAAAAAAAAAAAAAAAAAGAAGCAGAAAGCATGGCTACCCACTAATGCATAACAGCCTAAGCTCCAAGTTGATTAAGGGAATCAACTTGGCACGATGACAACGCAGAAGATGCCCACCAACTTTCATCATGCATGTTCCCACTCTTCACAGACAACACCATGATGTTAAAGGGAAAAGAAAAGGCAAAAGAGAAAGCAAAAGTAAGGAATAAACACCCCTACCAGAATGATGTGATTTACTTTTTTGACAGATGTATGATGTAATTTATTTTCCTTATCTCTCGGAGACATTTGTATAAACCCCACCAGAGGGTAAAAAAAAAAAAAAAACGTCAAGCCCAAAATAAATGGGCTGATATGTTGTGTGGAGGGCGAAGGCCCATAGGCCCAAAATAGCACCAACCAGGTGATTAAAAGTACGCTCAGTACTCCATAATTATTCGACAACCTGCCGCTATTACCACCAACTAGGTGATCAAAAGTATTCCCAGAATTCCAAAATTATTTGGCAACCTGCTGCTATTACCACCAACCAGGTGATGAAATGTACAACCCGTACTCTAATATCATTTGGCAACTAGCCATTCATGCCACCAACTAGGTGATGAAATGTACAACCCGTACTCTAATATCATTTGGCAACTAGCCATTCATGTCACCAACCAGGTGATGAAATGTACAACCTGTACTCTCATTCATGCCCCCAACTAGGTGATCAAACGTACGCCCAATACTCTAAATTATACATGAGCATTACTCATGTCATTCATACATAAACATTCATGAGCATCACTCATGACAATCATACATAAACATTCATGACCATCATTCATGAGCATCACTCATGTTAACATTCATGAGCATCACTTATGTTAACATTCATGAGCATCACTCATGACAACATCCATGAGCATCACTCATGTCAATCAACATAAACATTCATGAGCATCACTCATGTTAATCAGCTTCAAAATCTTCATTTACAGAGCTTCAGCTTAAAAAACTTCATTTACAGAGCTCTAGCTTCAAAAGCTTCATTTACAAAAGCTTCAGCTTCGAAAGCTTCATTTACAGAGCTTTAGCTTCAAAGCTTCATTGGCAAAACTTCACCTACAAAGCTTCAGTGCAGGGTATACAAATACCGCCTCCGAATAACCACAACTTCGGCCCATACATGGATTCAATTTGAAGTCTCCAGCCAACAGACTCTATTGACCGAAGACTTAGGGGACTACATTATGTACCATATATTGGGCCTCAACTGGGCCTCATGAAAAATACATGGGGGACTCTAGCCCATTATTCATGTATTGAGAAGCGAGCCTTTATTCTATAAAAGGGACTCCCTCACTATTATTAGAGAGCATCAACTCTAGCCCATCATTTATGTATTGAGGAGCGAGCCCTTATTCTATAAAAGGGACTCTCTCACCATCATTAGAGAGCATCAACTCTTGCTCATCATTTATGTATTGAAGAGCGAGCCCTTATTCTATAAAAGGGACTCCCTCACCTTCAACGCCAAAAACCGAGCCAACCAAGGCAACATAAGCCACAAGTAGAGCAGCCTCGCATAATGTGCTATTTTTGGTTGAGCATCATTTCGGATTGGGCACCGCCTCATATCGATTATCAGTCTTAGACGACATCTAGTTACTTCGGCCAACATATGGACTGAATTTCAAGTCTCCAACCAAAAGACTTTCTTGACTGAAGACTTGGGGGACTACTGTTTATACCATATTTAGGGCCTCGTATTTAGACCTCGTATAAATACTCGGGGGACTTAAATGTAATTATGTAATAAGGGAAGGGGCAAATATGTAATAAGTGAGAAGCCTTTATTCTATAAAAGGACCCCTCACCCTCACAATTAGGAGAGGCCAATTTCTAGGCCCTCTCACCATCTCTCAAAGCTCTCACTCTCAGAGCTCTCTCTCCCTCAAATAAATACATAATCAGTATGGATGTAGCCTAAACCTTGGGGTGAATCACGATACATCTTGTGTTATTTACATTTATTGCAGATTCACGGTCGGATTTACGTTGTTCCAAGACCTCCAGATTTACGTTGTTTTAAGCAAAGACAAAACAAAAGCTTGGTTTACAACTCTATACTGGAAGGGAAGACCCAATTGAACACCTTAACTTCTTTGAGTCCACCATGGCATATCGGATGCACACCGACGAAGAGCGATGTCTTCTCTTCCCCTCCACCCTTTCTAGCGGAGCTCTAAACTGGTATTGCCGTCTTCCATCTGAGACAGTAGACTCATTTGAGGAACTGAGGAAACTGTTTGTCTCTCAACACATCTTCCAGACCGATCGCTTGCATTCTGCAGATGACTTGTACACTATTCGCCAGAAGCTGGATGAGTCATTACAAGAGTATACCGGTCGTTTCAGCCATGAGTATTCTCGCTGCGCTGATGCAGATGACAAGACCGCCCACAAGGCCTTCACGGTAGGCCTACGTGATTGTTTCTTCAAGTACATGATCAATGACAACACTTGGAAGACTTACTCTGAGGTGATGGCACAGGCTTACAACCATGCTTCCATTGAGGCAATGACATATCAAGGGAAACCCCCCACAATCACCCCTTATTAGCAAATAGGGAGTGGAAGCCAGATCCAACCAAATGAGAAGACCTCGACATTCCAAACGGCAGCGGTGCCTCCCTATGCCTTACTTAATACTTTGCCAAGTCAACAGACATATCAATCTTAGGGCAAAAGGAAAGATTTCCATCCTCACCAGTCTCATTTTAGTAAAAGGAGTAAGGGACACTACCGCGATAACCAAGGGTATCGCCATTATAATCCCCGACCCCAGGCAGTCAACACAGTGGGTCAAGCACGTGTCAGGACAGCCCTACCTCGAGGTATGAGGCATACACACATTTGAACGCCACATGCGTGGCCATTTACCCCAGCATAGCACACCTGATACCGAAGCCAAAGCCGAGGCACCCGGATTACAAGCTCACGAAGAACACGGGCACGTTTTGTTATTACCACGAGCATAACGGCAATGACGGCGAGAAGTGTATCACCCTTCGTGATCATATTGAAGTTTTGGCACGTGAAGGAAAAATTGATTAATTCCTCATTCACCCTTTAAGGGGTAACCGTAACCAACGCCAGGTGAATGTGATATATTTCATAAGTGGTGGCACACCCATATCTAAATCTTCCAACAGGGTCATGAAAAATAGTGAACAAGCTTTAAGGTCTGGCCACCAAGTGTTTCACGTGGAAGACATCAGGGAAGGTAAGTATCAAAAGCCTAACTGGGATCCAATATGTTTCTACCCTGAGGAAGAAAGAGGTATCATCTACCCTCATAACGACCCACTGATCGTGGAAGCTCACATAGCCAACTTTGAAGTACGACGAATCCTGGTAGACACGGGGGCTTCGGTCAATATCATGTTTGCTGAAGCTTTTAGGGCACTTAATGTGGCTGAACACTTGCTCGATCGCTTGATTTCCCCTCTGATAAGCTTCTCCGGTGATATCATGCAACTTTTGGGGAGCATACATTTACCTTTCACCATTGGTACATGCCCTTACACAGCTACCATTACCACTAACTTCCTGGTGGTTGATTGCCCAACGACATACAATGTCATCTTCGGACGCACATGCATCAATGATCTCAAGGCCATGGTATCCACACATATGTTATTGATGAAATTTCCAACCCTATATGGCAATGATTACATCAAAGGAGATCAACTTAGTGCACGATCATGTTACAACACTTCGGTCAAGCAACAACACCTGCCTGTGCCCAAGGAAACCCTTTCTATACATGACCAAGTCATAAAGACCAGCCCAGATGAAGCCAACTTGGATCTTCACGGTGGTAATAGTCAACCCGACGATCCTCGAGATGACTCTTTCACCCAACAAGCATAACCCGCTGAAGATCCTCGAGATGACTTTTTCTCCTGCTCCAAAAGGTCTTGTCGAGAATGTGTGTTGATTACACTAACTTAAACAAATGATGCTTGAATGATAACTTTCCTCTTCCTCTCATAGACAGACTTATAGACCTTACGGCAGGGTGTGAGCTTTTAAGCTTCATGGATGCTTACTCAGGATACAACCAAATCCTCATGAACCCTCTGGACTAAGACCACACAACCTTCACTACTGACAGGGGACTATATTGCTATAAAGTCATGCCCTTCGGCTTAAAGAATGCAGGAGCAACTTATCAGAGACTGGTCAATTCAATGTTTGCTAAACAGATTGGGAAGAGCATGGAAGTTTACGTTGATGATATGCTAGTCAAGAGCAAACATGCTAACCAACACATCACCAACCTATTTGAAACTTTCACCATTATGAAGAGGTATCGAATGAGGTTGAACCTCAACAAATGTGCCTTCGGCGTAGGCTCTGGTAAATTTTTAGGCTTCATGATAAGCCAACGAGGCATTGAGGCTAATCCCAAGAAGATCAAAGCAATCATCGACATGAAGGAACCAGTAACTTCAAAAGACGTCCAAAGCCTTACTGGCAATGTGGCAGCCTTAACTAGGTTCATCTCTAAGGCCACAGACAGATGTGCTCATTTCTTCAAAACACTTAAGGGAAGTAAGAAGTACATTACATTGACTGATGAATGTGCTGAGGCATTCAAGAACCTCAAAGACTACATGAGTAAAGCCCCTTTACTCTCCAAACCTGAGGTTGGTAACACTCTCATTATCTATCTGTCGGTATCGGCTTCAGTAGTAAGTTCCGTTCTCTTTCGAAAGGATGGTAATGTCGAACGGCCTGTTTACTACGCTAGCCAGACCTTACAAGATCCGGAGACACGATACTCCAACATTGAGAAATTAGCTCTAGCATTGGTCATGTCTGCTCGAAAACTTTGCCCTTACTTCCAAGCACACTCCATCATCGTGCTTACCAATCATCCTTTTCGACAGATACTGCAAAGTCCTGACACTCCCGGCCGAATGATCAAATGGGCGATAGCATTGGGTGAGTTTGACATTTCCTACCAACCAAAGCCAGTTGAGAAGGGCCAAGCAGTGGCAGACTTCATCGCCGACTTCACATATCCTGTTGACATTGTTTCTACGCCTAAAGAAGTTGTTTCATTACCCTCGGAAGCTCAGAAAATAGAACCAACAGCCCCAGCATGGAGTTTATATGTTGATGGCTCGTCCAACCAATAGGGTTATGGAGCAGGACTAGTTCTTACGACCCTTGACAAAGTGGCGATGGAGTATGCTCTTCGTTTTAAATTCAAGACGTCGAATAATGAGGCCGAATATGAAGCCCTCCTAGTAGGCTTACGTTTGGCCAAACACCTTGGGGTTAAACGAATTGATATCTTCAGTAAGTCCCAATTGGTGGTTAACCAGGGTCACCAACAACTTTAACGCTAAGGATAACTCCATGGCAGCATATCTGGCATAAACACAATTGTTGCTTAAGCACTTCCATTACCAGATCACCCAAATTCCTCGAGCGGCAAACAGTCATGCAGATGCTTTGGCTCGCCTAGCCTCAGCGGTGGAAGACAAGATTAGGAGAAAAATTCAGGTCGAATTGTTGGCAGCACCAAGCACTATGGCTGCGGAAGTGTGCAATTTACAACATGTGGATTGTTGGATTACCCCGATTTATAGATTCCTTGCTCATGGAACCCTTCCAAATGACAAAGTCCAAACTAAGCAGATTCGATACAAGGTTACCCGTTACTTGATCATTAATGACCAACTCTACAAACGGGGTTTTAACCTACCATACCTAAGATGTCTTGCGCCCGTAGAGGCGGAAACTGTCTTTCGGGAAATATATGAAGAAGTCTGCGGAGATCATACTGGATCTTGATCCCTAGCATACAAGGTTTTTCGCCAAGGATATTACTGGCCAATACTCCACCAAGATGCCATCAGAATATCCCGCTCATGTGATAAGTGTTAACGCTACGCAACTATTCCTCACTCCCCTCCCGAGCCGCTCACTCCTATGATCAACCCTTAGCCCTTCGCCCAATAGGGACTTGATTTGATCGGCCCAATGCCTACAGGGAAGGGTAAGGTTCGCTATGCAATCGTTGCAGTTGACTACTTCACAAAGTGGGTCGAAGTAGAACCCTTGACAACCATTACTGAGGCAAAAACACAAGACTTCGTATGGAAGAACATCCTTTGCAGATTCGACATTCCCAATACGATAGTCACTGATAATGGGCGACAGTTCGACAACAATAAGTTCAGGATGTTTTGCTCTAAGTTCAACATCAACTTATGTTTTGCCTCCCCATCTCATCCCAAGTCTAATGGACAAGTTGAAGCTATCAACAAAATAATCAAGCGAACTTTGAAAACCAGCTTGGACAAGGCTAAAGGTTGTTGGCCAAAATTTGTACCCCAAGTTCTTTGGTCATATCGCACTTCGTATCGAACATCAACAGGAGAAACCCCATTCTCACTTGCCTTTGGTACATAGGAAGTTGTCCCAGTTGAGCTTGAGCAAGCAACGTTCTGAGTCCAGAACTACGTGCAAAGTGAAAATGACAAACAACTTACCCTCAACTTAGATCTAGTCGAGGAACACAGAAATCAGGCTCACTTGAGGAATGTCGCCTACAAGCAGCGCATCTCCAACTACTATGACTCAAGGGTCAAACCTTGTTTTTTCAAAGTAGGGGACTAGGTATTGAAGAAAAGATTACTTTGCGACAGAGTGCCGAGTGAAGGAACACTTAGTCCAAACTGGGATTGACTGTTTGAAGTTGTTGGCATTAGTCGCCCTGGCTCCTACAAGCTTAGAAGCTCCGATGGCAAGACCCTTAGCCATCCATGGAACGTTGATCACTTGAAGTACTATTACAAGTAAGCTCACATTGTACAAGTGTTAAGCTTCAGCCGTTCAACATCCTATGTAATGAAGACTATTTGGCATGAATTCAATAAAGAGGTGATTTAGACAACTCGGTCCTAATCCTCTTACATTCCTAGCAATGAAACACTCGAGTCCAAAGCTTCAACATGAATACTTCCAACATGAAACAAAGTCTAAGTATATGTCAACAAGACTATACAAATAAATGAACAGCTTCACAGTATATTCGTTCAATCATACATTCCAACACATTCATACATAAGCCAACTGTGCTTTAAAAGGGTTCAACATACTTTGTGTCATTCGACACTTGCTACAATGTGCCTAGACACCTTGCCCTTATTCTTACCAACCAGGTGATGAAATGTACAATCCGTACTCTCCTTCATGCTACCAACCAGGTGATGAAATGTACAACCCGTACTCTAATATCATTTGGCAACTTGCCACTCATACAACCAACCAGGTGAAGAAGAAACTCATCTTCATGCCACCAACCAGGGGATGAAGTGTACAACCCGTACTCTCCTTCATGCCACCAACTAGATGATGAAATGTACAACCCGTACTCTAATATCATTTGGCAACTTGCCACTCATGCCACCAACCAGGGGAAGAAGGAACTCATCCTCGTGCCACCAACCAGGTGATGAAAGGTTATGAAGGAACTCACCTTCGTACCACCAACCAAGTAATGAAAGCAACTCACCATTCATTCCACTTACCAGAAGACGAGTGGTATAACTTGTACATGTGAACTCCTAGCATTCACAAATAATTAAAAACCCTCAAGCTTGACAACTCAACTAGGGGAGCACTTATGCCCAACAAGAGTTATAGTCACCAACAAAGTCTTATTGCAAGCCAACAACAGCTTCAGTGCATGGCATACGAAGATCAAACTATTCAGCCCTTTTGCATCTGCTTCAAACATTTCCCTTCTGTAACAATGCAAACACTACAACTCATAGAAAACTTCACACACTCTTGATCAAGACAGTGTGAAGCAAAACCAATTTATGGTGCCAACAAGAGCTTCATCAATGGAGGGCAACCATAATTCTCAAAAGCTTCACACACTCTTAATCAAGACAGTGTGAAGCAAAACCAATTTATGGTGCCAAAAAGAGCTTCATCAATAGAGGGCAACAACAAATCTCAAAAGCTTCACACACTCTTGATCAAGACAGTATGAAGCAAAACCAATTTATGGTGCCAACAAGAGCTTCATCAATGGAGGGCAACCATAATTCTCAAAAGCTTCACACACTCTTGATCAAGACAGTGTGAAGCAAAACCAATTTATGGTGCTAACAAGAGCTTCATCAAAGGAGTTCAACCACAATTCTCAAAAGCTTTACACTATCTTGATCAAGATAGTGTGAAGCAAAATCAATTCATGGTAACAACAAAAGCTTTAACTCCAAAGCTTCACCTACAAAGCTTCAACTCCAAAGCTTCACCAACGAAAGCTTCATCAATGGAGGACAACTACAAATTCTCAAAAGCTTCACACTATCTTGATCAAGATAGTGTGAAGCAAAATCAATTCATGGTACCCAACAAAAGCTTCAACTCCAAAGTTTCACCTACAAAGTTTTAACTTCAAAACTTTACCTACAAAAGCTTCAACACAAAAGCTTCACCCACAAAAGCTTCAACACAAAAGCTTCACCCACAAAAGCTTCAGCACAAAAGCTTCACCAACAAAAGCTTCATCAATGGAGGACAACTACAAATTCTCAAAAGCTTCACCTACAAAAGCTTGACCCACAAAAGCTTGACCCACAAAATCTTGACCTACAAAAACTTCACCCACAAAAGCTTGACCCACAAAAGCTTGACCTCACAAAAGCTTGACCTACAAAAGCTTCACCCACAAAAGCTTCACCCACAAAAACTTCACCCACAAAAGCTTGACCTACAAAAGCTTCACCCACAAAAGCTTGACCGGAGACTTAGGGAACTCCTACCATATGCTACTGCACCTTGATTCTCGGAAGTCTCACGACCACTCAATGACTTGGATTTTTTAGGTCTCCAAACAAGAAGTTTTCCTTACTCGGGAAATTAAGGGAGCACTACCTCAACCTACATGCTTCACTCACAAAGCTTCAACAAAAGGAAAAATTCAAAGAACTTAGTGAAGAAGGCCTTGGTGTATTTAACACAATACGTTGAAATGAAGCAAAGCTTGTTTATTGATATCTCTGATAAGTTACAAATATGTACATATACATGAATCAAAATAAACAAACAAGAGGGAGCCTTCACAAAGATTACTCAGGAGAAGTCTCAGCAGTCAGCAGAGCCGCAGAAAGAAGAGGCACCAGAGGGTGATTATTCAGAGCCTCAGTACTAGGCAGAACCCCAGAAGGAGGAGGCACCGAAGGTTGATCATTTGGAGCTTCATTATGCGGTACAACCCCACAAGATGAAGGCAATAAATGCCTTTAGAACAAACCCACAAACCTCTGATGATCAAGTAAAATCTGACCATCAGATTCCTGCAGTTGGTCGAGCTTCCTCTTCATGTTTGTAGCATAGTCATGTGTGAGCCTGTGCAGCTGTTTATTCTCATGCTTGAGCCCTCTGACCTCCTGTTTGAGCTTATCACTTCAGTCGCCAATGATTCAACTTGGCGGGTTCGAGCAAATAGGCATTGGGCCATAGTAGACACAAAACCTGCACACTGAACACTGAGAGCCGAAGAATCCTTAACAGCCAACTCATCAGACCGTTTGTAAAGTAGTCTGTTATCTTTGGGAGTGAAAAGGTTCCTGGCCACCACCGTAGCGGTCATATCATTCTTCATCACAGAGTCCCCAACGGTAAGATGACTAGTAGGGGATAAGAAAGATGAGCGCCATATGTTGTCTTGAGAAGGCATGGCTGCCTCTTCACCAAAGTTCACGTCAAAACGACGGTCGGATGGGCCAGACATTCTCAGAAATGATGAAGGAGAAATGAGGTGCAATAAATCTCTGAAGTAAGGGGAAAATTCCTACAAGCAATAACTCTCTGAATGTACTCCTTGCACACAATTGGTGCCCTTATAAAAGAAAGGGCAACACGGTCGTTGGTTCAAAAATCAAAGAGGCACCATTCTCCGGATTCCAAAGAGGCACCACTTTCCACACGCAATATCAGCTTCTCGGGTACCACATATAACTTTGCTAAAGATCTCTGACAAAGTTTAGACACATAAATTTTGAAGGTCCAGCTACCGTACTATTACCTACAAGGGTAAAGGAACAGCACCACTGCTTGATAACTAGAAAGTCTCAATGTGTGTCAACCTCCGTGCTCCGTGGCAAGGCAGACTGGCAAAAATGCCCAACCTTTACTCACATTCGAGAAAACACTCCCAACAAGATTGCTTGCTCAAAAATCGAAAAGGCACCGCTTTTTGAATCTCGAGAGCTAGACTCCCAACAGGATTACGTGCTAAAAAATCGAAGAGGCACCGCCATTTGAATCTCGAGAGCCAGACTCCCAACATGATTACTTTCTTAAAAATCGAAGAGACACTGCTCTCCGAATCTCAAGAGCCAGACTCCCAACATGATTGCTTTCTCAAAAATCGAAGAGGCACCGCTCTTCGAATCTCGAGAGCCAGACTCCCAATAGGATTACGTGCTCAAAAATCGAAGAGGCACCGCCCTCGGAATCTCGAGAGCTAGACTCCCAACAGGATTACTTTCTCAAAAATCAAAGAGACACTGCTATCCGAATCTCAAGAGTCAGACCCCTAACAGGATTGCTTTCTCAAAAATCGAAGAAACACCGTTTTCTAAATCTCGAGAGCCAGATCCCCGACAAGATTGCTTGTTCAAAAACCAAAGAGGCACAACTCTCCAAACTTCGAGAGCCTGATTTCCTTGGATAAAGCTTGTCTGCAATCTTCACACGCAACATCAGCTTTCCAGATACCACATACCACTTTTTCAAAGTGCTCTGACAAAGTTAAAACACGTGAAGCTTGTAGCTCCCACTACATTGCTATGACCAAGAAGGGTAAAGGAATAGCACTACTATTTGTTGTTAGGGAGACTCCTATATATGTCGACCTTCATCCTCCACAGCCAGGCAGACTTGCAAATAAAAAAAATGCTCAACTTTTCTTCACATCTGAGAGGGCACTCTCAGCAGAGTCTCTCGAAATACTCAGCTTCTTTTCCTCCCGATAATACCTCTGCAAACAAGCCATACCAGAGCAAGAGTATCTCATATCATCAGGGTTAAAAGCAAGAGCATCCCATATCATGCTTTTTCCCTGTCTTTTCCTTTGGCCTTGTTCTTACCTGCTAGACAAGGAGAAAGAAAGCAATCAGTCAGCACTTGGAATCAAGCTTCCAGTCAGGAACTGACTGCCTGGAACCCCTTGCCTGTTTACTTACCTGACATTGCTCTCGAGTACTCATCTTCAACATCTTATGCTTCCAGAGAAGATACCACATCTGCCTGAGGAACAAATAAGGCAAGTGAGAAGGATACAATGAAGCATGTGAAGACAAGCGTAACAGAACACGTGCCGATACATCCACTACTTTGTTAACAACAAAAGTATCCCATATCATCAGGGTCGAACATACTTTAGATTTGATGGACTTGTTTTAACCCTCAAATTCTTGAGTCGGTCTTATACTCTGGAGGAAACCAGAAAACCCTCTAGCCCAGTTCAAGAATACGCCTATGGAAAGTTACTTCTTCAAAAGCAAAAGTATCTCATATCATCTCTTCTCCATTTGTTTCTTCTTATCCTTGTTGCTGTTTACGACACAAGGAAAAGGAGAAAAATCAACCAGAAGCCGAAGTTGAACCTCCGATCCAGGTTGCTTGCTTGGAAGTCTGATTACTTACCTTGTCTGTTACTTCCTTTGGCAAATCTCCTAACTCGGCGACTTGGGGGACTCCTACTATAGGGTTTTGTATCACACTTGACCAAGCCCGAAACTACAAGTAAGTTTCAAGTGAAGTTGATACATTACCTTGTGCATCTTCATCGGTTAAAGATATCACCCCTGGATGGAGGAAAAGTACTTCCAGAGAAGATGCCACATCTACGTATGAGACAGATAAGGCAAGTGAAAATGATACCACACTTCGGTACTTAGAAGTTTTGTGATTACTCAATAGCTTGGATCTTGCAAGTCCCCAACCGATGAGCTTCCCTCACTCGGCAACTTAGGGGAGCACTGTTTGTATCATACTTGACCAATCTCGAAACTACTGAGCACTGATCAATGTTATACAGTCAAGGACCTAGAAGAGTTTCCCTTCAATCAGAAGCCAATCACAACACAACACGTGTCAAAGTCAGAATGAAACTAGAAACTTTCTTCTATAAATAGAGATCATTCTCTCATAATATTTCCTAATGTCATTTGTACTAAATCATTCACTAGTACTCACTAAAGGAGAACTTGAACCTATGTACTTGTGTAAACCCTTCACAATTAATGAGAACTCATCTACTCCGTAGACGTAGCCAATCTGGGTGAACCACGTATATCTTGTGTTTGCTTCCCTGTCCTTATCCATTTACATATTTATCCACACTAGTGACCGGAGCAATCTAGCGAAGGTCATAAACTTGACACTTTCTGTTGTACCAAAGTCCTTACTGATTTTGTGCATCAATACATGATACATGCTAATAAATAGGCAGCCCGAAGATGGGTTAATTTTGTTGATTCAATTACAGGAAATGGTTTTAAACCAATATTTGAACATATAAAAGGTAATGACAATACATTAGCTGATATCTTATCAAAATTAATTTGTTGAACAGGTATGAAATATCGTGGACCATCATCAGCAAATAGCACAAGGCTGCAAGGCAGAAGAGTTTCTTTCAATGGCATAATGATGCACCATCAACATCCATCATTCAGTGGATTTCAAAATAGCATGAGTAGACTAGCATCACCACCAGTACCTACGTTCAATTTTAATGGCAATATTGTTGAAGGAATCAGAAATCTAACTTTGAGATATAGGTCAAGGGTACCAGCGCTTTCTGATAAGCAGCAGGTTCTCTTAGATAATTTTTGGAATATCCAAATTAAGCAGCCAAACATGAGGTTAGGTCATGAAAAATTAATTAGAGCCTTGGAACAAGAGTTTGATAGCTTTAATTTTAATTTCCACCAAAACCAGCAGCATACTCATTCTCTATAGCACAACCTTCAAGTCATCTCTAGGGACCATGAGTCATTACTTGGTAAGTTTACCAAAATGAACCAAGAACTCCAATCTCTTAGAATGCAGCAAAAGGCAAGTGACACCTTGAAAAGAGAATTGAAAATAGGTTTAGAAATTGATCAGCATAAGAATAAGGGAAAATAGGTTATTGAACCCATAGAACAAGAGACTAATGAGCCTATAGAAGAAATTAAGATTGAGCTCTTAGAAGAAGACGTTGAAATGGAGCAACACCAAAATAATGAGCAGCATGAGGTTCTGAGTGACAAAGAAAAACAAGAAAAATATGAAAGTTTTCTTAGGAATATATCTTTAGACTTAATATTAGATGATGTTTTATTAGAAGAAATTTCAAAAGCAAAATTAAGAATAATGCCACCAGATATGCAAAATGAGATCCTGAGCAGAGCATCACAGTTCATGAAGGAGTTACAATGACAATTACAATGTGCTTTGTATGAGTCCATCTTTGATCCAAAACCATGGATGGATATTATTACAAAGATGTATCCACCATGTCTTTGTGATAGTACAGAAAATTGTATTTGTAAACCAAAGGTTAGCATAGCTGTGGCCATGATTAACATGAGAGATTTTAAATCATGGCATTTTAGTTATGAGCATCAGAAAAAACATAATGTGGTAGAAGTTACCTCTGCCTTACAATTAGAGTTTGGTTATCTCGATAAAATATATATTAACCGTATTTCTCAACTAGAATCTTTTCTTGAAAAGCTTATAAAAGTAGCAGAAGATTATCTAGAAAGGTGGAAAGAAATTTGCATAAGTTTTATTAGTAGTCCTCTAGATTGGTATGTACATATGCATAAGGAGAAAGCTATGCATATAACCATGATCAATGAAGAGTCTTTTAGACTAACACTTATCTCCTCACATAGGTGGACTCCTTCATACAAAGATATTTTAAAATTTAGAGGGATCCAAATGTTTGCCTTATATGAGTTTGAAGATTTTAGGTATAACATGGTACTAGTAGCAGAAGAAGAGGAGATGTATATTTATAGCAAGACAAGAATCAGTCATCAGCCTTATTGGAATCCCCAAAATTTCAAAGAAGAAATAACAGAAATATATTACAAGGTGAAAAAAGATAAAGAAAGAGATGCAAAGCTAGTAGAAGGTGATGAACAGTATTGGAATAATTTGACAGAAGAAGAGCTACATAACATCGACAACATGGAAGCCTAAAGAACTAGTTGTAAATTAGCATAAGTTTAATAGCATAATGTAAAATGATGTATTCCCAGACAGAAATGTCAACATCACTGTGGATCTCGCTGTAATGGCATAAAAGTAAATAAAGAAAAGAGACTGATCCATTATGGACTTTTCATACACAAAATGTCATTTTGATTAAGAATGAATAGTTCCAGGCCCTTTTCGTTAGAACTCCCTTAGATTATTAGCTCCATTTATATGCTGAATTTGGAGCCCTAACCATCTTCAACCTTTGGAGTAAAACCTAAAATTTTTAACCCAAAAAATTTAGGTTTTAACTCAGAAACAACTTTTCTACTCCAACCATTCTAACATAAAATTTTAGTCCCAAATTATTAAAAAATGAATCTCACCCTTTAGATTTAAAGGAAATGAAAATCTATGTTGTCTGATAGAAATAAAGGAGATAGGATTGCATATGGGTGACCGACAACCGCATCAAGTTGGGCCCTACTTCCCTTCAAAGTGTCCCCTTTCCTTGCTTTCTCTTTTTTCACAACGCGTCTACGGGAACAATGGGTTAGGATATTCTAGCACTTAACCCAATTTTAGGAAAAAGGTTGGAATGAAATGGTGGGGGGGGGGGGATAGAAGGGAAATTTTAGAACTTACTCCAATGATTGGAGTTGGTCTAAAGGGCCAAAATGAATTTTTCTTTAAAACAATTTGGCTTAGGAGCTTTGGCAGCTCACAACTTTATACTACAAGGGTGTTTTCTTATCTTTTCTATTTAATAATATTTTGAGATTCAATCATGATCACACGTAACTAATTCTCCATTTGCTAGGGCAAGGTTACGAGTCTTAACTTGAATATATAGTTTATTTTCAATTTACATATGATGTTATGCATGCTTGCTTTAAATTTTCAATCACTCATTTTAAACTATCTATATATCTTGATGCTTGACAAGCATTAGAATGTTTAGACAAGTTTGGATGTAATTTCTGTTGGAATGTCACCATGAAATTGGTTAATGTTTTTGTGATTGATAATTGTAAGTTCACTTAAGGTCAAAATCATGCTCTTAAGGTGGCATGGTTTTTCAAAAGGTTTTCACAAAACTTAATGAGTCTTGCATGCTTATATTTGATCTGAATGGCACAGACGGATTGTATGCTAGATATATGTTTTAGCTTGAATATTATAAGTAGAATATGCATAAGAAAAACATAAATAATTGGCAATACTACATATGATTGTTAATGGTAACTATTAAACTCTAGCGCTTTTTACACCGATTGCTAACTTTAATCTTATTGTCTTTGTTGATTCTAATATTTTACTCATTTGCACTTGTTACTTTAAATTCAAAATTTCAACTTTCTAAATCTTGTATCAAATAATTAATTAAGTCACTTAGTATTATAGTCTAGTGGTATTCATTTTCACTTGTAAGTGAGATGTCTTTGGTTTAATTCTTGACAAAGATGAATTTGAACCACATTATTATTGCTAGTCCAATGTGAAAATGAATATCACTAGATTATGAAATAATTGGGCCCAAATGAATATGAAATAATTGGGCTATCAAGTTCACTTAATATGGCCTGAAAGATATAAATAATAAGTTAGCCTAGTCTTGATTTAATTAAAGCAGTTTTTCTGCACTTTTCTGGAAAAGAAAGAGTTGTTTCTACAATACTCAATTCTTCTCCCAATTTTTTTTAATTTTAAATTACTTTTCTTGTTGTTATTTGAAATATAAGTTGTACTAAATAATGTCTGCGCTACACATAATAATTATTTGTAATTAATCACTTCATTGCTTATTAATATGCGTTACGCGTGTTTGTTACTATTTTTTCATGCTTTTGTAAATTGATACGGATTCGGGTGTTGTGTTAGGGAGCACTTGTCTTTTTTTTTTTTTTTCCAAGTACATTGATATATTTTTACACTAAGAGGAGGGAGAGTGCAGCTAAACCACAAAATAGGCAACCTAATTTAGTATCGAATTCGTCATTTATAAAATTTGAACCTAAAACCTCTCACTTCTTAACCTTATTATTTTTTGTATCACTACGTTTAATATTACATCTAAGTATTGTTTGATATATTATTTGGATATGATTGCCGATTTTGAATGCGATTTGGATCCTAGTGATGTTTTATGGATGATTAATAAATTTTGCTTGTAATGTGAGGAAATGAAATGAAATATTTTTGAACTACTCTTGTGATGGATATTGTGAAGGGGGATCTGGAATTTATGGTAGTGGCTAGGATCTTTTATGTAGTTGAGTCCGACTCATGGTAGGTACAAGGTCTCAGGTCAATCTAAAGTGCACATGATTTTTCTCGAGTAATTCGGAATTAGCGACAAAGAGTTGGACAAAACGACTGACAAGAGAGGGGTTTTCAAAGTACTGCACATTCCAAATCACCAAATAGTGGGAAAATGCATGGTATGGACATTTAGGCTTAGTTGTTTAATTAAACTGATTAACAAAAATAGAGAAGGTATGTTGCATTGCATTCATGCCTATCATTTCATAAGTGTATTGTTTTTTAGTACATCGATATTTTTACACTAAGAGGAGGAAGAGTTCGACAATGCCACACAATGGACAACCTAATTTGGTATCGAATTCACCATCCACGAGATTTGAACCTAAGATCTTTCACTTCCAAGTAAAGAGGAATATCATCAGACTATAGTACTGAGTGACTATATTTAATTACATCTCTGATAATTGATAGTTGTCAATTATACATGTGAAGGTATAAGGTCCCTACTGAGCTGTTTAAGTTCACTCTAATTAAATTTACAAGGTCTACGGACTAGCCTCCTCCATTAAGAACATAAGGAATGACAAAAATCAATGGAATTAATGATAAGGTTGCTGGAGATGAAGGGAGAAGAAATGAATGTCATACATCGTTGAGGGGTTTTAGGATAGAAATAGATAGGATTCATTTCAAATCCAGTACAAATCGAATCTAATCTAATCCCTTAAATTTTTTAATTTCCTATTTTCACATTTCACTCATGTCAACCATAAGTAGGCTCTCATTATGCCACATAAGTAAACTTAATGGTTATTTAACGGAATACATAGAAACAAGCCAAAGTGATGACTTTTTGAGTTTTAGGGGGCAATGTGAGGTCGAAATCTAGTTTCAAGAGTGTGGCTAAATATAAGTCTTTAGTTTATTTTTATTTTAATTACTTGCATTTTGGATTTGGGTTTTCCACCAACCGCAGGCTCGGGGTGTGACATCAAATCTCATGGATGAGGAATTCGATACCAAATTATTATTGGCATGCCCATTGTGTGGCTTAATCCAAATCTTTTTTCACTTAATTTAAATATATTGTTGTGCTTAAAAAATTATATATAGCCCCGAAATTAGAAACTAGATTCACCATGTATCACGAATAGAAGCCTCAATTGTATAGAAATCTTTTAAATATTACGAATTCTAATATGTATTCATAGTAGTAGAAAATGTAAATATATTGGAATTTGGAAGGATTTAACTTATGAATTACAGTTTAAAAATGTTTCTCCTAATTAATGAACAAGTTTCTCTTTCTTTGTGAATCTGAACAAAACATGGGGGAAAGGAATATGTTGAAGATCAGGAAATGTTTGGTCACAAATATGAGGTGCGAGAATGAGTGAGCTAGGCAGGAATCTAAATGATTATATATGTTGAGAGCTTGAACTGGAAGTTGTAGTGCATGCCCATACTCCATGAGAACAAGTACAGTCACATGTTTTGGAAAATTTAAGGTAGTAAAGTGGAAGTTTGCAGAGGGAGGGAGGGAGTGAGGACACTTTTATGGAGGAGGATTCTTTTTGATCCTCTTTGTGAGGATTCTTTCTCAATTCTCCTTGTAAGGATCTTAGGGATACTCATATCATATTCGTTCATCGTACATCGTGCGGCCATTTTTTGTTAGGTACTATTTGTGTTTAATTTAAATAAAAAATTCATAATGATTTATGACTGTATGATGTACGATAAACGGATAGGATGTGAGATTTTCTAGAATTCTCACAAGAAGATCCGGATGGGATCCAAATCCCAATTTTATGGCATTGCATGTGCCAAGTGTCAACCGAAACAATTAAAGGAAAATGGAATTGGGGGCACTGGCGAAGCTACATGGGAGCAAGGAGGGGCGATCGCCCCTCCCCTCGTCGAAAATTAAGCCTGGGAGCGACGATCCGCCCCTCTGGTCACGTCGGAAAACTTGCAGCGCCATAAGGGACAAAGTTCCAATAATCTTAGAGGAGGAGGAAGAAGAATTTCAGCCACCAGAACATAAACTCGTGACCTGTTCTCCCCTCTTCGAACCCCTGCACCTCGCAGATCTCGTACACATGTCGGGTTTGAAGCTCAAAGGAAAAATCGGCGACGCTGGTGTGTGAAGGCATGAGCAAATGGGAGAGGCGCTGGGCTATCCTAATTTTAAACTAGAAGCTTAAAAAAAACAAAAAAGTAAGAATGAGGTCCTAGTTGCTGCAGTCATGGTGTTGGCCCAAAACTTGGGTCTAGTTGATTTAAAATAAAAGGAAAAAGGAATGGGTTGCAGAGGAAAACTACAAAAGGACGAGTTTCAATACTTTGGTCTTGACTTTGGTATTATTGGTCGATACCGCTTTAGTTAAGAGAGTTTTTTTGCTATAAGTATTCTCAAAATACCATTGTGTAACAAAAAAGAAGATAAATGGTTGAGTGATAGCTTTGTTGTTTACAGTAAGAGAGATATTTTTCTTCTATTGATAATAAACTTATTGTGCAACGTTTTCATGACATTAAACATCGCCAACAACAATTGTAACTTGTTTGTATTGATACATTATGAACGACATTTAAATTTTCTACCATATAAAAGGATTTGGTTGTTATATTTTTTTGGAGCCTTTTACTCTTTTAAATTTCGCCCCTTCCCTTGAAAATTCTTGGTTTCGCCACTGATTGGGGGTGTGTTTCATTTAGTGGAGTAGAGAGAGTGGACGTGAAACCATGTGGCTTGGACCCTTGGTCTTTGTGAGCCCCTCATTGCCTACATGCGGGCACGCCGCCTTACATGCAAAACTTGCACTCAATTCCTTGGCTTGAGAGTCTGGAGAAACTTGCAGAGTATACCATGCATGGGAAGAAGGCCAAGGGATTTCGATTAGATCGATTCACTAACTTAATTGAAACCACCGCAGATTCAGCATCTTAGAAAAAAATAATCCGCTTATACTATATCAGAGCATGCGTGGACGATAGGACGCTCTGATACTATATCAGAGCATGCACACCCAACTTCGTGAAATAAGTTTCTAGCTAAATAAATTTGGGTCCATGAAGTATTGTACCTTACACCGCAAAAGAGAGATTGTTCTTAATCTTTTTTAGGAAGGGAGAACAAAAATTGCAGGTTTGATCACCCGGCCCCCTAAGGACACCACACATTCAATCTAAGTTATGATATTGGATCCATAAACTTTAGATCAATGAGAGATTCTAGATTGAAATGTCGTTTTATTTTTTTATGAAATTTTGAGAGAGAAAAATTCGAACTTCAAACATCTCTTATGCTGAGACATATAACTAAAAGGGCATGGCGTAGACACAATCGTTCCTTGAGGGAAGAGCATGCAATAATTGCTAGTAAACTTCAACAGTCGACCAAGCATAAAAACAAAGGAACTTTAACGAAAAACTCCCGGTACTGTTAATTTTAACCAAAAACCACATTTTTACACTAAAAAGTCAATCATGGTACTATTCATTTTACCCTTTATTTTTTTTTTATCGTTAAAATTCAAAGTTTTCAAATTTTTTTTTATTAGTTTTCCTTAAAAACAAAGAAAGAAAATCTAAGCAACGATTTCCAAACATATGAAGCTCTAGCCGCGTAATTAAATAGCTGGAATCATGTATATCGATCTACCTTGAACAAAGTGATGGTACATTGACTTGTCACTTGTGGCTAGTGAGAAAGCATCTTTAATTAAAATGCGACTTTATAAAGTTTTGACTATTTTTTTATTCAACCCTTTTGTCTTGCAAGTCTCATTACAGCTGCAAATCAACAACTTTATTTTGTCTTCTGGTTGGTTGGTCGAGCAAAGATGAACAGCCAGCTATGATCTGAATCTTGATTATTGTACAAAGCAAGATTTAACTGGGGTTGGGCACCGGCCAGGCCGGGTCTGGCCGAGTCCAAATTTGAAGGAACCGGATCCTATCCGTTTTAAAATGTAACGGGCCGGGTTGGGTAGAGAGATTTTGAGTTTGGGAATCGGATCTAACCCGGCCCGTTTCAAACGGGCCGGTTCGGGATGGGTTCACGAGTCCAATTACTTTTTTTTTCGGCTTTTTTGTTGGGTTTGACAGTGGGCTTCTTTTTTTTATTACTAATAACACATTTACATTTACAAGAGAGGCCCACAGACAATACAAACCAACGAAACCAAGCCTAACAGAAAAAACCCTAACAGCCTGCACTGCATCTTCTGCTGTTGCATCCTCCCCCACTGCTGCCATCAGATGGACCACCAAACTCGAACCAGTGGCCTGAAATCAAGCCAAATCGAGCCCCCAAAGTCGATAAAAAGAAGACTTTAACAAGTCCAGCCAGATCCTTTACAATGATTTTCCAAAGCTAAACTAAAATCAAAACCAAAACCAATTAAATCCAGAAAATTTAGAAATTATATCCCTAAATTCAGTAACCCAGAAATTTCAAAAATCCTAATTCATAAGTCCTAAATCCCTGAACTAAAAAAACCAGATAATTTAAAAACCCTAATTTAGAAATTACCTTAATTTGAGAGAAGATGATATGATATTTCGAATCGCAGGATGACGGTGGTGTTTTTGATGGCGGTGATGGGTGGTCACGCTTGGGAGGAGACGTTGGTGATAGTGGTGTTCGCAGGAATACTCGACTCGGGTGGGAGAGGGGATTGAGAATTGAGAGGGACAAGAGTCAGTCTAGACTCTGGGAGAGAGAGATTGAGAAGGAGGACTCTCGGAGAGAGAGATCGAGAGAGATCGAAGGGGAAGACTTTGGGAGAGAAAGATGGAGAGGGAAGACTTTGGAAGAGTCTTCGAGAAATATGTGATGTGTGTGAGATTTGAGTGTGTGCGTGTGTGTGTGAGAGGTTTTTGGATACGGTTCAGGTCGGGGGCCCATGACTTTAGAAAATTGGATCCGGCCCGCCCCTCTGTTTACTTGGACCCTACCTGCCCCGCCCCGTTTTGTATATCAAATAATATGGACCCGCCCCGTACCCGCCTTCAACCACTAATACCCCGCCCTACCCACGGGCCTAGGGCCCGTTTGCCCACCCCTAGATTTAACCCAGCCTGTGGATGTGGAGTTGATTAACATATAATATAATGCATCGTCTTGTATAAACCGGTTTGGTTACATTTTAATCTAGTTAGGCAGCAAATAAGAAGATGAGTGCTCAATTTAAACATTTCCGAACACAAAATCGTAAGGGACATGCATGTCTGTTTAGATGTCAACTTCGTGCCACATGTCGATTAAAGTGCTCGGCATGATCACCTTTCGACCGCTTGAGCCGAGTGATGGATCTAACAACTTTTCGATGCATTGCCCCAAGGCATAGGTCTTCTTAAACATAAACTCTGGCCACGTGTAGATCACCAATAAGGAGGATAGCTTGCGGTTGGACCCCAATTGTAGCCCACTTGCCAATTAAAGCGAACTGAGAATCAAGGCCCATATTTTGTGGGTAAAGAGAGAGGCCTATATAAGGAAAAAGAGCAACCTAAAGAAGGGGTTAGATTCTAAAAAGGATTACCATATTGTGTTGTGAAATTATTCTTGATATATTATGTAACCAAACAAATATATAGCATACATTCTCAAAGGATGAAGCTCATTTATTTATTTATTTTTGTTGGAGGGGACCACTTAAATCTCTTTGTCTTCAAACATCACATACCCAACAGAGTTGACAATACTGATCTTGTATTGACCTCTCTATATTTGAGCGTTAACATCCCATTCCTAAATACTTCATGCTCACGTGGCTAGGGTTTGAGGGTTTTTTTGTAATTAGCTACTAAAAGATAAGATTCACGTATAAAGTTTGAAGGCTAAAAGTTTGCTGATGCTCAACTCAGTTAATTCTGAGTGAGGTTTTAACCATTTATTTTTAGATAATGATTTACATTAGTCAGTTACAAGGAGTCTTATCTCTTATTACAAAAATACAAAATTGAAATATACATGAGATAATGAAAATAATTATTGGTCGAAGAGTTGAAGATAAACCCGAACTCTTCCAGGAGTATGTTCGACATAGTTGTTGCAACAGACTTGAGCGAGAAAAATTGCTTGAGATATTTGAAAACTCATGGCTTGTCACGCTGAGAATGAGATGCTTGGACAATAAGCTAAATGAGTGGAAGACAATCCTTTGGTGAGAAAATCAGCCACCTGATATGTAGAAGCCACATAATTGACAAGTATTTCCTTGCATGTAACTTTTTCATGGATGTAGTGATAATCAACCTCAACATGACGCATATGAGCTTGATAAACAGAATTAGAAGCGACAACAAGAGCACTGATATTGTCACACCATAACTTAGGTTAAGGAAGATAAAGATGAAGATCTTGAAACAGGTTTCGAAACCAAGACAAGGTAGTTGCAGCATACGCTAACTGGCGATACTCTGCCTTCATGCTTAAACGGGAGATCCTTTTTTGTTTCTTTGAACCCAGGAAAATTCCATATCCGCCTGTGGAATGACAGTCATTTGGATCACCTGCATAGTTAGCATCGACATAAGCCATGTTGAGAGACCTAGGGCTATATAGCAAACCATGGTCATGAGTTCCCTTGAGATATCGTAAGATTCTCTTCACTGCAGCCCAATGGACAGTCATTGGAAAGTGCATAAACTGACAAACTTGGTTGATGGCGAAAACAATATTAGGGCTCTTGAAGAGAAGATATTGAAAGGCGCCAACGACATTTTGAAATTTTGTGGCATCAGGAAGAGGATCCCTTAGTGGAGAAACAATCGCCATCAAGTGGATGCTAGTGTTTGAAAAGGTTTACAATTTTTTTTTTTTTTGTCCTTTTGAGAAGGTTGGTTATGTATTTGGTTTGGGAAACATGAAAACCTGATAGTGTCTGATGCATTTCCATTCTTAAAAAATAATATAGTGGCCCAACATCCTTCATGGAAAACATTAAACCAAGTTTTGTGACGAATTTTTCAATTTGAGAGTCATTGTTTCCTGTAACTAGAATGTCATCAAGATAAATGATCAAATAAAAAATGGTGGATCTATCAAAATAAGTGAAGAAAGAAAAGCCTACTTCGGAAGCAACAACCCTAGGTCCTCAAGATGTTGAGAGAAACACTGGAACCATGCACGAGGTGCTGGTTTAAGGCCGTAGAGAGATCGCTGAAGTAGATAATGAACCATGCAAGAACGCGTTTTGTACATCTAATTGACGAAATGACTAGTTGTAGTGTAATGTAACTAAAAGAATGAGACGAATGGCGACATGAGTTACCATAAGACTGAACGTCTCCTTATAGTTGATGCCTTCTTCTTGATGGAACCTATTAGCAACCAAGTGTGCTTTAAATCTTTCAATGGAACTGTTAAACTTCTTTTTAATCCTATAAACCCAATTATTTGAAAGGATGTTGAGATGAGGTTAAAAATGGAACAATGACCCAAAGTGCTAGTCCGTTGGAGCGCTGTGAATTCCTCGGCCATGGCTTGTATCCATTTTGGGAGTTTATTTGCCTTAGTAAAATAAGAGTGTTCAAAAGATTGTTGTTAGTGGCAGCAACATAAGTATATCATGGATTAGGTTTGCAAATTTCGTCTTTAGCCCTTATGAACATGGAGTGTGAAGGTAGTGTTATCAAAGAGGAAATAGGCACTGTATTTGGGATCCCAATATTCGACGAGGTTCTTAGTGGGTGCCGAGTTGTGCTAGGGTTTGGAGAACAATGATTTGGAGGGTCAGGGTCAACGGAATGATGATTTGGGGAAGGTGGGATTTGGATGGTAGGATAGGTAGAGTTTGGTCCAGGGGTTAGATCATTGGTAGTGAAGGTGAGGGATGGTTAGGAAGGCTACTAGGTGCTATTAGTTGGGAGAAGACAGTGATTGTTGGGTTTGTAGTGCAATACTAGGTTGCAACGGCTTAGGATAAGGACATGAGCAATCAATTGTTATCAAGTGATCAAATGGAGTTTGCGTGGCTGAAGTAACAACGAAATTTTTATAAGAAAACATTTTCATTAAAAATAACTTGGTGAGACAAAAACTTTTCGAGTGGAAGGATCCAGACAACGATACCCTTGCCGGTTTAAAGAAAAACCAAGAAAAATACACCTTTTTATCGAAATTGTAGCTTATGATGATTATGTGGACGATGATACAGGAAGCAGGCACATCCAAATACTTATAAATTCATATTGGGGAGGAGTGGAGAACAATTTTTGAAAAGGGCATTCATTATTCAAAACTTTGATGGGTAGACGATTGATTAAACATTTTGCTGTATGAAGGGCCTCAACCCTAAACGTGACAGGTATTGATGCATGAGCAAGTAGTGTAAGTCTAGTTTCTACCAAATGATGATGCTTACATTCTTCTAGGCCATTTTGTTAGGGGTGATGGGAATAATGATGAATCCTATGAAGTGTTAAAAAATTTCAAAAATTATGGCCCATATATTCTTCTCCTCCATCAGTTTGAAATGATTTAATGATCCTGCTAAACATGTTTTCAATGAGTTTCTTGAATGAAACAACGATATATATTAAACACTTCAAATTTGATTGTTCAATGATAAATCCAAGAATATCGTGAATAATCATCAATAAAAACCACATAATATTTAAAGCCATCAATTGAATAAGATGAAGGAGTCCATACATCCAAATGAATTAAGTCTAATGGCAACTTTTAAATTGAACTAGAAAGTTGAAATGGAAGTTTGTGACTCTTGCCTAGAGGGCATCAATGACATAAAGAAGAAGTCATGTGGCCATGAATTGGCAAGTTATTCCTAGCAACTATAAACTTTAAAATTGAAATAGAGGGATGTCCTAATCTAGAATGCCACACGGCATCCGACATGTGACCACCAAAGTATGCAAAGACGCCATTATTGTTTTTGGATAAAAAGCTTGAAAAATGATAGAAGCCGTTTGTACTCCAGCCTTGCAAAAGTATCCTCCCTATTGTTAAGTCCTGAACACAATAAGAATGAGGATATAAGGTTAGTAAGCAATTGTTATCCTAGGTAAAAAGATTAATTGAAATTATATTGGTGGAGGCACTGGGACAATATTAAGTTTTGGAAAGACTAAAGGTTTGATTTGAAGTTTGAATGTGGGATTGACCAATTTTAGAAATGTGCAAACATGTGCCTCCAACCACACTATTCACTTGGTCATTGCCGTTGCATTCTCTGGGATTTGCCATCTGAGCCAAGTCATGTATGATATGGCGCCGAAATCGAATAACCAATTTTGAACCTGGGGTGTTACTGTGGGTTGAGCTTCATTAGATTGAGCAGCAGCAACAAAGGCTGGAGTTTGAGGGCTGGGATGTGACCTTCATATGCCATGTTCAGACGATTGTAATAGTTGGTAGCAGAATAACCATGTCGTGTGCAAATTTGCACTGAACTTTTATAGGAGGGTGAAAACCATTACCACCATGTTAAGGAGTAGCACCAACAACACCATCATTTAGAGCACGAGGTCCTACTTGATTGAAAGTGTCGCGACCATTAGGAAAAGGCCCACGACCACCACGTGCACTGCCAACCTGAAAGCCACGTCCTCTACATCCAGTTGCAGGGCTAGTGGGAGCTCCATCAACAATAAAGACATTGTGGATCTTTTGGTTGTGTTCTACACTGAGGAGTAGTGCCTCCAAAGCGCCATACGAAATGGCTTCCTCCTTAGCTTGAGCAGAAGCTATTGTACCTTTGTACACAGGACACGTTATTGAAGATAATGGCCACTAAGTCAGAGTAAAAAACTAGAAAGGTTCCATCATAAAACCAATTAGCAATATAAAGAGTAGCTCAACCTCTTATAAGACCTTGCAAGGTTTCTCCTTTCACCAATGTGAGACTCTTTTACCTTCACATCTTCACACGCCTTCTCACGTGTGACGAATTTTCAAGTCAAATACGTGGATAACACAAATTGGGTGACGTAAAGCACATGTGGCCGTTGAGTTTCACACGTGGGCTAACCTACTCTGATACCATAAAAGAGAAGTATTCACATATAAAGTTTGAAGGCTAAAAAGTTGTTGATGCTCAACTCAGTTAATTCTGAGTGAGGTTTTAACTAGATGATTTACATAAGTCAACTACAAGGAGTTTTATCTCTGATTACAAATTTACAAAACTGAAAATATACATGAGATAATACAAATGATTATCAGTTGAAGTGTTGAAGATGAATCCCAACTCTTCTAGGAGTATATTCAACATACTTGTTACAACAGACTTGAGCGAGAAATGCTGTTTGAGATATTTGAAAAGTTGTGGCTTATCAGTTATAACGTTATGATAATTATGTAATATTGGAGTGTAAATTTGAACAGTGATACTGTAACACGATTACGATGTCTGAGATTCCATAGAATCTTCCATTACTTTATAATATGATCTCTCATTCCCATGAATTATTTCTTTATCAAGAAAACAAAGCCCAACTTTTCATATCATGAAAACCAAAGAATGAACAATATAAAAAAAAAAAAAGTTGTTTTAATGAATGATTTTCTTCAAAAATATACCATAACATATCATCTTTATTCTCTGTCAACCATATAAAAAAAAGCCCTTGGCAAATGCAGCTAGCCAAATTAAATTAAGAATTTCAAAACCCTCTTTTCTCTGTTTGTCATTGTGTCTCTCTCTCTCTGGATAAGAAGCTTTTGAAAGACGAGATTCTTTCAGTTAGGATGTTGCATTGCATAATTTTTTGCATTTGCACCACCAACCTGCTGCCTTTTGACCGTATGTACAATCCACGTGGACTCTCTGCTGACGTGTCACAAGGGAAGTCTCTCCCGCTGGAAAGAGATCTCTCTGGATCTCTTCTTCCAAAACCTAAAAATCAAGTGATCCAAGCCTTTGAAATTTGACCCAACGACTAAAAATTATTACAAATTTTAAAAGTTTTTACTAACTTTTTTGTTTTTAGCCGTTTGATCAAATTTCAAAAATCCGGATCACTTGATCCTTGGGCTTTGGAATCTCTTTCCTCTCCCGCCGATCACTCCCCAAGCAAAACAATTTTCCAATATTCAATTAAATAATTAAAAAATTAGAAGGACAATAAAAAAAAAAGGAGAAAAAGGAAAAAGGTTGAGAATTGAGAAAGTTCCTTAATGAGCGTTGCTGACAGGGTGGGGTGTGTTGCGGTGGTGGCCATTTGAGTGTGCATTGCATGTGCCGTTGTAGTCGGTTGGTTCATGGGTGGCTCCCATCGTTGGTCCCACTCCGACCACATATACAGACCCACTGAAAAGGGTTGGAGAGGGAGGTGGTGGTTCATGGATGGGTCCCATTCAAGATTCACATCAAACATTCAATCTCCCTAGGCCGGAGTTTATAAAGAAATTTTTCAATGTGCAAGAAAAACAGTCTAGCACACCAAGTGTTCTAATATAAGTGGTTGAAATTTTTTAATTTCAAGTATCTAAATACTAAATACTTGTAATAGGTTACTTAGGGCTGGTTTGGTATTGCTGTGCTTTGAAAAAAAGCTGCTGTGAGAATAAGCGGCTGTGCTGTGAGAATAAGCGGCTGTGAAATAAAGCCAGTAGAGTGTTTGGTAAACTTTTTTGTGAAAGTGCTTTTGGAAAAAAAATCAGGATGATAGTGTGTCTTTTCATTAAAGGAGCACTGTAGCTCCGTGTGCTTTGAAAAAACTGGCTTTTTTTCAAAGCAGCAAATAGCAGCTTCAGTTTTTCCTTTGATTTTCAGCTTATTCTCACAGCAGCTTCCAAAATAAGCCCTTTTTTTTCAGTTTACCAAACACAAAAATGACCCTCAGCTTTTTTCACAGTGGCTTTTTTTAAAATCACCTCAATCCCAAACGGGGCCTTAGTGTACTGAGTTATGTTTCTAAACACACTAAAAGATCTGTCGAGGATGCATGTTGGGTTGCTAAGAATGTGATTAGAAAGAAAATGAGCATTTATAGGATTTGACACTTCGCTCATTTATTTGAAATGAAGTGAAGTGTTCACTTACTTTCACTGAATTTTATATACGTTATCATCTAAGAGCTAACCTATGTTTGCACGAGATGATATCATTAAGAGCATGTTTACTTACGTCCATGAGAAGAAATGAAAATAAAAATAAATTGGTATGAGATATAATTAAAGTTCAGCCTTATTTATCTCACATCTTTATTTTTAAGAATTTTTAACGAAAAATTTCTAATACTGTTCATTTTAACTAAAAACCATATTTTTACACTAAAAAGTCAATTTTGGTACTATTCATTTTACCTTGTAATTTGTCCTTATTGTTAAAACTCAAAGTTTTCAAACCATTTTCATTAGTTTTCCTTTATTTTTTAAGAGTTCATCTTTCTTCACCGTCCTAGAATAATGGTGACCATAAAACATCACCACATTGGTTGTCATTCGATAAGTGTGATGATAGAAATCTCAAAATTTAAACTCATCTATCGACAATCAATGTGATAGTGAAATCATCACCATCTTTAAAGAGTAGAGAGAAGAAATATTTTCATTTTTAAAGTACGTATGTCATATAATGTTGTACTTTAACAAGTAAAAATTGATCTTTTATAATTAACGATCAACATTTTATGTGTTTTTTGATGCAGTGCACCTGTCGACGTCCTATAGGCTATAGACATTCTTCTAATAAATGATTGTGCTTTCGTTTAGGATTTATTATTTCCATAGATGCTCATATATTTTTGTGTTCTTCAAGTTGCCAGTATATATGTGAGATGACCATTCGTTGGCTAGATACAATTCTATGTTAAAGAAGTAAAGGGGGGAAAAAAGAGGCTAGATACTATGTTGCTAGGAACAATTTGGGGCCATTCGTTTCCATTTTAATGCAAAACTATTTTTGTTGCAAGTTGCAACATGAAGAAACTTGCTCTTTTACAATAAAAACAGAGTGCAACATACATGAAAGGTGACAGAAGAGAAAACTATCAACATCTTGTTGCCACCACCTGCAGACTCAGACAGGGATGGCAATGGATTGTGTTCGGGTTATCTATTTAAATTGGTATTGTGTTCATCTCAACTTACAAATTAATTAATTAATATGCAAGTCGATGTAAAATAATAATACAAGAACTCATACATTATCCTAAAAATAATAATACATGAACTCATACTATTCATATTTGTGTGATGTCTGAAGTTGTCAGCCTAGACTTCACTTAGGTTAAAAATGACTCTCAATCATCACTTCAACCCCTTTTCTAATCTTTTCACCTGTCTAAAATACTTATTAGATCTCATGTTTTCATGTTGAGCAATGGTTTGAGGAGTCTCATCTTATAGTTTATATGTGAGAGGTTAATGTTAGAGTTTTGAGACTCTTGTCCCACATCGGAGAAAACAAGATTCCCAATAACCTTTATATATGTTTTGTCTTCTACAATATTAGTTAGATGTTGGACCATTTTGAATGAGGATTGAGGCTTGGGCCACTAGTTGTGTGGATCAGGCTTGATGATTATATCATAATATTAATATAAATTAATATTAATTAATCAAGACAAGGGCCTTGGGCCTTGCACTTGGGGTCTAAGAATTAAAATTAATCTGATCAATTAGTTTTAATTTTCGAATTAAGTTTTTAATTAAAATTAATTAAAAACGTTTTGATTAATAGATACAACTCTTTGGAAAGAGTTGTATAGTTTCAGATATATCCAAAAGGTATTTGAAAATGTATGAAAGAGCCTATATAATTGGAGTCCTCAGTTCCATTGGAGATCATCCTTTCTTCCTCTTTTTCTTCTGTACACAATTCTCAGAGAGTAAATCCAATGCGGGTTGTAGAATTAGGTAGTTGTATTCTGGTCGAATAAACGTTGTAGAACCACAAGCACAAGAGTGGGACAAAAATATTGTTTGAATGACATAGCTTTTGCGCTAGCCTCTACTTGTTGTAATCAAGTTAGTACCATTGATATTCTTGTATTTATTTCTATATTTCATTCTGCACTGCAAGTATTTTGATTAATAAAATTTTATAATTTTGAGTTTTGTTATTTTTATTTATTTCTGAATTGTTCTCCAACAATCTTCGAACAGTACGGAACAATCAGGAACTTAACCTCATTCTGAGAAGCCTGAGAAATTTAAGAGCGGAGATTTCAAAAGATGGCCGTAGAAGATGCTGTTTTATTTGACAACACTAAACTTGGCTAATGTTCTGCGCGAGACTGAACCTATTGCAGATGGAGAAAATATTTTTTCTGCAGAAACTTTAACGGCCATAGATGCCTGGAAATATAATGATTTCCTCTGCAGAAACTATATTCTCAATGCATTAGATGATTTGTTGTATGATGTCTATGTGGTATTCAAAACAGCCAAGGAACTTTGGGAATCACTTGAGAAAAAATATAAAACCGAGGATGCTGGTTCAAAGAAATTTGTTGCGGGCAAATTTTTGGACTACAAAATGATGGATTCCAAGTCTGTTATCTCTCAAACTGAAGATCTCCAGAAAATCATCCATGACATTTATGTTAAAGGGATGGTGATCAATGAGTCTTTCCAAGTGGCATCCTTTATAGAAAAATTGCCCCCTTCTTGGAAAGAGTTCAAGAGTTATCTCAAGCACAAACGTAAGGAGCTGACCTTTGAGGATCTCATTGTAAGGCTGAGAATTGAGGAAGATAACAAAAAGAATGAGAAGAGCCTGGTTTCGAGTATGGAAGCCAAGGCGAATGTTGTTGAAGGAAGTTCATCAAAGCAAAGGCCGAAATTCTAGAAAACTAAAAAGAAAACATGGTACAATTGTCAAATATAAGGCTCGTTTGGTTGCTAAAGGATACCATCAAAAACATGGTTTATTTCTTTGATACATACTCACCTGTAATAAGAATTACTTCAATAAGACTATTGATTGCTATAGCTGGACTTCATAAGATGGAAATACATCAAATGGATGTAAAGACTGCGTTCTTAAATGGAGACTTAGATGAGGAAATATATATGGAACAACCCGAGGGGTTTGTAGTTAAAGGTCAAGAACACAAAGTGTGTAAACTTGTGAAATCGCTATATGGGCTTAAACAAGCTCCAAAGCAATGGCATGAAAAATTTGACCATATTATGATCACACATGGTTTTAAGATAAATGAGTGTGATAAGTGTGTCTACACAAAAACTCAAAATAATGCTTGCGTTATGTTGTGTTTATATGTAGATGATATGCTTTTAATGGGAACTAACAAAGAGATAATAAATTGGACCAAGAAGATATTGAAATCAAGTTTCGATATGAAAGATCTTGGTCTCGCTGACGTGATTCTTGGTATAAAAATCAAAAGAAACCAAGAAAGTTATATTCTTACACAATCCCATTATATAGAAGCAACACTTAGAAAGTATGGTCATTTGGAAAGTAAAGATGCAATTACTCCTTTTGATGCCAATAGCAAACTAAAGAAAAATAGTGGTGATGCTATATCTCAATGTGAATATTCACAAGTTATTGGAAGCCTTATGTACATTATGAACTATACAAGGCCTGATATAGCATACTCAGTGAGTCGACTGAGTAGATATACATGCAATCCTAGGCATGATCATTGGGAAGCTTTAATTTGAGTATTGAGATATTTAAAGCATACAATGAATTATGGAGTGCATTATAAAAGGTATCCTCCTGTGCTTGAAGGATTTATTGATGCGAATTGGATATCCGATAGTATTGATACGAAATCCACAAGTGGATATGTATTTACTTTAGGAGGAGTAGCAATATCTTGGAAATCTTCCAAACAAACATGCATAGCCCGATCAACAATGGAATCGGAATTTATAGCTCTCGATAAAGCTGGAGAAGAAGCTGAGTGGTTAAGAGATTTTTTGGAAGATGTTCCCATATGGCCTAAACCTGTAACGGCAATATGTATACATTGTGATAGTTTAGCTGCACAATATTGAGCTAAAAATAGTGTATACAATGGGAAGTCTAGACAAATTAGATGAAGGCATAATACAATAAAGCAATGGCTCTCTAGTGGTGTAATTTCTATTGACTATGTTAAGTCAAGGGATAATATTGTGGATCTGCTTGCTAAAGGTTTATCTAGAGAGAAAGTTAAGCATACATCAAGGGGAATGGGTTAAAGCCAATAGAGTAAAATGAAACTGCCAAATAGAAACCTAACCTAGTTGATTGGAGATCCCACGGTCTAGGTTCAATAGGCAAACTGGTTTGGTTAGTTTCAAAGAAGAAACACACTTACATACCTATTCCTATGATGGAAGAAGTATGGTGACTGCTGATGGTGTAGGATACATTAGTTTAATGATATTGGTACTTGTAAATCAAGTGGAATAGTAACAGCCTATTCTTAATCAATATCACGTATATGAGAGTAAATGTGGGGTCACATTTATGAGAATTACATGGCTACATTATCTAAAGCTCTCATGAATCTAGGATTTGTTAAAGACCAAAATGAACACAAAGGTATGAATTTGCGATGTGTTGGTGTGGCATATGTTTTGCTTATTGTCTTGGTTTACTGCGGAGATGAACAGTTCAAGATTTTATATTCACTGCGTCATCTAGTAAATCCAATAAGTATATACTAAGGTAGGTTCAAGTCCAAAAGACACCTCTCCTAATGTATGTCACATCCATTGTTTACTCTCGTGTCTCAGTTTCTCTAGGACCAAATAATCGTCTCAAAATGTGGGGTATTGTTAGAGTTTTGAGACTCTTGTCCCACATCTAGGAAAATAAGATTCCCAATGACCTTTATATATGATTTGTCTTCTACAATATTAGTTAGATGTTGGACCATTTGGAATGAGGATTGAGGCTTGGGCCACTAGTTGTGTGGATTAGGCTTGATGATTATACCATAATATTAATATTAATTAATCAAGACAAGGGCTTTGGGCCTTGGGCACTTGGGGCCTAAGAATTAAAATTTATCTGATCAATTAATTTTAATTTTCGAATTAAGTTTTTAATTAAAATTAATTAAAAACGTTTTGATTAATAGATAGAACTCTTTGGAAAGAGTTGTATAGCTTCAGATACATCCAAAAGGTATTTGAAGAGGTATGAAAGAGCCTATATGACACACCCCGTCCCGAAGGAGGGCATGTTGGCCGTCACGTGAGAGTGACGTAACCATTTACACAGTACGGAAGCTTTAAATATACAATTTCTAAGATGAAACACCCAAAGGTGAGACCTAATTTTGTCCAATCTGTCAGAACACCGTCGAATTCCTCGTAGTCACCACACCTTTGTGATTCCTGAACCTGGAGGGGCGCAAAACCAAAATTGAGTGGGTCAGTAAAACCAATCTTTTCCAAATCCAAACATTTCTCAAAACGTTGTAACCCCTCTCCGTAAAACCTGTATACTTTCCCAGAAATGTAAAATATAAATATACATATATATTCTCAAAACTTCATTTTTACTATCTCAACATTATCTCTTTATCAATCATGCCATGCCATGTCATCTCAACATTTCTCATATTAATTATGCCATGCCACATCATCTCAACAGTAATAAGGTATGAATGCATCAACATAATCATATCAGGTGCAAGAAAGTAATCAACCGTAGGCCCTCTAATAGCCCTATACGGTTGAACCTAGAGCTCAAAATCTATCATTATCACTCTACCGGAGTCACCTCTGTGACCCGTCCGGCCTTCTGCACACAAGTTACGCTCTAGTGCTTCTCATAAATCATCTGTGCACATAATCTAAGGTCACCCACCAGTCGGAATCTCACTAACACTCTCGCGACTGGTCTGTCGTACCCACTCCGCGTGGACTGTACGACTAGCATCTACTTGGATCCAAGGCGAGCGTGCGATGCGGTGAATACTATAAGCACTAAACCATGGTGCAGGATTTGAGCTCAATATATATCATCATCATCATAACAGTAATTAAATACTCATCTGTGCGTCCACCGCACCATTTCATACATATGCACCATAAATCAATTCTTACCTGTGCGTCCACCGCACCAATTCATACATATGCATCATAAATCAATTCTTACCTGTGCGTCCACCGCACCAATTCATACATATGCATCATAAATCAATTCTTACATGTGCGTCCACCGCACCAATTCATACATATGCATCATATATTAATTCATGCATGGCATTTCAACTCACATTTCTATATACTTTTCATATCAATTCTAAGCATGGTATTTCACTTCCCGTTTTTCCACATAACTCATATGCATTTCATTTTAAACATATTTTCATTTCAATTCAATTTCTGGGAAACGTCAAGTATATATATATACGGAAAACAAAACTGCCCACTCACCTGGAGTTCATCCAACAACTCCCTAGCACCACACATCAAGGCGTCACGACGATCGCCGCCTAGAATAGTAATCAAATCCAACCTCAGAATTCATATCGATAGAATATTTAACTTATATAAAATACGTCACTACGTAGTTCGATCCGGAAGATCTGCCACTCAAATTTTAAATCCATAACTTCCAGAGGTCCACAATATATCTCTAGGATAACATCCTAAAATTTCATTACCATCCAACGGTTGGATTTCCGTCAATTTCCAAAACTAAGTGACGGTTAACATTTTATATTATGGACTTACAATTCCAATTCCGGAAGATCCGTAACTCGGATTCCCAATCCGTAAGTTCCAATAATCCTCAAATATTACGTATTACAACGTATCAAAGTTTGGTGACGATCCAACGGTCGGATCATCAATTCACATTTTCACCTAAATGTGAAAACTATAAAACGTTATTTGAACACCTAACCAACAATTCCTCAATAACTTTCTCATACGGTGTTCAATTTAGGTATATGAATATACCACAGTGATCTACTCGACGTCACGGACGTCGACATATTTTTAAAATAATTTTAGTTTTATTTTTTATTTTTACTGTAGCACCTTCTTCTTCCTTGGGTCGCCGGACTGGTTTTTCCGGCGGCCGTTTTCCGGGCAGTTTTTCAAATTGCCATAACTTTGTCATTTCTCAACGAAATCAAGTGATTCAAAAACTAAAGTTGTAGCCCTTGAAGATACAAAGAGAATGGTACCTTGCACAACACCTAGTTCGCCGTGGTTTGGCCGGAAACTGCCTCGAAAGCCTCGGAGGTCGCCGGAAACTGGGTATTTTTCAAATGAGTATAACTTCTTCAATACTCAACGAAATTGAGTGAAACAAAAAGGAAAGTTGTAGTACTTGACGAGACGAAGAGATTGATACCTACCTCGACTCCTAACTCGCCGGGGATTCGCCGGAAAAAGCCTCGAAAGCTCCGGCCAAACTTTGAACTTGTCGATCTCCGTGTTCTTACGTCCAAAAACTTCCAACGAAGCACTCCGAGCTTCCTTGGGACCTCACTAAGCTCACTATGAGCTTGGATTGTCCTAAAAATCAACCAATTCAAAGCTCATGAACAGTACACTTTCATGGGGAGTTTAGAATCTAGGTTTTCCGAAGTAAAACTTACCTCAAATGGATACCAACGTGATCGTGAAGTCCTCAGGATTCCAATGGTGGTCTCAAACTTGACGTTGGTATAGATTTAGGGTGGTTTTGGTGGTTGGTCCGTGAGTTCGAAGGAGAGGGAGAGAGAACTGAGAGTTTCGTGAGGGAGGAGAGAGAGAGACAGTATGCAGAAAATAGGGAGAGGATTGAGGGATGTGGGGATCCCTCGTGGTCCTTTTCCAATCCCCAACTCCAAACCATAAAATTTTAACCTAAAAATCTAAGTTCCATCCTTAATAAATTCCATTTTATTTTCAAAACTTAGGAACCTAGATAATTAACAATTTGAGCTTCACATACTTAGTATTTCATAAGGGCAATTTCGTCCATTCACAGCCACGAATGTAATATTTTGGAACGGGCTGTGACAATCTTCCCTCCTTATAGAATTTCGTCCCCGAAATTCCAGCAACCAACCAATTCATCAACACTTATACCAACCTCGGTAAGTTTCTTTCATCCGATTCTTTTTCTCCCACGTAATTTTCTTCCACTGAATGATTCCTTCACAAAACTTTTACCATTTACTCTATCTTAACTCTCAGGACCTTCTTTTTCCAATCCAAATTCTACTTTTCTAAGGTGAACACTTCTAAAATATAAAACCATTTGCCTTATATACTCGATTAGTGGCATATCCATCTGTTGATGTCTTTTGTCATTCCTGGTTACTTTTAGGTTAACTTAATCACCTGAATACTTTGAGGAGACTCATCCATAGTCTCAGGGTCTACTAAAACTCTTTCTCGATCGAATCTTTCTCTACCCAGAAATATTCCATTCACAAGTCAACAAAACACACACATGACACACTTCATGAACCTTATGGCTTCACTTCGGAAACTGCGCAACCAACATACTTAAGAAACTTAGCAGTTCCGTAATCCAATTCTCTTTCCATTTCCGTTTCGAAACAGAAAATAGCTGTCTCAATCCAAAGGTTTATTTCTTTCTGCCTCAATTTGCTGACCAATAAAAATGTCGAATGGTATGATAAACCTTATTACTTTCGGAATATTGCAGAAGTTGAACAGTGAACTTCGTCCAATATTTGCTTGCTTCAAATCCTCAGCATTAGGCACATACTTTTTGTTTTCTTGTATCCACATACCATTTGAGTCTCGAGTACGACCTTACCAAAAGGCCTAACTTGAAACTTAGCAAGTATAACTTCTTCTCGATCTTTCATTCTTAACTTTACTTTAGTTGATTTCCAATCCACAAGAAGATAATCTTGGCAAGCGTACTAGATATTAATTCTTACTGCAGTCTTCTTATCAAGTGCTTCAGCTAGAACAAACTTTACGATCACCCTGATCGTACAATCATGTTCATTAAGCAATACAATTCACTTTCGCTGCCTCATATCAAAATCCTTCCAAGTAATGGATATTGAAGACTCTTTTGATTTGTAAAATCTTGCATTCTCACTAAAACATAATGTCTCCATAACTTCACAGCAAGGATGGTAATCGTGACTTCCAAATCACTAGTAGGGTAATTCATCTCATGAGATTCCATTTGTCGTGAAACGTATGCAATCACCCTAACATTTGCATTAGTACATATCCAAGAACATTTAATGTAACATCACCATATACCGATAATTATCGCTATCTTCTGGGAATATTAAAATACGTGCATGAGTGAGGAAATACTTCAGTTGTTGAATCCTTTGCTTACAATTCCTTCCCACTCATACATAACCTCTTTTCTCATCAGTCTCGTTAATGACAAAGCAATGACTAAAAATTCTTTCACAACCATCCAAAATAGCCTGGTAAGCTAAGAAATTCCAAATCTCAATTACGACTCGTGGTTGTTCCAAATTCTCAATTTCTGCTATCCTTTAAGGATTCACTTGAATACCTTAAGTAGACATAACAAATTTTAGAATGCCACTTGATCCATTTAACTTTAGCTTTTGCTAAACTTAGCATACAACTAACGTTCTCTCAATCTTTGCTTCATTGACTTAATACGTTTACATACTCTGCTCTGGCTCAGAATATGCCAGAATATCTTCAATGGAATTGATATCAATTTATCAAGGCATTATTGGAATACTTCATCCAATAACTCATAAAACAGCATGAGTATCCATATAGCATCACCATAGTTCATAAAACAATCTTAAGAACAACGTCGCTCATAATCTTTAATTGGTAATAACCAGACCTCAATTCAATCTTTGAATCTTCGCAATTACTTCTGAGCTGGTTAAATAAACATCAGTACATCACCATGGATAACGGTTCTCAATCGTTACCCGACTCCATTGTCTATAATCAATGAACAGTCTCAAGATCCATTTTCTTCCTCACCAACAAACTGGGGCTCCTCAAAAGTGTTGTACTAGGTTGAATAAAACTTTTATCAACCAATTCTCTCAACTGAATTTCCAATTCCCTTAACTCATCATGAACCAATCTTTAACATAAATTTATACCTGGCAACAAATCAATAATGAACCTCATATCTCTGCCTGAAGACAATCCAGGTATACTTTCAGAGAAGACATCAAGAAAAGTCTAACCCTTTCGACATTATTCACACTACTCCAAACAACATCATTTAGCACCACATGAGCTAAGTATTTTTGACAGCCTTTCAAAACAATCTCTTTGCTTTCACAGCATAAATAATGGCTGAACTCACTTCACTTTGCATACTTACAAAAGTAATCTCTGGTCATCCAGATCGATGGAAAGTGACTGGTTTCCCGTAACAATCCATTTAGTCACAATTATAACCAACCACTCTAATGGAAATAATTTAACCGACACAATACATACTTTATTAATACTGAACATTCTAAATAAGTACAACATTAACATAAAATAACCTACCGGTTTGCTTGCTTAACGAATCCACGAATGAGTTATTAATATTACGGTCTGCAGCCCGCAATACTGATAAATCATCGTTGTCTCGATAAGTAGGCAACCACTCACAAAGATATAACATTACTATTTTGTCACTCAATGCAAAATACATACACTCGTCTCAACTACATTTATTTACCACTCTCTAGGTAATATCATACATAATAAGAAATATATCAGCCGAAGTCAACTAGAATGACCAATACGGTTGATTCAACTCTTATCTCAATAATACGTCGGCCGGATCCACTCCGCGTGGTCGGCACGGCCGAGCCTATAACTCACCAATTTCTCATGTGTCAGTCAAATCCATTTCTCATGGTCCGTACGGCTGAACATATAACTCATCAAATATCTCTGTACTCACGGTCAATCCGACCAAACTACTAAATCCATAACTCTGCTGAATCGACACTATGATTTCATGGAAAATTGTTGAGTACAACTGATTCTAGGGACGATTCACAACTCTGTGTCCCTTCTGTTCACATAAACACATTCATTAATTTCACATTTCCCAAAGTGTTAATTTTGTACCTGCTGCACAAAGTACATTTCCTTTACTCGAGACACCTTGTCTCAAATATCTGGGATTACCAGTATATCCATCACTTTTACTCTGACCAGCGACATTAAAACCTCAGCTGGAAGAATTAACTCTAGCTTCACTTCTTTCGAAGCTCTGAATCCTTCGATATTCTTGATATGACGAATCATTAACTTTATTGTCTTCTTTTAATTCCCATTCTTTTCTTATTCCTCTTTACTCTCGTTGATCATGTTCTCAGAGTCCTCAAGGCTCAACAACATCTCGTATATTCCTGGTAAGAAGTATAATGGATAGTGGTCACCCAAAATACCACTTCCCTTTTTGCCACCCAGCTTAAAACAACATAACACCTCCACCAAATTAACAACAATATCTGGATAGAACGAGGCAAGTCTGAAAACTTTCTATAATATCCCTCGATCATCACCTTCCTTGATTCACATTTGCAAACTCTTGCTTACTACCATCGATAAATGTCGGAGGGATAAACTTTTCCTTAAACAAGTCCTTAAACAATTTTAAATCAGCTGATTCCTCTTGTGACAACAATTAATAATCCTGTTTCCACCAGGATACAAATTCATACCCAAAACCAGGTAATCGTCTCGACCCCCTGTCAGAAGGAAGATTCCTTTGACTTGCATAATCTGAAACATCTTTACCAAATGGTTAAACCGTTACTTCGCTCCCTCAGGTTCATCATTTCATAAGGTGATTCAAATTCAACTCATAACCCGTCTTAAAATGTCCATTTTGATAATATACTGAATCACCATAATAATAGTTTCCCCCAAACCGCTAAATCAGGGAGACTAAATTCCTCTAACTACGTGGTTTGCTACGAGGCGGTGTAGTTCTGACAGAATTCACTATAAACTTCTCAAGATGTCCAAGATTGCAACCATGCTCTGATACCAACTGACACACCCCGTCCCGAAGGAGGGCATGTTGGCCGTCACGTGAGAGTGACGTAACCATTTACACAGTACGGAAGCTTTAAATATACAATTTCTAAGATGAAACACCCAAAGGTGAGACCTAATTTTGTCCAATCTGTCAGAACACCGTCGAATTCCTCGTAGTCACCACACCTTTGTGATTCCTGAACCTGGAGGGGCGCAAAACCAAAATTGAGTGGGTCAGTAAAACCAATCTTTTCCAAATCCAAACATTTCTCAAAACGTTGTAACCCCTCTCCGTAAAACCTGTATACTTTCCCAGAAATGTAAAATATAAATATACATATATATTCTCAAAACTTCATTTTTACTATCTCAACATTATCTCTTTATCAATCATGCCATGCCATGTCATCTCAACATTTCTCATATTAATTATGCCATGCCACATCATCTCAACAGTAATAAGGTATGAATGCATCAACATAATCATATCAGGTGCAAGAAAGTAATCAACCGTAGGCCCTCTAATAGCCCTATACGGTTGAACCTAGAGCTCAAAATCTATCATTATCACTCTACCGGAGTCACCTCTGTGACCCGTCCGGCCTTCTGCACACAAGTTACGCTCTAGTGCTTCTCATAAATCATCTGTGCACATAATCTAAGGTCACCCACCAGTCGGAATCTCACTAACACTCTCGCGACTGGTCTGTCGTACCCACTCCGCGTGGACTGTACGACTAGCATCTACTTGGATCCAAGGCGAGCGTGCGATGCGGTGAATACTATAAGCACTAAACCATGGTGCAGGATTTGAGCTCAATATATATCATCATCATCATAACAGTAATTAAATACTCATCTGTGCGTCCACCGCACCATTTCATACATATGCACCATAAATCAATTCTTACCTGTGCGTCCACCGCACCAATTCATACATATGCATCATAAATCAATTCTTACCTGTGCGTCCACCGCACCAATTCATACATATGCATCATAAATCAATTCTTACATGTGCGTCCACCGCACCAATTCATACATATGCATCATATATTAATTCATGCATGGCATTTCAACTCACATTTCTATATACTTTTCATATCAATTCTAAGCATGGTATTTCACTTCCCGTTTTTCCACATAACTCATATGCATTTCATTTTAAACATATTTTCATTTCAATTCAATTTCTGGGAAACGTCAAGTATATATATATACGGAAAACAAAACTGCCCACTCACCTGGAGTTCATCCAACAACTCCCTAGCACCACACATCAAGGCGTCACGACGATCGCCGCCTAGAATAGTAATCAAATCCAACCTCAGAATTCATATCGATAGAATATTTAACTTATATAAAATACGTCACTACGTAGTTCGATCCGGAAGATCTGCCACTCAAATTTTAAATCCATAACTTCCAGAGGTCCACAATATATCTCTAGGATAACATCCTAAAATTTCATTACCATCCAACGGTTGGATTTCCGTCAATTTCCAAAACTAAGTGACGGTTAACATTTTATATTATGGACTTACAATTCCAATTCCGGAAGATCCGTAACTCGGATTCCCAATCCGTAAGTTCCAATAATCCTCAAATATTACGTATTACAACGTATCAAAGTTTGGTGACGATCCAACGGTCGGATCATCAATTCACATTTTCACCTAAATGTGAAAACTATAAAACGTTATTTGAACACCTAACCAACAATTCCTCAATAACTTTCTCATACGGTGTTCAATTTAGGTATATGAATATACCACAGTGATCTACTCGACGTCACGGACGTCGACATATTTTTAAAATAATTTTAGTTTTATTTTTTATTTTTACTGTAGCACCTTCTTCTTCCTTGGGTCGCCGGACTGGTTTTTCCGGCGGCCGTTTTCCGGGCAGTTTTTCAAATTGCCATAACTTTGTCATTTCTCAACGAAATCAAGTGATTCAAAAACTAAAGTTGTAGCCCTTGAAGATACAAAGAGAATGGTACCTTGCACAACACCTAGTTCGCCGTGGTTTGGCCGGAAACTGCCTCGAAAGCCTCGGAGGTCGCCGGAAACTGGGTATTTTTCAAATGAGTATAACTTCTTCAATACTCAACGAAATTGAGTGAAACAAAAAGGAAAGTTGTAGTACTTGACGAGACGAAGAGATTGATACCTACCTCGACTCCTAACTCGCCGGGGATTCGCCGGAAAAAGCCTCGAAAGCTCCGGCCAAACTTTGAACTTGTCGATCTCCGTGTTCTTACGTCCAAAAACTTCCAACGAAGCACTCCGAGCTTCCTTGGGACCTCACTAAGCTCACTATGAGCTTGGATTGTCCTAAAAATCAACCAATTCAAAGCTCATGAACAGTACACTTTCATGGGGAGTTTAGAATCTAGGTTTTCCGAAGTAAAACTTACCTCAAATGGATACCAACGTGATCGTGAAGTCCTCAGGATTCCAATGGTGGTCTCAAACTTGACGTTGGTATAGATTTAGGGTGGTTTTGGTGGTTGGTCCGTGAGTTCGAAGGAGAGGGAGAGAGAACTGAGAGTTTCGTGAGGGAGGAGAGAGAGAGACAGTATGCAGAAAATAGGGAGAGGATTGAGGGATGTGGGGATCCCTCGTGGTCCTTTTCCAATCCCCAACTCCAAACCATAAAATTTTAACCTAAAAATCTAAGTTCCATCCTTAATAAATTCCATTTTATTTTCAAAACTTAGGAACCTAGATAATTAACAATTTGAGCTTCACATACTTAGTATTTCATAAGGGCAATTTCGTCCATTCACAGCCACGAATGTAATATTTTGGAACGGGCTGTGACACTATATAACTAGAGTCCTCAGTTCCATTGGAGATCATCCTTTCTTCCTCTTTTTCTTCCGTACACAATTCTCAGAGAGTAAACACACAAAGCAATTAGCTAGAATTCTATAATCCAGTACGGGTTGTAGAATTAGGTAGTTGTATCCTGGTCGAGTAGACGTTGTAGAACCACAAGCACAAGAGTGGGACGGAAATACTGTTCGAAGGACATAGTTTTTGCGCTAGCCTCTACCTGTTGTAATCAAGTTAGTACCATTGATATTCTTGTATTTATTTATGTATTTCATTCTGCACAGCAAGTATTTTGATTAATAAAATATTTTAATTTTGAATCTTTTATTTTTATTTATTTTTGAATTGTTCTCCAACAATTAATTGCTAATATCACCGAAACAATTTGTGATAAAATCACATACATAGTAATAAATAATTAAATTATGGACAATATCAGTGACGGTAGTGGAACATGTTCGGTCTAAAAGTTTTATCTTCATTTCACAAAAAGTTATTAGTAAAGGGTGAATGAAGGAACTTGACCGGTTTGAGAGAGCTCTATCGCTTCTTTTTCTTTTTTTCTTTTTTTCAAAAATGCAATTAGTTTTGATTTTATACAAATGACGTCGATATACGTTTCGAACGTGAGAGTCTACATTATTCAACAATCGTTACCATTTAATATTACTAACTCCACAAGCAATAATTAGGTGTTGTAAATCGGTTAGAGCAGAAGATATATATATATATATATATATATATATATATATATTAATTCCTTAGTTCTTGAGCCCTTTTTAATTATCTCACCAGCTCTGAAGTAATATAGCCAGATCAATTTGGAAAATTTGGGGTTCCTTAGGTCACATGTGCTCTAGTTGCATGCATATGTGGCTGTGCCCCATCGAACCCACAAAATGGTTACAAGGAAAACGAAAGCCAATTTCACGTCCAACGAGAATGACATGTTGTTGGATTAGACACGTAATAATATTACACTGCATTGAAGCATGTAGGGAAGCAAACTAACTTCATAGATAAGGATGGGGATTATACGAAAACACACCAGACATTTAAATACCTAAACATCCATGCTTGCTTCGTTTTGGGTTTGTCCTAAAGGAGAAATTTTTCATTGTGACGGGAACACGGATGCTACACCACGTATTTTTATGTAAGTGGTGAGAAATTTTATATTTTAAGTTATTTAACTTTTTAACGCATATCCTACTATTTATATAGTGACACGTGGTGTATCACTCCGTGTTCCAGTCACGTGGTGTACCACCTCGTCCTAAAGTACTACTGATTTTAGCTTTGAGAAACATAATTAATCAATCGAAGTTTCACATTTTGTTAAAAAAAAAAAAAATTTAGGGATTTCAAACACTTAACAGTGAAGTATAACTACGACTGAACGGTGTAGCGCTGAAGCGTCGAATGAGTCTTGCACGTTATCTTTCTTGTGAGACGACCTATCATGCATGTAAAATGAGTTTCACGTACATTCTTGCGAGAACCTGGCGAAATACGTCGTGAATACTCATCATCCATATATAAAGTTTGAACAGAATAGTTCTAACTTTCTGATCCCACGCCTTAATCAAAGGATTAATCATAGAAGAATATCAATCACTCTCCATCAAACTTATTTTCTTACAGCCTGGAACAATGGAACAATCCCCTCTAATGCATGTCCAGTAAAGGATTTAATAATTTACCAAAAAAACAAAAACTAAAGGATTTAATAATTAGTTGAATGACATACATTCCGGCTTACCTTTCATATAACAAGTTGACTTTAGAAATTAAATTATCTATTTATTTTCCAATTAGAGAAAGATTAGATTAAATTAGCTCTTCAGCAATGGCCACGTGCGAGACACATATCCTCTCCCAGAGCAGAGAAAATAGGAACAAAAAAAATAAAAAATAGATCCTGATCAACTGTTTTTTTTTTTCAACTCATGAATACTGTTTCCTTCGTCGTCCCAACATACACACTACAATTGTTTTCAAAGTAAATAAATATATTAATCTTTGACAATATATATTAAAACTATTAAGCGAAAAAATTATATATATTTCCCTGAGAAAATAATTGTCCTTCAATGATTGAGAAGGCCGAAATCATGAGAAGACTCTTTATCCATGTATTGCAAATTAAAAAATTAGTGAGAAAGGGATGGGCGTAGATGCTTGATTGTTTCTGACGAGCTAATCTTATCTAATTTTTGTCTGTTTCACTTTAAAATAAAAATTCATATATTACAAATAAATAAATAAAAAGTGAAGAGAGACCAGCATAAATGCTTGATTATTACTGATGAACTAATCTCGCTTAATTTTTCATGCTTCACTTAAAGAAAATCTCCACGTCTTGCCAATATAACAAGGTTTTAAAACCATATTAGATTCTTTTTTTTTTTAATAAAAACCAGATTAGTGTTAGGGTTAACGTATCTGATAAGTGGACCACATATTTGATGACCCCAGCAAATACAGAAAATGGTGCACATCAGCACATGGGAAACATTATATCATGTAATGATCTCGATCATCATTCGTGCACAACCACTCATAATGCCGCTACATATTCATGCGTTGATAGCTGCAAAACTTTAATATTGTCTCGCAAATAATCCCATTGATTTGGTCTTTTGCCATTTAGTACTACGGTCCAATAATATTCATTTTTATTTGTAAATGAGATGTCTTAAGCTTGATTCTCGCTAAAAATGCATTTGAGTCACATTATCACTAGCCTATTGTGAGACTAAGCTTAGCCACCCCTCCTCCTTCCGTTTTAGTGTAGATAATATTGTTTGTTCAAACAAAAAATTTCCATTAGTTCGGATAATGTGTGTGTGTATTCCAATTTCCATGGCCTAATTAGTTTAACTTTAGCCAATGTTCCAACCCCATCGCAAGAGAAGAAGGGAAGGGTAATTGTACATTGGTTGGGAGGTGACCATCGAGCTACAAGATACATCACATTACATGTGCGTTGCCATGTGCATGGTGGAACACCATGCATGGGTAGGGTACCACTTATGATGCCTTAGCTTATCACTGCATGTTTATCTTTCTATGTACAAAAACTAAGGGCTCGTTTGGATGTGCTTTTAAAATGATTAAAAGCGCTTTTAGAGAAAATGTTATTGGGTTCCAAAAGCACTTTAAGTGCTTTCTACAAGAAGCACTAGTTATGTGCTTCTTCCAGGAAACACTTTAAGTGTTTTTTGGGGATTTATTAGCATTTTTACTAATGATTGTTTCTAAAAAGATTTTCACCAAAAGCGCTTTGAGTCATTTTAAAAGCACATCCAAACGAGCTCTAAGCAATCGTTCTACAAAAATTAAGGAGTTGCGATCATCATATATCTAACCGACAGTATTCAACATAATTATTTTTTATAATATTGTTTATCTTGCTAATGAGAGTAGTTTATTTAAGGATTGAGATATAGTAATGTTGTTCACTTATTTTTTATCCACTAACATTAGACCATCTACAATGGACATGTCAAATTCTTAGAGTCGAAATTCAATTGATGGTTGATGTGTCAATTTGAAGTCTTATGCTAAATTTTGTGTTTCTCCAATCGAGTTGTCAAATATATATATATATATATATATATATTATTAATGTAGAGCTTTAAATGGCTATATTTATTAATTTGTTGAAATAGAATTTTATTGGTTCAAATGTTAGTAGAATAAGGGATCTACCATTAAATTAATAAAAAACAATTGACGTTGATGTCAAATTTGACTCCTAGACACAAAGGCATCAAATCGAGTTAGCAAATAACACTTCAGTTGGAAATTATGTCAAATTTGTAGTCATATCTCCACCTAGAATTTGGCATCTCATTTAGATATCGAATTTCTTTTCTATTTTTTTGTTTAACTAATCTACCATGACAAGAAAAAAGGGGTGAAATAACTTTGTGCGGGCAAAAAAAAAAAAAAAGAAAGAAAGAAGAAAGAAAGCACACTCGTCAACAGGTGAAGAAGTTGAACAAACTGCTCTGTCATAGAAACCCAATTGAGATATGTTGAATCTCGTCCCGCAACTAGAAGAAGATCGCTTCGAGGGAAAAACTAACTAGCAAGAACTTGAGTTGCGATCAAACTGAATGCATGCAAATAATTAATAAAGTGATGTTTTAGAAGGTAAGTGATAAATAGGCCATCAAATGACATATTTTCCTCAAATATATTTTACTTGTCTCTTGAAGATGCATAGCCATCTTTAGTGTGTTTTAACTCTCGAGGTTAGTGTTCCTTTCAAACAAAGATAAAAACTTAAGACCTTTGATGACTTTTTAGTTTTCTTATTTAACATAAGAATATGTACAGAGATTCTAATACAAGTGATAATCTACGCTAAAAGAAAGAAGAAAAATTGTGAAACCAGAACGCTATGAGTTAAAAAAGAAAACCCTAATCAATACGGCATCTATCAATTAGATTAAAGAGATTCTAATTTGAATATTGAAAGAAGAAGAATACCTAGCTTGCCAATTTGATTGGTTTAAATTGCCGAATTACTCGGCGACTGAAAATGGTCCATCCATTAGAGAAGATTATGTAGCACAAATCAAGGGTTGGTCGAGACTGTGCAAGTCCTGGCTGCAACTCGCTCGCTTTGGGTAAAGGAGGAAAAAGCACAAAGCTAATGAAGTTAGACTCGCCAAATTTTTTTGGTAGCAAACATTGGCCTACGGAATCTCTCTTTTACTTTCCATTATGTAAAAGGTGCAATTGAGTGAAAATTAGAATTGTCAAAAGCAACCCAACTAATTAAACCCTCTCTATCTATCTCTCTCTCTCTCTCTCTCTCTCTCTCTCTCTTGCGTGTATGCCAAGTATGAAAGATTGTTTATGCTTGATGGATTTGTGGGCCTCCATCAATAATCTCACTCATCAAGGAACCAAATTGATCAACAGTGGTTAATGTTAAAAGAAAAGGAGAGAAATTAAACACATTATGATTAGTCACTTAGTATTACGGTCTAGTGGTATTCCTCTTCATTTGTAAGTAAGAAGTTTTAGGTTTGATTCTCGCTAAAGACAAGTTTGAACAACATTATTGCTAGCCCATTATAAGGCTAAGTCCACTCCCTCCCTCTTAATGTAGATAATATCGTTTGTTAAAAAAAAAAAAAAAAAACCATTATGATTAACTAAACATTAATGGCTCGTTTGAAATTGTTTTAAAAATTACTAAAAGAGCTTTTCATAAAAATGTTTTTAGAACCAATCCTAGCAAAAATCCTGAAAAAAGCACTTCAAGTACTTTTGTAACCAAAAAAACATTTCTTCTAAAACCACTTTCAATCATTTTAAAAGCACTTCCAAACATACCTGTTTGGGCCCAAAATGATAATTTGGGACGAGTTTGGAGCTACTCTCAGCCCAGTGGTCTTCCAGGGGTCTCATGGGCAGTTAGGTCATTATGGGTTGTCCAATCGGATTCGGCCAAGTCCTTTTTTGAGAAGGATTGGTTTGGATAAAGGCGAGGGTTGAATCTTGATACCACAAGGGGATTTAAAGCTGAAGGCACTGATAATCAGGGACTAAATCTGGTTCATTATAGAGCCTAGTTCAGAAACTTATTGGAACTAGGATTGGCCGAATCATAATCAGATTGGGGTAAGGAGTTTTAGTCTGAGTACATCTCTGATTTGGCCAGGTGTAGGTTCACTGCTATAAATAGAGGAAGACGTGCATCATTCAAAGCCTTTCCAATTCAGCACACAAACTGCCATGCGCAAACTCTCGCTCTACGCGAAACCTCTCAACAACCTTGAGATTTTTTATTTTCTTTTTCCACCAATACATTTCAGTTTGGATAAACACCACTGTGAAGGCAACCGGTGACATCTTCAGTTTGGATAAACAGCACTGTTGCTGTAGAGTCAACCGATCGTGGAGCACCTTCAGTTTGGATAAACAGTAATGCGTCGAGGCCGACTGGTTACCTATCCAAGTCTTGGTCAAGAAAGATTTCTGAGTTCTTATTGGCAGAGGTCATCTCATTAGCTTTCTCAGGAAGTGAGGTGTTACAAATTACTCAGCTCGGCACATTGAACACCGAGTTGTTTTATGATTGGATATTCACGAGTTAGTTTTAGAGTTCGGCATTCTGACGGTCGAACCACATTCACCATCAAGACATGCATCTCTTCCGAGTACTTGTGTCCGCATAGTTTGGTGTCGGTTTGGCGTGCTTATACTCTTACGAATATAATCACCATGACCAAACCCAGCACTAACGATCTTTGAACTTCTCAAGATTAGCAGCCTTATCTTTAGGCTTTAGAACTCAAAGGCCGATGCGTGTTCCTTCCTCGGCCGCAGTTGCAAGATCAAGAAGTTAGCAGCGCGCTCAACGCCACATCCACATATTTTACTCATCGGTTGAGTTGGCACGCCCCGTACATAATCGAAGGACATAGTTAAGTTATTGATTACTTGGTCTGCGCGTCACGTAGACTTGGTAGTTTTTAGGGTCAACATTTTGGCACGCCCGGTGGGACCTAATGCTAAAACTACAAAGTTCATGACCATTGAGGCACGATCGGTTAAAAAAAAAAACATTCATGGGAAAGTCCACGACCAACCTTCCAATCTAGAACTCAGATAACTCGTCACAGGCATAGAATCCTCTGATTGCCACGACACCTGAGGCCACAAGCACGACACACTGAGAAAATGAGGTTTGTCTCTGCAGTCAGCCTCACAATGGTAAAATCCCTAACAAAACCAAGGGCGTTTTAATTGAAAAGATATTAGAGGATTGGGATGAGGATGATGAAGGTACCGATCCACCAACTAGATCGTTTCTTCGGAGACAAATTAAAGAACAATCTTGGCACGTTAAACATATGTTTAGCTGAGTACTTAAGGAAATAGCTAAGAGCAGCACTACACATAATAGGTACCTCAAACTACAGGTTAATAAGGCCTACAAAGGTGGATTGGACGATTATTTTCGACAACTTCCGCCTAAGAATAATCTGCTACCAACGATACAGGACGAAACAGGATCTGCTCGGCCTAAAATGATCGACTTGGAAAAAAAAAAGAGGATCAAGCAGTAGATTAGAAAGATCCGACCAGAGAGCAGAAACATCCATCGATATGGTCGAGGTCCAAAGGATGATCGATTCGGCTTTGAAAAAGGGGCTGAAGTTCCCAAAATTCATCCATCCATACCCAACTTATGTAGAAAAGTTTGAATATCCTAAAGGCTTTAAAATCCCAGACTTCAGCCTTTTTGCTGGAGAATCGTCCCTATCCTCGTTAGAACATGTGGCTCAATTCATTGCGCAATGTGGGGATGTTAATAGTGACTTCTATAAACTGCGACTATTCAACTTTTTGTTGACGGGCTCCACATTCGCGTGGTACATCAACCTCTCACCTAACTCTATCCAAAGTTGGGAGGAACTAGTCCAAAAATTCCATAAGCAATTTTATCTATCGGAAATGGAAATGTCAGTTTCTTCATTGGCCAAGATGACTCAAGCATCTGACGAGTCACCGATGGATTATCTTACAAGGTTTAAATCGGCCAGAAACTGGTGTCGAGTACCTCTCTCTGAAGTCAAATTTGTCAAGCTTGCTTTGAATGGGCTAGACGTGGAATACAAAAAGAAATTCCTGAGGGTAAATTTTCGAGATATGTATGAGCTGGCTCAGCACGTCGAACAATATAATCATTTGCTCCGAGAAGAAAACATTTCGAAGTCTTTATCTCGAGGGACGATCTATAAGAACCATGCAGTCAGTTATGCATCGGTCGAAGTTGAAGAACCCCAATATGTCAACATAGACATGGCCGAGATAGTGATTGATAAACCTTATGTATGCAAGGCATTGGTACACGCCAACTCCAAAGATGTCAAAACCCGCTTGGCCAGTGTAGAAGTGGCCGTCAAAACATTGAAGGTCTACACCTTCGACATAACTAAGGCTGACGCCATCTTCAACCAATTACTGATAGCGAAAATTGTCAAGCTTCGAACGGGACATAATATTCCCAAGGCCGATGACTTAAAAGGGAAAAATTATTGCAAATACCACAACTCGAACAAGCATGCAACGAACAACTGTGTTGTGTTTTGAGACGCCATCTAAAGCTTGATCGATAATGGCAAACTTAAGTTCCTAGAAAAGAAAATGGGCATCGACGCTGACCCATTTTCTACGGCGACAATAAACATGGTAGATGGTCGTCTGCCCGTGGATAAAAGAAAAGAAAAGGCCGAGTTCGTTCCAACACAACACGTCCCAAAGTAGAACTCTCAACCTCGGCTCAAGATTGATTTATTTTCAAACGAGCCGCCTAAAGAATTTTCGGGACTAGCTATCGTCGAGCCTTTGTTAGACTTCAGCGCAGAGGAAGCAGATGGACCAGTGGTTTTATGCAGTTAGTGTAAGGAAAACGTCATCTTCACCGAGCCGAATGAGACACCACCCTAGGCTACAATACAACGACCGCCTCCAATGGCCATAACGACACCTCAAAAAGTGCTCAACGCAGGCCAACGCTAGGGAGTTTTCGATAGGCTAGGCCCTCAAACACGGATCACCGGGCCACCTTCAGCCAGATAGCGCCTTGATTTTGACACGCCGTTTTATAACGAGGACTATTATACGCGCAACTCTAGTAGCTCAAGTTCATCCGTGAACTAGAAAACCTTCAAACCGCTTGAGCCACGTAACCAACAGTGGTATAGTTATAATTATTTTACCAGTGTGTATACTGCTCTCTCTAAATCGCAGAAACATCGACGTCAGGAAATAGACTGCATGGCCTGCCAACAAGTGACTCGGGCTACCTCGGCTACCAAATGGCGGCCGAAAGAAATAACAGGTAACGAAGTTGACCAACAACCCCCAACAATCATGGCCAAATTACTTCAAGGAAAGAAGGTGATCAATCATGACTTTGAGACCACAATAGAAGAATCTGAGAAGCGCATCAAACTCCTTCTTCAACCTGAGAATATGAAAGTTCGTCTCGAACAATTCAAGAAGGAAACGGAAAGCAAACTTCCTCCGTTGCCCTCACAAGAGCCATTAATAAGAGTCCGACAAAATCTACACCCCTAATTTCTCGACGAAACCTTGGAGTACAGGTGGGAGTTTCACAAGAAATATTCCGCTAATGACCTGTACGGCCTACCAAAGGCGTGTTAAAAAACTCTTGACCTGGCACTAACGTGCCTTGAAACTAAGCAGTTTATTCAAAAGACCACTGATTTATGGATGAAAGCCAGGTTCCAGCATATACGAGAAACTCGAGTTTTTAGTTTCGAGGTCGATCCATATATTGATATAGATACCATCGAGCTTCCTTTCTCCCTCGAGGACCTTCAATATTTATGATACCATTTTGAAGTCTTCCCAGCCGTATCTCTTTTCAGCCTGACGATCAATGAGAAAGAATATATGGCATGGTTAAATGCTTACCTAGACACAAGGGATGCTCGAATCGCCTATCATGAGTGTACTCGTAAGGCATCGCAGGAACAAGACTGATCTCCAACATCGAATGAGCTCGAGGATAGCTATCAGAATGAAATAGATACGGTGGATGTACCACATGAACAATTACTTGAAAATGATCAGGTCGAGGACATTAAAAAATAGGGTACTTTGCTTAATAATCTGGAAGACGACGACCATGACCCAATGGGCCCCTCAGTTTCCAAAAATATAGAAATTAGCATGGTCCAAGTTCTATCGGCTGAATTTCAGCCAACCACGTCTCAACCAAATTTCTTAGATGGTGACGTGGTTGCTAAAGAAGTAACATAAGTCGACTTTATTGTTGTAGAAGAGGACGAGTAAGTAAGCAAGGAAGACAAACTCAAAGCAGCTCTTGTCGAGCTATTTCCATGTTCTTCCTCGACCAATCTCCATCATTTGAAGTCGTTGTATGTTACGGCTCACATCAAAGGATATCAAGTTTCCAAAATCTTCGCTGACTGCTAAGCAACGGTCAATATCATGCCCATCTCCATCATGAAAACACTACATCTCTCTAACGACAAACTTATTCCATTAGGGGTCACCATGAGTAGCTTCCTTGGCGATAAATCTCAGACCAAAGGGGTACTTCCGTTAGAAGTAAATATCGTAGGTCGCAATCACATAACTGCGTTCTTCATAGTCAACTCAAAGACTGAATATAACGTATTTCTCGGTCGGGACTGGATCCATCAAACGACCTGTATCCCTTCATCTTTATATCAAGTCCTCATGTTCTAGGATGATAAATCGGTCATGGTTCATCTGGCCAACAATTAGCCGTTCGAAGCTAACATGATCCAGGGACGTTACTATGATGACCACGTTGGCTACATCACCTTACAAGGTCTCAACAATGAAGGACGGCCTACTCAGATTTCAGTTTAGAAAGCCATCAAGGTTGGCATCGAGACTGTTCACCAGTATTCGACGAGACTCGGGTTGGCTAACCTCATTACTGATCCTAATGTCTGACACCAAACAGGCCGAACGCCGGGCTATAGTTTCATCTACCATGGAACGACTGTTGGCTCACTGGTTTACTATTTCCAAACAACCAACTTTAGGCGTAAACCTTGTGGAGTTTCTCGCCGAAGGAGATAATGGTCCTGTCATTTCCCATGATAGCTACCCCGGTCGAGCTCGAAGACAGTTGGCTCTAAGTCAAAGACCCTTTAGAGGAAATAAATGTTGGAACGGTCAATGACCCTTGGTTGTTATTCATTAGGGCTTTGTTACCCCAACCTATGAAAACATAACTTTGTAAATTACTCAACAAATTTAAAGATTGTTTTGCTTGGAGTTACCATCATGAAATGTTGTCCTTCATGGATGGCCATGCTGGCTACAACCAGATCTTTATCGCCGAAGCCGATGTTCAAAAAACTACCTTTCGCTGCCCAAGGGCACTTGGGATATACAAATGGGTAGTCATGCCATTCGGCCTTAAAAATGCTGGTGCCACATACCAACGTGCTATGACTACCATCTTTTATGACTTGATTGGTATGGTCATAGAAGTGTATATCGACGATGTGGTAGTTAAATCAAAGGGCCGCCGAACATATTTCGATGACCTTCGGCAAGCTTTCCTTTGTATACGCCAACATAATCTCAAAATGAACCCGGACAAGTGCGCCTTCATTGTATCGGTAGGTAACTTCTTGGGTTTCCTTATACACCATCGTCATATCGAGGTGGAAAAAAATAAGGCTCGCTCAGTCATCGTCGCTCAGTCATCGACGCTCCACCCCTAACAACCAAAAAGTAACTCCAGCCTTTACTCAGCAAGATAATTTTTCTCTGCCATTTCATAACTAATTCGGCAGGAAAAATGAAAGTGTTCTCTAAACTTTTGAACTCAAGGATTCGAACAGGTTCGAGTGGCTTGATGAACATCAAACGACCTTCACTTAAATCAAGGTTTCCCTTACAACCCCATCCGTCCTTGTACCACCTCGGCGTGGTAAACCTCTTAAGCTATACATTTCAGCGGTTGAAAAGTCCATCGGTTGCCTCCTTGCACAAGACAATGATATCGGGCGTGAACATGCCATCTTTTATCTCAGTCAGAATCTTAACTCACCTGAAATCAGTTATTCAGCCGTAGAAAAACTATGCTTGGCTATGTTTTTTGCTGCGTCTAAACTCTGGCATTATATGCTTCCTTCCATCACTTAGGTCATCGCCCAAATCGACGTTATTCGGTATATACTCACTCGGCCAATGGTCAAATAATGAATTAGGAAATTGACAATGGCACTATTCGAATTCAGTTTGCAATACGTGCTATAGAAAGCTGTCAAAGGACAAGCATTAGCCAATTTCTTAGCTCAACATCCTTCTCCATATGGTTTCGGGGGCAACAATGTCGAAATCAGCATAGTGGAAACACGTGATAATCATTGGACAATGTATTTTGATGGCTCTAGTACTTCAACCTCTATTGGTGTTGGGATCGTCATTCAATCCCCTGATCAACACCGCTGGTACTTTTCTCTCAAGCTTGATTTTGATTGTACAAATAATTAGGCCGAATACGAAGCCCTTATCATGGGTCTTAATGTCCTACACGACTTGAGGGTAGCTAGCATACTCATCCTCATCGATTCAGAACTTTTGATTAACCAACTCAGTGGAATTTTTCGTTGCATGAGTTGTACTATGGCGCCCTGTTACATAGTTACCAACTATTTGGCTGAGTCGTTTAACGGTATCACATTCAAACACATTTCTCACATTCGAAACACTGACACAGACGAACTGGCTCAAATAGCCTTCAGAGCATAACTCCTAGGGGGCGAGATAGGCCGGGCAATACCTGTAATACGACGATCGCACCCGGCCTTGGTTAATCAACAAGTTCTCTAACACGACCACGTGATCCGAACACGAGCGATGTCCTTACCTTCATTACTAGAGCGAGGAGATCCTGTAGATGTGTGTTCAGTCAAGACATTACCAGACAACTAGAGAAGGTCATCATGCGATATCTCGATAACCCCAGTGACAAACACGACCACATGACTAGGGTTCATGCCAAAAATTACATGTTGTACCAGAATGAGTTATATTGGAAAGGCGATGATGGATTATTGTTATTGTGCCTCAACCTGCAGGAGGTTGCCCAAGCAATTACAGAAGTACACAAAGGAATCTTTTGAGATCATCAATTTGGACGTAAGATGCGTTGGTTGCTTCGCTGACACTGCTATTTCTGGCCGAGTATATTAAAAGATTGTATCGAGTATGCATGGGGATGTGTACAATGTCAAATTTATGGGCCTATACAAAGAGTCCCAGCCGAATTACTCCACTCGGTCACCAAGCCATGGTCGTTCAGAGGATGGGCCATTGATGTAATCAGTAAAATTACACCATCTTCTAGAGCAGCAAAACATGCATGGATACTTGTGGTAACTGATTACTTCACTAAGTGGGTCGAAACAAAATCATACGCCGAATTAACATCCAAGAAAGTTTGCAATTTTGTAGAAGAAAACATCGTGACCAGATTCGGCGTATCATAAACGATCATAACTGACAACGACACAATCGTTACAGCTAAAAGGTTCAAAGAATATATGGTGAACTTGAAAATCCGACTCGAACAATCCATGCCGTATTACCCAAAAGCAAATGGACAGGTCAAAGCAAGTAATAAAGTTTTGATCAGCATTCTTGAAAAAATGATAAAAGAAAAACCTGATATATGGCATTTAAAGTTAAATGAGGCTTTATGGGCATATCGGACTTCACTCCGATCAGCAATCGAGACGACCCCATATGCGTTAACGTATGGGCACGACATAATGTTACCAGTCGAGCTGAGTATAAACTCATTGTAAGTACTCAAACAAAGTAGTTTGACCAGTACTGAGTATAATCAGGCCATGAGGTAAGAGTTAGAGGATTTAGAGGAAGCTCGATTTGATGCCTATAATTTGTTAGCGGCACAGAAAAAGATTGACGAGCGAGCTTATAATCAACGGGTTAGGCAAAAGACGTTCGGCAAATGTGAACTAGTTTGGCAAACTAATTGCCAGTAGGAATTAAAAACCCCAGATTCGAAAAATGGTCGTCGAATTAGGAAGGACCATTCATCGTCCACAAAATTTCTCGGCAAAAGGGCATACCACCTTAAAGATAAAACCGGTTCAATTCATATACTACTGATCAATGGGAAATTTTTAAAGAAATACTATCGAGTCACTTGGGAGATGCGAGAATAAAAGTTCGTTTCATTAATTTTGCAAAAAAGACGTATAAACGAGAATTACAAAAAGAATCCAACAGCTGATTACTAAGGCCAAAATCCTAAGGGGTCGAAGGAAGGAAGGTTTCAAGGGCAGCTTTCAGTTCCAACCATCTTACTTCACCCATTGTAACTTCAACATGTCTTGTTCTTTTATCAAGCTACAATTGTCGTATCCGTTTTGAGTCAGTTGCATGGTCTATCAGGAGAGATTTATTCGCCTCAAAATCTTTTTCAAGATCTGAAACAACGACCAACCTTTGACGTTGGAGTTCAGCAATTTGACGATCGAGGTTAGCCAACCACGTTTTCTTTGCTTTTATGGCCTCAACCTTCAGTCGGCTAGCTTCATGAGCAACCTTTGTAGTCTTAATGTTGTCCTCGGCCTAGAGAGCCCTTTTAAAAGTGGCGAAGTATTGTCGGGTTCGCTTCAGGATATTGGATAAGTGGGATAGGAGTCCTTTACATTGACGGACTTATGAGGCTGAAAAGGATAGGAGTTCTTGCAACTTGACAAAGACATTGGATTCAACTGCAGTTGCGGAAAGATCGGCCGACGTGACAGAATGCCCAGCTGCTCTAGAAGTACTCAAGAGGAGAACATCGAGCTCGATTTCCTATGAAGGCTGCATAAAGAAAGAGTTAGTAAAGAAGAATCCAAAAGAATAGCAGATAAAGAAGTCATGATAGACCTGCCGATAAGAGACATCGGCCATGTCTGCTGGTTCATTGCTTGAACCTAGAAAACTTAGTGGCAGAGCCCAGTGTTTAAGGGAGTCTCTTAATTCACGTAGCCGATGGAGGCTATCTACATTTGATGGCCACTGAGGCAGCCAAGAAATGTAAATAACACCCTTTGGCGCGTAAGATTATCGATGAAATAAGCGTTCAAGCACCTGGCATTTTAATATTTGTTCTTCATTAAGAATTCAAAGATCAACAGTCTACAACATGAGGTATTTCAAAATACCTCTGTTTTTTTATAATATTTTTTTCCTTTCTGTTTTATTTTATTTTATTTACTAGGTTAACACCAATCTAACCAAATCACATTTTAATAAAACAATATAGAAAAACTTGGTTATATGCATTCTATTGTTATTTGCATTTTATTTACTAGGCTATCATTTTTCATATGTTATCATTATCTTCATTACCTCGGTTTGGGAATAGAAGTACAAGAGAATTAGGGCTAGTTTGGTATTGTTGTGCTTTGAGTATGTGAAAAGGGGAATAAAATCATTTAAGGGATTTGGTAATCATGATGGATATCCAAATGATCCAGGTGAAGGGACTAAAAAGCTCGTGGATTAAGGGTGCACATTTGATTGTGTTGACGAGTTTAATGGTGAAATGACGTTTTGATGGTTGCACGATTCAAGTGTCATTATTAAAGACTGATGAGTGACCTGAGGAATTGCCACGTGGCAATTTGTTAGACAAAGTTAGGATCGAGGAATCGTGATTCATAAATGCGAGTAATGGGGATGTTTGAGATGTTTCAAGTTCTTTTCAGAGATACGTGAAAGGTTTGATCTCGCTTCTTCAAGGTCAAAACTCGACCAAAGAGTTATAGGCCGAAGGCCTCAGAAGCAAGGGGGAAATGTTTAGGCCTAAAATGATAATTTGGGCTGAGTTTGGAGCTATTCTCGGCCCATCAGTCTTCCAGGGGTCTCATGGGCTGGCTAGGTCATTATAGGTTGTACAGTCAGGCTCGGCCAAGTCCTTTTATGAGAAGGATTGGTTTGGATAAAGGCGAGGGTTGAGTCCTGATACCATAAGGGGATTTAAAACTAAAGGCGTTAAGAATCAAGGACTAAATCTGGTTCATTATAGAGCCTAGTTCAGAAACCTATTGGAACTAGGATTGGCCGAATCATAATTAAATTGAGGTAAGGAGTTTTAGTCTAAGTACATCTCTGATTTGGCCAGGGGTAGGTTCATTGCTATAAATAGAGGAAGAAGTGCATCATTCAAAGCCTCTCTAATTTAGTACACAAACTGCCCTACACAAACTATGGTTTCACGCGAAACTTCTTAACAACCTTGAGATTTTTTATTTTCTTTTTCCGCCAACACATCTTTAGTTTGGATAAACATCACTGTGAAGGCAACCGGTGACATCTTCAGTTTGAATAAACAACATTGTTACCGTTGAATCAACCGAACGCAGAACACCTTTAATTTGGATAAACAGCACTGCGTTGAGGTCGACTGGTTACCTATCCAAGTCTCGGTCAAGAAGGATTTTCGAGTCCTTATTTGCAGAGGTCATCTCATTAGCTTTCTCAGTGAAGTGAGGTGTTACAGATTACTAGGCTCGGCACATTGAATGTCGAGTTGTTTTATGATTGGATATTCACGAGTTAGTTTTAGAGTTCGGCATTCTAACGGCCGAACCACATTCACCATCAAGACATACATCTCTTTCGAGTACTTGTGTCTGTATAGTTTGGTACCGGTTTGGCGTGCTTATACTCTTACGAATATAATCATGGTGACCGAACCTGGTCCCAACGATCTGTGAATTTCGCAAGACTAGCAACCTTGTCTTCAGGCTCTAAAATTTGAAGGCTGAGACGTGTTCCTTCCTCGGTTGCAGTTGCAAGATCAAGAAGTCAGTAGCGCGCTCAATGCCACATCCATATACTTTACTCACCAGCCTAGCTCGGCCGTCAAGTTGGCATGCCTCGCATATAACCAAAGGATATAGTTAGCTTATTGATTACTTGGCCTACGCGCCACGTAGGCTTGATAGTTTTTAGGGTCAATTGAACCTTAAGAGACTATCAAAATAATTCACAACCAACAAGGACCATCTGATTAGATGCAGTAGCTAGTATATTGCAAATGTTTGAGCGCTATGCAAGAAATTAAAAGGGTTTGGAAACTAAGAACAACAAAAATGCAACACATTTTTCTTTTATAGGACGCAACAAAAGATGAAATTATATATGTATGTGTGACATGTAATATGTTCCATTCTAGTCAAGTTAAAAATAAAAAACATGAATCTTACGTGATGATCAAATGGTGATGCGACTGATAATTCAAACATAAAATTAAGTTAAGACATCATGTGATATTGTTTGGGCCAAAAAATATTGGTTTGGGCCGAGTTTAGAATTGTTCTCGGCCCAGATGCCGTGTTTAGGTGTCATTAGGGGTTATCTAGCTCATGGGCCGCGCAGTCTAAGCTAGCCATATCCTGTCGGGAACCGGTGGGATGTGGGTGAGTCCTATTACAAGAAGGAGTTTCGACAAGATAAGGATGTTGGGGTGTGAAATTTAATGCAGCCTGATAACAAGTTAGGTTCAAAGTCCTAGTAAGAGTAGGACTGACCGAGATAAGGTTGAATCGGGGAAACGAGTTCTAATCCGAGAATGACTGGGATTCAATGCATTTTGGCTACTATAAATAGGGAGGGATGACATCAAACAAGCTCTCTCCAATTTAACACACAAACTGCCCCTGCGCAAACCTTCACTCTACGCGAAATCTCAACAACCTTGTGATTTTTGTTTTCTTTTTCCGCCGACATACCTTCAGTTTGGATAAACAGCACTATGGAGGCAACCAGCGAACATCTTCGGTTTGGATAAATAGCACTGCATCACTGTTGCCATAGAATCAGCCGATCGTGAAGCATCTTCAATTTGGATAAACAGCACTGCAATAGCTTCGTCTGGTTATCTATCCAAGTCTTGGTCGAGAAGGATTCTTGTGCATGCGCCGGCACAATCTGAAGATGAATCTTGCTAAATGTGTTTTCGGCGTATCAGTCGGAAATTTTTTAGGCTTCCTCGTATATCACCGTGGTATTGAGGTAGACAACAACAAGGCCCGCACAATCATAATGCTCCACCACCGACGACTAAGAAATAATTACAATCGTTGCTCGATAAGATCAACTTTCTCCGATGATTTATTGCTAACTCAGCTGGGAAAATGAAAACTTTTTCCACGCTTTTGAAACTCAAGGCCTTCGACACCTTCGAATGGCGTGTCGAGCACCAAGAGGCATTCACGCATATCAAAGTCTCTCTAACGACTCCACACATCCTTGTTCCATCACGGCAGGGTCGACCTCTTAAGCTATATATCTCAACGGCCGAAGAATCCATCGGATGCCTTTTGGCACAAGACAATGAAGCCGGGCGAGAACGGGCCATTTTTACCTTAGTCAAAACCTTAACCCACCAAAGATTAATTACTCCGCTATCGAGAAGCTCTGTATTGCCTTATTTTTCGCTGTGTTCAAACTTAGACATTACATGCTCCCGTCAGTCACTCAGGTCATCGCCCAGACTAATGTTATTCGCTACATGCTTACTCGGACGATCGTAAATGGCCGAATCGGTAAGTGGACGATGGCCCTTTCTGAATTCAGCCTGCAATATGTACCCCAGAAAGCTGTCAAACGTCAAGCTCTGGTCCATTTTTTGGCCCAACACCCTTCCTCGTATGAGTTCGGGGGCAATGACGTTGACATCGGCCTGATACAAACATGTGATAATTACTGGACGAAGTACTTTGATGGTTCCAGTACTTTAGTCTCGACTGGCATTGGGATCGTTATTTAATCCCCCACTCATAATCGTTGGTATTTTTCTCTCAAGCTCGATTTTGATTGTACAGATAATCAGGCCGAATACGAAGCCCTTGTTATCAGCCTCAGTGTGCTGCATGATTTGCGGGAACTCATGTCTTTGTTCTTGGTGAATCTGAACTTGTCATTAATCAACTCAACGGGACATTTCGCTGCATGAGTTGTACTCTAGCGCCTTATCACATGGTTGCTAGCTATTTGGCCGAATCCTTCGACGGTGTAACTTTCAAACACATTTCACGAGTTCATAACACTGACGCCGACGAACTGGCTCAAATAGCCTCCGGAGCCCAATTCATAGGGGCAAATTAGGCCGAGAAATACCTATGTCACGACAAGCACATTCGGCCTTGATTAATCAGCAAGTTCTCCAACGTGATTGCGTGATCTGTACACGAGTCATGTCTTTGCCTTCGTTGTTAGAACAAAAGGACACTATTGAGGTTTGTGCCGTCGAGGCACTACCAGACAATTGGAGAGGGATGATTATGCGATATATTGATAACCCTAACGAAAACATGACCGACGGATAAGCTTTCATGCCACAAAATACGTATTAAACTAGAATGAGTTGTATCGAAAAGGCGAGGATGGGTTACTGTTGTTGTGCCTCGGCCCACGGTAGAAGTACACGAAGGAATTTACGGAGCCCACGAATCTGGACGAAAAATACGTTGGCTACTTCGATGGCACGGCTATTTCTGGCCGAGTATTCCAAAGGATTGTACTGAGTACGCAAAAGGTTGTGTACAATTGCAAATCCATGGGCCTATACAGAGTGTACCGGCCGAATCATTACATTCGGTCACCAAACCATGGCTGTTCTGAGGATGGGCCATGGATGTTATCGGTAAAATCACACCATCTTCTGGTGCAACCAAACACGAGTGGATACTTGTTACAACGGACTACTTCACCAAATGGGTCGAAGCCAAGTCATATGCCGAGCTAACGTCTAAGGAGGTTTGTAGCTTCGTTGAAGAAAACATTGTGACTAGATTCGGCGTGCCAGAAACAATCATAACAGATAACGGTACGATCTTTACATCCGACAGATTTAAGGACTATACGGCAAGTCTAAAGATTCGACTCGGGCAATCTATGCCATACTACCCGCAGGCGAATGGATAGGCCGAGGCAAGTAACAAGGTTCTTATTGGTATTCTTGAAAATATGATAAAAGAAATGCGAGACATGTGGCACTTAAGGATAAACGAAGTGTTATGGGCTTATCGAACCTCTTTGTGGACCGCCACCGGAACGACTCCATATGTGCTGACTTATGGACACGACACAGTGTTGCCTGTCAAGCGAAGTATAAACTCGTTGTGAATAATTGAACAAAGTAGTTTGTTCAATGCCAAGTACAGTCAAACCATGAGACAAGAACTAAAAAACTTAGAAGAAGCTCAGCTTGATGCTTATAACTTATTAGTGGCTCAAAAGAAGATCACCGAGCGAGCATATAATCAACGAGTTAAGCAAAAAACTTTCGGCGAATGATAACTGGTTTGGAAAACCGTGCTACCTGTAGGTATTAAAGACCCCAGGTTCGGCAAGTGGTCGCCGAATTAGAAAGGGCCATTCGTTATTCATAAAGTCATCGGCAATGGGGTATACCATCTTAAAGACCAAACCGGTATTGTTCACAAGTTGCCAATCAATGGAAAGTTTTTAAAGAAATATTATCCAGTCACATGGGAGATGCGAGAATAAAAGTTCACTTTATTTCATTAAGTTCATTTCATTGGTCGAACAAGTTTACAATCAAATAATTCTAGGATGACGAAGGAAGAAGAGATTCAAGAACAGCCTTCAGATCCAACCACCTCACCTCGCCTATCGTGACCCTAGCTTGCCAATTCTTCTTGTCTATCTTTAGCTACTTAACTCGCTTCACGCTCACCGCGTATTCAGTTAAGCAAGATTTGCCGCCCGACTCAAAATCTTTCTCAAGCTCATAAGCAATTGCCGACCTTCGATTTTGAAGTTCAGCAATTTGACGGTCAAGGTCGGCCAGGGTTTCCTTTTTCACTTTTAAAACTTCGACCTTCGGACGAAGAGCATCTTGACCGGCTGTTGCAGCTTTCAAGTCATCGTCAGCCCGAAGAGCTTTCTCGAAAATACTGAAATATTCTTGAGTCCGTTCCAGGGTGGACGACGCTTGAATGATGGCTTCGGCGCTCAATGGACCATCAGCTCCAATATCGTTCAGACATGCACCCACTGAATCAATGCCCTTATGCTCGAGGACTTGCGAAGCTGAGAGAGACAAAAGCTCCTGCAACCAAACAAGAACAGTTGATTTGGCGGGCTCAATCGTAGCTGCCGAAGGACCAGCCGCTCCTTAAGTGCTAGATAGGAAATCATCAAACTCGACTTCCCATGAAAGCTGCACAAGAAAACAGAGTATACGCAAGGAAAATCGTAAAAGAAGGTAGCAAAGAGGATTTACTTTAGACCTGCCGAGAGAAGACTTTGGTTATGTTTCCAGGTTCATTGCTTAAACCTAGAGAGCTTAACGGCCGAGCCCAATGTTTCAAATTGCTTCTTAATTCACGCGGCCGATGAAGGTTATCTACGTTTGATGGCCACTAAGGTGGCCAGGAAATATAAATAACACCATTTGGCGTATAGAATTTTCGGTGAAATGAATAACTGGGCACTTGACATTTTGTTTTTCTCAATTCGGACTCATTATAACAACAATGACAAGAGAAAGTAGTTGAGCCTTATAAAAGCCGAGGTCACTTCTTGAGAGGGGATGCCGAGGTCCTAGTCCTGCGGGTGAATTGGAGTTTCTGACGTCACCTCAAGTTTAATAATGGGCCTTTTCCCACGATCAGTTACAGGAGAATCAACCAGGATGACACATGAGAATGATCAACAGAAGGAGTTTTGGTTGGTCGAGAGCGACTTGCCGGTAAAATCTCGTCACTCTTGTCATCTTGAAACAAAAGAGTTGTTAATACTTTTGAATTTAATGAGTAAAGGGAGTGGCCAGCATAGTCATACCTCTTCTAAAATGATCGCCGATTGTTTTGGATTCTTGGGGAGATTCTTCCCGATCAAAGTGGTTGCATTCCCCAATACAGGTTCTACGGTCGGCCCTAAAGCTGCAGGCGTGTCGACTAGTGGTATGGGAACTAGCTCAACCACGACCTCTGGAACTTTAAGTGCTAGTTGAGCTTGGGTTACCGGGCTGGTTGAAGACAACCTATTCTCCGCTAAGGCCTGAACAATAGAAGTAGGAGGAAAGGCATTCGGAGCAGTTGCTCCGGTGGTATGGCTAGAGATAACATGAATCTCTCGTGCTCCCTTCTTCGCCAATTGCTTGACATATTTTGGGGGACGAGGAGCATCACTAGCCATCTAGGCGTTCGGGTGAGGCCGTTTGCTTGGTGTATTTTGTGCAACGGCTTTGGATTTCTTGGAGGAATGGGCCAATTTTTTCTTAACCACTGCCGGGACGACCATGTTCGCCTATTTCAGTACCTAACCGCCTAAGAAAGTGAAATCTCGTTAGTAAAATCGTTCAAGTGTTTAAAGAATAAAGTTGGAAACAAGGGTATACTTTGGGGCGCCTCTTTAGATTCAGGGGCGGAGGTTTTCTTAGGTCGGTCACCAAAAAATTTGTTGACTACGACCTCGACTGAAGTGCCAAAAAAGTTGTGAGTAATTCGTCCCACCAGTCGTCGAAGGTGTCAATGCCTAGAGATTCAGGAACAGTTGGTCGAATGCGAAATTTCTTACATCGTTCTTGAAATTCTTTCTTGGTGTCTCTACACTCCCTTTCTGAGGAACCAGGACGTGTCATCGGCTTAGAAGGGAGCGGGAAGAAAGTAGAGGCACCGGGCAACCTTGGAGGTGGCCAAGCTGTCGGGCGGCAAAATGGGATGGTAGACTTCCCAACTTGCTCGGCGAGCATCGCAACCGAGAGGAAGGTTACGAGTTAACACGAACGACCCCCAGTTTTGATAAAGACTAGCATCTTTACTTTCACTCCAAGTCGAGGTGGGAAGTATGATGGAATAGGGGTATTCTTGATGATGACATATCAAAAATATGTCATCAGAAATGATGTCCAGGCCGAAGAGGTGTTTAAAGACTTCTTCAGCTCGGTGAGGAGGTACTGGTCGAGGGGCCAACTGAAGGCCGAGTGCTACAGTAGACTGGAGGCCGGAGATTTCTGGCCGAAGTGTGGAGAAATAAACCTGCAGCCAGAGTTGGAACACCTAGAAAGGTCCATTCTGGTGCGGGTCGATCTTGTTGATGGTTGTCTCCGCCAGGCAACGTAGAATGTTGGCGAGGATAGCTGGACTAAGCGCCAGAGAGTGACCATTAGCTAGGGCTCCCGCCACCGCATATTCTCAACCAAGCATTTATTCGATTTGGTACAACAGATGAACTTGTTGTACCAGTAAAATAGAAAGGCTTTGTGTTCTCCCTTCTGTAGACTCACTTCCATTCGACTAACAAAGTGGAGGATAAGGGTGTTGTAGTTTAGAAAATTCTTGTGCAATTTCTGAACGTCCTCTTTGGAAGGCTCTTGACCTTCTTGGCTCAATGCCTCGACGACCCTATCATCGAACAGCGCCTTGAGGTCAAGGTTTGATGGGCATCCAATAAGGGTGGCATCGACTGGAATGCCAAAATGAGGAGTCCCGATGATAGCCGAGATGTCGAGGATGGTAAAATTTAAAGGGCCAAAAGGAAGGAGCATGGTGTTGGTAGCCGAACACCAAAGGCTTAGAGCTTCCATAAGGAGTTCTTTATCCATTGTAATCTCCATGGTCGAGAGCTTAATAGTATCATAGATACCAAGAGCATCCCACTCCTTACCGAAGATTTTTTCCATTTGTACAACCCAGGCCGCCCAGTTCGCATTGGTCGAAGGCCAGGATCCTTGAGGTTTTATTTGGCACCACTTTTACAAGTCGAATCCTTGCAGTAAACCTGCCAAGCAGTGTTTTTTGAACAAGTTGATGATGGATGATGGCACTGTGTCTTTGAAGAGTGGGCCTAGAATTTGGTGAGTAGAGTTTAGTTCGCCCTCGAAACGTAGAGTCTTGATGGTGTTCCGATCTATGAAGTCCTTGCACTTATTGCACTCAGGGGAGAGCTCTGAGATGAATGAGGCCATTGATGAAGGCTAAAAAAATTTTTAGATGAAAGCTTAAGGTTTTCAGGGTTTTCAAAGGTTTTGAAAACAAAGTGGCGAGAAAATTTCAAGGGATATGGAAAGTGTAAGGTACGAATGGAAGGGATCCGGGCATTTATAGGCATTTGGGATGGAAGGCTAAACGTTTGATTTTCAAAATCAAGGATAAAATCGAGTGGGAGATTTACTAATCATTCTACATGCTCAGAAAATCAAGGCGAAAAGACCGAGGTTCGCGATTTGAAGATGCACGATGGCGTGTTGCGACGGGTTTAGTGCAAGAGAGACGTTTCAGCGGCCGCATGTTTTCGAGGATCATGATTGAAGGCTGTTAGGGTAACCAGTGGGCTGACATGTGGCAGGACAGTTGGGAAATCGAGATCGTGAGGTTACGTCTCATAAATGCGCATGGTGGTATTTCCCAAGAAATTATCCTTAGGTCGATTTCACTTCTTCAAGGTCGATGCTCGAGCTAAGGAGTATTCGTCGACGACCTCAGAAACGATGGGGCAATGTTTGGGCCAAAAAATACTGGTTTGGGCCGAGTTTAGAATTGTTCTCGACCTAGATACCGTGTTTAGGTGTCATTGGGGGTTATCCAGCTCATTGGCAGTCGAAGCTGGCCATATCCCGTCAGGAACTTGTGGGATGCGGGTGAGTCTTATTACAAGAAGGAGTTTCGACAAGATAAGGATGCTGGGGTGTGAGATTTAATGTGGCCTGATAACAAGTTAGGTTCAAAGTTCTAGTAAGAGTAGGACTGGCCGAGATAAGGTTGAATCAGGGAAATGAGTTCTAATTCGAGAATGACTAAGATTCAATGCAGGTTGGCTACTATAAATAGGGAGGGAGGACATCGAACAAGCTCTCTCCAATTCAACACACAAAATGCCCTATGCAAACCCTCGCTCTATGTGAAACCTCTCAACAACCTTGAGATTTTTGTTTTCTTTTTCCGCCGACATACCTTCAATTTGGATAAACAGAACTGTGGAGGCAACCGGCGAACATCTTCAGTTTGGATAAATAGCACTGTTGCCGTAGAATCAGCCTACCGTGAAGCACCTTCAGTTTGGATAAACAGCACTGCAACAGGGTCGACTAGTTATCTATCCAAGTCTCGGTCGAGAAGGATTCTCGGATCCTTATTGGCAGAGGTCATCTCATCAGCCTTCTCGGCGAAGTGAGGTGTTACTAGGGCTTGGCACATCGAACACGGAGCTGTTTATGATTGGGTATTCTCAAGTAGGTTTTAGAGTTTGGCATTCTGACGGCCGAACCACTTTCACGATCAAGACATACATTTGTTTTGAGTACATGTGTCCCTATACTCTGGTGTCGATTCGGTGTGCTTATACTCTTACCAATATAATCACTGTGCCCGAATCCGGCGCCGATGATTTGTGAACTTCGCAGAACTAGTAACCTTGTCTTCATGTTCTAGAACCCGAAGGTCGAGAGTGTTCATTGTGACCGAATCCGGCGCTGATGATTTTTGAACTTCGCAGAACTAGTAGCCTTGTCTTCAGGCTTTAGAACCCGAAGGCGGAGAGTGTTCCTTCCTCGGCAGCAGTCGCAAGATCGAGAAGTCAGCCACGCGCTCAACGCAATATCAACACATTTTACTCCTTGGCCGAGCCCGGCCGACGAGTTGGCACGCCTCGCAAACAACCGAATGACGTAGTTAGCTTATTCATTACTCGGCATGTGCGCCACGTAAGCTTGGTAGTTTTTAGGGCCAACAGATATATATGCACAAATAGCATTTTAGCTTGACTTTTGTGAGTTTTTTATTTTACAGGCTAATGATAGAGTTAAGCTTGTAAACTCAAAAAGTCAAAAGCTCATTAGTCATAAGCAACGAACCCATGAGGTAGCAAGATTGGTCCATATATACAATCAATGGTGCTGGTTTTACCTGCCATCGCCCATCGGAGTTGTTGATGATGCTGTTTTTATGCATGTCCACCTTTTTGCACTGCATGATGAGAGTAAGAGCATAAACCCTCTCCAGTAAAATGGAAGGGCGTGCCAAGTTTGCCATGATGGGAACCACTATTGCTTGTTGCATGGCAACATTATCCTGCCCCCAAAAGGTAATTAATATAAGCGATGGTTTACATTTCTCGACACTACGAAGGAGAAATTGAGCTCAAAACACAGTGCATTAATTGAAAGGTTAAATTTTAAAAATTATAAAAACAATCTACCACTTACGTACAGCTCGAAAATTCTAACTTATTCTTCCAATTAAACCTTTTATTTGGTGTGAAAAAGAAAATATAAACTTTCGCTCATTTTCTTGGGTCCAACAACATTCAAGTTTGTGTTCCCGCTTACCCGCTAACTTTAATTCTTTTTCCCTTTTATGCTTTTTTATTCCATTCGATCATTTCCAACTTGTTCATATCTTTTTTACCATTTCAACTTAGTAATACATCCAATTGTGGTGAATAGGTAAAACTGTAAAATACGTAGCCAGTTTTGGTCGACTAGACATCTACATTCCAATCTTGAGAAATATTAAGGACTCTGAGAGTTTTCATAAACTTTCTGTCACCTCATGTTTTCTACACAATATTTATAATATTGACATGAGAATTCACGTTAAATTGTGAGGTGACAGAAAATTCATAAAGAGTACACTTGACAAAGTCTACTTAACATTTCTCTCCAATCTTTTATGGGTAAGTTGGGATTAGAACATATGCGTGCAAGTAATAAGGGTAGTTGTCGTTAACCGAGTAAAAACCCAATATAGACTTTATATCACTTTTTTTTTTTTTTTTTTTTTTTTGTCATTTTACTTTAATGTAAACACGTGACAGAACTTCACATATTATTATACAATTAGAAGAACTTTTTTTTTTATTTTTATTTGAGTATCCCTCCAATTGTATAATGGCATGTGATATCCCGTCCCATGTTCCGGACACATTAAAAAAATCTCGTTTCCTTGTTATGAATGGGAACCATTAAAAAAATGGAGTTTTAACTAAATACTTCCGGTACTGTTCACTTTTAACTAAAAGGGACATTTTTACCTTTCCTGGTACTATTCACTTACATATTTATTTGTCATTTTTCATTCAAACTAAAGTTTTTAAAGACTTTTTGTTAGTTTTCCTTTAAAAAAAATCCACATTTTTTTTCAACTGTAAGGGCCTGTTTAGTATCCTATTTGAAATTTTTTATCCTTTCTCAAAACATTTCTCAAGAACATTTCTTGAAAACAATTTTCTTTAAGACTCAAAAACTTGATTGGTTTGCAATTTAAAAATTTTAAATCTTACAACTTAAATTAAACAAAGAGATTTAAAAAGATGGGGTAGCAGAAGAGGAAGAAATAGGAGAGAGGAGGAAAGAAAGTAAGAGATGATTGAAGAAAAGAAAAAGAAGAGAGAGGATCAGACGAGATAGAGAGAAAGAGGAGTAAGAGAAAGAACCTAGAGAATGAGGAGAGCGGATTGGAGGAGAGACAAAAAAGGTAAAAAAAAGAGGAGAGAGAAAGAATAAAAGAGAGATAGATTTGGAGTGAGAGGGGAGGATGAAGAGAAAAGAAAGGAGTAAGTTTATGTTTAAAAACTCATTTTTTATGTTTTTAGATAATAGATTATATTTTTTAGTTAGTCTTGAGTTCAATTTTTGAAAATAGTCCTACCAAACAAGTTTTTAAGGCCTAAAACTTGAAAATTGTTTTTAAGTTTAAAAAGTTGGATTCAAGGAAAGTACCAAACAGGCCCTAAAATACTTAATTGTTTCTTGTGAACCAAGCAAAATTCATACCCTAATTAGATCATCACGTCACTTATGAACCAGCAAGCAACTATATCTATGTATATATAGATTATGGATACAAAAGACACGTCATAAACGTAGTTTATTATTTTCAAATAATAAAATGATTCTAATCAAATACGAATCGATACTTTAACATCAGCAGTTTAAAAAAATTAAAAAAAAACCTATCTCACATGCATAAGATATTGCTTCTGCTTTGTGATAAGTACTCAGGCCATATATCCCTAAGTTCTTTTTTCCTTTTGCTGGATCAAATATTTTTCAGTTTGAACAAATTTACATATGCATGATTCATATGTTGACATTATAATTACCAAAAAAAAATTGTACCAAGAATTCAAGATTACGTTGTTGAAGAAGGTTTGGAGATTTCTTTGTAAAACTTTAGTTTAAACCAACAAATCTCTGTGTTTGCCCATTGGCCACGTGCTTGTGGAAAGTTGCCCAACTAACTCTTCATTTAGTGGTATTTATTTTAGTAATACAATTTTAAACTCGAATCTCGATACTTTTTTCCTGTTAACTAAAATGATATTCTTAGGATTCATTTCAAAAGAAAAAAAAAATGACATAATATTGCTTAGCGCAGGTGGTCGTGACGGAGGGTGGAGCAATGGGCAAGACCGGCCCCGAGGGTAGCCGGGTAAGGCGACTGTCTAGGGCCCCCAGTTTTTTGGGACCCCAATTTTTTTTTGATATATCTATTTGTATTATTAATACTATCAAAGTAAGATAGATGATACGGAAAGCATGCTGGCGTAGTGGAACAGCCGTAGTGGTTTGCTTCTTGTCCCTTGTTTGAATCTCAAAGCAGCTCTTTCATTTCATTTTTTTTTTTTGTTTGTTAATTTCGTATTTAACTAAAAAGTCCATGCAATAGCCCTTGTTTGAATCTCAAAGCAGCTCTTTCATTTCTTTTTTTTTTTTTTGGTTGTTAATTTCGTATTTAACTAAAAAGTCCATGCAATAGCCCAGAAGACTCCCAACAAACATCCAAATTCAATTAGGAAACCTAATCTAAAAATAAATTTTTATTTTTATATTTGGCCTTTCAAAGGTAATATTTAAATAATGTTTGTGTATTTTTTTATATTAAATTTTAATAGTATTTGATATAGAAATATATTTTTCTTTTCACGTATTTAGTAAATTTTTTTCTACATATTAATGTATAAAGCGTCAGGCATGAGTACACTCTAGGGTCCCAATTCGAAGGCTTGCCTAGGGCCCCCAAACTCTCAGGGTCGGCCTTGGTAATGGGTTATGAGTAAGGTTAAGATTAGGTTTAGGTTAAGTCTTGGATTTCCTACCCAATATTACTACGATCTAGTAGTATTCCTCTTCACTTATAAGCGAGAGGTTTTAGGTTCGATTCTCGTCAAATGTGAATTCGAACTGTATTATTGCTAGCCCATTGTGAGGCTAAACCCACCCCCTCCTCTTTACTGTGGATAACATCGTTTGATAAAAAATAAAAATAAATAAAATTGCTTGCTTCAAAGAGAGGATCTAAACAATTGCCTCAGAATTTAAGGTGAAAAATATGGATCGGATCGGGATAGATAATTAATTGTGGTACCAAAAAATTTCATAGTTTTGGTGACAATTTCTCATGCATTAAATTTCAATGCTTTTTTCTTGCATTATTTGTAGGTGAAATGGATGGCTTCAATTCTTGTCCTCCTCCTACCAAAACAAATATGAAACCAACTCAGAGGTTTTGCATTACATGTGAACGCTTTAATCATATCTCAACCCCACTGCCTTTACCACCAAAAAAACAAATAAATAAATTTGGCACGAAATGATCTAAAATCAAAGTCTAACAGCTGAAATGACCAGTATTTAGCATGTCGTCAATATTTTATCGCTATATCGTCAATATTTGACCGTTATGTCGTTGATATTATGATTTCAATAACCAAGACCTGGAATTAGATTGTTTTAGTTAAATCCCAAAAAAAAAAGCATGAGAATATATATAAGATGCCAATTGTGAATTTGTAAACTTGTAATTCATTGCTTTCATATTAACATGGTGTATAAACATGCACACAATTTCTTTGTTATTTATCGCCTAATGTTGCAAATATGAGATTAACCAACTTGGCTAGAAGCCTAGAACAATATCTTCTTCTGTAAAATCGCTTTTAAGAAAAACAAACACGTTGCCTGATGTCACAATAAGCTATATTAGTCATGTTCAATATTAACAACAGACTGGCCACTCAGTATTGCTGTTTGATGGTATTCTTCTTACTTGGAAGTGAGAAGTCTTAGGTTCAAATCTTGTGGATGGTGAATTTGATATCAAATTAGGATGCACATTATGTGGTTTTGCTGAACTCTCCTTTCCTTTAGTTTAAAATTATCGATGTACTAAAAAAAAATAAAGAGACTGAAGTCTAATAAAATTCCAGCCTAAATTATATAAAAATTTAGAAATTAAAAAAAATAAAAAATAAAACTGCCACCAAACAATCCCTTAAATTCCACAGCAAAGTGTTGTGTACACAAGCTGTAAGCAAAAACCACTTGAAAGTTGAAACCCAGAGGGGTAGTCAAGGAAAAGCCCTTAAGGCCGTGATTGGCGCCTTAAATTACATTTCGACCCAACCACGCCATTATTAAAAAATAATTAAAAAGTTACAGAAAAAAAGTAATAAATAGAATTAGCTTAATCCGTAGCGCAAAACCAGCGGATTACCGTGACGTCTGTCCCCGTGACCCCCGTCCGTACTCTCTATCTCTATCTCTCTCTCTCCCGTAACGGCCTCGTCCGACGTGGCAAGAAAAAGCGTTGAGCTGGAGAAGTGCTGTTAAAAGTTAGTTAGAGCAGTGAAAAGTGAAAATCCCTGGCAGTAAAACAAGACGGACAGTAATAGGGAGTATGGAGGGGTGGGGCAGTTAATGCAGGAAGTGGGGGTTGTTTGGTTGTTGGGTTAGAGAGAACCTAATCCAGGGGAGTGAAAAGAAACAAACAGTGAAAACTGGTGTTTGGTGTTGGTGTTTGGTGTTTGGTGTTTGGTGTTTGTTTGTTTGTTAACTGTAAACGGCGTTAGAAGGGAGGAAGGAGGGGGTGGGTGTGCATTGTACAAAGTGGGGTGTCTATATAAAGAGAGTGATTGTTTGTGGAAGCTCCCCATTCTCTGACTCTACATTCTTTTGTGTGTCTCTGCTCCCACATTCCCCCCTCCTTACAGAAACACAGAGTTAGAGAGAGTTAGAGAGAGTTTTAGAGGGAGAGAGCGGGATAGCAATTGCAATGGCGGTGTTTGATAGTAAGAAGAAATGGGTCGGTGCGTTCATGATGGTGCTTCTCATATTCTACTTCGCTGCTGCTGCAGTGTCTGAGATCTCTCGCAACAGGTTCACTTCTTCTTCCTCTTCCTCTATCTCTCTCCCTCTCTACATTTCCTGTGAACTTTAGTGAGAGAAAGTGGCAATGGGGGTATCTGACTGGAAAATTGGACCTACATTCTTTGTTTTTTTAGAAGAAACTGTAGTACGGACCAAGAATCCTAAGATTCTATAGCTTTGAGGGGAGGGGGGGGTGAGTTGTAGACGACTCCATTGACGCATAGGAAGAGCTCAGACTTAGTGAGCGAGAGAGGTCTTGGAGTTGGCCGTACATATTGGGGGGTTTTTGGTTAAATTTCGTACTTGAGTTTCCTACAAATTTGTTTATTTTGGTAAATTTGTTAATGTGCAGTAATGGAGGAAGAGACAAGTTGCAGAGCTCGAGCGACTCATCAATGGCAGCCAGGTCCGTACCCAACCAAAACCTTAATTCCTTTTTCTTCTTCGTCCTTGTCCACGTGGATGGATCTCAACCGTCGCCCTGTCGATTCAGTTATTTTGGGCCGGTGGATGATGTTTTGTTCTTACACTAAACCCGTAAAATAAAAAATTTCAACCGTCAAGATCTGGATCCAAAGATCTCAGCCGTTTATTCCGTCATGTTATGGCCCTGGGGCTGGGACTCCCATCCCTTTTTCAAATTCCCGAATTACCCTCGTCCAGTATCTATAATTCCACGTATACACCACTCGCCGACTAAAACGCCCATTAACGGTTTTCACTCGACGGTGGCGGTGGCCTCGAGCTCTGCACTCGCGCGCGCACACACACACGCACACTCGCTGTAAATCCTGCTCTCCTCAGTCGTTTGTCCTTTACTTTTGATCTAAACTCGTCGCCTCCCAAGGCCGAAACGTGTCGCTCTCCCATTGGCCAAATATATTCGGATTGACGCTAATCCAACGGTTTTATGGGTGAAAGTGAATGTTTTGGGTTTTTCCTTTTCTTTTTGCAGAGTGGCTGAGGATGACCAAGGATTCAACAAGCATGCAGTTGAAGATCCAGAAGAGATTGCTTCCATGGTTGACATGTGGGTAACTTTACCTATTTACCCCTCTCTATCTCTCTCTCTCTCTCTCTCTCTAACGAATGATCATGTTTGACTGTGGACATGCACATGGTGTAATCTGGGATAAGAAAAACATTTAGTTACTTTTGGGTATGAATGGTAGATATTTGAGTGCATTGAGGGGTGGTGGGTGAGGCATGGTAGCTCCTAATAGTGCTCTTATGAAATTCGGACCTAACCAAACTGACTGACCCAATTGCCAATTTACATTTAACCCAGTTGCTAATTTTGTAAATTCCTCAAGTTAATTGGGTTCTGGTTAATTTCCCATGTCCCTCTGATTTGTGTCACCTTCAATTCCATTGTGTTAATTTGCATTAATTTCCATGTTACACTTGGAATATACTTTCCCTTTCTTTCATGCCAATCAAATCTGGTGAGATCCGTCCGTACTTGTTCAAATTAGGCCCCCCAAGCTTTTATGCCCCTCGCTCTCTTCCTCATGAATTTGATGGTTTTATATAGTAAAACTTTTTACCAATGTGATAGGTTTTACTTTTTACCCATGTGCTGCCAAAGGAACTCTGTTTCTGGACAAAAATCATAGGGGAGTTTTTATATCCGTTACACTGATGAGATAAAGACCAAATTGTCCTCGGAAATGGACAAAATACTGGCTTTTTCCCTCATCCTAGTGCTCAGGATTTGGCCAAATACAGTAGAGGACGAAACAAGAAAGAAAGTAGGCAGAAATTGCCTCCAATAGATTAATCTCAGTGCTAATTACTATTTCACTTTAATTATTTCTTAAACTATGTTTGATTATAATGTTGACATTAGAAAACACTGTTGATATTGCAGGAGTATCCGAAACAGCACTGAGAGGAGGAAGCTGGGCTACTTCTCCTGTGGAACTGGCAATCCAATCGATGACTGCTGGCGCTGTGATCCCAACTGGCACAAAAACCGCAAGCGCCTCGCAGACTGTGGCATTGGTTTTGGCAGGAATGCCATTGGTGGTCGCGATGGACGCTTCTATGTTGTCACCGACCCTAATGATGATGACCCCGTTAACCCCAGGGCTGGCACTCTTCGCCATGCTGTCATCCAGAACGAGCCTCTCTGGATTGTGTTCAAGCGAGACATGGTGATACAGTTGAAGCAGGAGCTCATCATGAACAGCTTCAAGACTATTGATGGACGCGGAGTCAATGTTCACATTGCTAACGGAGGATGCATCACAATCCAATATGTTACAAATATTATCATTCACGGTCTCCACATCCACGACTGCAAGCCCACAGGAAATGCTTTGGTGAGGAGCTCGCCTACCCACTTTGGGTGGCGGACAATGGCTGATGGCGATGCTGTCTCCATCTTCGGGTCAAGCCATATTTGGGTTGATCACAATTCCCTCTCCAACTGCGCTGACGGTCTAGTTGATGCTGTCATGGGCTCAACTGCAATTACCATTTCCAACAACCACATGACCCACCACAATGAGGTGAAGTTTAAATGCTTCTGAATCGACTATTGACTTCCATGTGAATTCTTTTTGTTGTAATATTGACATTGATCAAAATCAGGTGATGCTGCTGGGCCACAGTGATAGCTACACCAGAGACAAGCAAATGCAAGTCACAATTGCTTACAACCACTTTGGAGAGGGACTTATCCAAAGAATGCCAAGGTAGTTAGTTTATTCTTCAATGTTGGTTTGGTTTGGTTTGTTGACAGCAGATATGAAAATACCAAGTTGTTGTTGTACGATGCTTTTAGTATCGATGCTCATAAGAAATGAACTGTGATAATGCAGGTGCAGGCACGGGTATTTCCATGTTGTGAACAACGACTACACTCACTGGGAAATGTATGCCATTGGTGGAAGTGGAAATCCCACCATCAACAGCCAAGGCAACAGATATGCTGCTCCAACCAACCCTTTTGCAAAGGAGGTATATATTGCAGTACTAATAATATTTACGTTTCACTTAGTTCATGTTTACCACCGTAATAACTGATCATTGGGATGATGAATTACATTGTAAAGGTTACCAAGAGGGTTGAGACGGCTACCACTGAATGGAAGAACTGGAACTGGAGATCAGAAGGAGACCTGCTGCTCAATGGTGCCTACTTCACTCCATCTGGAGCTGGAGCTTCAGCAAGCTACGCCAGAGCCTCAAGCTTGGGAGCCAAGTCATCTGCCATGGTTGGATCCATAACTTCAGGTTCCGGTGCACTTCCCTGCCGCAGAGGCCACCCCTGCTAGTATCTCATATTTCCAGTTTACCAAAATTATATAGTACTACCCAATTTCCATCCGCATATTCCATTGTTTTCTACCCAATCTTTTGCATTTTTCAAAAATTTGGCAAGTGTACATTATTTACACATGTCATCATATCGTCCAATCCACTCTCCCTCCCTCCCTCCCTCCCTCCCTCCCTCCCTCCCCAGATTGTCCTTCTGTTATTGGTCAACCTCGGTCTGCTTCAAGTGAAAATACAATGCCATTTTTAGGAGCAGGTACAGAAGCGTTGTTCATTTATTTTTCTTCGTTGTCCTTGTGGTCTCGGTCTGTTTGATCCCTTGGTATTCTAACTACCATTTGTGTGTCAATCTTCCTCCTCCCATCAGTGTGAGTCTTTTTTTTTTTTTATCTCTCTGCATACATTTGGGTTTACAGGGATATGAATGATTTTGTGGGTTTTCTTTTGTCCAGAGTCTTACAAGCAAGCAAGCAGTAGTGTGATATGAGTGTCAAACTTTGAGTTATGAAAGGAAATAGCAAGTGCAGTCGTGTTTTCTTACTTTTGTTACTCAATTTCACCTTTGTTTTTCTTCTTTTACTTTTGGCAAAGTGCAATGGCAATGGAAGCTATCTTTTGCTTTTGCTTTTGTTTCTCTGCCGGCACTCGTCACTGTTTCCATGTGCTCTCCCCAACACACCACATGATCACATCAAGTGATTAACCAACACAATCACCTTTTCCTTCAACTTTCCTTCTCATCATCATCTTACCAAATCATGAATTACTAGACCCAATTTGCTTAATTAATTTGGGATTTGTTTAGCAATAACCGTATCATCATCAATCATGACTCGGATTTGATATATTAATGCTGGAATTTTGTCCCATCAAAATGCAATCCACCATAATCCATGAATGAAAAAATAAGATGGCTACGCCCCACACCATCTCCAAGTGAAAATTGAATAGGTTTTGTAAAAACTAACACGGTTTTTCTTTCGGAGCTATTATCAGCACTCCAAATGTTCTATTGTAGACGAAAGACAAAAGAGAGCAAAAAGTGCATAATGACTATTTTGTGGAACAGAAATTGGTATATACACAGATATACCAAGCAATACAATCCTTACATAGTATAAGTACAAACCAGGACTGATCGATCGAGATCGAGACCTAGGGATAGAAACTGAAAGCAACGTATTTAAGTGCAACCTAAAATTCCCAAACGGATTTATTTTTTCCGAGTGAACACTGCCAATTCCATGTGGTGTCCCAAATGCCCCACCACCATTTTTCTTGTGGGGCAAGAAATAAATGTTTGGTTATGCCCTCCCACCCCCCCCCCCCCCAACTGCCAATTCCATGTGGTGTCCCAAATGCCCCACCACCATTTTTCTTGTGGGGCAAGAAATAAATGTTTGGTTATGCCCTCCCACCCCCCCCCCTTACCTCTTAACATGGAGGTGGCGCAGAAATGTGTACCAAACATGTAAAATAGCAGATAAGTGGAAACAATGGCAGTGATACGTCCTATTTCATATGCTGGATGATGCAACCCCATCAACATATTGGGGAAGGGGAGGGGGATTGGGATGACCATTTTGCAATTGCATGTGAGACGGGGACCATTTGGCATGTGACAATTGGGACCATCCAAATTTCTCTTTCCAAACTTGTGTATGCATTTACAATGACATACTTACACATAATCAAACTTTAAACCTTCTTACAAATAAAGAGAAATATCACTAAACTATAGTTCTAATTGACATTGATTCATTGATTTACTTCTCGATGAGTACAATAGTACATATATAGAGTAGTTAGTGGACAAGAAAACATTGAGGAGTGAAAGTTTATAAGTACTTAAGACTTGAGAAGAGAATTCGAGTCTAGCAACGTAAAGTTTGTAACTAAACATGGTATTAAAGTGATTGGTTGTGTGATAGAGCTAAAATCATGTTGCCAAATGTGTTTTAGTAGCCATTAGTGGTATTATACCTTATTTATAAATGAAATGTTTCAGGTTCGACTCTCATGGATGACAAGTTCAATTTTCTAATTATGGCTAGTTCATCGAATGATTTAGCCTAAAACTTCATCTCCTAATATTGTTGTATAAAGAACAACTTTTGAGAAGCGGGTTAAGATTACAGTAGGTTAGAGGTTGTAACGTAACATTGAAAATATAAAAGTTATGTGTTATTTAGGTTTTCACATTTTATTGGTAACCCCCAAATTTGTCTCTGTTTGGATTTTTTGTTTAAACTTAATTGACAGCCCAATTTCAACAAAACAAAACAAAATCCACAAAAATAAACCAGCCCAACCAAGAACTAAGGATTGTTGCACCGACACTCACTAGGGTAATAGTGAAATCGTGTCAAGTCGTTTAATTGATCATCACGCGTTTTGCTTTGACAAGGGAAAAAACAAAAGGGACAAGTAAAAGTTTTTGTTTAAACATGCTCCAAGAGACAAGATCTGTAAGGGTGGGTGGGTATAGTAACCTAAATAGTTGAAGTGACTACTAGTGTTCATCTTTGTAAATTTTTCTCTTGTCAAACTGTTTAATAACATAAGTTTCTTATGTTGCCATATCACAAATCCAAAACACTTGGTCATGTTGATTCGTGCTTGAATGAATGGTTCGGTTTACAATCTTAACAATGTAATATGTGCAAAACCATATAGAATTATAGATATAGGTAGTTACATTTGTAAAGTATTTTTACTTTTTTGAAGATGGATGAGGCAGCCCTATTTGCTAGCAGTTTAGGTAAGAATTTGGATTTTGAGTATTTGGTTGGCAGAAAAGTCGCCAAATTGTGTGAACATATGTAAAACAATTTCTCTTCCACATTAACTCAAATGTTTGTTAAAGTAGTTTGAAAGTTGATTTTTGCAGTTTAATGGTTGTCCAAAGACCAAACCCTAACCTAGATTTGGATCATTTACTGGCTGCTCTCTAGTTGACATCAAATACATCATCTAGTCCCAAATCGATCCTACTTTTTTTTTCTTTTTTCTTTTTAACAAACGATATGATCTACACTAAAATGATGCAAGAGTGGGTTAAGCTTCACAATGGACTAGCATTAATATGATTCAAATTCGTCATTGACGAGCATCGAACCTAAAACCTCTCACTTACAAGTGAAGAGGAATACCATTAGACGTACTATGTGGCAAATCTATCTTAAACAACTTTGGGAAACTTGTCCTTCGTTTTTTAAGAGTAAAAGTTGGGAACTTTGGCCTCGTTTGATACACGTGATTGGATTGGAATTGATGATTTTCTAAATTTAATTTAATTTGAAAGGGGAAGAAAAGGGGGTCGGAAAAAAAATTGTTAGGTGTAGCTATACTAAAGTAAGTAATCGGCCAAACCTATGGTCCCGTAAGCAAGTTTTTCTTTCTCACTCCTTATGTTATGTACTTTTTCTTACTTAATCCATAATTTTTGCCTTTTCTAAAGTGCGGGGCAAATGGTGCCCTCTACTTATACTTCTAACTAAAGGCGAACCATAGGTATTGCTAGGGGTGGTTCGGTATGGGATCCCATACCGAAACCCTTATCCCGATTCCCAAACCAAAATTTTCGGAAATCCCAATTTCAATACCGATCCCAAACCAAATTTTCGGGAATCCCAAAATAGTTTCGGGATTTCGGGACAAATCGGGAATCCCGAAATGATTTTGGGTTTTTGGGCTTTTGGACTAAAATATTATGTTTTTGGGCTAAAATTGAACCTTTTAACACTTTTGGGTTGCAATCTGCTAAGAAGCCCGTTGCAATGTGTGCCAATTGCAGGACTATGTCAATTTAAATGTAGATGCTACAATTGCAAGACTCTGCCAATCTGGATTCAAATGTAGATGCTACAATTGCAAGACTCTGTCGATTTAAATCATTCATACAGAAATATGTGCAACTATTGAAGCCTTCATTTTCTATGGACTATGTCAATCTAAATATATATTTAAAAATTAAATAATATATATTTTTTTTTTCGGTTCGGTTTGGGAATACCGAAATCCCAAAAACTTGAGACCGATTCCCTTACCGAAATTTCGGGATCGGTTCAGTATTGGGTACCGAAATTTTCGGGAATTTCGGTTTGGGATTTTTTCGGTTTGGTTTCGGGAATTTTTCGGTTTGGTTTGGGATTTTTGGGATTTTTTTCCAGCCCTAGGTATTGCCAGCAAACAAAGCAATCTGCCCGTTTGAGTTCCGAATGGGCCGCTTGCTTAAAAAAAATTATTATAAACAATCAATGCAATTAATTAAAAAGGAGTATTTTCTATTTATTATTTTCAAGTTTTCCAGTTTTATAAATATATTTTTTTGTGAATACTAAAAAATGTAAAAATTTGTTATATTAAATTTATATGATCAAAATATATTATTCACTTGAAGATGAAAGGATATCGGGTGGATGGATCAAATTATTGGGTGGAACACTACAAGCAATTTTGCTTTTCTGGGTTGTATTGGGCTTACAAGAGACTATTTGGACATATTGCTGCTAGGCTGTTTTAATAGCCATTGCTTTAAAGTTTTCATTCAGGCTTATTAATGACCAAGTCAATAAATAAAGGTCCAAATTGGAGTTTGGAACATAAACAACCAAGCTGGCCAGTTGGTAAAACATAAAGGACCATTTATGATGAAATTTTATTTTTCTAGTTTTACAACATGCTAATTCATTAGAATTTATCTTCATTAGTAAGTGAGATATTTCACATTCGATTTTTAATGGGCTCCCATGTAAAATACAAAACTCTTGCCAAGCAAAGTATGTCCATTTTCTTTCTTTTTTTCTTTTTGTAACAAAATGGTATTATAATTTACTCTAATCAGCTACTTAATATTACAGTCTAATGATATTCTTCTTTATTTGTAAGTGAGATGTTTTAGGTTCAATTCTCACCAAAGGCGAATTTGACCCACATTATTGCTAGCTTATCATGAGGCTAAACCCACCACTTCCCTTTAGTGTAGATAATATCGTTTGTTAAAAAAAAAAATTTATTCTAATCTACATGGATGGAGGTTCAAACTTAAATATAAGAGGATAAACATAATACTCTAGCCAACTAATCGGGCCAACCCACATGTGTGAGCATGGCCCATTCTTGCCTATCCCCTTTTTTTCCTCAACCCCAATATAGAAGGGAGCAGAAAAGCTTTTGTGGCTTATGCTTAGCCCTTGTATGCAAGTCCATATGCTATTGTTGGTCTTTTTCCAACATCCCTCCCCTCCAAGTAAATGGGCTTTAGCTTGTTAATTAACACGACCTCATCAGGTGAGCGAGGAACCAAGAGACACAGCTTGTCCTATTTCTGCACGTGACATTGAGAATATATCATTAATGAATGCTTCCGCTTCACCTATATATACACGTTGAAGGTTTACATGAATGAATTAAGAGCTTTTCATTAAGTGTACATTTTATTTATTTATTTTTTGAAATATTACATTTTATAACCAAAGGCAAAATGCCAGAGCATACAATAGTCCAACGGCAAGCTCCAAGATAGGGCCTCTGAACAACGACTATAACAAGACATTTAAGTAGTTACAGACTTCGATAATGAAATATTAGCAAGCCACTGGGGGCCAACATTAGTCTAAAAATCGAAGCCTTGATCATGAAGACCATGTCTCACAATCCGGTGCGCAGCCCCATTCGCGTGTTTGGAAATTGTCCGTAGGATCAAGTGACGGTCTTGAGTGAGAAGTCAAACCATTTCCATGTAGCTGCCTTCATGCCTAGGCATAACTCATCCAGAGAGACGAGATGAAGCGACTGCTAAAACAATACCGTTTTGTGATCTAATTCTAGCCATGTTGGTGGTCCACAAAAAAGTCTTGCCTATTCCACCATGACCATGCACAAAAAACAGAGCAGCCTCTTTGTTATCCACCACTTGCATAACACTATCATAAACAATATTTTGCTCTTTATTCAACGGTGTAAGCATGAGAGAATGATGCTCCTTAAGTGATTCAATGTTGTAATTTAACTCTTCTCTTAAGCTTTTATTTATAAGTCTGTCCATGGACTCTTTGTTTGGCTGAGGGAGATGATGCTTAGACAAATAACTGTTTGAAGCCACAAACAGTTTTTCTAGCTTATACAAAAGATAATTTTTAACTTCCTTTTCACACCTAGAGATGTCCTGTAACCCAAAAGCATTAAGCATTCTACTTGTAATGTCATCAGACATGGTTTTCCAATGGGCTTCAAACAAAGTGGAAGGGTCAGCGACATCACAAAAAAGAACTAAGGTAACAAACAATTGTCTTAATTAGAATGATAAGGCAGTGAGAACAGCTTCTAGCATTGCATTGTTCCACTCCTTATCATCCCCTAACAAACCAAGCATGTTGCATGCAGCCTAGAATGTGGGTTGAAGAACACCTTTAATTGTTCTTAAATGATCAAAACTCAAGGCACCCTTTTGGTAATTGAGCAACATTCTCAAATAGTACAATTCACCAGCAGCAGGGTGAACATACGCAACTCTACCAAGGCATCTACCCTTCTTCCTACGCCTCTACTCTTTATCATCATTATTCCAAACATATTTAGAAGGGAAATCAGCATAACACAATTCAGATGCATCAATATCTTAAGCATTCATCTCAAACCATTTTGTTAACATCGTGCTTTCAAGATTAGGTTGGTTAACAACATGGCTTAAATTTACATCCTCTTGAAAAACAATATTTTGGTTGGAAGGAAGGTGGACACACAATCTTTCAACAGAGGGTTCTCTAAAATGATATGAAATTTTAACAGTCTCCAAACCGCTTCAAAAGGACACAAATATCTACAATTAAGATAAGCAACAACTTCATCAAACTCTTGATCCTCAAAAACAGCTCTAGCCCTGTCTGTACCTTTGGTTATGTACTTGAAAAGGTATTTAATGAGCATTGATTGACAACATGACTCAACATTTATATGAGCTTGATACTTCAATAACAACTCATGATTGTAAGGGACAACAAACGCATTATCAAGCTTGATTCCATTTTTTAGAAAAAAAAACATTTTTTGTTTCCCTACATCTATACGTAACAAAACCATCATGGTCAAAAGTCATTTCAGTTGTAAAAGCTTTTGGAAATTTCTTTGTACATTTTTTATTTTTCATGCAAGGTAATTTTTCATTTGCAAGACCACACAGACCATGGATGATGAATTGTGAAACAACATCATATCCAGACTGGTCAAATTCCTGATCAAGAATCTCAGCTGAAATGATTGAATCTACATCAAAAGGAGAATGAAACTTACACTCTTTACTAACCCAAACCAAAATGTGACAATGAGGTAGGCCTCTTTTTTGGAACTCCACGGTGTAAATTACTGTCGTAAAAAGAACAACATACTAATATCAGATGAGAATGTTTCAACTTTATATACTAAAAAGAAAACAAACGAGTTATGCGGAGAACTAGACAAAGTCAGCACACTAACCAGATTCAACCTTGCTAAAAGGTTGTCCAGATTTTATATAGATGATCATATGATCAAGCCTTGCTTTGAAAATTCTTGATATAGATGATCATATGATCAAGCCTTGCTTTGAAAATTCTTGATATTATCTCCGACTTGTCCTCAACCATACATCCAGGTTGTTGACGCATATCTTCGACAATTTCAGGCCATTTGACATTGCAAGTGAAGGTTATGAAAAGATCTGGATTTCCAAAATATCGGCATACGACATAGCATCCTAATAATTATTTATCATATACCTAACGCTACCTGTAAACGAAATAGGCAAGATAGTCCTCTTACCAACGTCCGATCCACTTGCACTTTCCTTTCTTAGTGCCTCACGAATTCCCATAAGACCCTCTGTTTTTAGGGAACTTTGATTTGCTCTAGTGAAATCAAGTCTATCTTATTCAAGTGTGGCATATGCATCGACTAAATATTGTTGAAATAATCTACCACCTTTTAATAGGGTGCTATTATGACCCACCTTATCTTGAATTTGATAACCTAGAAATGCTCTCATAGATACCCCTCCAGTTTTTGGTTTTTCCTTCTGAAATCTGGATTTCAGGGAAAACCTTTCCTATAACCCTCTTCACCAAACGGAAAAAGAATTGGATACTAAAGAGCCATATATTTTGGAAGTAACTTTGTTATCCTTTGTAGCCCTGTAGTCCTGTGCTCAATAACAATATCCCTCTCAGTGTGAAATTGGCTGATGTCCCCCACTATTAACCCTCTAATGTCGTCACATGTTGGCAGATTATACTGCACATCACGTTTGGCTTGGGCACCGTGCAAACATAACCGCAAAGAACCTGTGGACCCGTCATTAACCCTATCCCTTGCTACCCTAAATAATTGAACCAACTCATTGCACTCATCTAACATTTTAATGACACCTTCAAATATCTGCATGTCGGGTTTCTGAGAAGTTTCAGAATTACAAAAGCAACTCAAACGATTATTGACCTCATTATGAGTGTCATAAATGTACAACTGAGCAAATTTAGGACTCTCGCCTTTAGGAGGCAACAAAGAACCCATCAAATGATGCACTTGACCATTAATCTTAAAAATATAAGGACCCTGTCTCTCGTTGATCGATGCATCAACTTTAGCTCCCATTGAGGTTAATGCCATCATGGAATTGTACAACCTCACATTGGTTTTAAAATGCAAACTCTCTCGAGAATTTGTTGGATCTAGCAAATGATCTAAAAATGTAGGGGTGGGTTGAACAGGTGAAAACTTAACTTTTCCAGTCATACAACACATAGTAAAATGTGGCCAAGCAACATAATAAGTATTGCTCTTTGACCGCTCTGTAACCAGAACAAAGCGCCACAATATTGACATTGGCAATTTCTAGATCCAAAATCAACATAGTTTGGACACGTAAACTTTCTTTTCTTCTGATAAACGGCTTGGCCAATCATAGTTGTGCTCCTAAGAGGGTCACTATTTTCTACATCTTTTCCCAAAATGCCACGCAAAGTGGCAGCATCGGCCAAAATAATAGGTACAGGAAATTCATGATAAGTATTGGGACCAGGTAAAGATGAGTTTAAGGCACCATCAACAAAGGCATTTTGTTTTAAAACCGGTGTAGAGGTTTGGACATGATTGCTCACCTCTTTATCTAATGGTAAAGAGGCTGAAACACTGTTAAACTCATTGTCATGAGACGTTGGTACATCTTGCAAAACAAAATCATCCAGACTA